>NC_090398.1:41104780-41806280 GCF_036365525.1 Heterodontus francisci
CATTCACAAAAATCACAAAGAGCAGAGGTCCCAGAACAGATCTCTGCGGAACACCACTGGCCACTAAGCTCCATGCTGAATACTTTCCATCTACTACCACCCTCTGTCTTCTATGGGCCAGCCAATTTTGTATCCAGGCAGCCAACTTCCCCTGTATCCCATGCTTCCTCACATTCTGAATGAGCCTACCATGGGGAACCTTATCAAACGCCTTGATAAAATCCATATACACCACATCCACTGCCCTTCCGTCATCAATGTGTTTTGTCACATGTTCAAAGAATTCAGTAAGGCTTGTGAGGCATGACCTGCCCGTCACAAAGCCATGCTGACTGTCTCAAATCAAACCATGCTTTTCCAAATAATCATAAATCTTGTCTCTCAGAATCCTCTCCAATAATTTGCTCACTACCGACGTAAGACTGACTGGTCTCTAGTTCCCAGGGTTATCCCTATTCCCTTTCTTGAACAAGAGAACAACATTTGCCACCCTCCAATCATCCGGTACTACTCCAGTGGACAGTGAGGACGCAAGGATCATTGCCAAAGGCGCAGCAATCTCTTCCCTCCCTCCCGTAATATCCTTGGGTATATCCCGTCTGGCCCCGGGGACCTATCTGTCCTCATATCATTCAAACTTTCCAGTACATCCTCCCTCTTAACCTCAACCTGTTCGAGCACATCAGCCTGTTCCCCGCTGTCCTCACAAACAACTAGGTCCCTCTCACTAGTGAATACTGAAGCAAAGTATTCATTTAGGACCTCCCCTACCTCCTCCGACTCCAGGCACAAGTTCCCTCCACTATCCCTGATCGGCCCTACCCTCACTCTGGCCATCCTCTTGTTCCTCATATAAGTGTAGAACGCCTTGGGATTTTCCTTAATCCTACCCACCAAGACTTTTTCACGTCCCCTTCTTGCTCTCCTAAGTCCATTCTTTAGTTTCTTCCTGGCTACCTTGTAACCCTCTAGAGCCCTGTCTGATCCTTGCTCCCTCAACCTTAAGTAAGTTTCCTTCTTCCTCTTGACTAGCTGTTCCACATCTCTTGTCATCCAAGGTTCCTTCACCCAACAATCCCTTCCTTGCCTCATCGGGACAAACTTATCCAGCATTCGCAGCAAGTGCTAACAAAACAACCTCGATATTTCTGTCGTGCATTTCCCTGAGAACATCTGTTCCCAGTTTATACTCCCCAGTTCCTGCCGAATAGCAGTGTAAATCCCACACCCCCAATTAAGTATTTTCCTTCCCGTCTGCTCCTGTCCCTCTCCATGACGATAGTCAATGTCAGGGAGTTGTGATCACTACCACCGAAATGCTCTCCTACCGTGAGATCTGCCACCTGGCCTGGTTCGTTGCCAAGCACCAAGTCCAACATAGCCTCCCCTCGAGTCGGACTATCTACATATTGAGTCAGGAAACCTTCCTGGACACACCTGACAAAAACTGTTCCATCCAAACTATTTGCACTAAGGAGGTTCCAATCAATATTAGGGAAGTTGAAGTCACCCTGACAACAACCCTGTTACTTCTGCACCTTTCCAATATCTGCCTCCCAATATTTTCCTCCGTGTGTCTGTTGCTATTGGGGGGTCTATAGAAAACTCCCAACAAAGTGACTGCTCCTTTCCTGTTTCTGACTTCTCCCATAATGCCTCACTAGACAATCCCTCCTCGACGACCTCCCTTTCTGCAGCTGTGATATTCTCCCTGATTAGTAATGCCACTCCCCCACCGCTTTGGCCTCCCTCCCTATTCATTTTGAAACATTTAAACCCCGGAACATCCAACATCCATTCCTGCCCCTGTGGTATCCACGACTCCGTAACGGCCATAACATCGTAGCTCCAAGTACTGATCCATGCTCGAAGTTCATCACCCTTATTTCTGACACTTCTTTCGTTAAAATAGACACACTTCAACCCATCATACTGACTGCAACTTTGCGGTGCCAATTATCTAACCTTCCTCACAAACTCTCTGCACTCGGCATCTGCCTGTTCAACAGCTACCCCATCCACTGATCAAGCACAGATAAACAATGTTTATCCTTAAATCCATGACTGTGCGTCATAATTTACAATTGAACCTGTAGCTTGGTACTCTATGCATTTGTTACTAAGATAAATTTAGCAATTATCTACTGTTCTTAGCCTGTGTATTTATTATATTCAATTGAACAGTTAACTGTATCCTTAATCTCTGTGTATTGCTTATCAAGGCAATTTCATAATTAGCCAGTGTTTTCATTATGTTCAATTATCCAATTAAATTAAACCCGATTGCCCCTGTGTATTAGTTATCAAATTCAAGTTAACAATTAAATATAACATTTTAAATGTGGACTATTTATAAGAATAATTCAACAAGTAATTGGATTGTTATTCTGTTATCTAGCTCAAATTAATAATCAATTGGAAATGCAAATGGTGTGTCTTAGTTATCATGCCAAATTTCAAAATTAACTGGAACCTCAGGTTTTATCTCTGCCTTTTCAATCCGTTTGTGGGATGTGAGCATGGTTGGCAAGGCCAGTCTTCAGTGTTCATCACCAATTTCCCTTGAGAAGGTGGTGGTGAGCCGTTTTCTTGAACTGCTGCAGTCTATCTGGATAGTTCCACCCACAGTGCTGTTAGGAAGGGTCTTCCAGGTTTTTGACCCAGTGACAGTGAAGGAATGGCGATAGAGTTCCAAGTCAGGATGGTGCATGTCTTGGACATGCACTTGTCGGTCATGGTGCTCCCATGGATCTGATGCCCTTGTCCTTCCAGGTGATCGAGATCGTGGGTTTGGAAGGTGCTGTCTCAGGAACATCGGTGCATTGCTGCAGTGCATCTTGTAGATGGTACACACTGCTGCCACTGTGCGTCTGTGTTAGTGGGAGTGAATGTTTAAGATGGGATGCCAATCAAGCGGGCTGCTTTGTCCTGGATGGTGTCTTGAGTGTTGTTGGAGCGGCACACATCCAGTCAGGTGAGAGTATTCCCTGACACTCCTGACTTGTGTCTTGTAGATGGTGGACTGGTTTTGGGGAGTCTGGAGGGGAGTTACTTGCCACAGGATTCCTGGCCTTTGACCTGCTCTTGGAGTCACAGTTTTTGTATGGCTACTCCAGTTCAGTTTCTGGTTAATGGTAACCCCACAACATGTTATAGTGGGGGTTTCAGTGATACTAATGCCATCGAACGTCAACAGAAGTTGGCTAGATTCTCTCTTGTTTGAGATAGTCATTGCCTGGCACTTGTGTGGTGTGAATGTTACGTGTCACTTATCTGCCCAAGCCTGGATGTTGTCCAGGTCTTGCTGCATATGGACATGTGCTGCTTCAGTATCTGAGGAGTCAGGAATGGTGCTGAATATTGTGCAATCATCAGTGAACATCCCAACATCCGACATTATGATAGAGGGAAGATCATTGATGAAGCAGCTGAAGATCGTTGAGCCTAGGACACTAACTTGAGGAACACCTGCTGTGATGTCCTGGGACTGAGATGATTTACCTCCAACAACCAGAGCCATCTTCCTTTGCGTTAGGTATGATTCCAACCAGTGGAGAGTTTTCCCCCGATTTCCATTGTATCCAGTTTTGCTAGGGCTCCTAGATGATCGGTCAAATGCTGCCTTGATATCAAGGGCAGTCACTCCCACCTCACCTTCATGCTCATGGATTTGCACACAATATATAAGCAGCGATTCAACATGAACAATCTCCATTATTGATGGAGATGAAGAGACAGGGGCTAATGTATCTAAGTTTCCTGATTATACACAGTGAGGTGGGCATTTAAGCTGTGAGGAGCACACAAAGAGGCTGCAAAAAGATATCGGCAGGTTAATTGAGTGGGTAACAAGTTGTTAGATGGAGTATAATCTGAGGTAGAGTGAGGTTATTCACTTTGATTGCGAAAACAGAAAAGCAGAATTTTTTTTATAGGCGTGAAACTGGTAAATGTTGATGTTCAGAGTGACTTGGCTGTACAAAAGCAAGGAACATGGATATTTAGCATACAGGCATAACGAGCAATTAGGAAGTTAAATTATTGCAATGGGGTTCGAGTACAAGAATAGGAAAGTCTTGTTACAATTTGACCAGGGCTTTGGTGAGACCACACCTGGAGTACTGTGTGTAGTTTTGTCTCCATACCTGAGGCAGGATATTCGTACACTGGAGGCGGTACAGTGAATGTTCACTAGGTTGGTCTCTGGGATGAATGGGTTTTCCTATGATGAGAGGCTGATTAAATTGGGCTGATACTCTGTGGAGTTTATCAGAATGTGAGATGATTTAATTAAACATTGATGATTGTGAAAGGGCTGGACAGGGTCGATACTGAGAGATTGTTTCCCCTGTCTGGGGATTCTAGAACATGGGGGCTCAGTATTAGGATCAGAGTTCAGTTATTTAGAGCTGAGATGAGGAGCAATTTCTTCACTCAAAGGGTTGTGAATCTTTGGATTTCACTATCCTCCAGGATTTTGGATGCTCCATCATTGAATATATTTACAGCTGATTGGACAGATTTTTGTGCTGTCAGGAAATCGAGGGTTATGAGGAGTCGGTGGGAAACTGGAGTTGAGGCTGAAGGTCAGCCATGATCTTGAATGCTGGAACAGGATGGAGGGCCTGAATGCTCTAAACGTGCTCCTGCTTCCGATGTTTTTAACAGGCTCCAGTGGATGAACGACCTCCTTCTGTTCCTGCATATCATGGACGAGTGACCGACAGACCTCCACATATGTCTATGCAACAGGCTTGAAGGGCTGAATGGCCTTCCTCCGTTTCCTGGACAAAAGCATCGCGGGGCTGAATGGCTTCCTCCTGTATCTAGACAAAATGATCGAGGGCCTGAATGGCCTTCCTCCTGTTCCAAGACAAGAGGGTCGAGGGGCAGAATGGCATTCCTGCTGTTCCTAGACAAAGGATTGAGGGGCTAAATGTCCTCCTCCTTTTCCTGTGTAACATGCACGAGTGGCTGACTGGCCTCTTCCTAACCTTGAGTAAGTTTTGAGGGGCTGAATGCCCTTCCCTATTCCTGTGTAACTGGCTCAAGGTTTTGTATGTCCTTCTCCTCTGTGAATGGCTGAATGGACTTCAGTGTTCCTGTGTAACATTCTCTCGGGGCTTAGTGGCTTTATCCTGTTCCTGTGCAATCGCCTGGAGGGGCTGAATGGCCTCCAACTGTTCCAGTTTTGGAGGTTTCTGGGGGCCATTGTGTCGACTCATGTCTCCATGTAGCGGACTCAGAGGAGAAGATGAGCAAACTCTTGTTCCTCTGCAATAGGTTCAAGTGGCTGAATAAAATAACAAATAGAAGTAGCAGTAGGCCATTCGGCCCTTCAGTCCCACCTCAGCCAGCAGAACCCTTTAGTAACCTCGCCCTCTGGGGAATTCCCATCCGAGCTGTCCTCTCCCCCTGGTCTGGCTGCTGCGCATTTGTGCCAGCGACCCACCACGTGCTGATCCCGACTCTACACTCGCCTCTAAAGTTTACACAGAGCCAGTATCTGAGCTGGTGACTGTGTGTGACACTGTGGTGTGTTTACTCTTCCTCTTCCTCATGGCTCTTTTGTGGCTGAGAGACAACAGTTCATTTAACCTCCATATATTAAGACAGAAAGAACATATCCAAACATTGCGCCTGTTTCAGCTAAACATAATGAATGACAGCATTTCGCTGGTTCATCCCACAGGGCAATGCCTTGACCAATCAGAATCAAGGTGTGCCTGCTTTAAAGTTCAAACAAAGCTTGTCAATTAACTGTCAGTTATCGTAATCTGGTGCATTCTCCATGGCAACGCCTCTACCAATCAGAGTTCCCTTGCCAACCAATCAGCACTGTCTTCTCATACAGTTTTCCCTTGTTGTTTTCTTTTCCTTTGTTTATTCTTGTGGATTGTCCTGATGAGTGCAAGACGGAAAGCTTGGACAAGATGTCTCCATTTTCAGCAATACTAAGATTAACTTTTTATTCCAGACTAATTGAATAAACTTTATTTTATTTATTTAGAGATACAGCACTGAAACAGGCCCTTCGGCCCACCGAGCCTGTGCCGACCATCAACAACCCATTCATACCAATCCTCCACCAATCCCATATTCCTACAATATGCCCACCTGTCCCTATATTCCCCTACCACCTGTCTCTACGAGGGGCAATTTATAATGGCCAATTTACCTATCAACTGCAAGTCTTTTGGTGTTGGGAGGAAACCGGAGCACCCGGCAAAAACCCAAGCAAACACAGGGAGACAATGCAAACTCCACACAGGCAGTAACCAGAATCGAACCCGTTTCGCTGGAGCTGCGATGCTGAATTGAAAGTCTCCAGCTGCTGTACTGTGATGTAAATTGCAGTCTGCAGACCATGAATCTAGAGATGTAAATGTCTAATCCAGTAACATCAGCATTATTCTAGCATCCACTAACAAACAGATGATCAAACACTTCACACTGTTGGACACAGTGAAATACACTGAAGTGTTACCAAACACAGAAAGCTGATTGACCAGGGAGGTCTCACACTGTTGGACACAGTGAAATGCACTGAAGTGTTTCGAAACACAGAGATCTGATAGACCAGGGGAGGGCAAACATTGTTGGGCACAGTGATATACACTGAAGTGTTTATAAACACAGAAAGCTGACAGACCAGTGGAGGCCTCATTGTGTTGGACACCGTGAAATACATTGAAATGTTTATAAACACTGTCATGGACCTGTAGGTTTCTTTTCTCTCCAGGAAATATGTGGTGTCTCTCTCAGGCTTGCAAAGGATCAGTACTGCTTTAATAAGCAGAAAACCTCAGAAGTTAGAGAAAATGCTTTTTTAGTTGCCGTTGGATAGAACCATTCGCAGTCTGCGATTCAAAGGTGCATTGTCGTTACTTTGGATACAGTCACTGAGCAGCACATGATACATTTGCTACTATTCAATTTTGAACTGGATTTTGTTGGAGTCAGAAGGAAAAAGAGCTCTCAGCCACTTAACCTAAAGGAAGAGAATTTAGTGTGCTTAATTATTTTCTCTCAAAATTCTAAAAACAGTCAAGACAAAACAGAGATCTCTGGTAATTTAATCTGAAGGAAGTGAAGTTGGACTGTGACAAAATTTTATCCCTCGAAATCTCTAAAGTCAGATTGATTCTATTGAAAGTGTTTGCAAGTTGCTAACTGTTGAAATTCACTGTAAAGCAATGCATCATTTAATGCTGGAATTAGACTACAGACTTTGTTGCACAGTAGAAGAACCTTTTTTCCCCATCCGACGGCTATGAGGACTTCAAACAAAATTGGACTGTAAATTGCAAGGACTCTAATTTTTTTTTTAAAGTTTAAATGTTGTTCACATCTTCATAGTGTTTAAGAATTTAGTTTTTCTAATCAAACAGTTAATTTATTGACTTCAAGTCACCTGGTTTGGTTCGCCTCATATGGGGGTTAATAGATAGTGCAATTTGGCTGGGTCGTTCTTTATCTTGGAAAGTTTAAAATGATACGTTAGGCGATCTGTGGAGGGACGTTATTGAATTAACAGTGCGTTTCTCCCACCACAATCAGAATCATATATTTTGATTGGGGGCTTTGACTGGAGTGGTCGGTGGTAACAACACAGAAAGCTGACAGACTGGGGAGGCCTCACACTGTTTGACACAGTGGAATACACTGAAGTGTTTATAAACACAGAGAACTGAGAGTCCAGAGGAGGCCTCACAGTGTTTGTCACGCAAGCACCCCCCACCACCACCCGCACACCCCAACCCGCCCCCCACCCCAGTTGCCAAGAATGAGGCACATTAATTTTGCCGACTTGGACATTAAACATTAAATTGTTGCTGGGAAGAAGATAAGGCCTGTTACAAGGACTGCCAGATCTTGACTGTAAAAAAAAAAAGACTTTTGCATATTAACATACAGTGCTCAGAAAGGACGAATGACCATTCCCTGACACCTTCAACCACAATGGACTTTTGATCACCAGACATTGAAGGTGGGGAAGCTCACATTCCAGGTTGACTGTTAAGATAACCAAATACACAAATGGACGTGGTCAAACTAATTAGTCACATGAATAATCTGCTTGGCCACCTGGAGGTTTACTGAATTGATCAAAAGCTTTTGAACAAGCCAGAGAGAAAGCAGAATGCTCCTGAAATGAAGAAGTCCTCCTCACTGTCTCTCTGCCCTCCATCTCTTTCTCATGGAGCTCCAAAACTCTCTGAAGACATATCAACCCCTAGAGGGAAAAGTCTCCTGCAATGAAGAAGGTTTAAGAAGAATACTGGACCCCAGCGAAAAGCAAGAATTACCCTCAGTCAAGAATTCGACAGTGAGCACGAAGCACAAACAAAAGACCCTTTTCGGAGATTGCCTCAAACATTTCCACTTTATATTTTTTGCTCTTTTCAGTCCCTATCTGCATATGTAAATTGCATATGCATGCGAGCATGGGCCCGTCGTGTATCCATAGGTTTTAATCAAATTCGAGTTTAAGTTTAATAAAATTTCACTTTTCCTCTTTAAACCTGAGAAAACCTGTGTGTACTGGTTTCTTTGCTTTATAATTGGAAAGTGGTGAACAAGGATTAACCAAGGGGAAGCTAAAAACAGTGTATTTAAAGTTTAAATCATGTTACAGTAATACCAGGTGAAGGCTGAACGGGAACACAAGACAACTTTCTCACCTGGTCCGAACTGTGTTGGACATGGAGAAATCCACTGAAGATTTTATAAAAATAGAGAGCTGACAGACTACAGGAGGCCTCACACGCTTGGACACAGTGAAATACAGAGAAGAGATTATAAACACAGAGAGCTGACACACCAGGTGAGACCTCATAGTGTTAGACACAGTGATGTATATTGTATAGTTCACAAACACAGAGATCTGACAGACCAGGGGAGGCCTCACACCGTTGGAAATAGTGAAATAAACAGAAGTGCGAAGAAACACAGAGAGTTAACTGATAAAGAGAGGCCTCACAATGTTAGTCACAGTGAAATACATTACAGAGCTTAGAAACACAGAGAGCTGACAGACCAGGAGAGGCCTCACTGTGTTAGTCGCAGTGAAATACACTGAAGTATTTATAAACACAGAGAGCTGACAGACCAGGAGAGGCCTCACAGTGTCAGTCACAGCGAAATACACTGAAGTATTTATAAAGACAGAGAGCTGACAGACCATGAGAGGCCTCACAGTGTCACTCACAGTGACATACACTGAATTATTTATGAACACGGAGTGCTGACAGACCAGGAGAGGCTTCACAGAGTTGGGCACAGTGATACACACTGAAGAGTTTATAAACGAAGAGAGCTTTTCATACACTGGAAAGACTGGTACAAACCTCTGGTCTGCTGTCAGTTGTATTGTTCAGTAATTTTTAGAGAACACTGTAAGCTACACTTTTGCTGAATTTACTGTTCCTCTTTCTAATTGTTAATATATTCAGAATCATTGGCCAAATGTCCAGCTGTCATATTAATGCTGAAACTATGCAACATGATGGTCCACCATTGAGCTGATGGGCAGAGGGAGATTTCACTGAATGTGTCGCCGAAACGTCTGAAAATCTGGTTCATATGAGTTTTTTATATTCTAAACAACACAAGTCTGACATTGCGGTAGTCCCTCAGAACTGACCCTCCGACAGTGCAGCACTCCCTCAGTACTGACCCTCAGACAGTGCGGCACTCCCTCAGTACTGACCCTCCGACAGTGCAGCACTCCCTCAGTATTGACCCTCAGACAGTGCGGCACTCCCTTCAGTATTGACCATCTGACAGTGCAGCACTGTCTCAGCATTGACACTCCGGCAGTGTAGCGCTCCCTCAGTACTGTCCCTCCGACAGTGCAGCACTACCTCAGTACTGACACTCCGACAGTGCAGCGCTCCCTCAGTACTGTCCCTCCGACAGTGCACCACTCCCTCAGGACTGACCATCTGACAGTGCACCACTTCCTCAGTACTGACCCTCAGACAGTGCGGCACAACCTCAGTACTGAACCTACGAAACTGCGGCACTCCCTCAGTATTGACCCTCCGACAGTGCACCACTCACTCAGTACTGACCCTCCGACAGTGCACCACTACCGCAGTACTGACCCTCAGACAGTGCGGCACTCCCTCACTACAGACCCTCATACAATGCACCACTCCCTCAGTACTGACCCTCGTACAGTGCGGCACACCCTCAGTCCTGACCCTCCGACAGTGTGGCACTACCTCAGTACTGACCCTCCGAAACGGCGACATCCCTCAGTACTGACCCTCTGACAGTGCACCACTCCCTCAGTACTAACATTCCGACAGCGCGGCACTCCCTCAGTACTGAACCTTTGACAGTGTGGCGCTCCCTCTGAATCGACCCTCCGACGGTGCGGCACTCCCTCAGTACTGAACTTTCGACAGCATGGCGCTCCCTCTGTATCGACCCTCCGGCAGTGCAGCACTCCCTCAGTAATGACACTCCAACAGAGCAGCAATCCCTCAGTGCTGACCCTCTGACAGTGCAGCACTCCCTCAATACTGACGGTCCGACAGTGCAGAACTCCCTCAGCACTGACCCTCCGACAGTGCAGTTCTCCCTCATCACTGACTCTCTGACAGTGCAGCACATCCTCAGCACTTACTCTCTGACAGTGCAGTGCTCCATCATTAGTAACCATCTGACAGCGCAGCACACCCTCAGTACTGACTCTCTGACAGTGCAGCTCTCCCTCAGTACTGACCTTACGACTCTCTAGTGCTCCCTCAGTACTGACCCTCTGATTCTGCAGCATTCCATCAGTACTGACCCTACGACACTGCAGCGCTCCTTTAGTCCTGACCCTATGACACTGCAGTGCTCCCTCAGTACTGACCCTCCGACACAGCTCTGCTCCCTCATTCCTGGTTACCCTGACTCAGCCCTGTCCATTCGAGCAGCCACTAAGCTGAGGCAACAGGACTGTCGTCTCCTGTGCCAAACCCTGCCCCTCTCCCTTGGCCCGGGTCCAGTTTCTCCATCTGAGCGTCTCGGCTGGGCTTGTCTAGACGTCAGCAACCCCCATTCATAGATTGGAAACTGTGGGACCCGCCTCTGAGCTGCTCTCAGTTTTGTTTATTAATTAATTGAATAATTGATTTAACTGGATATTTCACCACACTTTTAAGCTGTTCTCGGAACTTGGACTGAGTGACCACATAAATGAATGTGTTTGTGCAGCAACTTAAAGTCCGCAGCATGTATCCAACATGTAGAAATATATATTCAGAATAGTTGGAATCCCTGTGTTGTGTTCCTGTAATGCTGTAATAGAAGAAATGTATAACAGTCACCAACCACAGAAGTATGAAGCTGCCGGATATGGTGAAGAGTAAAATCACAGACTTCCTTCTGCTCTCCATCTCTGGGTCACTGCGATTCTCTCCCTTGCTCTGACCCTTCAGTCCCTTACGGACTTGACTGGTCACTAAAATGTGTCTGACTGTCAGAACGTTGAGCAACAGAATTAAAGTGAATGGGAGCAATGGGATTAAAACCGTATCAAACCAGTCAAATCCCACCCATCCAGACTCAGTAAAATAGCTTGGCTTTAAGGAACAGCCAAACGGTACATTACCAATTATCTTTCTACTTTCATATGTAAAGTAGAAGGGAATGTTTTTTGAACAGAGCAGAATGCCAGTTGTTGTGAGAACAATAGCTGTTGTTTTCTCTGTGCAATATTTAATTTTCAGCTTCTGGTAACAAATGGCCACAAATCGATCAAAGGTGAATGTGACAGTGAACCAGACAGAACAGTCAGCGGCTGCACGAAGCAGGAAAATGTTAGCAGTACACACAGGGGTGATGTTCAGGAACGATCCCGGGAAATAATAATAACCAATCCGCATCAGTATAACCTCAGTGACAATGACCATTAGATCTGCTGTTGCCATGGCCACCAGGTAGCGAGTGGTGCAGCTGGAGAGTCCGCACTTTCCCCGGGACAGGATCACAATGGCCAGTAAATTAACTGTCAGAGAGAGAAGGGAAAAGAGACTGGAAATTACTGATCAAATATTCTCCCTGTCTGACCCTCACAGTAATACAGGATTTTAGGAACAAAAATAGCTGGAATGGGATTGGGTCAGAGGTTAAAATTTAAAAATCTCAACCCAGACCCCAACCAACCTTCCACCCGTCCACCTCCGGGTTTATTCGAGTCGAGACAGGGGGAGGGGCAGAAAACCACTCCCAGGACGGAGGGTGGTCATTTAAATATTTTAATCTGTTTGGAAGTCTCTGATTGAATCTGCTTTCCAGGTTTAACTGTGTCCGGCTGGGTTTCTCCATTGGAACCCACGGCCCGCACAAATACCTCGGGATTGGCGATTAGAAACCCTCAAGATCAGCACTCACTCCCCGGAATCCAACAGCCCACTGGAATCAGACACATCCACCAACACCTCTGGATTACAAAAACCCCACACCCACCCACCCTCCACTACCCCATACCCCGGGAGCAGACCCCCATCCCAGAATGCAACACTCACTGCCCCCGGGATCAGATGCAAACACATGGGATTGACCGCCCTCAGAAACAGGACCCTCTGGATTACCCCCCACAGAATCAGATTTCACCCCATGATCAGACCCAGCTGAGATCGGACCTCTACCCGGGATTGATCAACCCTTGGAATTGAACAACGCTCCAGGATGGGAAACCCCACTGAGGTTGGGAATCAGACAACATCCCTCCACGTCCCCCTCACCTTCCTACTTCCCCTCCCCTCCCCTCCCCTCCACTTCCCCCCTCCTTCCTACTTCCACACCCCTTCCCCTCTTCTTACCCCTCTCCTTCCTACTTCCCCTCCCCTCCCCCTCCAATTTCCCCTTTCTGCCGACTTCCCTCTCCTTCAATTTCCCCTCTCCTTCCGACTTCCCCTCCCCTCCCCCTTCACTTTCCCCTCCCCTTCCAACTTCCCCTCCCCTCCCCCTCCAGTTTTCCCAATCCTTTCCACTTACCCTCCCCCTCCACTTTACCCTCTCCTTCCCACTTCCTCTCACCTCCCCCTCCACCTTTCCCTCTTCATTCTACATCCCCCACTCCCCCTCCTCTTTTCCTTCCACCTTCCACTTTCCATCCCCTCTGCCTTCACTTTGCCCTCTCCCTTCCATTTCCTCTTCCCACCCACTCCACTTTTCCTTTTCCCATCCACTTCCCCACCGTTCCCCTTCCCCTCCCCTCCCCCTCCAATTTCCCCTCCCCTTCCCATTTCCCCTCCCCTCCCCCTCCACTTTCCCGTCTCCCTTCCAATTCCCCTCCCCTCCCCCTCCACCTTTCCCACTCCTTTCCACGTCCACTTCCCCTCCCTCTCCACTTTCCCATCCCCTTCATTCCCCCCATCTCCCTGGACTCAGACCACACACCAGGATAGGAGACCCCTGACCTGAATTGGGGATTGACAGCCCAGAATTTGCTGATGTGATCACACTCTTCCCCCTCCAGATTTGGGGATTGGACAGCCTCGGTATCAGACAGGCCCCCATATCCCGGGGTCATGGTTCAGACCGCCCTGGTCCTGAGGCCTACTGTAGAGACCCCGCTGCCTGACAGGTAGCCAGGCCTGTCAATCATCCTGATGTCAGGATGGGGAACCTGTCAATGCGAAAAGAGGAAGATTGTGAATTTAAAATTCTGAAACTCCACTCCCCACCAATGTCACTCACACCTGGTAATATCCAGGCCTAAACATTGGAGTAAAAAAAAACAAATCCTGAGACAGTTGTAAATCTGATCAAAATAGGAGAATATTGAAAACACTCAGCAGGTCAGGCAGCATCTGTGGAGAGAGAAAAAGAGTTAATGGGCTGGGTTTTATTAGCACACCACAACTCGTGGCCGTGTGCATTGAAGTCGATGGACCGCCCGCGTGCAGTGTCACCGCTGAGTCCCTGTGCTATTTCACACGGGGGCTCATTCACATCACGGCGATGGGCTGCACTCACCACCATATTATGTGGGGACAGGCGGGACATCCGGTGCCATTATGGACGTTGGCTCAGATGTGTTGCAGTTACTGGGACCCTATTTAAAGCAGCTCAGCACCTGCTTCCTGACAGCTGCCAAATAAAGTCACTCAAAGCCAAAAGACAATGTGATCTGCCGTTTCCTGCAGTCAGGCAGCTCGTGCAGAAGTAGCACCGTGAAGGAGTACCCGAAAACGTTTCCAAAAAGCACCAGAATACCAATGGGCTGCACGGGTGACACAACACTGTGAAAAGTTCAATCTCTAAATATTCTTCATGGTGGTTCCTATGGAGTAGAGACCCTTTGGTTTATAAGTCACTGCCATGTATCCCGAGCTCGTGTAGCCTGGGTGCCCCCTGCCCTCCCATGCAACTTTTCTGCTGTAAGTCCTCAGCGTCCTCATCGTTCGAGGAGGATTTCTGCTGACGTCTCTCCTCATCACACCAGGCCTGCCCCCTGTTGGGTGCATAGTTGTGCAGAGCACAACAAACAGCCAGGAGAGGAGCTGCCCTTTATGGCTCATAGTATAGGGCACCCACCCGATCTTTCCAGGCAGTGAGAGAGCATTTTCAGCATGCCGATCACCTGCTCAATGGTGGCTCCTGCAGCTCAATGGCTGGTGTTGTATCTCTCCTCTGCAGCAGTGGTGGAGTCTCTTACTGTTCTCAGGAGTCATATCTGCAAGGGGTATCCCTTGTCTCCAAGAAGTCATCCCTCTATCTGACGCAGTTCAGAGAGCAGCAGTGGCAGCTGGGACTGGCACAGGATCCGGGTGCCATGGCAGCTGCCTGAGAAGCGGGCACAGATTTGCATGAAACATCTCCGGTAATCACATACCAGCTGTACCTAGATTGAGAGGAATCCCTAAATGGTAGCGTCTGCAGCTGGTGGTCTGGCGGGAGCCCTGATGGCCACATGGCTGCAGACTATGACCCCTTGCACCTTTGGTTATCCGGCAAAGCGGTCAAAACTTATGGCCCTCTGGGTTTGCCTGTGAGAGCCCGTCCTGAAGTGGGCAGACTCACTGGCCCTCGGGTACAGGGCATCATCGACGTCCCTGATGCAGTGGTGTATTGCTGAATGTGTAACCCCCGCAAATGAATCCGGTGGACCTCTAAAATGATGCATAAGTGTCAATGTTCAGAGCAGCTACCACTATGAGGGCACAGGCATAGGATGTCTCATGGGCTGCAGGTCATCCTTGACCAGGGCACAAAGTCTTGTCCTCACCACTCTCTACATCCATAGTCACCTCTGACACTGGTGCTCTGAAATTCACTGGTATGTCATGTGAGGCCTGTAGAAGCACGGTGTTCTACAGTGGTGAGCTCCCCTTGGCGGTTACTGCTCACGACTGGGGCCTCTGCGTGGGCTGCACCTGCCTGTTGGTTTTCCCCGCGGCGCATATGGATCCTCAGGAGAAGTGGATCACTCAATCTAGGATGAGCCAGACCCATTTCCAAGTGATAAATAAAGTTGTAACCTTCACTTATTCGAAGGTTCCTAACAGGGCAGGCATTGTTATTGACTGGTGCATCAGGTGTTTTCATGGATCAATTACGTGGCATGACCTGGCATTGCCCATCTTAGCTCACACTCAGAGTGACACAGCATAATCACATAAACATTCAACCAGCTGCATCGAATGCCCCCACCAGACAGATAACCTTTGCACTCCTACCATTTCTGGCACCATCCCCACATACAGAATGACTGGATTGCCATTGCTCCTTCACACACACAAACGAACAATAGCACAGGGCGGTCACTGTTTAAGGAGGGAGGGTATGCAGTACTTCCCTTCATGCCTGCAGAGCTTTACCCCCGAGTAACCCCATCCTCCCCCTCCCTTCAACTCTGCAAAGCTGTTCCCACAGTAATGCCTTCGCCCCTTCTACATCCCTTCCGGTATGCAGAGTTGAGACCCTGTTTACAGAGAATTAGCTGCATTGTCTGCCATTGCTCTTCTTCTGTCCCACTGGCTTCTCTCATTCATGAAAAATCATGACTGAGGAGTGACGAATAGTGGGATGGAGAATCCGGTAAGGTAAGTAGTGTTTAACATATTTAAATGAGGGTTCAGCCGATGTGTGGTGGAGGGAGGTTGGGAGGAGGAGGGCAGGGGGGCAACCGAAGGTCCCACCGTCGTCTGTAAAATGGTACAGGGCATATACAGCGTCGGAGGCTTGCCGAGCCTATCCAGTTAGAATGTTCTGGGCCCCCCGCCAAGACCCCCGACGTCGGAGGGCTGGCAAAATTCAACCCAACGTTTCAGGTCAATAACCATTCATCTGAACTGGAAGATATGAGAGATTAACAGTTTTAACACAATGGTAGAGCCAGTGAAAAGTGGGTGATAGGGGAGGAAAGTGTGAAGGGGAAGGTCTGTGATCGGGTGGAGGACAGGAGTGCTTCAGTGGGAGAAGGGATGATGGTGTAAGGAGAATGGGACAATTAAAGAAAGAGAAGATGGTTCCTGAGGAGGTGTAAATGTTCCAGCGGAATAACAGAGGGACCGGGAAGCATGGAATATCTGGAAAAGAAAAGAAGGCTCCAGTGGCCTGGAAAAGTGATGGAGAATGGTGGGTAGAGCCCAGGGATGTGGAGCAGCCTGCCAGCTGTGTATCAATAGGGAATCCCCCTCTCCAAGGCCCAGCCCACACCCCCTCCACTCAAAGAGCTAGATTCTATACATCCAGCTGGGGTCAGAGAACTGGGCCAGAACAGGGATCTGTGGTCAGAGCACTGGACCAGAACAGGGATCTGTTGCACTGTGTGTATTTAACAAAATTATTGACACAGCCACGGACATGGGGGTCATTATTCTGTAAATAAAGATTATAGACAACCTTATGCCATCAAAACACAGATGATGTAAACTACATGTTTCGGTATTCAGTGACATACCTGGCATTGTTTTTGCTTTCACAAGTAGTCAATATCTGCTTGTACACTTGATGTAGAAATGCAGAGCATTTGGATAGATGTCCATCTGTCAAGAATGATCATGATCTCTCTCTCTCCCCCTGCTTTGTATCCACCCCGTGATTGTATCCATCACTCTGGCCCACCCGCTGTGTCCACCCCTCTCTGTCTCCATCCTTCTCTGTCTCCAACCCTCTCTGTCCCCCGCTGTGTCCATCCCCCTCGCTCTTTCTCTGTGTCCATCCCCTACTCCCCCATGTCCATTCCACTCTCCCCTGCTGTGTCCACCCCACTCTCTCCCCCTCTGTGGCCTTCCACCGATCCTCTCCCCCTCTGTTTCCATCCCCCTCTCTCCCCTTCTGTGTCCATCCACCTCTCCCCTCTGTGTCCATCCCTCTCTTTCTCCCTCTGTATCCATCCCCCTCTACCACTTTGCATCCATCCCTGTCTCCCCATCTGTGTCCATCCCCTCTTTTCCATTTGTGTCCATCTGCCTCGCACCCACCTCTTTGTCCATCCCCCTCTCTGATCCCCCTCTCCCCAGTCTGCGTCCACCCACCTGCCTCCCCCTGTCTCCCTCCCCATCCTCCAATTCCCATCCCCTCCCCCATCCTCTGTGTCCATCACCCCTCTCCCACCTCTGTGTCCATCCCCTTGCCCTGTCCCTCTGTGTCCATCCCCCTCACTCCCCCTTTGTTACCATCCCCCTCTCTCCCCATATGTACCCATCCCCTACTCTCACCCTTTGTCCATCCCCGTCTCTCCCCACTCTGTGTTCATCCCATTCTCTGCCCCTCTGTGTCCACCCCCCACTCCCCTATGTCCATCCCCATCTCCTGTCCCCCTCTGTTTCCGTCCCCCTCTCTCCCACTCTTTGTCCATCCACCTCTCCCCCTCTGTGTCCATCCATCTCCCCCTCTGTGTCCATCCCATTCTCTGCCCCTCTGTGCCCATCCCCCTCTCCTGTCCCCCTCTGTTTCCGCCTCCCTCTCTCCCCCTCTGTGTCCATTCATCTCCGCCCTCTGTGTCCATCCCTCTCTCCCCATCTGTGTCCATCCACCTCTCCCCCTCTGTGCCCAACCCCCTCTCTCCCCCTCTGTGTCCAACACCTCTTTCCCATTTGTGTCCATACCCCAGTTTCCCACCTATGTGTCCATCCCTCTCTCCTATACTCCTCTCCCCATACTGCATACATTCCCCCTCCCTCTGTGTCCCACCCCTCTCCCCACAATGTCCATCCCCTCTCCCCTCTCTTTGTCCATCACCCCTCTCCCGTTCCTCTGTGTCCATTCGCCTCTCTCCCCTTCTGTGTCCATCTACCTCTCTCCACCTCTGTGTCCATCTCACTGCTCTCCCACTTTGTGTCCATCCACATCTCTCCCCTTATACGTCCATGCCTCGCTCCCACCTCTGTGTCCATCCCCCTCACATATCCCCATCTCCACAATCTGCGTCCAATCGCCTCCATCCCTTAACTCTCCCCCAATGTCCATCCTCATCTCTCCCCCTCTGTGTCCATCCCCCTTCGATGTCAATCTCACTCTACCCTCCACCTCTGCTGCCTGAGCAGATGCTTGTTTAAAGCGTTGCCTGACTCTCAGCGTTCCCCATCCGTGCCACTCTGCCCCTCTGCCTCTGACTGTGTACTGACTCACTTCCCGCTCTCCCCTCAGCCTATCTCTCCCTCATCTCCGCATCGGTCATTCGGAGTCAATCCCTGAGCTGTGATAACAGCAGGGATGGCCAATCCCGGCACGCCTGCACCGTGAACCACCAGTCAGAGCTCATTCTGCCAAGGCAGCCCACTGTCAGTCACAGACACTGACCAATCACGGACAGGCATCCACCGTCCATCAAACACAGGTCCCGCCTCTGCCTGAGGTACACTTTGGTAGGAGATTAAAAAGCCAGGAAATGCTGGAAATACTCAGCAGGTCTGGCAGCATCTGTGGAGAGAGAAGCAGAGTTAACATTTCAGGTCAGTGACCTTTCATCAAAACTTACAAATATTAGAAATGTAAAAGGTTATAAGCAAGTAAAGTGGTGGTGGGGCTAGACATAATAAAAGAGAAGGTATTGATCGGACAACGTCACAGAGAATAACTGACCAGAAGATCCTGGAGCAAAAACAAGCAATATGGTAATGGTATGCTGAAAGACAAAGCGTTAGTACAGACAGGGTGTTAATGGACAGAAAATGAACAAGAATAAAACATGGAAAAACCAAACAGTGGTTTGGAACAGCAGAAACAAACTAAAATAAAATAAACAATGAAAAAATAAAAAAAATAACGAAAAATAAAAAGCGGGGCCCTTCATGCTCTGAAATGATTGAACTCAATATTCAGTCCGGCTGCACTTTGCCGAATCGGTAAATGAGATTCTGTTCCTCGAGCTTGCGTTGATGTTCACTGGAACACTGCAGCAATCCCAGGACAGAGATGTGAGCATGAGAGCAGGGGGGACTGTTCAAATGGCAAGCAACCGGAAGCTCGGGGTCCTGCTTCCGGACTGAGTGGAGGTGCTCGGCAAAGTGATCACCCAGTCTGCCTTTGGTCTCCCCAATGTAAGGGAGACCACATTGTGAGCAGCGAATACATTATACTACATTGAAAGAAGTACAAGTAAATCGCTGCTTCACCCAAAAGGAGTGTTTGGGGCCTGGCATAGTGAGGAGGGAGGAGGTAAATGGTCAGGTATTACACCTCCCGCTATTGAGGGGAATGTGCCGTGGGAAGGGGACGAGGTGGTGCGGGCAATGGAGCAGTGGACCAGGGTGTCACGAAGGGAATGATCCCTTCGGAATGCTGACAGGGGAAGGGAGGGGAAGAAGCCTTTGGTCGTGGCATCACGCTGGAGGTGGTGGAAATGGTGGAAGATGATCCTTTGGATGTGGAAGTTGGTGAGGAGGAAAGTGAGGACAAGGGGAACCCTGTTACAGTTCTGGGAGGGAGGGGAGCGGTGAGGGTAGCGATGCGGGAAATGGGGCCCATCAACCACATTTGCCAGTTCTGTTGAAAGGTCACTGTCCTGAAATGTGAACTCGGCTTCTCTCTCCACAGATGCTGCCAGACCTGCTGACTATTTCCAGCATTTCCTGTTTTTATTTCTGATTTCCAGAATCTGCAGTAGTTTGCTTTTATTTTAATAAGAGATCCGTGCAATAGGAGAGCTGTCAATCAAAGCAGAGCACTGGGACGCCCGCTGTCAGTCACAGAGTACTGGCGGTCGGATAGAAACCACGGACCTCAACATTTATTACTGCAGAAACTGGTGTCTGTGTGCAGACACTTTGCTGACTCCTGGACAAGGAAGATAACGGACCCCGCCTCAGCCATTTTGGTAAACGCTGACTGGAGTTAACAGCGCACAGGCAATTAACTGTCTGCTGCCGGGTTCTCTGTCCCTTTAAGGATGTGAATATCGCCTCCAAGTGCTGCGGCCAGTCAGAGGGCGAGCAGTCCAGCAGTGCCACCAGGAGCGGTGCCCACAGCTGGATTGCAAGAGACCGTGAACCAGGAGTAGCACGAAAGCCTCGGACTGTAGGGTTGTGGGACTTGGATCCCCGGGTCCACTCGGGGCGGGGCGGTGGAGAAGGGGGTTGGGGGCGTAGATGGGTTGCGGTGGGCAGGGGAATGTGGTGGGATGGGAGTTGGGTGTTGGCACGGGGGAAGGCTTTGCCGCTGCAATCCCTCTGTTGGACACAGATTGCCCAAGCCACCATGGAACAGCTTGGCTAGGGGCGCAGCTAGTTCTGGAGCACAGGTCTTCAGTACTATTGCTGGAATATTGTCAGGGCCCGTAGCCTTTGCAGTATCCAGTGCCTTGAGTCATTTCAAGATATCACGTGGAGTGAATCGAATTGGCTCAAGTCTGGCATCTGCAATGCTCGGGACATCAGGTGGACGCCGAGATGGATCATCACCTCAGCACTTCAGGCTGAAGATTGTTGCAAATGCTTCAGCCTTATTTTTCGCACTGATTTGCTGGGCTACCCCATCGTTGAAGACCATGATATTTGTGGAAACAACTCCTCCAGTTAGTTATTTAATTGTCCACCACCATTCACCACTGGATGTTGCAGGACTGCAGAGCTTAGATCTGATCCATTGGTTCTGGGATCACTCAGCTCTGTCTATCGTGTGCTGCTTATGCATTTTGGCACACAGACAGTCCTGTGTTGTCGCTTCACCAGGTTGATACCTCATTTTGAGGTAGGCCATGTGCTGCTCCTGGCATTCCCTCCTGCACTCTTGATTGAACCAGGGTTGGTCCCCCGACCTGAGGCCTTGGACCAGCCATGATGTCATTGAATACAGAGCAGACTCAATGGGCTGAATGGCCGTCTCCACCTCTTATTTCTTTCTATTCAATCTCATGTAATACATTACGAACAATACAACTCAGATTCTATTCGAGAAGAACATTTATTTAGTCAGTATGTAAGAAAAAAAGTACCTTTCAGCACAACGGTCTGAGGAGACACTGATAAACACACTCTGTCAGTACAATGAAAAACTCACGGTCTGACAACATCCTAATAACACATTCAACTCACACTTCTTCATCAGGATTGTATTGGAAGATTAACAGTTCATTCTGGTGAAATATTCACACTGTTACCACACTCTCTCTCTCTCTTCTTGCATGTTTTCTCCCCCTCCCTCTAATATTCCACCTCAGTCTCTTTGTCTATCACTCCTCTCTCTATCTTTCCACACTCTCATGCTTTCTATCTCAATGATCCTTTTCCCATCCCTTTTAATCCTAATACCCTGAGCCTGCGTTCTGTTTACCAGCCCCATGTTCAATGATTCTATTCACAGAGTCAGTCTATTCAATGGTGAAGCCTCTGTGAATAGTTTAAAGTTTCTGCATTTCACACAAGTCTCCACCTGTTCTCCGACACTGATCAATACACCGACAATGCTTGAACTAAACAGAATTGAAAGCCTCTTCCAGGCACACGTCCCAATCATTGAAATTCTTTTTCTCCTTTATTTATAAAGTACATCCTTGAATGGTGGGATTCTTTATCTCATAAAACACCACTTACTACTTATAATCTACAGACACAAATTTGGCCTAACCATCAGTCTGAAGAAAACGAACATCATGATACAGGACGTCATAAATGCCGCATCTATCAATATCAGCGACCACACTCTCGAAGTGGTTCGAGAGTTCAACTACCTAGGCTCAATTATCACCAGTAACCTGTCTCTCGATGCAGAATTAAACAAGCGCATGGGAAAGGCTTACACTGCTATGCCCAGACTGGCCAAGAAAATGTGGGAAAATGGCGCACTGACACGGAACACAAAAGTCGAAATGAATCAAGCCTGTGTCCTCAGTACCTTGCTCTACGGCAGTGAAGCCTGGATAACGTACGTCAGCCAAAAGCGACGTCTCAATTCATTTCATCTTCGCTGCCTCCGGAGAATCCTTGGCATCAGATGGCAGGACCGCATCTCCAACACAGAAGTCCTCAAGGCGGCCAACATCCACAGTATATGCACCCGACTAAGCCAGCGGCGCCTGAGATGGCTTAGCATGTGAGCTGCATGGAAGATGGCAGGATCCCCAATGGCACATTGTGCAGCGAGCTCGTCTCTGGTATCAGACCCACAAGCCGTCCATGTCTCCGCTTTAAACACGTCTGCAAACGCGACATGAAATCCTGTGACATTGATCACAAGTCGTGGGAGTCAGTAGCCAGTGATCGCCAGAGCTGGCAGGCAACCATAAAGGTGGGGCTAAAGCGTGGCAAGTCGAAGAGACTTAGCAGTTGTCAGGAAAAAAGACAGAAGTGCAAGGAGAGAAGTAACTGTGTAACAGCCCCAACAACCAATTTTATCTGCAGCACCTGTGGAAGAGAATGTCACTCCAGAATAGGCCTTTATAGCCACTCCATGCGCTGCTGCTCAAACCACTGACCACCTCCAGGCGCTTACCCATTGTCTCTCGAGACAAGGAGGCCAAAGAAGAAGAAGACTTATAATTGACAGATACAAAGATGGACTCACGATTCCAATAGATACAGTGTAAACTGATAAAATATCACATTTCATTTTACAATCTAGCCCAGTGACAGTGGATTCATCCACAGTGAAGCAGAGATGGAGATGTAAGTCAGCAGTAAACTCAATTCAGCAGCCAGACCTCTGAAGCAGCATCAGACACACAATGAATGGAATCATATTCAATAACAGTGATAACCAATAAATACAGTGACATCCCAGTTAAACTGAACCATGTTACTGGGAAGGGAGGTCATTGCACTGCCTTCTGGTAACACAGACTGTGAGCTGTCCCATTATCAATCACTGAGAACACGCTCAGTACAATATTCCAGGACAGGTTTGTTCAGAACATGAAACGGTTAACAGCTCCTGATGGTCTGACTCCTGTTCCAGACACCAGAATGCAATACATTTAACATGGAGATCAAGCCAGTAACAGTACCAGGATGGAATTAACTTGTATCATTACAGATATAACACAGCTCCCAGGAGATCCAACGAGCAGTGACTGAGTATATTCCATCATTCAACTGATGGAACATTACAGACAACTGTCTGAAACACAGAGTGAGAAATAATACGAGTACAGCAGGACAGTTAATACTGAGTTCACCATGAACAGCTGAGATAACAGCTTACCAGGAGCTCCAACAGCTGCAAGTATAGGATAGTAAATTGTTCTGATCTTGAAGAATAGTGCAAATTCCATTTCTTTGAGAAGCAGTGACTTCTGTTAACCTGGAACCCACAGCTCCAGCAGGCACTCTGAGCTGATCCATTAAAATGGGTCCTGATTTATACAGGGGATAAGTCTCCACTGACATGGTTATACTCCTGATCATTGCTATTAGTTTCACTCACCTGAACAAACAAATTATATCAGCAGCTTTGACTCTGATGCAAATAATGGGGTGGATAAAACACAAACACCTCAATGTCCAGAACATTATTACAGTTAGACCTCTCTCAGAATCAGAACCGAAAGCTGTATTCATACAGGAATGATCCCACAATAGTGAATAACTTAATTTACAGTTCAGATGTGATTGTATTCAACATGTTCACTCTTGTCGATTTAATGATAAATGTTACTGATTTCTCTGTGGTTTATACTGAGTGCAGAGACAAGCAGACCAGTTTCACTCTGTTCTGCCAGTTTTCCAGATGAAATATGAACTTTGAGTCTTTGACACAGGAACCGTTCAAGGTCACATTCAGGATTACAGCCTGGAAATCACTGTGGGTGATATTAGGGAACAGACACTGAACGTGTCCCGCTGACATTCTTCTCTCTGCTATTTCACTGCAGATGTTTACCTTTTTATTTTACATTGGTTCATGGCTCCAGTAAAATTATAAATGTGTGACCTCCTGACTCCATTTCTCCAGTTCACTCCTGACCGGACACCCAACCTTCAACTTCTATCAGTGTCAACTGATCCAGAACTCTGCTGTCCATGTCCAGACCTCAGCAAGTCCCAACTCACCCATCACCCTCATCCTCACTGATCCACATTGGCTCCCAGTCCCGCAGCACCTTAAATTTAAAATTATTATCATTGGGTTAAAATCCTTCCATGTCCTCACACTTCCACATCTCCACCCTCTCCTCCAAAGCTGCAGCAAACCCTCCGTGATCTGTCCATAACTCTGACATTACAGGAGCGGTCACAGAGGAATGGAGAATAGCCAATGTTGTTCCTTTGTTTAGGAAGGGTAGCAAGGATAATCCAGCAAATTATAGGCCCGTGAGCCTTTCGTCAGTGGTAGGGGAATTATTGGAGAGGATTCTTCAAGACAGGATTTACTCCCATTTGGAAACAAATGGACTTATTAGAGAGAGAGAGCATGGTGTTGTGAAGGGGAGGTCGTGTCTCATTAACTTGATCGAATTTTTTGAGGAAGTGACGAAGATGATTGATGGAGGAAGGACAGTGGATGTTGTCTACATGGACTTAAGTCATGCCTTTGACAAGGTCCCTCATGGCAGACTGGTACAAAAGGTAAAGTCACACGGGATCAGAGGTGAGCTGGCAAGATGGATACAGAACTGGATCGATGATAGAAGACAGAGGTTAGAAGTGGAAGGGTACTTTTCTGAATGGAGGGCTGTGACAAGTGGTGTTTCGTAGGGATCAGTGCTGGGACCGTTGCTGTTTGTAGTATATAGAAAAGGTTTGGAGGAAAATGTCGCTGGTCGGATTAGTAAGTTTGCGGTCAACACAAAGTTTGGTGGAGTTGCAGATAGTGATGAGGATTGTCAGAGGATACAACAGGATATAGATCGGTTGGAGACTTGGGCGGAGAAATGGCAGATGGAGTTTAATTCGGACAAATGTGAGGTGATGCATCTTGGAAGGTCTAATACAGGTGGGAAGTATGCAGTAAATGGCAAAATCCTTCGGAGGATAAACAGGCAGAGAGATCTGGGCGTACAGTTACACAGATCACTGAAAGTGGCAACACAGGTGGATAAGGTAGTCAAGAAGGCATACGGCATGCTTGCCTTCATCGTTCCAGGCATAGAGTATAAAAATTGGCAGGTAAATGTTGCAGCTGTACAGCCCCTTAGTGAGGTGACACTGAGAATATTGCATACAATTCTTGTCGTCACACTACCAGAAGGATTTGGAGGCTTTGAAGATGGTACAAAAGAGGTTTCCTAGGATGTTGCCTGGTCTGGAGTGTATTACCTCAGAAGAGAGGTTGGATAAACTCGGATTTTTTTCGCTGGAACAACGGAGGTGAAGGGGCGACATGATAGAGGTTTACAAAGTTATGAGTGGCATGGACAGAGTGTAGAATCAGAAGCTTTTTCCCAGGGTGGAAGAGTCAGTTACTAGAGGACATAGGTTTAAGGTGCGAGTGGCAATGTTTAGAGGGGATGTGCGAGGCAAGTGTTTTACACAGTGGGTGGTGAGTGCCTGCAACTTGCTGCCAGGGGATGTGGTGGAAGCAGGTATGATAGCGTCGTTTAAAAGGAATCTTGACATGAATAGGAGGGGAATAGAGGGATACATACCCTGGAAGTGCAGATGGGTTTACTTTAGACAGACATCATGATCAGCGAAGGCTTGGAGGTCCGTATGGCCTGTTCCTGTGTTGTTCTGTTCATCGTGCTTTTTGTTTATTAGCCTCTTTCAGTGGGACTGCCCTTGCTTGGTTCAAGGGTTAATGATCAGATTGTAATCAGAGTATCTCCGGCAATGGTCTCTCTTCCCACACCAGCACTGTAACCTCTGGAGTCCCTGATCTTTCCATTCTAAATCTCTCCTCTTGCTCTTCTACACACTGTCCACTGGCGACATCATTTACAGATGTGAGGTCAGCTTCCACATGTGTGCTGATAACAGCCAGCTCCAGATCTCCGTCATCATCTCTTATTACCCTCCACTGTCTCTGTGTTATCAGACTGTAACAGTCTGTATCCCATGAGCTGAAATTTGCTCCAATTAAACACTGGGATGAGCAAAGCCTCCACCTTTGGCCCCACCACAAACTCCTCAGTCTTGTCACAGATTCCATCCCCCGTCCTAGCTTTTGTCTTCGGTTGAGTATGATGTTTTGTAACTTCTGAACAATATTCACTCCTGACCTGAGCTTTAGTTATCATATCCTCTACATTCCAAAAGACGCCTCCTTCTGCCTTCATAATCTCACCAGCCTCCTCTCCTGCCTCAGTGTATCAGGCACTGAAAACCTCACTCGCACATTTGTCAGCTCCAGACAATCCCTCCTCTCCTCCAATCATTCGACTCCTCATTCTTTTGACACTGGCCTCTTGGTGGGCATTCCCTTGCTTTTTCCCACTCTTACCATTCCGATCAGTGCCCGAGAATCTCCAGCAATATCCTCTCCTATTCACAGGCTTCAATGATTTCAAAGAATGTATGGTGCTCTATCATTCTTGCTGCTCTACAAGTTCCCATTGGCTCTACCATCTGCATATATGGATCAGCTGTTGCATGTACACTGACAACACCAATTCTAGCCCTTGATCCCCTCTCCTGACCACCCCCATCTCCATCTCCAATGGCTCCATGTTCGTCATCCTCAACTTTACATCCTTCATGTCCTCCCCAATCCAACTGTTTTTGCTCCTCCAGCCCCACAAGCCCACTCCTTCCCCATTTATCTGATCTCTCTGTTTCTTGGACTGTGGCTGCTTGTGCATATTTGCTCCATTTGTCCCAGACGCCAACAATACCTTCAATGATCTAGACCCCACTGTGCAGAATTACCTGCTTAACCTCCTGCACTTATCAACACTCTCCACCATAAACGTCTCTTCATTGGATCTGAGCTGATGTTCACTCTTCCAAAAATCTCCTTCTTTGGCTGTGTCATTTTCTGTTTTTTTGTTTAATTCTGTCATGGGATGTGACTGTCTCTTGCAAGGACAGCATTTATTGCCCATCCCTAATTGTCCTTGAGAAGGTGGTGGTGAGCTGCCTTCTTGAATCACTGCAGTCCATCTGTGCGGGTGTTCCCGCAGTGCTGTTTGGAAGCGACCTCCAGGAATTTGACCAAGCGCCAGTGAAGGAACGGCGATATAGTTTCACATCAGGATGGTGTGTGGCTTGGAGGTGAACTTGCAGGTGATGGTGTTTCCATGGATCTGCTGCCCTTGTCCTCCTAGGTGTTTGAGGTCACGGGTTTGGAAGGTGCTGTCGAAGGAGCCTTGGTGAGTTGCATCTTGCAGTACATCTTGTAGATGGTATACACTGCTGCCATTGTGTGCCAGTGGGGGAGCGAGTGATTGTTTGTAGAAGGGGTGCCAATCAAGTGGGTTGCTTTGCCCTGGATGGTGTCGAACTCCTTGAGTGGTGTTGGAGCTGCACCCATCCAGGCAAGTGGAGAGTATTCCATCACACTCCTGACCTGTGCCTGGGAGATGATGGACAGGCTTTGGGGAGTCAGGAGGTGAGTGATTGGCCACACAATTCCCAGATGCTGACATGCACTCATCGCCACAGTGTTTATATGGCTTGTGCAGTCAAGTGTCTGGTCATTGGTATCCCCTAGAATGTTGATGGCGGAGGGGAGGCGTTGGGGGCTAGTGGCGGGTGATGGAGGGGGCGGTTGCAGCGATGTTAATGCTGTTGAATTTCAAGGGGAGATGGTTAGATTCTCTCTTGTTGGAGTTCGTCAATGCTTGGCCTTATGTCGCCCAAATGACACTTGCTACCGATCAGCCCAAGCCTGATTGTTGTCCAGGAAATGCTGCATGTTGTCCTGGACTGATTCAGTATCTGAGGAGTTGCAAATGCTATTGTGCATTGTGTAATCATCAGTGAACAACCCGATTCTGACATGATCATGGAGGGAAGGGCATTGATGAAGCAGCTGAAGATGGTTGAGCTCTGAACACGGACCTGGGGATCTCGGGCAGTGATGTCCTGGGCTAAGGTGATTGGCCTCGGCCTACCACAGCCACGCCTCTTTGTGTTGGTGCCATGAAATGTCTGGCGCTATGCAAATGACCTTTACTAATGTAGTTTTTCATCCTACATTCTCTTCATTTTACAATTTGCAGCCATGTCTTTTGATTACCATGTTGCACACTTGAAAACCAGTCCTCTCCTTCAACCCCATCCCCTCATTAAACCCCATTGGTCTTTTCTCTTAATGTTTCCTTCATTCTTTGTGCCTGCTTTGTCACGTCTCTGTGAAGCCTCTTGGCAATGAATGTTAAAGAAAAGGTGTCCTCCCAATGCAAGTTATTGCTAACATTCATGACAATTTGTTCATGATTGTTCACTATATGAGCAACAGCAGATGAATCAAAAGGAATTATCATACCTGACATTTCTGATCGGGTTCATTGAGGAGGTAATAGACATGGTAGATGGCGAACTGCCATGGGTTTAGTATGGATGGAATCTAGGCACCATATGACTATGAGAATAGAGTAAGAGATATTATTCAAGGAGGGTAAATGCCTGCATTCTTCGAAGTTCCATTTCAATTCAATCAGGTTCTCAACATTGAATGTCAGATGTCAAAGATTTGAAAGCATTTTGAAAGCATTATTAAAAATGAACTTAACAATAGCACTTCTGCCATAAAGCATGTGAGTTGTTGCTGGAGAACTCTAACACATTACAGTTCTGAGCTCAGTATCCAGATTGATCAGGAATGAACCAAGTTAGAGATCATCGCTTCCAACACCCACCTTTTATATCTTTTCCTTACATCTTTTACATGAAAATTCACATGTTGTTACATTATAGAGTTACATTCAAAATTGTCTTTGTACATGAGTACAATTACAGATCCCAGTTTCAATGACAGACATTGGTGAAAATATCAAGGTTCACAGTATCTCTGCTTCTAACTCCATTTATCTGATGCACACTCACTATTTTGCAGCTCCAGGCTGTGCTCTCTCTCAGGCTTATCCAAAGCAAGGATTCAAAGTCTCTCTTCTGATGAATACAATCTTTCTCTCGTTCTTTGGTAAAAATAGAGTTCTGCTGGTCTGTGGCTGTACTACTGACGTTAGTAACCCGTTCTTACCCATGTCTGCTATCAACGTTTCCCATTAAGCATATCTTCAGAACTTTAGAATTGCCATATGCTAACGATTTTAATAAGTAACAGTTTAACAATCCTAATTTAACATACAAAGGGCAAATTCCTGCATTCCAGCAGATAAATAATTGTCATGAGCAGTATTACAACAGCACATTTCTTCAATCTGTGCTACCTTTCTTGGCTTTAGAGAATTGAATGTGAACTCTGTTGATTTTTTCAGCATTATTATAGATCTCTAACCATTGGTTGTACACAACATATCAAAAACATTGTGAATATCATGATGCATTGAAAAGTAAACATGGGTCATCACCTATCCCTCCATGCATTTCCATGTTTTTAAACTACATCATATGTGTTGAAATGGTCCTCCTGTCTACTCTTACTGCTATCCATACACTGGATAATTTATGATCATGTTTGGGGATCAGAATGAATATTGAGTTTCCATTTTTCTATCTTGCTCTATTTGAATGAGTTTATCTCTGGTAGATCCCAGTGTGTTTAATACTGTCCTGGTTGTTCTGTTCAGTTCAGTGGAGAAGTTTGGTTTACCCTATGGAACATGTTTCAGAGCATTGTGGAAAGCTTTTCAATAAGTAGTGATCCAGTAAATGTTCACATCCTCCTGATCTGCATGAACCATTTCAGATAATGTTGGTGTCAGTGTGACTGACCATGTCTGAGACCCAGTCTTCAGTGCATCTTCATCATTCATTCCACATACTGGTTGCCTCACGGATAACATATCACATTTATACTCACCGCACCATCCCAAGGCCGTGCCACATGTGACATGAGATACAAGCCATTCCTGTGCTTCTGGGCTGCAGGATCGATATATCCAAAAGTCTGAAGGTCTTTGCTCTCCCCCTGCATGGCCGTGACCAGTTTATAAAATACATCCTCTCACTGTCCATTGACATGTATATCTGCAGACCAGAATGCCTGATTAGGGTCATTCATCTCACCAAGGAGGTTTTGTGCTTTCTCTTCTGACTGAGATTGTTCAACTTCATTAATGTCTGTATGCGAGAAGACCTTTCTGTTGGAACCTGTGCAAGTAAAGGCTTTACTTTGGCACATCTTCCCAAAATGACGAACTATCTTGCAGTGAAAGCATTCTGCTTTGTTTGCAGGACACTGCTTGTACCTGTGGGTTTTTCTGGTGCCACTGCACTGGAAGTGTTTTATGGCCTCTTGCTCTTTCCTTGCCAGGTGAACCTTCTTTTCTGGTGCTTCCTTTACAGTCCTGCTCTTAATGTACTGTGTGTACACTGGAGGTTGTGTGAACCAAGGCTTCTCTTCACCTTTCCGGATTGCTCTGTACTGCTCATGGACCTCTGCTTGTTTCACCAGCTGTATTGCTTTTTCTAGGCTGATGTTTTTCTTAAACTGCAACAAATCGGATTCTGCTTTAAGGACTCCATATTCACTTCCTTCAACTAGCCTTCAAAGGTCATTAATACAAACATCTACCGGTTCACCTGGTTTCTGGAACCTTCTGTTGAATTTGGCCCTTTCGACAATCGTGTTTCTCCTCAGATCGAAGTGCTTATCAACGGCTTTTAAGACTTCATCAAATTTATCTGATGTCACATTAATGCAATGTCTTGCAATAACATCATCTGCTCTTGCTCCACTGGAATACATTAATGTGTTAACTTATTCTGAATCAGTCTTTCGGTCCTATTGAGAATTCCTGAAAAAATCTTTTCCTCGGCAGTGACCAGTTTTGACGATCCTTCCATGTGTTCAAACCTCTTTGGCAGTGTCAATGTAAGATCCATGGCATTTCTAAACATTCTGGGTAGTTTACTTTTATTTTAATGTTTCCTGCCCGGACTGGAAGTTATCTCAGACTTTTTGAAAGTTTTCCCATGCTTTGCAGCCACACGATCACCTCATGTAATGGCAACTACTGGTACTGTTGAACTGCTGAGGTTTGTCAATGCTCAATAATCTCAGCTCCCTTCCCTGTTTGAATTAGTTACCACATTCAACTTAACAATTAGCTGTAACTTTATTCAACTGGACATTTATTACCATGTCCAACTGAACAATAAGCTATAACATTATTCCCCTTGGTGATGGTACATAGCCCAATTTAACAGTTGAATGTAGCGTTAGAGCACATATGTATTACTGAACATGTCCAATTTACTTAAGTAACTTACAACATTTGTTATTACGAACATTATAACAGTAACATTATAAACAGTGTATTAGTTATCACACAAACATAACAAATAGCTGTAACTTTATGCATGTCATTCTGTTATCATGTTCAGTTTCACAATTAACTGTAAATTTATACACTGAGGAATAAGTACCAATCTCAATATAACTATTGACTATAACAATACATGCTGAGTAATAGATACCATGTGCAACTTAACAATCCTGTGTACCTTTGCACACATGGAACATAGAACATAGTACAGTACAGCACAGTACAGGCCCTTCGGCCCACGATGATGTGCCGAACCTTTAACCTACTCTCAGATGAAACTAATTACCTACCCTTCATTCTGCTATCATCCATGTACCGATCCAAGAGTCGCTTAAATGTCCCTAATGTATCTGCTTCGACTATCACCGCTGGCAGCGCATTCCACGCACCCACCACTCTCTGTGTAAAGAACCTACCTCTGACATCTCCCCGAAACCTTCCTCCTATCACCTTAAAATTAGCCCCCTGGTGATAGCCCTTTCCACCCTGGGAAAAAAGTCTCTGTCTATCCACTCTATCTATGCCTCTCATCATCTTGTACCCCTCTATCAAGTCACCTCTCATCCTTCTTCGCTCCAGTGAGAAAAGCCCTAGCTACCTCAATCGCTTTTCCGACGATATACCCTCCAGTCCAGGCAGCATCCTGGCAAATCTCCTCTGCACCCTCTCCAAAGCTTCCACATCCTTCCTATGATGAGGCGACCAAAACTGAACACAATATTCCAAGTGTGGTCGAACCAGGGCCTTATGGAGATGCAGCATAACCTCGCGGCTCTTAAACTTAATCCCCCTTTTAATGAAAGCCAACACACCATACACCTTCTCAACAACTCTATCAACTTGGGTGGCAACTTTGAGCGATCTTTGGACATGGGCCCCACGAACCCTCTGTTCCTCGACACTACCAAGAATTCTGTCTTTAAGCCTGTATTCTGCATTCAAATTCGACCTTCCAAAATGAATCACTTCACACTTTTCCAGGTTGAACTCCATCTGCCACTTCTCAGCCAAGCTTTCCATCCTGTCAATGTCCCGTTGCAACCTACAACAGCCTTCCACACTATCCACAACTCCAGCAACATTCATGTCATCGGCAAACTTGCTAACCCAGCCTTCCAATTCCTCATCCAAGTCATTCATAAAGATCACAAAGAGTAGAGGTCCCAGAAAAGATCCCTGCGGAACACCACTGGTCACTGAGCTCCATGCTGAATACTTTCCATCTGCTACCACCCTCTTTCTTCTATGGGCCTGCCAATTTTGTATCCAGACAGCCAGCTTCCCCTGTATCCCACCCCTCCTCACTTTCTGAATGAGCCTACCATGGGGAAACTTATCAAACGCCTTTCTAAAATCCATATACACCACATCAAATGCCGTTCCTTCATCAATGTGTTTTGTCACATCTTCAAAGAATTCAAGAAGGTTTGTGAGGCATGACCTGCCCGTCACAAAGCCATGCTGACTGTCTCTAATCAAACCATGCTTTTCCAAATAATCATAAATCTTGTCTCTCAGAATCCTCTCCAATAATTTGCCCACTGCCGACGTAAGACTGACTCGTATATAATTCCCAGGGTTATCCCTATTCCCTTTCTTGAACAAGGGAACAACATTTGCCACCCTCCACTCATCCGGTACTACTCCAGTGGACAGTGAGGACGCAAAGATCATCGCCAAAAGCGCAGCAATCTCTTCCCTCGCTTCCCATAATATCCTTGGGTATATCCCGTCTGGCCCCGGGGACCTATCTGTCCTCATATCATTCAAACTTTCCAGCACATCCTCCCTCTTAACCTCAACCTGTTCGAGCATATCAGCCTGTTCCCCGCTGTCCTTAGAAACGACCAGGTCCCTCTCACTAGTGAATACTGAAGCAAAGTATTCATTTAGGACCTCCCCTACCTCCTCCGACTCCAGGCACAAGTTCCCTCTACTATCCCTGATCGGCCCTACCCTCACTCTGGCCATCCTCCTGTTCCTCATATAAGTGTAGAACGCCTTGGGATTTTCCTTAATCCTACCCGCCAAGACTTTTTCATGTTCCCTTCTAGCTCTCCTAAGTCCATTCTTTAGTTTCTTCCTGGCTACCTTGTAACCCTCTAGAGCCCTGTCTGATCCTTGCTTCCTCAACCTTAAGTAAGCCTCCTTCTTCCTCTTGACGAGCAGTTCCATTACTCTTGTCATCCAAGGTTCCTTCACCCTACCATCCCTTCCTTGCCTCATCGGGACAAACCTATCCAGCAGTCGCAGCTAGTGCTCCCTAAACAACCTCCACATTTCTGTCGTGCAATTCCCTGAGAACATCTGTTCCCAGTTTATGCTCCCCAGTTCCTGCCTAATAGCATTGCAATTCCCCCTCCCCCAATTTAATAATTTCCCATCCCGTCTGCTCCTGTCCCTCTCCATGACGATAGTCAATGTCAGGGAGTTGTGATCACTATCACCGAAATTCTCTCCTACCGAGAGATCTGTCACCTGGCCTGGTTCGTTGCCAAGCACCAAGTCCAACATAGCCTCCCCTCGAGTCGGCCGATCTACATATTGAGTCAGGAAACCTTCCTGGACACACATGACAAAAACTGTTCCATCCAAACTATTTGCACTAAGGAGGTTCCAATCAATATTAGGGAAGTTGAAGTCACCCATGACAACAACCCTGTTACTTCTGCACCTTTCCAATATCTGCCTCCCAATCTTTTCCTCCGTGTCTCTGTTGCTATTGGGGGGTTTATAGAAAACTCCCAACAAAGTGACTGCTCCTTTCATGTTTCTGACTTCCACCAATAATGACTCAGTAGACAAACCCTCCTCGACGACCTCCCTTTCTGCAGCTGTGATACTATCCCTGATTAGCAATGCCACTCCCCCACCTCTTTTACCTCCCTCCCTATTCCTGTTGAAACATCTAAACCCCGGAACATCCAACATCCATTCCTGCCCCTGTGTTATCCACGTCTCCGTAACGGCCATAACATCGTAGCTCCAAGTACTGATCCATACTCTAAGTTCATCACCCTTATTTCTGACACTTCTTTCGTTAAAATAGACACACTTCAACCCATCATACTGGCTGCAACTTTGTCGTGTCAATTATCTAACCTTCCTCACAAACTCTCTGCACTCAGCATCTGCCTGTTCAACAGCTACCCCATCCACTGATCAAGCACAGATAAACAATGTACTGTCCCCTTAAATCCATGACTGTGCGTCATAATTTACAATTGAACCTGCAGCTTTGTACTCCATGCATTTGTTTCTAAGATAAATTTAGCAATTATCTACTGTTCTTAGCCTGTGTATTTATTATATTCAATTGAACAGTTAACTGTATCTTTAATCTCTGTGTATTGTTTATCAAGGCAATTTCATAATTAGCCAGTGTTTTCATTATGTTCCATTTTCCAATTAAATTAAACCCGATTGCCCCTGTGTATTAGTTATCAAATTCAAGTTAACAATTAAATATAACATTTTAAATGTGGACTATTTATAAGGATAATTAAGCAAATAATTGGATTGTTATTCTGTTATCTAGCTCAAATTAACAATCAATTTTAAATGCAAATGGTGTGTCTTGGTAATCATGTCAAAATTCAAAATTAACTGGAACCTCAGGTTTTATCTCTGCCTTTTCAATTCGTTTGTGGGATGTGAGCATGGTTGGCAAGGCCAGTCTTCAGTGTTCATCCCTAATTTCCCTTGAGAAGGTGGTGGTGAGCCGTTTTCTTGAATTGCTGCAGTCTATGTGGATAGGTCCACCCACAGTGCTGTTAGGAAGGGACTTCTAGGTTTTTGACCCAGTGACAGTGAAGGAATGGCGACAGAGTTCCAAGTCAGGATGGTGCATGTCTTGGACGGGCACTTGTCGGTCATGGTGTTCCCATGGATCTGCTACCCTTGTCCTTCCAGGTGATAGAGATTGCGTGTTTGGAAGGTGCTGTCTAAGGAACATCGGTGCATTGCTGCAGTGCATCTTGTAGTTGGTACACACTGCTGCCACTGTGCGTCTGTGTTGGTGGGAGTGCATGTTTAAGATGGGGTGCCAATCAAGCGGGCTGCTTAGTCCTGGATGGTGTCTAGCTTCTTGAGTGTTGTTGGAGCTGCACCCATCCAGGTAAGGTGAGAGTATTTCCTGACACTCCTGACCTGTGCCTTGTAGATGGTGGACAGGCTTTGGGGTGTCAGGAGGTGAGTTACTGGCCACAGGATTCCTAGCCTTTGACCTGCTCTTGTCTCCACCTTATTTTTATGGCTACTCCAGTTCGGTTTCTGTTTAATGGTCACCCGACAACATGTTGATACTGGGGGATTCATTGATCTTCATGCCATCGAACGTCAATGGAAGTTGGGTTGATTCTCTCTTGTTTGAGATAGTCATTGCCTGACACTTGTTTGGTGTGAATGTTACGTGTCACTTATCTGCCCAAGCCTGGATGTTGTCCAGATCTTGCTGCATATGGACATGAGCTGCTTCAGTATCTGAGGAGTCAGGAATGGTGCCGAACATTGTGCAATCATCAGTGAACATCCCAACATCCGACATTATGATCGAGGGAAGATCATTGATGAAGCAGCTGAAGATCGTTGAGCCGAGGACACTAACTTGAGGAACACCTGCAGTGATGTCCTGGGACTGAGATGATTGACCTCCAACAACCAGAGCCATCTTCCTTTGTATTAGGTATGACTCCAACCAATAGAGATTTTCCCCCCTGATTTCCATTGAATCCAATTTTGCGAGGGCTCCTTGATCTCATACTCGGTCAAATGCTGCCTTGATATCAAGAGTAGTCACTCCCACATCACCTTAATGCTCATGGATTTGCACATAATACATGAGCATAGATTCAACATGAGCAATCTCTATTATTGTTGGAGATGAAGTGACAGAGGCTAATGTATCTAAAACAAAACCAAGAAATGCTGGAGTCACTCAGCAGGTCTGGCAGCATCTGTGGAAAGAGAAGCAGAGTTTCTAAGTTTCCTGATTAGACAAAGTGAGGTGGGAATGTTATCTGTGAGGAGGACACAAAGAGGCTGCAAAGAGATATTGACAGGTTAATTGAGTGGGTAACAAGTTGTTAGATGGAGTATAATGTGAGGTAGAGTGAGGTTGTTCACCTTGATTGTTAGAAAAGAAAAGCAGAAATTTTTTTGTCGGCGTGAAACTGTTAAATGTTGATGTTCATAGTGACTTGGCTGTACAAAAGCAAGGAACATGGATATTTAGCATACAGGCATAACGAGCAATTAGGAAGTTAAATTATTGCAATGGGGTTAGAGTACAAGAATAGGGAAGTCTTGATACAATTTGACAGGGCTTTGGTGAGACCACACCTGGAGTACTGTGTGTAGTTTTGGTCTCCATACCTGAGGCAGGATATTCTTACACTGGAGGCGGTACAGTGAATGTTCACTAGGTTGGTCTCTGGGATGAATGGGTTGTCCGATGATGAGAGGCTGATTAAATTGGGCTGATACTCTGTGGAGTTTATCAGAATGTGAGACGATTTAATTAAACATTGATGACTGTGAAAGGGCTGGACAGGGTAGCTACTGAGAGATTGTTTCCCCTATCTGGGGAATCAACAACATGGGGGCTCAGTATTAGGATAAGAGTTCAGTTATTTAGAGCGGAGATGAGGAGCAATTTCTTCACTCAGAGGGTTGTGAATCTTTGGATTTCACTGTCCTCCAGGATTTTGGATGCTCCATCATTGAATATGTTTACAGCTGATTGGACAGATTTTTGTGCTGTTAGGAAATCGAGGGATGTGAGAAGTGGGTGGGAAAGTGGAGTTGAGGCAGAAGATCAGCTATGATCGTATTGAATGCCAGAGCAGGATGGAGGGGCTGAATGGTCTTATCCTGCTCCTGTTTCTGATGTTCTTAACAGGCTCGAGTGGATGAACGACATCCTTCTGTTCCTGTGTATCATGCACGAGGGGACGACTGACCTCCACACATGTCTATGCAACAGGCTTGAAGGGCTGAATGGCCTTCCTCTGGTTCCTGGACAAAAGCATCGATGGGCTGAATGGCCTCCCCTGTTACAAGACAAGATGATCGAGGGGCAGAATGGCCTTCCTGCTGTTCGTAGACAAAGGACTGAGGAGCTAAATGGCCTCCCGTTCCTGTGTAACATGCACGAGTGGCTGAATGGCCTCTTCCTAACCTTGAGTAAGTTGAGTGGAGCTGAATGCCTCCCCCTATTCCAGAGTAACAGGCTCAAGGTTTTGTATGTCCTTCTCCTCTGTGAATGGCTGAATGGACTTCATCTGTTCCTGTGTAACATTCTCTCGGGGCTTAGTGGCTTTATCCTGTTCCTGTGCAATAGCCTGGAGGGGCTGAATGGCCTCCAACTGTTCCAGTTTTGGAAGTTTCTGGGGGCCATTGTGTCGACCCATGTCTCTATGTAGCAGACTCAGAGGAGAAGATGACCAAACTCTTGTTCCTGTGCAATAAGTTCAAGTGGGTGAACAAAGTAACAAATGGAAGTAGCAGTCGGCCATTCGGCCCTTCAGTCTCCCCTCAGCCAGCAGAACGCTTTAGTAACCTCGCCTTCTGGGGAATTCACATACGAGCTGTCCTATCCCCCTGGCCTGGCTGCTGCGCATTCGTGCCAGTGACTCACCACGTGCTGATCCCGACTCAACACTACCCTCTAAAGTTTACACAGAGCCAGTATCTGAGCTGGTGACTGTGTGTGACACTGTGGTGGGTTTACTCTTCCTCTTCCTCATGTCTCTTTGGAGGCTGAGAGACATCAGTTCATTTAATCTGCATATATTAATACACAGGGAACTGTTCTTTGCAGACAGAAAGAACATATACAAACATTGCGCCTGTTTCAGCTAAACCAAATAAATGACAGCATTTCGCTGGTTCATCCCTCAGGGCAATGCCTTGACCAATCGGAATCAAGGTGTGCCTGCTTTAAATTTCAAACAAAGCTTGTCAATTAACTGTCAGTACATCGGAAACTCTTGCATTCTCCATGGCAACGCCTCAACCAATCAGAGTTCACTTGCCAACCAATCAGCACTGTCTTCTCAGACAGTTTTCCTTTGTTGTTTTCTTTTCCTTTGTTTATTCTTGTGGATTGTCCTGATGAGTGCAAGACGAAAAGCTTCGACAAGATGTCTCCATTTTCAGCAATACTAAGATTAACTTTCGATTCCAGACTAATTGAATGAACTTTATTTTATTTATTTAGAGATACAGCACTGAAACAGGCCCTTCGGCCCACCTAGTCTGTGCCGACCATCAACAACCCATTCATACCAATCCTACACTAATCCCATATTCCCACAATATCCCCACCTGTCCCTATATTCCCCAACCACCTATCGCTACTAGGGGCAATTTATAATGGCCAATTTACCTATCAGCTGCAAGTCTTTTGGTGGTGGGAGGAAACCGGAGCACCCGGCGAAAACCCATGCAAACACAGGGAGAACTTGCAAATTCCACACAGGCAGTACCCAGAATCGAACCCGTTTCGCTGGAGCTGTGAGGCTGAATTGAAAGTTTCCAGCTGCTGTACTGTGATTTAAATTGCAGTCTGCAGACCATGAATCTAGAGATGTAAATGTCTAATCCAGTAACATCAGCATTATTCTAGCATCAACTAACAAACAGATAATCAAACACCTCACACTGTTGGACACAGTGAAATACACTGAAGTGTTTCCAAACACAGAAAGCTGATTGACCAGGGAGGTCTCACACTGTTGGGCACAGTGAAATGCACTGAAGTGTTTCTAAACACAGAAAGCTGATAGACCAGGGGAGGACACACACTGTTGGACACAGTGAAATTTAATGAAATGCTTCTAAGCACCAAGAGCTGAATGACCAGGGACGGGCTCACACTGTTGGACGCAGTGATATACACTGAAGTGTTTATAAACACAGAAAGCTGACAGACCAGTGGAGGCCTCATGGTGTTGGGCACCGTGAAATATATTGAAATTTTTATAAACACTGTCATGGACCTGTAGGTTTCGTTTCTCTCCAGGAAATATGTGGTGTCTCTCTCAGGCTTGCAAAGGATCAGTACTGCTTTAATAACCAGAAACCCTCAGAAGTTAGAGAAAATGCTTTTATAGTTGCCGTTGGATACAACCATTCGCAGACTGCGATTCAAAGGTGCATCCTCGTTAATTTGGATACAGTCACTGAGCATCACATGATACATTTGCCAGTATTCAATTTTGAACTGGATTTTTTTGGAGTCAGAAGGAAAAAGAGCTCTCAGCCACCTAACCTGAAGGAAGAGAATTTAGTCTGTTTAATTATTTTCTCTCAAAATTCTAAAAACAGTCAAGCAAAAACAGAGATCTCTGGTAATTTAATCTGAAGGAAGTGAAGTTAGATTGTAACAATATTTTATCCCTCGAAATTTCTAAAGTCAGATTGATTCTATTGAAAGTGTTTGCAAGTTGCGGCACAGTGACGCAGTGGTTAGCTCCAGCGACCCGGGTTCAATTCCGGGTACTGCCTGTGTGGAGTTTGCAAGTTCTCCCTGTGTCTGCGTGGGTTTTCTCTGGGTGCTCCGGTTTTCTCCCACATGCCAAAGACTTGCAGGTTGATAGTTAAATTGGCCATTATAAATTGCCCCTAGTATAGGTAGGTGGTAGGGCAATATAGGGGCAGGTGGGGATGTGGTAGGAATATGGAATTGGTGTAGGATTAGTATAAATGGGTGGATGATGGTCGGCACAGACTCGGTGGGCCGAAGGGCCTGTTTCAGTGCTGTATTTCTACACAACTACAAAAAAAAATTCACTGTAAAGGAAAGCATCATTTACTGCTGGAATTAGACGACAGACTTTGTTGCACTGCAGAAGAACCTTTTCTCACCATCGGACGGCTGTGAGGACTTCAAACAAAACTGGACTGTAAATTTGCAAGGACTGTTTAAGAATTTAGTTTTTCGAATCAAACAGTTAATTTGTTGACTTAAAGACACCTGGTTTGGTTCGCCTCATATGGGGGTTAATAGATAGTGCAATTTGGCTGTGTTGTTCTTTATCTTGGAAAGTTTAAAATGATACGTTAGGCGATCAGTGGAGGTACGGGATTGAATTAACAGTGCGTTTCTCCCACTACAATCAGAATCATACATTTTGATTGGGGGCTTTGACTGGAGTGGTCGGTGATAACAACACAGAAAGCTGACAGACTGGGGAGGCCTCACACTGTTTGACACAGTGGAATACACTGAAGTGTTTATAAACACAGAGATCTGAGAGCACAGTGGAGGCCTCACAGTGTTTGTCATGCAGGCCCCTCCCATCACCCCCCACCCCACCCCCCGCCCCAGTTGCCAAGAATGAGGCACATTAACTTTGCCGACTTGGACATTAAATATTAAATTGTTGCTGGGAAGAAGAGAAGGCCTGTTACAAGGACTGCCAGATCTTGACTGTAAAAAAAAAAGACTTTTGCATCTTTACATACAGTGCTTAGAAAGGACGAATGACCATTCCCTGACACATTCAACCCACAATGGACTTTTGATCACAAGACATTGAAGGTGGGGGAGCTCACATTCCAGGCTGACTGTTAAGATAACCAAATACACAAATGGACGTGGTCAAACCAATTAGTCACATGAATAATCTGCTTGGCCACCTGGAGGATTACTGAATTGATCAAAAGCTCTTGAGGATGCCAGAGAGAAAGCAGAATGCTCCTAAAGTGAAGAAGTCCTCCTCCCTGTCTATCTGCCCTCCATCTCTTACTCATGGAGCACCAAAGCTCACTGAAGACATATGAACCCCGTGAGGGAAAAGTCTCCTGCAATGAAGAAGGTTTAAGAAGAATACTGGGCCCCAGCGAGAAGCAAGATTTACCCACAGTCAAGAATTCGACAGTGAGCACGAAGCACAAACAAACGACCCTCTTCGGAGATTACCTCAAACCTTTCCACTTTATATTTTTTGCTCTTTTCAGACCCGATCTGCATATGTATATCGCATATGCATGCGAGCATGGGCCCGTCGTGTATCCGTAGGTGTTAACCAAATTAGAGTTTAAGTTTAATAAAATTTCACTTTTCTTCTTTCAACCTGAGAAAACCTGTGTGTCCTGGTTTCTTTGCCTTATAATTGGAAAGTGGTGAACAAGGATTCACCAAGGTTGAGCTAAAAACAGCTTTTTGTAAAGTTGAAACCATGTTACAGTAATACCAGGTGAAGGCTGAACGGGAACACGAGACAACTTTCTCACCTGGTCCGAACTGTGTTGGACATGGAGAAATCCGCTGAAGATTTTATATAAATAGAGAGCTGACAGACTGCAGGAGGCCTCACACTCTTGGACACAGTGAAATACAGAGAAGAGTTTAGAAACAAAGAGAGCTGACACACCAGGTGAGACCTCATAGTGTTAGACACAGTGATGGAGATTGTGTAGTTCACAAACACAGAGAGTTGACATACCAGGGGAGGCCTCACACCGTTGGAAATTGCGAAATAAACAGAAGTGTGAAGAAACACAGAGAGCTGACCAAGAGAGGCCTCACAATGTTAGTCACAGTGAAATACAATACAGAGCTTATAAATGCAGAGAGCTGACAGACCAGGAGAGGCCTCACAGTGCCAGTCACAGTGGAATACACTGAAGTATTTATAAACACGGAGAGCTAACAGACCAGGAGAGGCCTCACAATGTTGGGCACAGTGATACACACTGAAGAGTTTATAAACGAAGAGAGCTTTTCAAACACTGGAAACACTGGTACCCACCTCTGGTCTGCTCTCAGTTGTTTTGTTCAATAATTTATAGAGAACATTGTTAGCTACACCTTTGCTGAATTCACTGTTCCTCTTTCTAATTGTCAATGCATTCAGAATCATTGGTCAAATGTCCAGCTGTACTGTTAATGATGAGACTATACAACATGATGGTCCTCCATTGAGCTGATGGGCAGAGGGAGATTTCTCTGAATGTGCCGCCGAAACATCTGAAAATCTGGTTCATATTAGTTTTTTTATATTCTATACAACACAAGTCTGTCAGTGCAGCACTCCCTCAGAACTGACCTTCCGACAGTGCAGCACTCCCTCAGTACTGACCCTCAGACAGTGCAGCACTCCCTCAGCACTGAGCATCTGACAGTGCAGCTCTCCCTCAGTACTAACCCTCAGACAGTGCGGTACTCCCTCAGTACAGACCCTCATACAGTGCAGCACTGTCTCAGTACTGACACTCCGACAGTGCAGCGCTCCCTCAGTACTGTCCCACCGACAGTGCACCACTTCCTCAGTACTGAACCCTCAGACATTGCGGCACACCCTCAGCACTGACCCTCCGAAACTGCGGCATCCCTCAGTATTGACCCTCTGACAGTGCGGCACTCGCTCAGTACTGACACTCCGAAAGTGCGGCACCCTCGCAGTAATGACTCTCCGAAACTGCGGCATCCCTCAGTACTGATCCTCTGACAGTGCGGCACTCGCTCAGTACTGACACTCCGACAGTGCGGCACTCCCTGACTACTGAACCTTCGGCAGTGTGGCGCTCCCACTAAATCGACCCTCCAACAGTGCGGCACTCCTTCAATACTGCCCCTCCGACAGTGCAGCACTCCCTCAGTAATGACACTCCAACAGAGCAGCAATCCCTCAGTGCTGACCCTCTGACAGTGCGGCACTCCCTCAATACAGACGGTCCGACAGTGCAGAACTCGCACAGTACTGAGCCTTCGACAGTGCAGAACTCCCTCAGTACTGATCCTCTGAGAATGTGGCATCCCCTCAGTACTGACCTCTGACAGTGCAGCGCGACCTCAGAACAGACACTCCAGCAGTGCAGTGGTCCTCCATTGCTGGCCATCTGAAACTGCAGCACTCCCTCAGCACTGACCCTCCGACAGTGCAGTTCCCCCTCATCACTGACTCTCTGACACTGCAGCACACCCTCAGTACTGACTCTCTGACAGTGCAGTGCTCCCTCATTAGTAACCATCTGACAGCGCAGCACACCCTGAGTACTGACTCTCTGACAGTGCAGCTCTCCCTCAGTACTGACCCTATGACACTGCAGTGCTCCCTCAGTACTGACCCTCCGACACAGCTGTGCTCCCTCATTCCTGGTTACCCTGATTCAGCCCCGTCCATTCGAGCAGCCACTAAGCTGATGCACCAGGACTGTCGTCTCCTGTGCCGAGCCCTGCCCCTCTCCCTTGGCCCGGTTCCCGTTTCTCCATCTGAGCGTGTCGGCTGGGCTTGTCTAGACGTCAGCAACCCCTACTCATAGATTGGAAACTGTGGGACCCGCCTCTGAGCAGCTCTCAGTTTTGTTTATTAATTAATTGAATAATTGATTTAACTGGATATTTCACAACACCTTTGAGCTGTTCTCGGAACTTGGACTGGGTCACCACATAAATAAATGTGTTTGTGCAGCAACTTAAAAGCTGCAGCATGAATCCAACATCTAGAAATATATATTCAGAATAGTTGTAATCCCTGTGTTGTGTTCTGGTAATGCAGTAATAGAAGAAATGTATAACAGTCACCAACCACAGAAGTATGAAGCTGCCGGATATGGTGAAGAGTAAAATCACAGACTTCCTTCTGCTCCACACCTCTGGGTCACTGCGATGCTCTCCCTTGCTCTGACCCCTCAGTCCCTTACGGACGTGACTGGTCACTATAATGTGTCTGACTTTCAGAGTGTTGAGCAACAGAATTAAAGTGAATGGGAGCAATGGGATTAAAACCGTATCAAACCAGTCAAATCCCACCCATCCGGGCTCAGTATAACAGCTTGGCTTCATAGAACAGCCCCACGGTACATTTTCGATTATCTCTCTACTTTCAAATGTAAAGTAAAAGGGGATGTTTTTTAAACAGAGCGGAATGCCTGTTGTTGCTAGAACCACAGATGCAGTTTTCGCGGTGCAATATTTAGTTTTCAGCTTCTGGTAACAAATGCCCCAAATCGATCAAAGGTGAAAGTGACAGTGAACCTGACTGAACAGTCAGTGGCTGCACGAAACAGGAGCATGGTAGCACTACACACAGGGGTGATGTTCAGGAACGATCCCAGTAAATAATAATAACCAATCCGCATCAGTATAACCTCAGTGATAATGATCATTAGATCTGCTGTTGCCACGGCCACCAGGTAACGAGTGGTGCTGGTGGAGAGTCCGCATTTTCCCCGGGACAGAATCACAATGGCCAGTAAATTAACTGTAAGAGAGAGAAGGGAAAAGAAACTGGAAATTACTGATCAAATATTCTCCCTGTCTGACCCTTACAGTAATAAAGAATTTTAGGAACAAAAAAAGCTGGAATGGGATTGGGTCAGAGGTTAAAATGTGAAAATCTCAACCCAGACCCCAACCCACCTCCGACCCGTCCACCTCTGGGTTTAACCAAGTCGAGACAGGGCGAGGGGCAGAAAACCACTCCCAGGAGGGAGGTTGGTCATTTAAATATTTTAATGTGTTTGGAAGTCTCTGAATGAATCTGTTTTTCAGATTTAACTGTGTCCGGCTGGGTTTCTCCATTAGATCCCAGGGCCCGCACAAAGACCCAGGGATTGGCGATTGGAAACCCTCAAGATCAGCACTCTCTCCCTGGATTCCAACAGCCCCCTGGGATCAGACACACCCACCCACCCCTCTGGATTTCAAAACTCCCCGCACCCATCCCCCACACGCACTCCACTACCCCATACTCCGGGAGCTGACCCCCATCCCAGAATCCAACACTCACTGCCGCCGGGATCAGCCCACTCAGCTGGTCGAAGTTTCAGTAGGGGAGCATTTCGGGAACAGTGACCATAATTCCATATGTTTTAAGGTACTTGTGCATAAGGGTAAGAGTAGTCCTTGGGTGAAGGCGCTAAATTGGGGGAAGGCTAATTATAACAATATTAGGCAGGAACTAAAGAATTTAGATTGGGGGCGGCTGTTTGAGGGTAAATCAACATCTGTCATGTGGGAGTCTTTCAAATGTAACTTGATTAGAATCCAGGACCAGCATCTTCCTGTGACGAGGAAGGATAAGTTTGGCAAGTTTCGGGAACCTTGGATAATGCGGAATATTGTGTGCCTCGTCAAAAAGAAAAAGGAAGCATTTGTAAGGGCTGGAAGGCTAGGAATAGGCGAATCCCTTGAGGAATATAAAGACAGTAGGAAGGAACTTAAGCAAGGAGTCAGGAGGGCTAAAAGGCGTTCTGAGAAGTCATTGGCAAACAGGATTACGGAAAATCCCAAGGCTTTTTATACATATATAAAGAGCAACAGGGCAACCAGGGAAAGGGTTGGCCCACTCAATGACAGAGAAGGGAATCTATGTGTGGAGCCAGAGGAAATGGGCGAGGTACTAAATGAGTACTGTGCATCAGTATTCACCAAGGAGAATGACTTGGATGATGAGCCTCGGGAAGGGAGTGCAGTCTCAGTCATCTCATGATCAAAACGGGGGATGTGTTGGGTGTCTTGCAAAGCATTAAGGCAGCTAAGTCCCCAGGGCCTGATGGGATCTACACCAGAATACTGAGGGAGGCAAGGGAAGAAATTGTTGTGTCCTTGACAGAAATCTTTGCATCCTCATTGGCTGCAGGTGTGGTCCCAGAGGACTGGAGAATAGCCAATGTTGTGACTTTGTTTAAGAAGGGTAGCAAGGATAATCCAGGAAATTATAGGCCGGTGAGCCTTACTTCAGTGGCAGGGAAGTTATTAGAGAGGATTCTTCGAGACAGGATTTACTCCCATTTGGAAACAAATGGATTTATTAGCAAGACACAGCATGGTTTTGTGAAGGGGAGGTCGTTTTTCACTAATTTGATAGAGTTTTTTGAGGAAGTGACAAAGATGATTGATGAAGGAACGGCAGTGGATGTTATCTATATGGACTTCAGTAAAGCCTTTGACAAGGTGCCTCATGGCAGACTGTTACAAAAGGTGAAGTCACACGGGATCAGAGGTGAGCTGGCAAGATGGATACATAACTGGCTCGGTCAGAGAAGACAGAGGGTAGCAGTGGAAGGGTGCTTTTCTGAATGGAGGCATGTGACTTGTGGTTTTCCGCAGGAATCAGTGCTTTGCTGTTTATAGTATATATAAATGATTTGGAGGAAAATGTAGCTGGTCTGATTAGTAAGTTTGCGGATGACACAAAGGTTGGTGGAGTTGTGGACAGTGTTGAGGATTGTCAGAGGATAAAGCAGGATATCGATCGGTTGGAGACTTGGGCGGAAAGATGGCAGATGGAGTTTAATTCGGACAAATGTGAGGTAATGCATTTTGGAAGGTCTAATGCAGGTTGTAAGAATACAGTAAATGGCAGAACCCTTAGGAGCAATGACAGGCAGAGAGATCTGGGCGTACAGTTCACTGAAAATGGCAACGCAGGTGGATAAGGTAGGCAAGAAGGCATGCAGCATGCTTTCCTTCATCGGTCGGGTCATAGAGTATAAAAATAGGCAAGTCATGCTGCAGCTGTACAGAACTTTAATTAGGCCACACTTAGAATATTGCGTGCAATTCTGGTTGCCGCACTACCAGAAGGACGTGGTGGCTTTGGAAAGGGTACAAAAGAGGTTTACCAGGATGTTGCCTGGTCTGGAGGGCATTTGCTATGAGGAGAGGTTGGATAAACTCGGATTGTTTTCACTGGAACGACGGAGGTGGAGTGGCGACATGATAGAGGTTTACAAAGTTATGAGCGGCATGGACGGAGTGGATAGTCAGAAACGTTTTCCTAGTGTGGAAAAGTCAGTTGCGAGTGGACATAGGTTTAAGATGAGAGGGGCAAAGTTTAGAGGGGATGTGCAAGGCAAGTTCTTTACACAGAGAGTGGTGAGTGCCTGGAACTTGTTGCCGGGCGAGGTGGTGGAAGCAGTTATCATAGAGACATTTAAGAGGCATCTTGACAAATACATGAATAGGATGGCAATAGAGGGATACCAACACCGGAAATGTAGAAGGTTTTAGATTACGCAGGCATCAAGATCGGCTCAGGCTTGGAGGGCCGAATGGCCTGTTCCTGTGCTGTACTGTTCTTTGTTCTGTTGTTCTTTGTTCCCCCTTTCGTCTCCAAAGTCCTTAAACGTGTTGTCTCCTCTCAAATCCGTGAATATCTTCCCTGGAACTCCATGTTTGAATCCCTCCAATCAGGTTTCCGCTCTGCCACAGAAACTGAACAGCTCTTAGCAAAGTCACAAATGGCATCTTCTGTGACTGTGACAAAGATAAATTAGCCCTGCACGCCCTTGTCGATCTGTTTGCAGCCATTGGCATGTTTCACCACCCCATCCTCCTCCAACACCTCTCCGCTTGTCGTCCAGCTTGGTGGGAAAGCTCTCACCTGGTTCCAAACTTATTTGCCTAATCGTAGTCAGAGAATCACTTGCAATGGCTTCACCTGCTGTTCCAAAAACCATTACCTCTGGTGTCCCCTAGGGATGTATCCTTGGCTGCCTCCTATTTATCACCTACAAGCTGCCCCTCAGCCACATCATCCAATACGACAGCGTTAGTTTCCACATGCATGCTGATGACACCCAATCTACCTCACCACCACCTCTCTCGACTGTCTGTAAAATATCAGTTTGCTTGTCTAACATCCAGTACAGGATGAGAAGAAATTTAATGCAAATATCCAGTTGGAAAACTCAATCCATTATCTGCGGACATGCCACAAAATCTGTGCCCTCACCACCCACTCCACGCTCTTCTGTTCACAACTTCCGTGTCATGTTTGAATCCGAGATGAGCTTCCAACAACACAGCTGCACTATCATGAAGCCCGTCCATTTCCACCTCCAAAACATCATTCGCCTCTGTCTCTGCATCAGCTCATCTGCTACTGAACACTCGTCCCTGTCTTTATTGTCTCTACATTTGACTATTCCAACACACTTCGGGGTGGCCTTCCACATTCAACCCTCCATAAACTTGAGGACATTAAAAACTCAGCTGCCAAGTGCCGTTAGCCGCACAAAATCTATCTCAATTATGACCAGTGTGCTCACTGATCTACGTTGCTTGTTGGTCCGCAAAGTCTCAATTTTAAACTTGACATCCTGCCTTTCAAATCCCTCCGGGCTTCCCAACATTCCTAAATCTGCAACGTCCACCAGGCCCCATCACAACCTCTATCTCTGCACCATCATTAATCCCCTATACCGCTTTCTATCTCTGTAAACTTCTCTGGCCCAAACAACCCTCCCAATCTCTATAACATCGTCCAGAAACTAGACCCCTCCCTATATGTGTAAGCTTCTCAAGTTTTTAAAACCCTCTCTATTTCTGTAACCTTTTTAGTCCTATAAAACTCCCAATGTCTGTAATGCCCTCCAGCTCCCACAACCCTCCCTAATTTTGCAAGCTCCTTCAGCCCTACAACCCTCATTATCAACAACGTTCTCAATCCTTAGAACCTTCCTAATCTATGTAACGTCTTCAGCACTGCAACTCTCCCCGTCTCTGTGTTCTCCTCCGCCCCACAACCCTCCCTATCTTATAACCTTCGCCAGCCCTACAAGCCTCCCAATCGCTGTAACCTCCTCCCACAACTACAACCCTGCTAATCTCTGTAACTTCCCCAAGCCCGATACCCATCCCTAACTCTGTAACCTCCTCCAGCCCAAACAACCCTCCATATCTTTCTAACCCGCTCCAGCCCGACAAACCTCCCGAACTCTGTCAACTGCTCCAGCCCCAAAACACTCCCTATCTCTGTAACCTCCTCACTCCTTACAACCCTCCTATCTCTGTAACAACCATCAACTCTTACAAACTCACGATCTCGCCACCCTCCTCCAGTCCTATCACTCTCTCTGTGCACGTTTCAAGTCCTTGCAACCTTCACCATCTCTGCGACCTTCTCCCGCATCTGCAGCCCACCCGACATCTGATAAAGTCCACTAACCTCCCTATCTCAATAAACTCTTCTAGTCGCTCGAGCTGCCCTTGCATCTGTCACCAACTCCAGTCCCTACAACTCTCCATATCACCGTAAGCACCTCCAGCCCTTTAATCCTACCAATTCGTTAACATCTTCAGCCGCTACAACTTCCCTACTTCGGTATCATCCTCCAAACCTACAAGCCTCTCTAAATTTGTAACCACCTCCAGCCCCTACAAATCTCCCTATCTCTGTAATTTCCTCCAAATCTTAGAGCACACCATTCTCTGTAACCTACGCCAGCCCCTATAAACCTTATTATCTCTCTACACTCCTCCAGTCCCGACAATTCTCCCTATCACTGTATTCCCCCAACTTCTATAGCCCTCCTTATCTTTGCAATCTCTTCCAGCCATATAACCATGTCTATCTCTGTAATCTGCCCAAATTCTTACAACCCTCCCTTTCTCTATAACTCCGTCCTGCCCTTAAAACCTTCTCTATTTCTGTAACACCCTCCAACCCCAATAACCCTAGCTATCTGTGTAACCTCCATTGCTTACGAGCCTCCCTTTGTCTATACTCTCCACAAACTCCCACAATCCTCCCTCTCTCCAGCTCCTACAATTTTCCCTTTCTCTGTTACCTCTTCCAGCCCCTACAACCCTACTTATCTCTATAACTTCCTCTAGCTACGACAATACTCCCTATCGCAATAAACTTTTTCTGTCGCCACAACCCTCCCTTAACTCAGTAATATACTCCATTCCCTGCAATTATCCTTATATCTGTGAGCTCCTCTATATCCCCTACAACCCACCCTGCCTCTGTAATCTCCTCCAGTCCTTACAATACTCCCTGGCTATGTAACCTCTTCCAGCTCCTACAACCATCCCTCTCTCTGTGACATCCTCTGGCCATCCATCTTCCTCATCTCTGTAACCTCTTCCTGACCTTGCAACCCATCCCCCTCTGCAGCTTCCTCCAGCCCCTACAGCATTCCCTATCTATTAAAAATGTTCAAGTCCTGACAGCCCTCCCTATCTCTGTAACCTCCTCTTGCCCAGAAAGCACTCTCTAACACCTTAACATCCTCCATCCGCCTCACCGCTCCATATCTCTGTAACCTTCACCAACCTCTGCAACCCGCATATCTCTCGAACCTCCTCCACCCACTACAACACTCGCTATCTAATTAATCTCTTCTAGTCCCTACAAATGTCACTCCCTCTGCAATCTACACCAGTCTTTGAAGATCTCCCTATCTCTGTAACCGATGCTAGCATGGCAAGCCTTCCTATGGCTGTAACCTCCTTTGTCCCCTAAAAATTTCCCTATCTCTGTAAAGACCTCCAGTCCTTATAGCCCTCCATATTTCTGTTACCTGCTCCAGTCCCTGCAACCCTCCCTATCTCTGTTCCCTTTTCCAGCCCCTAAAACTCCCCTACCTCTTTTGCTCCACCAGCACGACAACCCTCCCTATCTCTGTAACCTCCTCCATCCCCGTCAACCTTCCCTAGCTCTGTAACTCCCCCATTCTCTACAACCCCCCACCCCCTCATCTGCGATCTCTTCACTCCTCCAATTCTGGCCTCTGCCTCAACCCCAATTTTAATTACTTCTCAAATGTGAACGTCCTTCAGGTGCCTGGGCCATAAGGTCTTAAATTACGTCCCTCAACTTCTCCTCACTCTCTCCTCTTTTAAGTTACTGTACAAACCACCCGCTTTGATCTAGCTTTGTGTTACCTGTCCCGAATATCTCCGTACATGTTTAGATGTCAAATTTTGTTTGATCACGCTCCTGTGAAGTGTCTTGGGATGTTTTATGACGTTCAAGTTTTATTTCAATGTGGGATGTTACTGCTTTGATGTGCTTGCTATTACTGAGACGTCGCTACAAGCTGGTCATGATTGGAATTTCTGAAGGAAGAGTGTAGCTGAAGTCAACATTTGTCCCTTAGAGGGTGAGACTCAGAGTTAGTAATGGGAAAAGAGGAAAGGGCAGAAACTTTGAACAAGTATTTGTATCTGTTTTCATGGAAAAGACACAACAAAATCCCAACATTAGTAGAAACAAAGGGTAAAAGGAAGGGAGAGACTTTAAAAATCAATATTAATACGGAAAAACTGCAAGGAAGACCCGTGGGCTAAAGGTTGACGAGTCCCCCGGACCTGATGCTCTGTATCCTAACATCTTAAAATAATTGGCTGCAGAGATAGTGAATGCGTGGTTTGTAATCTTCTGAAATTCCCTAAATTCTGTAAAGGTTCCAATGGATTAGGAAGCTACAAATGTGACTTCTGTCTTCAAGAAAGGAGGCAGGCAGAAACAGGAAACTCTAGGCCAGTTAGCCTAATATCTGCATTGAGGGAATGCAAGAATCGATCATTAGGGAAGCAGTAACAGGACATTTAGAAAATCATTATACAATGAAGCAGGTCAACATGATTTTATGAAAGGGAAATCGTGTTTGATAAATTTATTTGAGGATGTAATAAGCAGGGTGCATGAGAGGGAAGCAGCAGATGTCATGAATTTGGATTTCAAAAAGGGATTCGATAAGGTACCACCTAAACGTTTACTGCACAAGATAAGAGCTCATGGTGACACAAGTAGTATATTCGAATGGGTGGAGGATTGTACACCTAAAAAGAAACAGATATTCAGAATAAATAGGGCATGTTCTGGTGGGCAAACTGTCACCAATGGAGTACCACAAGGATCAGTGCTGGGGTCTCAATTATTTACAACCTATATCAATGATTTTCATGAAGGGAAGAAGTGAGTTGTGGTCATGATTGCTGACAATGCAAAGATGGATAGAGAAGCACGCTGTGAGGAGGATACAACGAGCTTGCAAAGGGATATGGACAGGTTAAGTGACCGGACAAAGATTTGGCAGATGGAGTATAATGTGGGAAAATATGAGGTTATTCACTTTGGTGGGCAGAATAGAAAAGCATAATATTATTTAAATTGTGGGAATTGCAGACTGCCTCGAACAAAGTGATCAGGGAGTCCGTGTACATGAATCACCAAATGTTACCATGTAGGTCCAACAAATAATTAGGAAGGCAAATAGAATATTGGCCTATTATAATCAGTAAAGTTTGGAAGAATGGGAGGTGATCTTGTTGAAACATATCGGATCCTGAGGGGACTTGCCAGGTTCCATGCTCCAAGGATGCCTCCCCTAGTGAGGGAATCTAGAACTAGGGGGTGCAGTTTTAAAATACGGCCTCTCCCATTGAAGACAGAGATGAGGAGGAAGTTCATCTCTCAGAAGGTCCACAGTCTGTGGGGTTCTCTTTCCCAGAAAGCAGTGGAAGTTGAGTCGTTCAATATATTCCATGCTGAGGTAGACATATTTGTTTAGAGACAAGGGAGTCAAGGGTTATGGGGGCAGAAAGGAAAGTGGAGTTCAGACCATAAGCAGTTCAGCCATGATCTTATTGAATGGCGAAGCAGGCTCGAGGGGCCGAATGGCCCTACTCCTGATCCTATTTCTTATGTTCATAGAATACATTGGTAAGCAAGGAAATTAGGTTAACAATGAGGAGAATTGTAAGAGATGTCAGGAGGACACAGACAGGCTGATGAAATGGCAGAAACAAGGCCAATGAAATTTAATGCAGTGAAGTTTGAAGTAACTAATGTTGCTAGACAAAATGAGGTGAAGAGATACAAAATAAATTGAAAAGTCGTAAAGAGTGTACAGGAACCGTGACTTGTGGGTGTATGTACACAAATGGTTTAAGCTGACAGGACAAGGTGAGAATGCTGTTAAAGAACCATACGGGATCCCGGGCTTTACTAATAGAGGAACAGAATACAAAAGCAAGGAATTAATTGCAAACCCTATATACAACACCAGTTAGGCCCAAGCAGGAGTCCTGGCACCACACTTGAGGAACAATGTGAAAAATGTGGACGCCTTGGAGAGGGTGTGGGAGGAGATTTACCAGAATGGTACCGGGGATGAGGTTCTTCAATTATGTGGAGATACCAGAGAAACTGTCGGCCAAGCAGAATGTGACTCCTGTGGTATGTGGGAAGTCATGGACGCAACATGTGTCCTTGACGAAAACATCTAAGGAAGTGCCACCTGCTGCCGAAGCTTGAGCTCAGGGTTTTGGAACTCAAACTGCGCCTGGAGTCACTGTGGCGCATCCGCGAGGCACAGAAATACGTGGATAGAACATTTCAGGAGGCAGTCACCCCGCAGAGAGGGACTGGGAGGCTGCCAGATAGACAAGAAGTTCAAGGCAGGTAGTCCAGGAGTCCCCAGAGTGCATCCCACTTTCTAACCGCTGTTCAATTCTGAGTACCGATGGGAGAGAGGGTTCCCCTGGAGAGTGCAGTGTGAGTCATGACCAGAGCACCATGGGTGACTCAGCTGTACAGGCAGGAAGGAGAAAGTACAAGAGAGCGATAGTGGTTGGAGATTCAATTGTTAGAGGAACAGGTAGGCGTTTCTATTGTCGCAGATGTGGTTCCATGATGATATGTAGCTTCCCTGATGAAAGGGTCATGGATATCATCGAGCCACTGCAGAGCATTCAGGAGAGTGAAGGTGCGCAGTCTGAGGTCGTGGTCCTCATTGGGACCAACGATATAGGAAGAAAGAAGGGCGAGGCTCAGCAGGCTGAGTTTTGGGAGCTAGGAATGGATCTGTAAATAGGATCTCAAAGTAATAATCTCTGGATTACTCCCAAGGCCTCTTGTTAATGAGTATAGCAACAGGAAAATACACCAGAAGAATGCATGGCTGGAGAGTTGGTTAAGGAGGGAGCATGGGGACCGGTTCTGGGAAAGATAGGACCTGTACATGTTTCTTTTCTTTGTAAACTTTTTCCAGCCTTGTGCCTGCCTGCCTGCCTGTCCCGTTTTGTTATCGGTGGGTGTCCCTTACAGTTCACCAGCCCTCTGCCAGAGGGTCCTCCTAAAACCAATACAGGACTCAAGGGTGCAAGTTTCACTGTAGGTTAGGGTTTCCCCTCAACCTGGCACATCTGACACCTCCTGCAGTACCACATCACATCATTGTGGAGTTTTGGCCAGTCAAACTGCTGTCTTATGTGGGCTTTCGTCTTTTGTATACCACATGTACAGCCGCTGTCGTCTCATAGGCCCTTCTTAATATTTCTCCCCAGTACCTCTGTGGCACCAATAATTGGTAAACCACTGTCCACTCCTTGCTCTCAGATCTTTAAGGAGAACTCAGTTTCCTCATCAGTACCCCGTTCTTTAAAAAGTAGCAATCAGGGACTCCCTCTGCTTCACTTTCAGACTGGGCAGCCTGTGCTAACTGACGCAATACTCGGTCAGCTCCCTGAGCCTCAGCGAGGGAAATTTGTTTAATTAGTTCCCTGGGTCTTCTAACTTCCCAAAGAAAGTGTCAGACAGAAAGACCTGGTCATCTCCCTGCAGTTATAATGCAGTCTCATCTGTGGGAGCTGGTTTGATCATGGCCTTTTGCACTACACATTCAGGGAAACTGCAGGGGACAATTTCCTGCAACTGCCCTGTCTCCCTGAGCATCTGAAGTCTTCCTTTCACTACTGGAGGGGCTACCACTTTCGCCCCTGCCAGATAATTACCTCGGAGCAGGTCAGCCCCATCCATAGGCAAACTAGGGACAATCCCTACAGTCACCGGTTACGAAATTATGTCACACTCCAGGTACTCCCGGTGTACAGGTACGGGCATACACTGCCCTCCAATACCGTTCACCATCATCCCTGTGTTCACTGCACTCTCCAGGGGAAATATCAGGCTTTTTCCCAGTAAGAGGGATCCGGTGTCCCCTGCATCCCTAAGAATTACAATGGGCGTGCTTGCCCCTTACGAGGGGAATGGGGGATACTTTCCCTTCAAAAGCAAATCCCGAAAACCTTCAGGAATCCTATTAACTTTTCGTTAAGATTCCTGATTTACATTCTTACTGCAGTTAAAGCCACAGGCAAATTTTACGAAACTCAGAGGTTATCTGGCGAAAGTGGACTGGCTACAGCTATTTGAAGGAAAATCAGTGGCGGATCAGTGGGAGGCATTCAAAAGCGAGATACTGCAGGCACAGTGTACGCATGTCCCCACAAAGATTAATGATGGCACTGCCAAATATAGAGCCCCCTGGTAATCTAGAAGCTTACAGGTTAGGTGAAAGCAGAAAAAGAAACCTCAAGACGAACACAAATATCTTATTACTTTAGAAAGCCTGGAAGTGTATTGCAAGTGCAGGTTGAAGTTAAAAGGGAAATTAGAAAAGCAAAGAGAGGACGTGAAAAACTATTGTCCGGTCAAAGCAAGGAAAACCCAGGGATGTTTTATCAGTACATTAAGAGCAAGAGGATAACTAAGGAAAGGGTGGGGCCTATCATAGATGTACAAGGAAACCGATGCGTGGATGCAGAAGATGTGGGCAGGATTCTTAATGGGTTGTTTGTTTCTGTCTTAACAAAACAGAGGGGTGATGCAGACTTTGTAGTTAATGACAGGTGTTAAATATTAGATACGATAAGCATGATGAGAGAGGAATTACTACAGGGTCTGACATCCCTGAAATTGGATAAATGGACAGGACCGGATGGATTGCATCCCAGATTGTTAAAGGTAGCCACGGTGGAAGTAGGGGATGCGCTAAGGACAATCTTCAAATCCTCACTATGTACAGGCAAGGTAACAGATGATTGGAGGTCTGCGAAAGTTGTACAATTGTTTAAAAAGGGTGCGAGGGATACATCAAATAATTAGAGGCCAGTCAGTCTGACCACGCTGGTGGGGAAATTGTTAGAATCAATTCTGAGGGACAGGATAAACTGCCACGTCGAAAGGCACTGATTAATCAGGGACAGTCAGCATGAATTTGTTCGGGGAACGTCATGTCTTACTGACTTGATTAAGTTCTTTGAGGAAGTAACAAGGAGGATTGATGTGGGTAGTGCAGCGGATGTGATTTACATAGATTTTAGCAAAGTATTTGACAAGGTCCCACTTGGCAGACTGGTCAGGAAAATCAAAGCCCATGGGATGCAGGGAATGCAGCAGGTTGAATCCAAAATTGGCTCAGGAACCAAAGGGTAGTCTTTGACAGCTCATTTTTGTGAATGGAAAGCTATTTCCAGTGACGTTCCACAGGGCTCAGTGTTTGATCCCTTGCTTTTTGTGGTGTATATTCATGATTTGGATTTAAATATGGAAGGCCTGATTTGGAAATTTGCTGATGATACAAAAATTGGTCGTGTAGTTAATAGTGAAGAGGTTCGCCGCAGACTACAGAATGATATCAATGGTTTGGCTAAATGTGCGGGAAAGTGACAAAAGGAATTCAATCCAGAGAAGGATGACGTAATGCATTTGGTGAAGGCAAATAAAACGAAGGTGGATACAATTTATTGGAGGATATTGAGAGGTGTAGAAGAGGTGAGAACCATTGGAGTGTATGTCCACAGATCCTTGAACGTCGCAGGACAGGTAGAAAGAGTGGTGAAGAAGGCATATGGATTGCTTTCCTTTACTGTCCGACGGAGAGAATACAAAAGCAGAGACATGATGCTGGAACTGTATAAAATGCTGGTTCGAGCACAGCTGAAGTATTGCGCACAGTCCTGTTCACCACATTACAGAAATGACAAAATTGCTCTGCAGAGAGTACAGAGGAGATTGAGAAGAATGTTGCCAGGGCATGAAAGTTGCAGCCATGGGGAAATATTGGATAGGCTAGGGTTGTTTTCCCTGGAACAGAGGTGGCTGAGGGAGACTTTATTGAGGTGTACAAAGTATGAGGGGCCTAGATAGATAGGAGAAAGAGATTCAGAGAGAGAGAGAGATTCAGAGAGAGAGAGAGAGATTCAGAGAGAGACAGAGATTCAGAGAGAGCGAGAGAGAGAGATTCAGAGAGAGAGAGAGCGAGAGAGTGAGAGAGAGAGAGATTGAGTGAGAGAGAGAGTGAGAGAGAGATTCAGAGAGAGAGAGAAAGGTTCAGAGAGAGAGCGATTGAGTGAGAGAGAGAGATTCAGAGAGAGATAGAGATTCAGAGAGAGAGAGATTGAGTGAGAGAGAGAGAGAGAGAGATTCACAGAGAGAGTGAGAGAGAGAGATTGAGTGAGAGAGAGAGTGAGAGGGAGAAAGATGGAGTGAGAGAGAGAGTGAGAGAGAGAGATTGAGTGAGAGAGAGAGATTCAGAGAGAGAGAGAGATTGAGTGAGAGAGAGAGAGATTCACAGAGAGCGAGAGAGAGAGAGAGAGAGAATTTGAGTGAGAGAGAGAGAGAGAGATTCAGACAGAAAGAGAGAGATTCAGAGAGAGATTGAGAGAGACAGATTCAGAGAGAGAGAGATTGAGAGAGAGAGATTGAGCGAGAGAGAGAGAGATTCAGAGAGAGAGAGATTTTCAGAGCGAGAGAGAGATTCAGAGAGAGAGAGAGAGAGAGAGAGAGATTCAGAGAGTGAGAGAGAGATTGAGTGAGAGAGAGATTGAGTGAGAGAGATTGAGTGAGAGAGATTCAGTGAAAGAGACTGAGTGAGAGAGACTGTGTGAGAGAGACTGAGTCAGAAGGAGGGAGAAAGGCAGAGAGACATAATAAAGATGTGATACTTACCAACCCACACGGTCGGCGCTCCATCGTTGGCATCTGACAGCTTCCCTCCATCAGCTCAATCATGGGGAAAAGATCTTGGAGAGGGGCATTTGGGTGGGAATTGGAGAAATGTGTCAGGACTGGGACAGAGAGAGGGGGATTCAGACTGGACTCTCTCTCTCACACACACACATACACACACACTGCAATCAGCTTGCAATTCACCTGAACACAGAGACTGAGACACAAAAACTCACCTTTGCAAACCAGCCACATGGAAAGAAAGAATGGAGGCTGATGTTGGCCGAATATATCCCAGAACCTGTCACTCAAAACAGGCAGTCCACCCAAAATACAGATCATCCAACCAGCTCTCAGCTTCTCAATCTGGACACTCCCTCTCAGGTATGGGACAGTCCAAGGTGATTCGCTGTGTAAACAGGGAATGGGGGAGAGGTGGATATTCCAGCAATATCCCGAATGGAACATTCCAGACAGAAACCTATCTGTCTATCTGTCTCTCTCCCTCCCCCAAAAATCTCATTAACAGAGCAGAAAAGCTGCTGTAATTTAAAACCTGGAGGGGCTGCTTTGGATAATGACCATTTAACACTAATTGGCTTAAATGTCTTTCACTATTCACCTCCAGTTAACAAAAAGTTCTGAAAATGTCTGAAAATGTCTCACTGCAGTTACCTTGAAATTGTGACAAAGAGTTTTTGCAGGAGAGGCCGGTTTGACTGCAGTATAAACAGGCAGTTTTTATTCGGTTTTTCAATTCCACTGTGGGACAAACACTGAAACTAGAGCCATGTTACTGATGCAGCCAAGAGAACTTTTATAACCAGTGACATTTCACACAACAATTCTTACCCATATTTACAGTTATATTTTTCAATGATTATTTGTACTGTATTTGATGCTGCTGTGTTGATGTATCTGCCTGTAATCAATCGAAAAAAACTTTCTATACATTTACCAGTTTGATGTTACGAGGGTTGACAAAGCTGGGATAAGGCATTTAACACAAATTGTATTAAAATCTTGCACTTTTCACCTCCAGTTTATATAAAGTTCAGCGATAAAGACCTCCACATTCTCACAAAGAGTTTCTACCGCTGTAATAAAGTGCCACTTGTTTCCATTTGCTTCCAGACTGTTTCTTTCCTGTGCTCTCCTAGGGGATTCAGAGGGATTTTTGTTCATTGCTTGTCCACAGTCAGGAGGTTCCAGCTCATCTGCAGCTGCTGTCCTGGAGAAATAAATTGTATTCAAAATCTTTCCCTCGTTTTGGAGACATGAGGAGAGACTGTTTACACTAGCAGAGGGGAGAAACAAATATGCAGGGAGTTGTTCTGGTCCGGAATTCACTCTCTGACAGGTTTCTGAAAAGAAAATCGGATCAAAACTTCAATTTCTCTGAGTTATAGTAGAGAAGATACCAGCACAGAGAGAGAAGTGTGTGAGAGAGAGATGTCATAAAGTTAGTAATGAAGAAATCAACACAATTTATTGAGAGTTTTATTTGTAAATGATTGTTTGAGTTTTATTTTATGCCGTTGTTTATTTATACATTACATTTAATCACTAAAAATAATTTTCCAAACAGCAACCAGTTAATGTTTACAGCTCCAAAGAAGGGTCACTGACCCGAAACGTTAACTCTGCTTGTCTTTCCACAAATGCTGTCAGCCCTGCTGAGTGGTTCCAGCATTTCTTGTTTTTAATGTTACAAGTGTTTACATGGAAGGGAAATAGCCATTTAACACAAATTGTATTGAATTTATTTTATTAAGCATCTCAAGTTTACAGAAAGTTAACTCCTTAAACTTTTGGAAACTTTCAAACTCTCAGTCACACAGAATCTCCCATCAACAATGGCTCAGCATCGCCATCTGCTGGTGTCCCTCTCTCACTGCAGTTACTGCCTCTCTCACCATCTCCATCTGCTGGTGTCCCTCTCTCACTGCAGTTACTGCCTCTCTCACCATCTCCATCTGCTGGTGTCCTTGTCTCACTGCAGTTACTGTCCCCTCTCACCATCACCATCTGCTGTTGTCCCTGTCTTACTGCAGTTACTGCCCCCCCTCACCATCTCCATCTGCTGGTGTCCCTGTTTCACTGCAGTTACTGACCCTGAAGAACTGATTCGATTCCCAGCTCTTCATATCTGCTCAGAAAGAAAAACGCATGGTCTTCCAAATGCAGAATGTAGCAGATGCTGGAAATCCTATTGGGACAATTCACTGCCTTTTTTCATTTTTGGAAACGCTCTATGGTGTCGGTCTCATTCTATACAGCCTCGCAATCCCCAGCATCCCAGCCTAGTCACTGTCGCCTATCTATCTCCATCCGCTAGTGTATTTCAATTTAAATCTGAGCCCTCTTGCTACTAACACTACTGCCAGGTGAACCCATTTATTCTTGTTTACTCGAGAAAAAACAGTTCATGATTTTGAACACCTCGATTAAATCTTCTCCTGACATCTGTTCTCCTCACTGCTTACTGCATCACCGTGTTCACCAATCCATTCCAGAACAAAATAAATAGGAGCAGAATTAGTCAATTTGGCCATTCGAGCCTGCTCGACCTTTCAATAATATCGTGACTGATTTGATTGTGACATTAACTCCACTTTCCTTCTGCGCCCCCCATATCCCTTGACTCTCTTGTAGATCAAAAAACACAGCCTTGAATTTATTCAATGACCCAGCCTTCACTACTTCCTGGGGAAGACAATACCAAGCATTACTGACCGTCTGAGAATTGAAAAGCCTCCTCATCTCCACCTTAAATGAGAGGCCCCTTATTTTGAAACAGTGCCCCCTCTTTCTAGCTTCGCTCACGAGGGGAATTATCCTCTCAGCTTCTGCCCTGTCGAGCTCCCTCAGATTATTATATGTTCAATATGATCAACACTTATTATCCTAAACTCCAATGAATATAGGCCTAACCTGCTCAACAATTCCAGGAATCAACCGACTGAAAATCTCTGAACTTCTTACAATGCAATTATTCCCTCCTTAGATATGGAGACCTAAACTGGATGCGGTCCACAAGGTGCAGCCTCACCAATTCCCCGTAAAGATGTAGCAAGACATCCTTAGATTTATATACCATCCCACTTGCAATAAAGGGCAATATTCTATTTGCCTTCCTAATTATATGTTGTGCCTACATAACAACATGTTATGATTCATGTACATGCACACCCATAGCCCACTTTACCACAGCATTCTGCAGGCTCTCGCCATTGTAATAACATTCTGCTTTTCTAATCTACCCACGAAAGTGAACAACCTCACATTTGCCCATATTGCGCTCCATCTGCCACAGTTGTCCACTCACTTGACCAATCAATATCCCTTTGCTGGCTCTTTGCAACTTCCTCACAACTTGCTTTGCTATCTTTCTTTGTGTTGTCAGGACATTTGGCTAAAATACCCTCTGTTCCTTATTCTTAGTCATTGATTTAGATTGTAAATAGTTGAGACCCCAGCTCCGATCCCTGTGGCACTCCACTGGTTACAGTTTGCAAAACTGAAAATGCCTTATTTATCCCGACTCTCTATTTCCTGTTAGTTAGCTGGTCCTCTAACCATACTAATATATTACTCCCAACATCGTGAGTTCTAATCTTATGTAGTAAATTTTTACTTAGCACCTTATCAAATGTCTTTTTGAAATCAAAATACACTACATCTACTGGCACCGCTTCATCCAGCCTGCTTTTTACATCCTCAAATAAATTTATGAAACACCATTTCCCTTTCGTAGAACCATGTTGACTCTTCTTGATTTATTATGAATTTATGAATGTCATGCTACCACTTCCTTGATGATGATATCCACTGTTTTATCAATGACAGATCTTATGCAAACTGGCCTATAGTTTCCTGCTTTTCATCTCCCTCCTTTGTTGAACAGTGGTGTCATATTTGTAGTTTTCCAATATGCTGGGACCTGACCAGACTCTAGGGATTGCAACCAATGCATTCACTATCTCTTCAGCCATTTCTTATAAGACTCCAGGATGCAGGCCAGTAGGTCTACGGGACTTGTCAGCCTTTAGCTCATGAGTTTCCTTTGTCCATTTTCTCTGGCGATAGTGATCGTTTTGGGGTCCTCCCTTCCTTTTGCCCCTTAATGTTCGACTATTTTTGTTTTTGCTTTGTATCTTCTGCATTAAAACAGATAGAAAATACTTGTTCACTGTCTCTGCCATTTCCTTGTTTCCAATTATTAATTCTCCAGTCTCATCCTCTGAATGTTTACTTTAGCTACTCTCTTCCTTCTGAAATCCCAAGCATGACCACGGCTTAGGAATCACCAGCATATCAGAGATCTAGTTCAGCAACAATGTCAAACATTTATATAAATCCTTAATGTGGAGAAACTGCCCAAGGCTCTTCCCAGGAGTGTTATCAAATCCAATTTGACACTGAACCAACCTCATCAGCAGATATGACAGACGGGTGAGCAAGTTCAAAGAGGGTGGCTTACGAAACATCTTAAAGGAGGAAAGAATAAGTTAGCGAAGTTCAGGGAAGGATTTACTGAGTTTGAGGACCCGGAAGCTGAAGGCACCACCACAATTGGGAATTGTTTGCACTGAACCAGATGCCAGAATTGGAGGAGTGAAGGGATATCTGAGGGTTGAGGAGCTGGACGAGGTTACTGGGGTATGGAGAGATTTTGGGAATGGAGGAAATTAGAATTAGAATTAGAATTAGAACATTACAGCGCAGTACAGGCCCTTCGGCCCTCGATGTTGCGCCGACCTGTGAAACCATCTGACCTACACTATTCCATTTTCATCCATATATCTATCCAATGACCACTTAAATGCCCTGAAAGTTGGCGAGTCTACTACTGTAGCAGTCAGGGCGTTCCACGCCCCTACTACTCTCTGAGTAAAGAAACTACCTCTCACATCTGTCCTATATCTATCACCCCTCAACTTAAAGCTATGTCCCCTCGTGTTTGCCATCACCATCCGAGGAAAAAGACTCCCACTATCCACCCTATCTGACCCTCTGATAATTTTATACGTCCCTATCAAGTCACCTCTCCTCCTCCTTCTCTCCAACGAAAACAACCTCAAGTCCCTCAGCCTTTCCTCGTAAGACCTTCCCTCCAAACCAGGCAACATCCTAGTAAATCTCCTCCGCACCCTTTCCAAAGCTTCCACATCCTTCCTATAATGTGGTGACCAGAACTGCACGTAATACTCCAGGTGCGGCCTCACCAGAGTTTTGTACAGCTGCAGCATGACCTCGTGCTCCAGAACTCGATCCCCCTACTAATATAAGCGAACACACCATATGCCTTCTTAACAGCCCTAAGAACCTGGGTAGCAACTTTCAGGGATTTATGAACATGGACACCAAGATCTCTCTGTTCATCTACACTACCAAGAATCTTCACATTAGCCCAGTACTCTGCATTCCTGTTACTCCTTCCAAAGTGAATCACCTCACACTTTTCCGCATTAAACTCCATTTGCCATCTCTCAGCCCAGCTCTGCAGCCTATCTATGTCCCTCTGTACCCTGCAACATCCTTTGGCACTATCCATAACTCCACCGACCGTCGTGTCATCCGCAAATTTACTAACCCACCCTTCTACACCCTCCTCCAGGTCATTTATAAAAATGACAAACAGCAGTGGCCCCAAAACAGATCCTTGCGGTACACCACTAGTAACTATACTCCAGGATGAACATTTTCCATCAACCACCTCCCTCTGTCTTCTTTCAGCTGGCCAATTTCTGATCCAAAGCTCTAAATCACCTTCAACCCCATACTTGCGTATTTTCTGCAATAGCCTACCGTGGGGAACCTTATCAAACGCCTTACTGAAATCCATATACACCACATCCACTGCTTTACCCTCATCCACCTGTTTGGTCACCTTCTCGAAAAGCTCCATCAGGTTTGTGAGGCGACCGACCCTTCACAAAACCGTGCTGACTATCGCTAATGAACTTATTCTTTTCAAGATGATTATAAATCCTGTCTCTTATAACCTTTTCCAACATCTTACCCACAACCGAAGTAAGGCTCACAGGTCTATAATTACCAGGGCTATCTCTACTCCCCTTCTTGAACAAGGGGACAACATTTGCTATCCTCCAGTCTTCCGGCACTATTCCTGTCGACAATGACGACATAAAGATCAAGGACAAAGGCTCTGCAATCTCCTCCCTGGCTTCCCAGAGAATCCTCGGATAAATCCCATCTGGCCCAGGGGACCTATCTATTTTCACATTTTCCAAAATTGCTAAACCCTCCTCCTTGTGAACCTCAATCCCATCTAGCCTAGTAGTCTGAATCTCAGTATTCTCTTCGACAACATTTTCTTTCTCTACTGTAAATACTAGCGAAAAATATTCATTTAACGCTTCCCCTATCTCCTCTGATTTCACACACAACTTCCCACTACTATCCTTGATTGGCCCTAATCTAACTCTAGTCATTCTTTTATTCCTGATATACCGATAGAAAGCCTTGGGGTTTTCCTTGATCCTATCCGCCAATGACATCTCGTGTCCTCTCCTTGCTCTTCTTAGCTCTCCCTTTAGATTCTTCCTGGCTAGCTTGTAATTCTCAAGCGCCCTAACTGAGCCTTCACGTCTCATCCAAACATAAGCCTTCATCTTCCTCTTGACAAGCACTACAACTTCTTTAGTAAACCACAGCTCCCTCACTCGACAAATTCCTCCCTGCCTGACAGGTTCATACTTATCAACATTATAGGGTTTAGGGAGGGTTTTAGGGACAGGAGGAGGTTACGGGGCTGGGGGAGGGTTGCTGGTTTACACGAGTTTATAGGTAGGAAAGGTGGTCGTGCTATAGGAGATTACAAAGACAGAGTGTGTTGTCGGCGTGGAGGATGTTACAGAGATACTTAGGGTTATAGGGGGTATGAGGAGGTAACAGAGATAGGGAGGGTTGTAACGACTGGAGGAGGCTACAGAGATATGGAAGTTGGCAATTACTGGAGAAGTTTATGGCACTAGGGAAAGTTTTAGGGCCTGGAGGCAGAAACCGAGATAGGGAAGATTGTAGCTGCTGGAAGATGTTTCAGAGATAGAGACGGTTGCTGAGACAGGAAGAGATTACCAAGGTAGGGAGGGTATCAGGGACTGGAGGTGGTTGTCGTGAAACGGAGCCTTATGCCGGCTGAAGGAGGAGGTTACTGAGATAAGGAACGTTGTAGGAGCTGGGAGAGGTAGCAAAAATAGGAAGAGATGTAACACTGGGGCATCGATGCAGGGTGTTTTGTCGGGGCTGGTGGAGCTTACAGAGATAGGGAGCATTGCAGGCGCTGAAGGAGGCTTCAGAGATAGGGAATTTGTGAGCGTTGGAGGAGGTTAGAGAGATAGGAAGTGTTGTAGTGGCTTGAGGATGATGCAGAGATATGGGGCTTGCAGGGGCTGGAGGAGGTTTTAGAGATAGGGATTGTTGTAGGGGCTGGAGGATGTTACTGAGATAGGGAATATTGTAGGGACTGGAGGTATTTGCAGAGACAGGACGTGTTTCGGGGGCTGGAGGAGGTGACAGGGCGAAGGGAGGGTTGTAAGGATTGGAGAAGGTTTCAGAGAGATGTTGGGCTGTAAGTATTGGTGGAGTTAGAGACATAGGGAGGCTTGTCGGGGTGAAGTCGTTTGCCGAGATACTGATGGTTGTAGGGCCATAACGGGATACAGAGATAGAAAAGGTTGTAAGGGTAGTAGCAGTTTGCAGCGATAGGGCAGGTAGTGAGGACTTGATGTGTTTGCAAAGATAGGGAAGTGTCTAAGGACTTAGGAAGGTTGCAGAAATAGGGAGTGCGGTACAGGCAGAAGGAGGTTCCAGGGGTAGGGAGGGTTGTAAAGGCTGGAGGATGTTACAGAGTTCAGGAAGTTTGTTAGGAATTGTGAATTAGAGCTGTCGGGGTTCGAAGAGGTTACAAAGATTGGGGGGATAGTTTGTAGGGGCTTGAGGAGGTTCAAGAGATTGGGAATTTGTGAGTGTTGAAGGAGGTTAGAGAGATAAGAAGTGATGCAGGGGCTTGAGGAAGTTAAAGAGATAAGGAGAGTTGTTGCACTGTGGAAGGTTTCAGAGATACAAAAGGTTGTCGTGCTGGAAGAGCTTAGAAAGATAGGAGGGCTGTGCGGATTGGAGGAAGTTACAGAGATAGGAAGAGTTGATGGGGCTGGAGGTGGTTCTAGAGATAGGGAGGTTTATAGGGTCTGGAGGAAGTTTTAGAGAGAGTGAGGGATGTAGGGACTGAAGGAGGTTCTAGAGATAGGGAGGGCTGTAGTAGCTGGAAGAGTTTGCAGAGATACTAAGCACTGTAGTGTTAGAGGGGGTTGCAGAGATAAGGATGGTTGGAGGAGCTGGAGAAGGTTGCAGGGATAGGGTGTGTTGTCGGGGCTGGAGCAGGTTACAGAGATAGGGAGTGTTGCATGGATCAGAGGAGGTTACAGAGATAGGGAGGGCTGCATGGACCGGAGGAGGTTACAGAGATAGGGAGGATTTTAGGGGCGAGAGGAGATTAAAGGGGTAGGGAGGGTTGTAGTGCCTGGAAGAGTTTACAGAGGTAGGGAGGCGTGGGGACATGAGGATTTTGAAAGCGAGGATGAGAATTTTAAAATTCATAGATTGCTGGAATGGGAGCCAACATAGGTCTGCGAGCACAGTGGTTACATATAAACGGGATTTTCCGTGGGTAACGACACATGGAAGCAGAATGTTGGATGTCCTCAAGTTTCTGGAGGGAGGAATGTGGTGTGTTAGAACAGTTATACCTGGAGCTAACAAAAACAGGGACGAGGGGTTCAGCAGCAGATGAGCTGAAACAGGGACAGAGTCGAGTGATGTTTTGGAGGTAGAGGCAGCCAAGATTGTGAACAGGAGAGGAATGGAGTTGATGGCGGGGGAACAGCTTTTTTGGTGCGACCAAAGTCAATGGCTTGAATTTTCCAAATAGACAATTGAAGGAAAGTTCTGCTCATTCAATACTGGATGCTGGACAAGCAGACTGATACATTTACATAGAGTCGAGAGGGGTGGAGGTGAGTTAGACTGGGTGTCATCAGTATACTTGTGGAACCAAAGGCTGTGTTTGTGGATGATGTGACTGAGGGGCAGCATGTAGATGAGAAATAAGAGGGAGCTCAGGATAGATCCAGGGGGATACCAGAGGTAAGGGTGTGGGAACAGGAAGTGAAGCCATTGCAAGTGGTTCTCTGGCTGCGATTATACAGATAAGAATGGAACGAGGTGAGAGCAGTCCCACCCAGCTGGACGGCAGTGGAGAGGTGCTGGAGGAGGATGGTGTGGCCAACTGTGTCAATGGCTGCAGGCAGGTTAAGAAGGACGAGAAGGGAAAGGTTACCCTTGTCACAGTCACATAGGATGTCATTTGTGACTTTGATAAGAATTGTTCCTGTACTGTGGCAGAGGGGGAACCTGATTGGAGCGATTCAGCCATTGAGTTATGCGAAATATAGGCAGAGTTTTGGAAGGCGAAAACAGGCTCAATGACGTTGGAGAGGAAAGGGAGGTTTGACAAGGGATGGTAGTTTGCAAGGGCAGAGCTGACAAGAGCCGTATTTTGCTGTGAAGGGTGATGAGCAGTAGATTTGAAGTAGAGAGGGACAGTAACAAAGGTGAGGAGACAGTTAACATGGTAACCAAGAAGGGACTCAACCCTGTCCATCCAAGCAGTCACCAAGCTGTGACACCAGGGGTGTCGGCTCCTGTGCTGATCACGGCATTGCTACCTCGACCCAGGTTTCCCTTCTCAAGACCCTTTGCTGGGCTTGTCCAGAATGGAGCCCACCGCTCTCATTTCCCCACCCTCTGACTTCAGCAGGGAGAGTGATAGACTGGCAGCGACTCGACCTGTATGGTGGGGATTGCGAGGTGCAATCGAAGGATATGGACACCATAAAGATTTTTCAAAAATAGAATAAACAGGCAGTAAAATGATGCAACAGGAACTTCCAGCATCTGTCACATTATTCTTTTGGAAGAACAGACTTACCTTTCTTTCTGAGCAGATATGAGGAGCTGAGAATCGAATCAGTTCATGTGGAGGAGAGATTGTGATCTTGTCTCCCCTCCCGTCCTGCAGGAGCACTCTGACTCTCCTCCAGCTCCTCGCCTTTATGTCTGTTCCTCCAAATATCACTTCTTGCCCTTGGTCTCCTGCTCCATGGTGTGTGAGACACACACTGCCAGTATACATCCTGTCCGCCAGTAGTCTGACACCACTCGGCTGTTGTTCCCAGCTCTTTAGCGTTTTTTAATACTCATCCAGGCCTTTTCCTTCCGGTCCACCACCTCTTGCTCCTTAACTGCTGGATCTTTGTCATGTAAGTACTCCTCTGTCAATCGGAATGAGTGCCTTGTCCTAAACTGAGTGTCTGTTCCCACCCGCAACACAGGGAGTATTTTCAGATCCCGAGCAATTCCTGATTTTATTCAGTTGATGAATGTCTCTGTATAAATATGACATTCATTGAATTAAATCTCTGGGACACGCCTCTGGGCTGCTCTCAGTTGTTTTGTTTATTCATTAATTGAATAATTGATGTAACTGGATATTTCACCGCACTCTTAACCTGCTCTCTGAATTTGGACAGAGTAACTCCGTAAATAAACGTGTTTGTGCAGCAACTTAAATTCCTCAGCATAAATCCGACTTGCACAAAGATATATGAAGATTCATTGTCATTGGGATTTATTCCAGCAATGGGATAATAGAAGAAACATATGACAGTTGTCAACCACAGAAGAATGAAGTTGGCGGATATGCTGAAGAGTAAAATCACAGACTTCCTTCTGCTCTCCATCTCTGGGTCACGGTGATTCTCTCCCTTGATCTGACCACTGAGTCCGTTACGGACTCGACTGGCCACTAAAATGTGTCTGACTGTCAGGGCGTTGAGAAACAGAATTAAAGCAAATGGTAGCAATGGGGTTGAAACTGTTATAAACCAGGCATATCCCACCCACCCGGGCTCAGTATTATAGCTTGGCTTTGGATAACAGGACCATGGAACATTGTTGATTGTAAAGACAGGTTGAAATGTAAAGTAGTAGGGGATGATTTTTAAAGAGAACAGAATACTTGTTGTTCCTAGAACCACAGCCGCAGTTTTATTGGTGCAATACTTAGTTTTCAGCTTCTGGCTACAAATGACCACAAATCGATCAAAGGAGAAAGTGACAGTGAACCAGACAGAACAGTCGATGGCTGCGTGACTCAGGGTCACCATAGCCCTGCACACAGGAGTGATGCTCAGGAAAGATGGTGGGAATTAATACACATTGATCCAACATAGTATGAAATTAGTGATAACGAGCAGATCCACTCCTGACATGGCCACTAGTTAGCGAGTGGTGCAGGTGGAGAGTCCGCACTTTCCCCGGGACAGAATCACAATCGCCAGTATATTAACTGTAAGCGAGAGAAGGAAAAAGAGACTGGAAAATATTGATCAAACAGTCTCCGTTTCTGACCTGGAAGGTAAGGGCAACAAAAACGGGTGAATGTGAGAGATTTCACCAAGTGTAAAGGAGTCAGGACAGGATGCTGACAGCCAACTGCTCCCAGGAGGCAGGTTTCTAATTTCATTATATTAATGAGGATGAGTCTCTGATTTACCCTGGTTTGCAGGTTTTAATGTGGCCCGTCATATTTCCCAAACCTCGGGAAAGCAGCAGCTGAGGAAGATGAGGACAGGTTCAGAGAGAAGAGAATAAACTTTACAGAACACCTAGTGAGCCAGGAAGAGCAGGAGTGCTTCCCGCTGGCTGCCCAAATTTAACATCCATCAGAGTGTCAGCCAATCGCATGCAAATAACCCCAGACCCAGGATGAGATGCTCACCTGGGATCGGAACAACACATCTCTGTATCAGACAGCTCCCCAGTATTGGAACACCGACATCCAGGGAATACACATCACCGACCCCACCCGATCAGACCTTCATGTGGTGATCAAATCAGGCCCATCCCAACATCCGACATCAGGTAATGCCCGGTTCCCCAACCTTGATCGAATCCTTAAACACGGGTGAGGTCCCAGAGGACTGGAGGATTGCTAATGTTGTCCCCTTGTTTAAGAAGGGTAGCAGGGAAAATCCAGGTAATTATAGACCGGTGAGCCTGACGTCAGTGGTAGGGAAGTTGCTGGAGAAGATACTGAGGGATAGGATCTATTTTCATTGGGAAGAAAATGGGCTTATCAGTGATAGGCAACATGGTTTTGTGCAGGGAGGGTCATGTCTTTCCAAGTTAATAGAATTTTTGAGGAAGTGACAAAGTTGATTGATGAGGGAAGGGCTGTAGATGTCATATACATGGACTTCAGTAAGGCGTTTGATAAGGTTCCCCGTGGTAGGCTGATGGAGAAAGTGAAGTCGCATGGGGTCCAGGGTGTACTAGCTAGATGGCTAAAGAACTGGCTGGGCAACAGGAGACAGAGAGTAGCAGTGGAAGGGAGTTTCTCAAAATGGAGACGTGTGACCAGTGGTGTTCCACAGGGATCCGAGGTGGGACAACTGTTGTTTGTGATATACATAAATAATTTGGAGGAAAGTTTAGGTGGTCTGATTAGCAAGTTTGCAGACGACACTAAGATTGGTGGAGTTGCAGATAGTGAAGGGGACTGTCTGAGAATACAGCAGAATATGGATAGATTGGAGAGTTGGGCAGAGAAATGGCAGATGGAGTTCAATCAGGACAAATGCGAGGTGATGCATTTTGGAAGATCCAATTCAAGAGCGAACTAAACAGTAAATGGAAAAGTCCTGAGGAAAATTGATGTGCAGAGAGATTAGGGTGCTCAGGTCCATTGTTCCCTGAAGGTGGCAACGCAGGTCAATAGCGTGGTCAAGAAGGCATACGACATGCTTTCCTTCATCGGACGGGGTATTGAGTACAAGGGTTGGCAGGTCATGTTACAGTTGTATAGGACTTTGGCTGGGCCACATTTGGAATATTGCGTGCAGTTCTGGTCGCCACATTACCAAAAGGATGTGGATGCTTTGGAGAGGGTGCAGAGGAGGTTCACCAGGATGTTGCCTGGTATGGAGGGCGCTAGCTATGAAGAGAGGTTGAGTAGATTAGGATTATTTTCATTAGAAAGACAGAGGTTGATGGGGGACCTGATTGAGGTGTACAAAATCATGAGAGGTACAGACAGGGTGGATAGCAAGAATCTTTTTCACAGAGTGGGGGATTCAATTACTAGGGGTCACGAGTTCAAAGTGAGAGGGGAAAAGTTTAGGGGGGATATGCGTGGAAAGTTCTTTACGCAGAGGATGGTGGGTGCCTGGAACGCATTGCCAGCGGAGGTGGTAGACGCGGGCACGATAGCGTCTTTTAAGATGTATCTAGACAGATACATGAATGGGCAGGAAGAAAAGAGATACAGAGCCTTAGAAAATAGGTGACATGTTTAGATAGAGGATCTGGATCGGCGCAGGCTTGGAGGGCCGAAGGGCCTGTTCCTGTGCAGTAATTTTCTTTGTTCTTTGTTCTTTGTTCTTTGAACACTCTTGCAGCTTGGCACACAAAGCACCCAGACCCACATCGTACTCTCTTCCCGAGACTGCACTGCACCCATCCCGGGAATTGACAGTGCTCTGCTTCGCTGCCTGAATCAGACACTCTCTCCAGTACCGGAACACCCATCCCGGGATTGTGCACCCATCCCCACTCCCCCACATGGATCAGAGACTATCCCTGGAATTGGGACTCGGACCCGCCCACATCAGAGGCCCTCAGTGTCGGGAATAAGACACACCTTCTCTTGGAACCTGCCCTGGGGTCATCTCCGTTTGACTGGAAGGCAGGCGTATCAGAAAGGCTGTGTTCAGGTTAGGAAAACATTCAAGGTTAAACGACACAATCTGTGGATTTCAAACCTTACAGCATGTTGGGAGAAACCTGGACTTCCACTCCGTGTTTACGTAATCCCCACACCCAGTACTAATATCCAGGCCAAATGATTGGAGCAAAAACAAAATACTAAAACTGCTGAAAATCTGATCGAATAGGAGTAAATTGAGAAGACAGTTGGTCATGTAATATCTGTGGATAGAGAAGCAGAGTTAACGTCTCAGTCTGAGAGCCTTCCATTGGAACTGGAAGATATTAGAGATTAACAGTTTTTAAAGTAGTGATGGAACCAGTGATCAATGGGGTGTCGAGGGAGGGAGCAATGAAGGGGAGGTTCTCTGATCGGTGGAGGGCAGGAATGATTCAATGACAAAAGGGATGATGGTGCAAAGAGAATGGGCCAATTAGAGATACAGAGGTTGGAAAAGGGAGGTGTAAATGGTTACAGCAGATTAAGAGAGTGGGAGGGAAGTATGGAACATCTGGCAAAGAGGAGAAGGTTCCAGTGGCCCAAAATGTGACAGCAAATGGTGGGCAGTCACTGGCTAGCATGGACTTGACATGGGCCGAAAGCACTCTTTTTGTGCCGTAAATGGTTCGATGACCCTATTACCCCAGTGGTGTTGACCAGCCTGCCGGCTGTGTCCCCCAAGCACCGGCCAACCACTCCTCCACACCCACTGACTCTGATGTAGCCATCCACTATGACTACACAGGTCAATCCAGAAAAATGGAGGAAACGATTATAGTATGAAAATTCTCACCAAAGTGTTGTGTCCAACAGGCAATAAAATGTCCAAGTGAATAGTATGGATCTGTTCCTGATTGCGATGCAGGAGCCTAGGATCGAGAAGTCAAAACGGGGAGTGGCAAGGAGAATTGAAGAGACACTGAGTGCGGGTCACCCCTGTGGACTGCAGGCATTCAGCAAACTAATCACCCAAACTGCGTTCAATCAGCACAGCTCTGCAGTGAGAGGGATGACAAGCAATATGTGGTCCCTGGGTTCAGGTGCTCCATTCTTATTGGTTACTACATTCAGTAGAATCCTACAGTGACAGATACTCCCAGTAGTACATGGTCACTGGGCTCAGTTGCTTCACTGTAGTTAGTAACGCACATGCAGTGTGATTTTTCATTGCCTGATACTCTCAGTACTACCTGCACTCATGAGTTCCCATCAGTGAGGCCTGATTCAAGATTAAACGGACTCCAGTTAATGCATAAAGTTGATAATTCAAACAGCTTGTGAGTTGCAAACAGAGATTTATTGTCCGTTGCTGCTGTGGAATATAAACATTGATATATTGCAGGATATATGTCTTCAGAAAATGATATCACTTTTGGGCAGTTTGTAACTGTGACCATTAGATCAGCGTTTAACTATTTCAGTCATATTTTCAAACAAGAAACAAGCTCATACAAATATTAACAAAAAATTAAATGGCTTTAATCACTTACCAGGAAAGCTAATGATGGCAAGGATCAGATAATATGTTTTCTTGATAGTGTTAAATGTTAAATACATTTTCTGTGTGAGGTGAGCTGTCCTTTCCTGCTGCAGACAACCTCTCTGTTTTCAACTCTGATGCGCTATGTTCCTTGAGCCTGTGATTTATACCCTGTGGGTTGGCCCCAGGAATATTGAGGTTGCAACATTGCTCATTTTTTTGAAACTGAGCAAACTTTTTACGTCAACACGTTAGGTGAGTGTTGTGTTAGAACATAGTGATGTCTAAGATTGAATTGGAAACTCCAAAGTCTGGACAATTCTAATCTCATTAATTAACTAATGAGAATTAGTAGCTGCATTCTCCCAGCAATGAGGTTGCGTTTACAAACACCATCAGTCCCAATTCTAGTTCTCATGCTGTTACAATGGTATATTTCACTCGTTTGTGACCATTCAGTAATTAAACTCCAAATGTGACAGTGTGTCACTCTCTCAGTGTTGCTCAACAGCGCTCTGGAACTTGGCTGCCTTCTTTAACAGTGGACATTCAGTTTGGTTATTAACTTGGGTTATAAGTGATTATTCATTGCAGAATTCAACTAATACAGCATCTGAAATTCAATATCTGCAATCTAATGCAGCTCTGCAAAATAATGCAAATCTTTAAACAAACAAAACACGTCAAATTATACAGCTGCTGCAACTAATATAGACTCTCCAAATAATATAGCCCCTAACACCAATACAGGCCCTGAAATCGATACATAATCTTCAACTGATACAGCTGCCTAATCTGATACAACAACATCCAATGAATAGAATCCCTTCAACTGACACAGCTCCTCTGACTGATATAGAGCCCCCAACTGAAAGAGACCCTCCATTCGACAAATCTACTCCAACCAATGCTACATACAGAGTTTTATTTACCCTTGAGGCAGTGCAATAAAAATACAGACATAAATCATAATATTTGACTGAACAAAATTATGTCGCTGATCAGGTGACTGTGTAATGGTGAAATTTGGATCATCATATAACATTATTAGTCACATAGAAAAATCAGAAACGATCTCACACACAGATTTATCCAGCATCTATTGTGTTAGACAATTGCCTGGACCACCAATTACGGCGAGGATCAGGTAATATCTATTCAAAACATGATACATTTTCGCATACATTTTCTATGTGAAGTGATCTGTCCCTTCACAGGCCATCTCTTTGACAGACACTCAAATGATGCACCCCTTCTGACTGAAGTAGCATCTCAAACTAATACAATAACTCGAACTAATAAAGCAACTCAAACTAATAAAGCAACTCAAACTAAGACAGCAACTCAAACTAATAAAGCAACTCAAATCAATACAGCAACTCAAACTTAATATAGCAACTCAAACTAATAAAGCAGCTCAAACTAATACAGCAGCTCAAACTAATACAGCAACTCAATCTAATAAAGCAACTCAAACTAATAAAGCAACTCAAACTAATACAGCAACTCAAACTAATAAAGCAACTCAAACTAATAAAGCAACTCAAACCAATACAGCAACTCAAACTAATATAGCAACACAAAGTAATACAGCAAATCCTCGTCTGCAGACCCCTATCTGATATCCCCTGTTAACTGACCCCCATCTAATACCCTCACTATGAACAGTCCATCATTTAAATAAATTATCCCCTCCCCCGAAACATGACAACCCATCTAAATAACCCCCCTGTTAAACGACAACACATCTAAATACCACCACCCCGCCACACCCACCCCCCCCCCCCCCGGGAACAGACTCCCATCTACATACCCCCGTGGAACAGACCCCCTTCTAAATAACCCCCGGGAGCAGACTCTCATCTAAATACCAGCTGTCAAAAGACCCCCATTTGAATAACTCCCCGTTAAAAGACAACCCATCTAAATACCCCCTGATAAAAGACAACCCATCATAGGACGGCACAGTGGCGCAGTGGTTAGCACCACAGCCTCACAGCTCCAGGGACCCGGGTTCAATTCCGGGTACTGCGTGTGTGGAGTTTGCAAGTTCTCCCTGTGTCTGCGTGGGTTTTGTCCGGGTGCTCGGGTTTCCTCCCACAAGCCAAAAGCAGGTTGATAGGTAAATTGGCCATTATAAATTGTCACTAGTATAGGTAGGTGGGAGGGAATATAGGGACAGGTGGGGATGTTTGATAGTAATATGGGATTGGTGTAGAATTAGTATAAATGGGTGGTTGATGTTCGGCACAGACTCGGTGGGCTGAAGGGCCTGTTGGTTCAGTGCTGTATCTCGAATCTAATCTAATCTAAATACCGCCCCCACCACGTTAGAAGTCAACCCAACCAAACATCCCCCGTAGCAGACACCCAGCCAAATACCCCCCCTGTTAAAATACCCCCTGTAAAAATACCCCCATCTAAATAACCCCCTTTGAAATATTGAATGGGATAAACAGTGAGAGAGGAAATATTAAAGGGTTTAGCATCTTTGATAATTGACCAGACTCGGACTGTTAAAAGGCACAAGGGAGGAAACAGAAGAGGCTCTGACCATTATTTTCCATTCCTCTCTGGTTACAGTCGTGCTGCCAGAGGATTGGAGGACTGCACATGTTGTACGGTTGATTCACTAGGCAGAAAGTAATAGACTGAGTAATTACAGGCCACCCAGCCAAATCACAGAGGAGGGCAAATTATTGGGTGCAAGGGAAAGATTGATTCCTTTCTCGTAAAGTGTGTCTCACTGTCCCCATGTCTGTGTCACATTTTAAGCACTACCCTTACATTGGCGTGGAGTCCGTCACTAAAATAAATGTCCCAGTGTTGTGGTAACATAAAATGGCCACCGAGAACCAGCCTAAAATGGCTACCTAATGTTTGTGGATTTCCACAGATGTTTGAGAGAGGAGAGAGAGTTATGCAGGCAGAAAGAGAGACAAAGAGAGAGACACAGACCGAGACAGAGAGAATGATAGGAGGATATTTGTCGTTGGACAGAGGAAGAGGACGATGCAATTTAACCCTATAACCCTGTTCCAGCATTCAATGAGAACATGGCTGATCTGTAATCTAGCTTATACCAAAAATCCTGCCTTTGCCCCTCATCTCTTAATACCTTTGGTTAACAAGAATCTATCAATCACAGGTTTAAAAATTAACCAATAAGCCAAATTTCCACAACAAATATCATGATGGTGTGATGACTCCCACAGTGGAAAAGCTTACCTGCTGTTTAAAATGGAGGCTATTCCTTCTGGATCATCAAAGTGTCCACCTGGGCCCAACATCATCTACATTTCTCCCTTTCCCGATGTTTTTTCTCTCCATACCTATCTCGAATACGTTTGTGTACACAGCAGTGAAGGATTGCATCAAACTAATATATCTTACATTATCCTTTTCATCCACCTCAACAATTTCTCTCCCTCCAACTTTGTCCCTCACTACAACCCTCTCTCTGTCTTCATATATAACCCTGTCTCCCTCTATCTCTCTCCTAGTGTCAGTGATAGCAGCAGGGAGAGACAGAGAGAGAATGTTAAAGGAACTGTAATCTGTTCCGAAGCTGTGCTGAACCTGCTCTAAGAGTGTTTGATGGGCTACGTTAATCAGCTGTGTACAGTCCTGTATCAGGCTGTGAGGAAGCAGAGCATTTTCAGTACACAATGGGTCCATGGGAATGATTCACTCCTGTCTGGGAAGAGAGATTGACGATAACATCAAGGCAGCGTTTGTCTGAGTGTGGCATTGAGGAACCCGAGTAAAATTGAAGTTTGTGGGAATCGGGGAAAGCTCTCCAATGGTTGGAATCATACTGAGCACAAAGGAAGATGGTTGAAGTTGTTGGAAGTCAATCATCTCAGTCCCAGGCCTTCACTGCAGGAGTTTATCAGGGTAGTGTCCTGAGCCCAACCATCTTCAGCTGAGATCCCAGCAGAAAATGCTGGATATACTGAGCAGGGCAAACAGCACCTGTGGAGAGAGAAACAGAGTTAGTGATTCAGCTCGATGCTTTCCAGATTTCCAGCAACCATATTATTTTGCCTCCGATAATGAAGCAATCCAGATCCCCATGTACCAAGACCCGAACTACATTCAGGCTTGGGCTGACCAGTGGCAAGGAACATTCACGTCACCCAAGTGCCAGACAATGACCATCTGCAACAAGAGAGAATCCAACCACCTCCCCTTGACATTCAAAGTATTATCCCATCGCTGAATCCCCCAGCATCAACATCCTGGGGAAACATTGACATCAAATGTAACTGAACAAAGCACATCATTTTTTTTCCGCCATCTGTCTGAGACAGAGAGAGACAGAGATAAAGAATGTGAGAAGACCTTGACAGAACCTCAGGAAATTGTTCCAACCGTTGCTGACAATAGAAATCAAGGATTATATTAGAGCCAAGGAAAAGGCATGTAACGTTAGCCCCTTTATAACTGTATCCTTTAAAATAGATTGCCTCTCCTCCTTCTTGCGACCTGTGGAGGTGGATGATGTGGGCATGGTTCTTCATGAATACTTTGTGTCTGAGTTTATAAAAGAGGGGGAAAGATGCAGACATAGTAGTTAAAGAGGAGGAGTGTAAAATATTGGATGGGATTAAACAGAGTGAGAGTGGAAATATTAAGGTGTTTGGCAGCTTTGAAAGTGGATAAATGACCAGGCCTGGATGCATTGGAATCAGTTCAGAGAAGGTTCACTGGGCTGATTCCTGGGATGAAGGGGTTATCTTTGAGGAATGGTGGAACAGGTTGGGCTTATACACATTGGAGTTTAGTAGAATGAGAGGTGATCTTATTGAAACATACAAGATTCTGAGGGGGCTTTACAGGGCGGATGCTGGCAGGATGTTCCCCTTGTGAATGAATCTAGAACTAAGGGCAGGTATAGTGTGGGGTTAGATACAGAGTAAATCTGCTTCTATATATGCCTTTGTTTCTCCTTCTCCATCCAGATGGAGAGAGTAACAGTGAGAAAGACAGGGATAGATATGGAGAGTAACGGAGACAGGGAAGGACAGCAATGGGGAGAGAGTACCAGAGAGAATGAGGTAGAGATTGGGATGGAGAATGTTGGTCAATGTTCCTGAAAATCTGCGTGAAGCAGCCTCAAAGGTCCCCGAAGATCCTGTTCCAACATAAATAGCACACGTCTTCAAAGATTCTTCAAAAATTTCAAGGGACAGCTCACGAAAAAAAAACTGGACACGCACAACATCTACATTTTCACAGAAACATTGGAGCCAACTGTGGAATACAGGTTTCCTACCAGCTTGCATAAGGAAGTGCAACCTTTGCAGATGCAGTGGAACCAGAAGCAGCTGACTTCAAATGGCAAACTGATGTATGTGGAGTTTTACAAAGGGTCTGAGAGAGGAGAGAGAAACAGGGATAGACACACACACAGAGAAACACACAAAAACAGAGAAACAGAGTGACTCACGGACAGAGAGCGAAAGAAGAATATTTCAATTTTCAAAAGGAATTTGGTGTGATCAATGTTCGATTTAAAAATGACAATTGATTTTTCATCAATGTGCTTGTGCAGATGACACGTTCCAAACTACTACCACCTTTTGCCGTCAGTGTCGGATTAACCCGGGTCACTCACTGTGCCCGGCTCTGGCTCAAGTCTCATCTGCCTCAGTCACTGAGACGCTCCTGCGTCAGCTTAGTATATAGTAATTATTGCTCATGATGTGGTCTCCTCGTCTTCTGGAGACTAAATACAGACTGGGTGATCACCTTGATGAAACCATATGTTCAGTCTGCAAGAGTACCACCAAGTTTCCTGTTGCATGACGTTTCAAATCTCCACCTTACTCCCAGTGAGACATTTCTGTCTTTGTCGTGCTACTGTGTTCCAATGTAGCTCAACGTAAGCTCAAACAGCAGCACCTCATCTTGCAAATGATCACTTTGCAGCCTTCTGAATTCAATATTCAGTTCGATAATCTGAGATCAGAACTTCTGCTACCCTTGTATTTTTATTTCATGTTTTATTTTTGCTGGTTCATTGATTCTTTTTATATATATTGGGCGTGATAACAAATACAAGGCAGTCACATGTACCTTCTTCTTCTTCTTCTTCATTGGCCTCCTTGTCACGGGAGACAATGGGTAAGCGCCTGGAGGTGGTCAGTGGTTTGTGGAGCAGCACCTGGAGTGACTATAAAGGCCAATTCTAGAGTGACAGACTCTTCCACAAGTGCTGCAGAAAAATTTGTTTGTCGGGGATGTTGCACAGTTGGCTCTCCCCTTGCACCTCTGTCTTTTTTCCTGCCAATTACTAAGTCTCTTCGACTCGCCTTACTTTAGCCCCGCCTTTATGGCTGCCCGCCAGCTCTGGCGAACGCTGGCAACTGACTCCTTGACTTGTGATCAATGTCATAGGACTTCATGTCGCGTTTGCAGACGTCTTTAACGCGGAGCCATGGATGGCCGGTGGGTCTGATACCCGTGGTGAGCTCGCTGTACAATGTGTCATTGGGGATCCTGCCACCTTCCATGCGGCTCACATGGCCAAGCCATCTCAAGCGCCACTGACTCAGTGGTGTGTATAAGCTGGGGATGTTGGCAACCTCGAGGACTTCTGTGTTGGAGATACGGTCCTGCCATCTGATGCCAGGGATTCTCCGGAGACAGCAAAGATGGAATGAATTAAGACATCGCTCTTGGCTGGCATACGTTGTCCAGGCCTCGCTGCCATAGAGCAAGGTACTGAGGACACAGGCTTGATACACTCGGACATTTGTGTTCTGTGTCAGTTCGCCATTTTCCCACACTCTCTTGGCCAGTCTGGACATAGCAGTGGAAGCCTTTCCCATGCGCTTGTTGATTTCTGCATCGAGAGACAGGTTACTGGTGATAGTTGAGCCTAGGTAGGTGAACTCCTGAACCAATTCCAGAGCGTGGTCGCCCATATTGATGGATGGAGCATTTCTGACGTCCTGTGCCATGTTGTCTGTTTTCTTGAGGCTGATGGTTCGGCCAAATTCGTTGCAGGCAGCCGCAAACCTGTCGATGAGACTTTGCAGACACTCTTCAGTGTGAGATGTTAAAGCAGCATCGTCAGCAAAGAGGAGTTCCCTGATGAGGACTTTCCGTACTTTGGTCTTCGGTCTTAGACGGGCAAGGTTGAACAACCTGCCCCCTGATCTTGTGTGAAGGAAAATTCCTTCTTCTGAACACTTGAACGCATGTGAGGGCAGCAGGGAGAAGAAAATCCCAAACAGTGTGGGTGTGAGAACACAGCCGTTTCACGCCACTCAGGATAGGAAAGGGGTCTGAAGAGGTGCCACGATGCTGAATTGTGACATTCATATTGTCATGGAATAAGGTGATGATACTTAGTCGCTTTGGTGGACATCCGATCTTTTCTAGTAGTCTGAAGAGACCACGTCTGCTGACGAGGTCAAAGGCTTTGGTGAGATCAATGAAAGCAACGGAGAGGGGTATCTGTTGTTCGTGGCATTTCTCCTGTATCTGATGAAGGGAGAACAGCATGTCAATGGTCGATCACTCCACACGAAAACTACACTGTGCCTCAGGGTAGACGCACTCGGCCAGCTTCTGGAGCCTGTTTAAAGCGACTCGAGCAAAGACTTTCTCCACAATGCTGAGCAGTGAGATTCCACGGTAGTTGTTGCACTCACCGTGTTCCCCTTTGTTTTTATAGAGGGTGATGATATTGGCATCGCGCATGTCCTGAGGTACTGCTACCTCGTCCCAGCACAGGCAAAGCAGTTCATGGAGTGCTGAGAGTATAGCAGGCTTGGCACTCTTGATTATTTCAGCGGTAATGCATCCTTCCCAGGGGACTTTCCGCTGGCTAGAGAATCAGTGGCATCACTGAGTTCCGATTTTGTTGGCTGTACGTCCAGCTCATCCATGACTGGTGGAGGCTGAGCTGCATTGAAGGCGGTCTCAGTGATAACATTCTCCCTGGAGTACAGTTCCAGGTAGTGCTCAACCCAGCGGTCCATTTGCTTGCATTGGACAGTGATTGTGTCCCCTGATTTAAATTTGAGGGGGGGGGGGGCGGGGGATCTTCTTGATGGTTGGCCCAAAAGCTCGCTTAATGCCATCATACATTCCTCTGATGTTTCCGGTGTCTGAGGCCAGCTGAATATGACTGCATAGGTGTTGCCAGTAGTCGTTTGCGCAGCGTCTGGCTGTTCTTTGTGTCGTGCTTCTGGCTGCTTTAAGTGCTATGCATGTTAACTCGCTGGGGGCTTTCTTGTAGTTCAACAGTGCAATGAGCTTAGCGGCTATCCCAGGTTCCAGCTCTTCAAAATTAGATTGAAACCAGTCTGCATTTCTCTTCACACCTTTGCCATGGGTGGTCAAAGCTGACTCATAGATGGCGTCTCTGATGTGGGCCCACTTGGTCTCAGCATCCCCTGTGGGAGTGTTTTGAAGGGCTTTTACAAGTGAATTTAGAATTTTTTGTAACAGCTGTGGATAAGAAATTCTGCTCGTGTTGATGTGCGGGTGGCCCTTCTGCTTGGAGTGATCCAGCTTCTTTGGTTTGAGTCTAACCTTGCTGCACACCAGGGAGTGGTCGGTGTCGCAGTCTGCACTGTGGAAGCTGCGTGTTACTTGAACACTTTTTAAGGAGGTTCGTCTTGTGATGATGAGGTCCAGCTGGTGCCAACGACGTGATCTTGGGTGCCTCCATGAAACCTGGTGACAGGTTTTAGTGTGAAAGAACGAGTTGCTGATGCAGAGGTTATGCTAGGTACACAACTCAAGTTGTCTCTGTCCATTCTCATTCATCTTTCCAGGACAATAGCGTCCAAGGCAAGAGGGCCATGTGTCATGGTCTGCCCCAACCCTGGCATTAAAGTCCCCTTGAAGGAACAGATGTTCGGTATTGGGGATGCTGCTAATGATATTATGGACTTCCTCCGAGAACTGGTCTTTAGCTTCAGGTGGGGCCAGCGTGTTGGAGCTTAGATGCTGAGTAGGTGTACTGGACCAGAGGCGGTGAGCAGTCGGATGGACAGTATGCATTCTAAGCCATTTGAGGGAGGCTCTATCATGCTGAGCAAGGAGTTTCGAATGGCGAAGCCCACTCCATGCTGTCTTCGTTCTTCAGGATCCCTACCCTGCCAGAAGAAGGTGTAGTCTTGCTCTGTTAGAGATCCACTCGCAGGGAGGCGTGTCACCTAAAGTGCTGCAATGTCTAAATTCACATGTACCGTTAACTGATAAATTGGGCTTGATAACCAATACACAGGGAAATACTGCAGTTAATTGATCAATTGGAAATAATAACCAATATGCTGCTGAGAAAAACTGGTGAATAAAGACGTAGTTAATTGTTAAAAATGGGCTTGATGATCATTAATTTTAATGACCTTTCAATTGAATATAATGTGCTGAATTTTAGGCCCACAGCAGGGGTTCCAGCGTTGTCTCAAAAAAGCGGGCAGAATCCCGCTCTGGCCAGCTGGAGACGCAGCGGAGCAATGGTATGTCCCTAACTCAGTTAGCAGTCCAGTGCCTGGATCCCTGTCCCTTTGAAGAATGGGATCCTGCCTTGAAGAGTTACCATCCAATCACAGGGCAAGCTGCTCAGTATTGTTGACAGCCCCATCGCAAGCGGTGGCCACTGCCGGTACTGCAGACGCCAGGCACCCAGGCCCAGAGCTCAGGTCAGTGAAGGAGTGTTGCCAAGTCCAATATGGTTTGACTCAGCAATGGGAGGACGGAGGGTGGGCATTGACTACAGGGTGAGGGTATACAGTGAAGTGTTTCGTTTGGTGCCACGAACCTTCCATGGGCCACAAATTCCTCAAGGAGGAGGTGATCCAAAGCCCGCCGGGAGACCACCTCGATTTCCTGGTGAGCTCCCCGTGTGGCAGAGGCCCTGACTGCTGCTGGTCAATTCCCTGTGCCCTCTGGACTGGAAGGCTGTATTCAGCCTATCGTTCCTCCAAAAATAATAAGTTGCAATAGGGCGGTTGCGGGCCTAACCCCCGCAACCCGCCTCCACACCCTTCCCACCCCACCAACCTCCCATCGAAATTCTATAAACACATCCACCTCTAAACCAATCTCAGGGGCCCAAAAAAATTCAGCGCCATGTGTATGCTGAATAATGCAATTAGTTAATTGCTAACTTGCTCTTGATGATGTGTTCATGGGCTACAATATTACAGATAGCTGTTAAATCTGAATTAATAATGACTGCACAAGGGAATAATTGTTAAATTTTACATTACATTCAATACACCAGCTATAAAGATATAGTTGCTTGTTACATCTGTCTTCTTCGCCATTACAGAGTGGAACAATTCTAAAGTTAATTTTTAATTGAACCTGTTATCCAATGCACCAGGAATAAAGTTACAGTTAAGTATTCTCTTGCACGTCATAAATGCAGCATCGGGTGGTGATATATTTTATTGTTATATTGATCTTGGTAAATAATACATGGACATGAATTTTCTTTCCCCACCGCTGGGAACGCAGCCTACAAAAAAAAAGGCAGCCCACACGCACGGGCCACGCGCCGCCATGCTGCTGTAATCTTCAACACGGAAGTTCATTTAAACATGCCGGAATGGCCGCCCACCCATCACCTCGTGAGGCGGACTCTGCGACAAACCAAACGGCGTTAGCTGTCTCTGCACAGGCACTGGTGCCATTTGTAAAAGGCTACCCAACTTGCACAGAGAACGCAGAGTTGAACCTTACCCCGAAAAACACATGCAGATTACCCTCTTCTCCCCGCAACTGAACAAATTGCAGAGGACACCCCCTCCCCTCCCACTACACTACGAATGCAACGTTCACCGCATCACACCTGCGATCATACAAAAAATCCTAAGTACCCCCTTTCCCCACGTTGGTGGCACCAGCTTTTCCTGCATGGGAATGTAAAGGTGCGTGAGTGCCACCCATCACATGGAAGATCCCGAACAGCCGGTAAGAGCGTGAACTATTGAATTGGAAGTTATTTAAATATTTGAAGTCAGGTCCCATTGCTCAGTGGTGAGGTGATGCCACAGATTCCCGCCACTGCCGGGACGATCAGGCCCAACATTCCTGTTGTCGGCCTGGGAGGTGTGCACAGCCACTGCAATCTTCTGCACACCCCCGCCCCCAACCACCAATACCCCACCCCCAGCCCCCCCTACCCCGCCAGGGAACCCGGCGTTGACAGTTGAATAAGATTCAACCCAAGGTGCTGAAATTCATAGCTAACTGTTATGTTAGGATTTATAATAATAGACAGGGAATATATTTGCAGTTAATAACTATATTGGACTTGATAACAAAGGCACAGGGGAACAACATTACTGTGAATTCTACAATTGGGCATAGTAAGCTGGACACATTGGAATAAAGTTAGAGATAATTGCTAAAATGGACATGAGAACTAAGGCAAATAAATAAATAAATAAAGATGCAGTTCACTGGTAATTTGGCCCTGATGCATAATGTACTGTGTAAAATCTTGCTTTTAATTGCTATGTTGACCTTGATAACCAATGCACAGCATTTAAATTTACAATTTATTGCTCTATATTGAGCTTGAAATCAGTGCAATAAATATAGGTTATTGTTAAATTAGACACGCCAGCAAATCCACTGTGAATAAAGTTACAGTTAATTAATGAATGGTGATTGGTAACCAATACACAGATGAATCAAGTTACTGTAAATGATTAAATTTCACCTGATAAATAGTGCACTAGCTTTAACTTCGCATTTATTTATTTATTTTCCTGTAGGCCTTATGAACTAGTTTACAGTGCTTAAATTAACGTTATTCAATATATTGGATATGACAATGCACAGGGAAATAAAGTTACATATAATCTTAAAATTGTAAATGATAAACGATGTGCTAGGAAATACATTTGCTGGCCATTTTTCAATTGGAAGTGACAACCACTCCACACGGGAATAAAGTTACAGTAAATTACTAAAATTGAGCTTGATAATGAATACAAAGTGGAATAAAGTTGTGGTTAGCTTTTAAAGAGGACATGAGAGTTCATGCACAGGGGAATTGTTAATTGTTAAATTTGGATTGTTAACAAATACAAAGGATAATGCAGTGGCAATGAACGCCCCAAATGGACAAAATAACCAATAGACAAAGGAATATAGTTAAAACTAATTGTTACCTTGCACATGACAAACAATGCACCAGCTAAAGTGGTGCATTTAATTCTTAGATTTGCCTTGGCAGCAAATACACCTTGTTTAAATTTACAGTTAATTACTCTACTTGGCTTGTAAACAATACAGCGGAATAAACTTAAAGTTTTTTATTTAATTGGATATGGGCTAATTAAGTTGCAGTTAATTGTTCAATTCGACCTGACAGTTAATACAATTGGCCATCAATTTACAAATAATTAGAAAATTGAGCTTTATCGTGCATAGGGAAAAGAAGGTACTGCGGTCTGTTACATGAACATGATTACCAATGTATGGGGGGAATTAAGCTGCGGTTAATTGTTAAATTGGAGAAGATAACCAATGCGCAGGTCGCAGGTTATGTCGCAGTTACTTGTTAAGATCAGCATGATAAACAGTACACGGTGCTAATTTATAGGTCAATGTTACATTGGACGTGATATTCAATACACATTGGAACAAAGATAGAATGAAAAGTTAAATTGCAACCGATAAACATTGTATTAGGCAAACTGTGGCATTCATTTGCAATTTTGGACTTACTGACTTCTGCAAAGCTCTTCCATTTACAGTTATTTGTTATATTGGGTTTGATAATTTACATTGGAATAAAGTTTCAGTATTTTTTTAATGAACCTGAGAAGCAAAACACAATGGAAATAATTTGTGGTTAATTGCTACCTTGCACCTGATAAATAATGTGCCATATAAAGAGATGCATTTAAGTGTACGTTTTACCTTGGTAGCTGATACACAGTGGTTTAAGTAACAATTAAATTTAATTTTTGAATTCATAACAATGCACAGGATAATAAAGTTACCGCATTTTCTTTAATTTGACAATTGTACTGACGAAAACATTTAAAACAGAGATAATAACCAATACACTATCAAATTAAGTGATTAAGTGCTAAACAATGTACTTGGCAAAAACAAATGTGGTTAATTGTTACATTGACATTGATAGATAATACAGGGGGGGTTAACTTTACAGTTAATTGTTACATTTCACCAAATAACAATACACAAGGGAGTATCTGCATTTTTTTAAATTTGACTTAATAAGCAGTGCATGGGGAAATAAAATTACGCTTGATTGCCAACTTGTTTCGAATAACCAATTCAGATGTGAATGAAGGTACAGTTAATTAGTAAATTACCTATAAAAAATATACACTACTCATGAAGTTAACCACCATTGTTTAACCTGGATGATTAAATATGTGGTTTCAGACCACAGTAAATTGTTATATTCGGCTTGATAATCAATAAACATGGGAATACATTTAGTTCACAAATTGAGCTTGATAAACAATACATAGGTCCAGAACTTAACAGTTGACAGTCACTTGGGTATGATAAATAACGCATTGTGGAATAGAGCTACAGTTAGTTGTTAAATTGGACATAAAAACAATATATAGGTGAATAACATTGTAGTTAATTGGTAAGCCAGACACGATCACCAGTATGGAGAGGAATAATATTAAAGTTAAGTATTGAATTGGATATGATACCTAACTCAAAGGGTAATAAAGATACATTAAAATGAAAAATTGCACAAGGTACATATTTCATGATGGGAAATGTTTATTTTATTTGCTATTTTGGCTTTTATCGCTAATGCAAAGGCTTTGCACTTTGTAATATTTGTTATCTTGGACTTTGTCAATACGCTGGGGAATAAAGTAAGAGCTAATTGTTACATTGGTGATGATAACCAATACATTGGGAAATTAGTATGCAGCTAATTGTTAAATCAATGATGATATCTAATATACAGGAGACTAAAGATCAGTAAGTTGTTAATTTTCACCTAATAAATAAAGCAGAATACAGGGGGTACATTAAATTGATTTTGACATTGACAGCTTATGCACTGGTTTTACGCCTACACTTTTTGCTAATATTTCGGCCAGAACACCGGGAAATAATGTTGAACTAAATTGCAGACATAAGAAACAAGGTACAGAAGAAGAATGTTACAATTAACTGTGAAATTGAGCCTGGTAAATAAAACACGTGGCATAAGCTTGCACTTAATTTTTCTATTTACCTTGATAACTAAAACAATGTATTAATATTTGACGTCAATTGTTTTATTGGGTTTGATAACAATACATAGAGGAATAAACGCACATGTAATTGCTGAATTGGACTTCACAACAATACGCATGGGAATATTGTTAAGAGTTATGTGTTACGTTGGCCATAAGAACCAAATTCACAGGGGAATGAAATTACAATTAAATAATGGATTGAGCTTGATAGTCAATATATAGTGGAATACATTTACAAATATTTGCTAATTGGATATCATAAACAGTACACAGGAGAATGACATTATTGCTGATTGTTAAGCTGTGTTTGGTTACGAATACACTCAGTATTAAATTTACAATAAATTATTCAATTCAATGTGACAAATACACAGAATATTAACAGTCTTGATTCTATAATATTAATTTGCACACAATATTGACGTCTCTGTAAATGGTTAAATTGGCTTGATAACTAGAAGTTAGATTATTATAGTTCATTCTCATAATGGGCTTTGCAAAAATACACAGGGGAATCAATTTAACATGAATTGGAGATGAGATCAATGGAAATAATGTGGCAGTTAATAGTTAAATAGGACATGAAGAACAATACAGAGGGCAATAACGTTACTGATATTTATAAAGTAGGACATGATAATCAATACACAGGGGAATAATGTCACTGTTAATTATAAAACAAGACATGATATTACACAGGGAAATAATATTGTTGTTAATTATAAAACAGGAATTGATAATCATTGCACAGGCGATTAACGTTACAGTTAAGTATAGCACAGGGCATGGCAATCAATGCACAGAAAATGATGCTCCTCTTAGTGATAAAACAGGACATGAATATCTATGCACAGGGGAATGATGTTACTCTTAGTTATAAAACAGGACATGATAATCGCAAAACAGGGGAAGAATATTCCTCTTAATCATAAAACAGGACATGATAAGAGTACACGTGGGAATAATGTTACTGTTAATTATATATCAAATCAAGAAAATGAATACACAGTGGAAAAAATGGTACTGTTAATTATAAAACAGTACATGGCAATCAATGCAAGGGGGGTGGATAATGTTGCTGTCAATTTTAAAGCAGGGCATGATCATTAAAAGGGAATAACATTGCTGGTAATTACAAAACAGGTCATGGTAATTAGATCACATGGAAATAATGGTACAGTGAATTCTAAAACAAAACATGGCAATCAATGCACAGGGGAATAATGCTAATGTTAATTACAAACCAGGGCAAGACGAACAATACACAAGGAAATAACATTACTGGTAATTATAAAATTGTACATGTTATTCAATGCACGGGGGAATAATGATACTGTTAATTACAAAACAGGACATGATAAAAACAGGGGACTGATATTGCTGATAATTATAAAACAGAACTCGATAATCAATGCACAGGGGAATAATGTTACTGTTAATTGTAAAAAAAGGATAATGCAATATACACAAGGGGGAATAATGTTACTGTTAATTATAAAACAGGAAATGGCAATCAATTCGGAGTGGGAGGGGGATAATGTTACTGTCAATTGCAACACAGGATATGGTCATTAAAAGGGAATAAAGTTGCTGTTAATTATAAAACAGGACATGGTAATCAGATCGCAGGGGAATAATGTCACTGTAAATTATAAATCAACGCATGATAATCAATACACAGAGGAATAATGTTACTGTTAATTATAAAACAGGACATGATCGTCAATACGCAGGGGAATAATGTTACTGTTAATTATAAAAAGGACATGACAATCAATACACAGGGGAATAATGTAACAGTGAATTATAAAATAGGGGATGATAATCAATACACAGGGGAATAATGTTACTGTTAATTATAAAACAGTACATGATAATCAACACACAGGGGAATAATGTTACAGTGAATTATAAAACAGGGCATGATAGTCAATACACAGGGGAATAATGTTACTGTGAGTTATAAAACAAGACATGATAATCAACACACAGGGTAATAATATTACAGTAAATTATAAAACGGGACATGATCGTCAAAACGCAGGGGAATAATGTTACTGTTAATTATATAACAGGAAATGATAGTCAATACACAGGGGAATAATGTTACAGTGAATTATAAAACAGGAAATGATAATCAACTCACAGGGGAATAATGTCACTGTTAATTATAAAACAAGACATGATAATCAACACACAGGGGAATAATGTTACTGTTAATTATAAAACAGGACATGATAGTCAATACGCAGGGGAATAATGTTACTGTTAATTATAAAAAGGACATGACAATCAATACACAGGGGCATAATGTTACAGTGAATTATAAAACAGGACATGATAATCAATACACAGGGGAATAATGTTACTGCTAATTATAAAACAGGACATGATAGTCAATACACAGGGGAATAATGTTACTGTTAATTATAAAACAGGACGTGATAATCAACACACAGGGGAATAATGTTACTGTTAATTATAAAACAGGACATGATACTCAATATACAGGGGAATAATGTTACTGTTAATTATAACACAGGACATGATAGTCAAAACGCAGGGGAATAATGTTACTGTTAATTATAAAACAGGACATGATAGTCAATACACAGGGGAATAATGTTACTGTTAATTATAACACAGGACATGATAGTCAAAACGCAGGGGAATAATGTTACTGTTAATTATAAAACAGAACATGATAGTCAATACACAGGGGAAAATGGCACTGTTAATTATAAAATAGAAATGGCAAACAATGCAATGGTATAATGTCACTTTCAATTATAAAATAGGATATGATAATTAAAAGGGAATAACATTGCTGTTAATTACAAGACAGGGCATGATAATCAATGCACAGGGGAATAATGTTCGAACAAAGAAATTTACAGCACAGGAACAGGCCATTCGGCCCTCCAAGGCTGCGCAGATCTTGATGCCTGCCTAAACTAAAACCTTCTACACTTCTGGGGTCCTATCACTCTATTCCCATCCGATTCATTTATTTGTCAAGCTGCCTCTTAAACGTCTCCATGGTACCTGCTTCCACCACCTCTCCCGCCAACAAGTTCCAGGCACTCACCACCCTCTGTTTAAAGAACTTGCCTCTCACATGCCCTCTAAAATTTGCCCCTCTCACCTTAAACCTATGTCCCTAAGTAACTTAATCTTCCACCCTGGGAAAAAGCTTCTGACTATCCACTCTGTCCATGCAGCTTATAACTTTATAAACCTCTATCATGTCGCCCCTCCACCTCTGTCGTTCCAGTGAAAACAATCCGAATTTGTCCAACCTCTGCTCATAGCTAATGCCCTCCAGACCAGGCAACATCCTGGCAAACCTCTTCTGTACACTCTCCAAAGCCTCCACGTCCTTCCGGTAGTGTGGCGACCAGAATTGCACGCAATATTCCAAGTGTGGCTTAACAAAAGTTCTGTACAGCTGCAGCATGACTTGCCAATTTTTATACTCTATGCCCTGACCGATGAAGTAAAGCATGCCGTATGCCTTCTCGAATACGTTATCCACCTGCGTTGCCACTTTTAGTGACCAGTGGACATGTACGCCCAGATCTCTCTGCCTGTCAAAACTCCTAATGGTTCTGACATTTACTGTATACCTCCCACCTGCATTAGACCTTCCAAAATGCATTACCTCACATTTGTCTGGATTAAACTCCATCTGCCATTTCTCCGCCCAAGTCTCCAACCGATCTATATCCTGCTGTATCCTCTGACAATCCTCATCACTGTCCGCAACTCCACTAACCTTTGTGTCATCTGCAAACTTACTAATCAGACCAGCTACATTTTCCTCCAAATCATTTATATATACTACAAACTGCAAATGTCCCAGCAGTGATCCCTGCGGAACACCACTGGTCATATCCCTCCATTCAAAAAAGCACCCCTCCACTACTGCCCTCTGTCTTCTCTGACCGAGCCAGTTCTGGATCCATCTTGCCAGCTCCCCTCTGATCCCGTGTGAATTCACCTTTTGTATCAGTCTGCCATGAGGCACCTTGTCAAAGGCTTTACTGAAGTCCATATAGATAACATCCACTGCCCTTAATTTATCAATCATCTTCGTCACTTACTCGAAAAACACAATCAAATTGGTGAGACACGACCTCCCCTTCACAAAACCATGCTGCCTCTTGCCAATAAGTCCATTTGTTTCCAAATGGGAGTAAATCCTGTCCCGAAGAATCCTCTCTAATAATTTCCCTACCACTGACGTAAGGCTCACCGGCCTATAATTTCCTGGATTATCCTGGCTTCCCTTCTTAAACAAGGAACAACATTGGCTATTCTCCAGTCCTGTGGGACCTCACCTGTAGCCAATGAGGATGCAAAGATTTCTGTCAAGGCCCCAGCAATTTCTTCCCTTGCCTCCCTCAGTATTCTGGGGTAGATCTCATCAGGCCCTGGGGACTTATCTACCTTAATGCTTTCAAGACCCCCAAAACCTCCTCCTTTTTGATAATGAGATGACTGAGACTATCTGCACTCCCTTCCCCAGGCTCATCATCCACCAAGTCTTTCTCTTTGGTGAATACTGATGCAAAGTACTCATTTAGTACCTCGCCCATTTCCTCTGGCTCCACACATAGATTCCCTTCTCTGTCATTGAGTGGGTCTACCCTTTCCCTGGTTACCCTCTTGCTCTTTATATGTGTATAAAAAGCCTTGGGATTTTCCTTAATCCTGTTTGCCAATGACTTCTCATAACCCCTTTAGGCCTCCTTACTCCTTGCTTAAGTTCCTTCCTACTGTCTTTATATTCCTCAAGGGATTCGGCTGTTCCTAGCCTTCCAGCCCTTACGAATGCTTCCTTTTTCTTTTTGACGAGGCTCACAATATCCCGCTTTATCCAAGGTTCCCGAAACTTGCCAAACTTATCCTTCCTCCTCACAGGAACATGCTGGTCCTGGCTTCTAATCAACTGACGTTTGAAAGACTCCCACATGTCAGATGTTGATTTACCCTCAAACAGCCGCCCCCAATCTAAATTCTTCAGTTCCTGCCTAATATTGTTATAATTAGCCTTCCCCCAATTTAGCACCTTCACCCGAGGACTACTCTTATCCTTATCCATACGTACCTTAAAACTTATGGAATTATGGTCACTGTTCCCGAAATGCTCCCCTACTGAAACTTCGACCACCTGGTCGGGCTCATTCCCCAATACCAGGTCCAGTACGGCTCCATCCCGAGTCGGAATATCTACGTATTGTTTCATTTAGCCCTCCTGGATGCTCCTTACAAATTCACCCCCATCCAAGCCCCGAGCACTAATTGAGTCCCAGTCAATATAGGGGAAGTAAAAATCACCCACCACTACAACCCTGTTACTTTTACATCTTTCCAAAATCTGTTACTGTTCAATATAAAACAGGACATGGCATTTAATGCACAGGGGAATATTGGTACTGTTAATTACAAAACAGCACTTTGTAATCAATACACATGGAAATAATGTTAATGTTAATTATAAAACAAGACATGATAATCAAAGCACAAGCGAATAATGTTATGGTGAATTATAAAACAGGCCATGATTATCTATACAAAGTCGAATAATAATAACATTACTGTTGATCACCAGACATTGGATGATAATCAATACACAGGCGAATAATATTACTGTTTGTTATATAACAGGACTTGGCAATCAACACAGAGGGAAATAGTGGTACAGATAATTATAAAACAGGACATCATAATCAATACGCAGGTAAATAATGTTACTGTTAATGATAAAATAGGACATGGGCAATAAGTACACGGGAAATTATATTACTGTAAATTGTGCAACAGGGCATGATAAACAAAAGGCGGAGGAATAATGTTACTGTAAATTATAAAACAGGACGTGGCAATCAATACACAGGGTAATAATGTTGCCTTTAATTGTAAGCCATGGCATGATAGTCAATATTCCGGGAATTATATTACTGTTAATTATAAAAGCAGGGAAGAAAAAACAGACAGGGGAATAATGTTCTGGTTAATTGAAAAGCAGAGTCTGTTGTGTATTCCCAAGCGCAGAGGCACATGCAGTAAATATACTGTTTAAATGTTATTTGAGTAACCAGTAACGTATAATCTTAGTGAACAATGAAGAGGTTGCAAGGCATCATGGGGCTAAGCCAACTTCACCACATTCCACACAGGAGCTGTGTAACATAAATTCAAACAAAGACTCATTAAATGGAAAGCAGATGTCCTTGTGGAATGCTGACAAAGGTACCAGCCTGTAACGAGGTCAAGATAAGATGGTATGCGTACATGAGAACCAAGGAAAATGGATAAGAGGGAATGGAAAACATCATGAGTAATCGCCTATCTGTCTTTGGGCCGGTTGTGCAGTCCCTCCATGCAGAGTAACCACTTCTATTGGCTCTAATAATCAATGTATAGGATCTATAATCGTTGTGATTGGACCACGTCCAGCCTGGATGGGCTGAGTAACTGTTTGAAAATGTATAAGTATTGATAATTTTCCTTTGTTCGGTGGAGAGGAATCTGGACAGACCAGTGACCTGCTCCCCGCTGGTGTAATAAACTGTTTGACATTTGAGCAGACCTGAGTGTCGAGTGATTCTTCTAGATTCATTCCCGCTAACAATTGGTGCAGTCGGCAGGATCAGGGGAAAGTCAACTCTTCTGCGACCCTGATATCCCAATCACCCAGCCTGAGTCGGAATTAAGAGGACGACTGAGTCCCACGTGAAGGTCAGCAATTAAGTGGGCGAAGGGAACAAAGGGGGCAAGACAGAGTTGGCTGAACCCTGATCCAGAACTTGAGAACAGGATTCGGCGGTCGCTTGTTGCCATCAGGAATACCGGGTGACTATCTAACAGAAACTTATGCCGGGGCCGTGTGGTGTTTCACGACCAACGAATGCCAAGTTTGTGAACAGGATCTGACCAATGGTCAAACGGTGGTACGTAGTTCGTTAAGAGACGTAGGTCCTGTCAAGGAGGGTTTGGAATATATGTATGCATATATATATCATAAGCTTGTTGTATGAAATACGGACAGACTTGTGACCCGACAGCTAGCCAGGAGACGGTCTACTACAAGTTGCGCTAGGTTAAAGGCAGACCTCTGAGAGTAGATTCTAACGGTTCTACCCAAGTATGGCCAGTGAAAAGATGAAGCTCGAGTGGGGACTGCAGGGGTCCATTACCTGCCAACTGGCAGAGAAACAAAAAGAAAAAAAGCATTCACTAAGTTTATGGCAGAGTGACACAAAAAACTATGTTTTAGAGTAAAAACAATTTACTGTGTCTTTAATTCGAATGTGTGATTGTTGGAAGCGTCCACGAATGAATTGAATGTCTGGGATGTGCAGCTTGTGTTCTGCAGAACTGACTGCCGTTAACTCTTGTTGTCTGGCTTAAATGTTGAAAGCATGAGTCTATTAAGTTGTTTGGAATTGAATGAGTGTGAAAAGTGTTCATTTCGATTTAAGATTGTGCACCCAGGAATGGGATATAAAATTGAATTATATTTTAAGTTAAAATTTTATTTTGATTTTAAAAGTTGGTTTTGCAACTGTGAAAAGGGAATGAACAATTTTCTCCGAGATAAGCTTCAGCCTTGAAGGTCTGAAGATGTTTGGCAGAAATCCGATTTGAAGTTTGCAACTCCTGCTTTAATTGGAGTTCCAGTTTAAAATCTGTTCTAGTTTTTTGGAGTTTAAATTAAAGACATTTTTTACTGACTGTTTTAAGTAGCAAATGTCAGGAATTGGATATCGGTTTTAAGGGAGAGAAGGATAAGCAAAGGAGATAATGGGAAAGATTAATGTTTGTGTAAGGAGTTGATGTTAAGTCTTTTGTTGTAAGAATGTTAAATAACTTTTTCTTCAGCTTTTGGTTTTATTACATTCATTTGAAAAGGCGCCTGAAGAACAAGAAAAATGACATAATTTACCTATCTTTTAAAAAAGCACGGGCTATTCTGTTCTGTGTGTAGTTAATAAGTATGATAAGTTAATAAGTCCGAATTAAATTAATACTGTTAAGGTTAATTGACCTGTTAAATTGAAAACAAAAGTGGAAATGTCATTTGCAACCACAATGAACTTTCAAATTTAGCATGTCGAGTTTTGGGGAGTCTGAAGTTCCGGACATAGGACTCACTCATACAACATCGACAGTTTTGATTTTTAAATATTTATTGCAGTGAATTGGAATTTGGAATCATCTTTGTTTTATAAAAAAAATCCTTGGACTAGAAATCTCTTACAAAAGATGCTAAAAGTTTGGAAACAATTGGAGTTTAATCTAAAGTGCTTTATTTCCTAATGGAGATGGTTTCCTTTGAAGTTGATAATGTTACTAAAGATTTTGTTGTTTGAAAATCCTAAGGATACCAAAACAAAACATTTAAAATGGAGTTCAGTGCTTTTCGATAAGGAAAAAAAGGGTTACGTAAAGCGACGTGGCAGAGAATGCTTTGCTCCGCCCACTTGGAGACAAGCAAATAAATTAACCTTGCTGCAGCTATCTTTATCAATGAGACAAAGTGCATGAGAAGGAGAAATAGTTGCAAGCACTTCTGTCTTTAAAAAACAAATGCAATATCACCAAGTCTGGGCATAAGAAATTGGAATCAATAAAACACAATTAAATTGATGAGTGGTTATTAAAGCATTCAAAGGGAAATTTACTGTTATTTGAATTTGGAATAATCTGAGATGTCGAAAAACCAGTTTAATTTGGCAAGTTATTTAAGGAATTAAAATATCATCTAAGGTTAAAAAAAACACAAACAATATACACTAATGCCTGGAATCAAACGGAAATGTGCTTTTCGTTGTGCAGCTTTTCCAGGAGCACAGGCATTGCGAGCAAGGCGTGAACAGCTGGGAAGTCAATTTCATCTGGAGTTTCGGTGGAGCAGGGACTGCTGGGTAAGACGAAACCTATATATTTGGGCTGTTTCTGAACCCTAAACACTACTCTTGTCGTGTCTCCCACCCGCCCTCCTCCTGTTATCACACAAAAGGACTCGGTTGTGTGTAGGTAAGGTAAGGCTTTTTCTATTTCTCTTGTTTTATCGTGTGATTGGTTAAAAACGTGGGAATTTAGAATCGTGGGAATAGAGGTTAAGGCAGTTGAATGTTCCTCCTGCAGAATGTGGGAGGTAAGGGACGCCAAGGGTGTCCCTGCTGACTGCATCTGCGGGAAGTGCACCCAGCTCCAGCTCCTCGAGGACCGCGTTAGGGAACTGGAGCTGGAGGAACTTCGGATCATTCGGGAGGCGGAGGGGATTATTGAGAGGAGTTATCGGGAGGCAGTCACACCTCAGGTAAAAGAAGAAGGTAGATGGGTTACCGTCAGGGGAATGAGAGGGAACCAGCAGGCAGTGCAGGGATCCCCTGTGGCCGTTTCCCTCAACAACAGGTAGACCGTTTTGGATACTGTTGGGGGAGACGACTTAGCAGGGGTAGGCAATGGGATACAGGTCTCTGGCGCAGAGTCTGTCCCTGTTACTCAGAAGGGAAGGGGTAAGAGGAGCAGAGCATTAGTCATTTGGGACTCCATAGTTAGGGGAACAGATAGGAGGTTTTGTGGGACCGAGAGAGACTCACGGTTGGTGTGTTGCCTCCCAGGTGCCAGGGTACGTAATGTCTCGGATCGTGTTTTTGGGATCCTCAAGGGGGAGGGGGAGCAGCCCCAAGTCGTGGTACACATAGGCACCAACGACATAGGTAGGAAGAGAGATGGGGATTTAAGGCAGAAATTCAGGGAGCGAGGGTGGAAGCTTAGAGCGAGAACAAACAGAGTTGTTATCTCTGGGTTGTTGCCCGTGCCACGTGCTAGCGAAGGAGGAAAAGTGAGAGAGAGGAGTTGAACACGTGGCTGCAGGGATGGTGTAGGAGGGAGGGTTTTGGTTTCCTGGATAATTGGGGCTCTTTCTGGGGTAGGTGGGACCTCTACAAACAGGATGGTCTTCACCTGAACCAGAGAGGTACCAATATCCTGGGGGGGGGGGGCGGGGGGAGATTGGATAGTGCTCTTCGGGGGGGGGTTAAACTAAATCAGCAGGGGGATGGGAACCTAAATTGTAGTTCCAGTGTGCAGGATGTTGAGAGTAGTGAGGTCAGGGATAAGGTTATAAGGACACAAGAGGGCACTGGCAAGCAAGAGCTTGGATTAAAATGTGTCTCCTTCAACGCCAGGAGCATCCGGAATAAGGTGGGTGAGCTTGCAGCATGGGTTGGTACCTGGGATCTTGATGTGTGGCCATTTCAGAGACATGGGTAGAGCAGTGACAGGAATGGATGTTGCGGGTTCCGGGATTTAGATGTTTCACTAAGAATAAAGAATATGGTAAAAGAGGGGGGTGTGTGGCATTGTTAATCAAGGAAAGTATTACAGCGGCAGAAAGGACGTTTGAGGACTCGTCTACTGAGGTAGTCTGGGCCGAGGTCAGAAACAGGAGAGGAGAGGTCACCCTGTTGGGAGTTTTCTTTAGACCTCCAAATAGTTCCAGAGATGTAGAGGAAAGGATAGCAAAGATGATTCTTGACAGGAGCGAGAGTAACAGGGTAGTGGTTATGGGGGACTTTAACTTTCCAAATATTGACTGGAAATACTATAGTGCGAGTACGTTAGATGGGTCTGTTTTTGTCCAGTGTGTGCAGGAGGGTTTTCTGACACAGTATGTAGACAGGCCAACCAGGGGCGATGCCACATTGGATTTGGTACTGGGTAATGAACCCGGCCAGGTGTTAGATTTAGAAGTTGGTGAGCACTTTGGTGATAGTGATCACAATTCGGTTAGGTTTACCTTAGCGATGGGCGGGGACAGGCATATACCGCAGGGCAAGAATTATAGCTGGGGGTAAGGAAATTATGATGCGATTAGGCAAGATTTAGAATACGTAGGATGGGGAAGGAAACTGCAGGGGATGGGCACAATCGAAATGTGGAGCTTATTCAAGGAACAGCTACTGCGTGTCCTTGATAAGTATGTACCTGTCAGGCAGGGACGAAGTTGTCGAGGGAGGGAGCCGTGGTTTACTAAAGAAGTTGAAGAGCTTGTCAAGAGGAAGAAGAAGGCTTATGTTAGGATGAGACGTGAAGGCTCAGTTAGGGCGCTTGAGAGTTACAAGTTTGCCAGGAAGGATCTAAAGGGAGAGATAAGAAGAGCAAGGAGAGGACACGAGAAGTCATTGGCGGATAGGATCAAAGAAAACCCTAAGGCTTTCTATAGGTATATCAGGAATAAAAGAATGACTAGAGACAGGTTAGGGCCAATCAAGGATAGTAGTGGGAAGTTGTGTGTGGAATCGGAAGAGATAGGGGAAGTGTTAAATGATTTTTTTTCGTCAGTATTTACAGTGGAGAAAGTAAATGTTGTCGAGGAGAATACTGAGATACAGACTACTAGGCTAGATGGGATTGAGGTTCACAAGGAGGAGGTGTTAGCAATTTTGGAAAGTGTGAAAATAGGTAAGTCCCCTGGGCCAGATGGGATTTATCCTCGGATTCTCTGGGAAGCCAGGGAGGAGATTGCAGAGCCTTTGTCATTGATTTTTATGTCGTCATTGTCGACAGGAATAATGCCGGAAGACTGGAGGATAGCAAATGTTGTCCCCTTGTTCAAGAAGGGGAGTAGAGACAGCCCTGGTAATTATAGACCTGTGAGCCTTACTTCGGTTGTGGGTAAAATGTTGGAAAAGGTTATCAGATAGGATTTGTAATCATCTTGAAAAGAATAAGTTCATTAGAGATAGTCAGCACGGTTTTGTGAAGGGTAGGTCGTACCTCACAAACCTTATTGAGTTTTTTGACAAGGTGACCAAACAGGTGGATGAGGGTAAAGCCGTGGATGTGGTGTATATGGATTTCAGTAAGGATTTTGATAAGATTCCCCACGGTAGGCTATTGCAGAAAATACAGAAGTATGGGATTGAAGGTGAATTAGTGCTTTGGATCAGAAATTGGCGAGCTGAAAGAAGACAGAGGGTGGTGGTTGATGGTAAATGTTCATCCTGGAGTATAGTTTCTAGTGGTGTACCGCAAGGATCTGTTTTGGGGCCACTGCTGTTTGTCAGTTTTATAAATGACCTGGATGAGGGTGTAGAAGGGTGGGTTAGTAAATTTGCGGATGACACAAAGGTCGGTGGAGTTGTGGATAGTGCCGAAGGATGTTGTAGGTTACAGAGGGACATAGATAGGCTGCAGAGCTGGGCTGAGAGATGGCAAATGGAGTTTAATGCGGAAAAGTGTGAGGTGATTCACTTCGGAAGGAGTAACAGGATAGCAGAATATAGGCTAATGGGAAGATTCTTGGTAGTGTAGATGAGCAGAGAGATCTTGGTGTCCAGGTACATAAATCCCTGAAAGTTGCCACCCAGGTTAATAGGGCTGTTAAGAAGGCATATGGTGTGTTAGCTTTTATTAGTAGGGGGATCGAGTTTAGGAACCACGAGGTCATGCTGCAGCTGTACAGAACTCTGTTGCGGCCGCACCTGGAGTATTGCGTGCAGTTCTGGTCACCGCATTAAAGGAAGGATGTGGAAGCTTTGGAAAAGGTGCAGAGGAGATTTCCTCGGATGTTGCCTGGTATGGAGGGAAGGTCTTACGAGGAAAGGCTGAGGGACTTGAGGTTGTTTTCTTTAGAGCGAAGCAGGAGAAGAGGTGACTTAATAGAGACATATAAGATAATCAGAGGGTTGGACAGGGTGGATAGTGAGAGCCTTTTTCCTCGGATGGTGATGGCAAACACGAGGGGACATAGTTTTAAGTTGAGGGATGATAGATATAGGACAGATGTCAGAGGTAGTTTCTTTGCACAGAGCGTAGTAGGGCGTGGAACGCCCTGCCGGCAACAGTAGTAGACTCGCCACCTTTAAGAGCATTTAAGTGGTCATTGGATACACATATGGATGAAAATGGAATAGTGTAGGTCAGATGGTTTCACAGGTCGGCGCAACATCGAGGGCTGAAGGGCCTGTACTGCGCTGTAATGTTCTATGTTCTATGTTCTGTGTTCTATGATTTCTGTTTTAAGGAATTATGAATATTAATTGTAAAGATTCTCCAGGGCTCAAAATGAAATAGGATTATAATTAATGGGAATTGGCAATCAGATCTGGCTGATGCAAGAGCTAATAAAGGAATTCTGGGGATAAACAAATGGTGAAATTAGAATTCAAACAGCTAATTTCCAAGAAGACAGGAATTTTCCAGTGGAAGTCAGGAAAGTGTTGATAAGACTGGTAATTGATAGTTTTCTCTTGGAGATATGAGTTTTTAAGAGAGCTACATTTGAAAGTCTGGCCATAACCTGAGACATCAGAACCCTGCAGGGGGAGGTAAGCAAAGATTTCAGACAGACACCACCAGTGCCCACCTCCTCCCACCGCTGACATTTGATCTTTTGATAATATCACCTGAGAGTTGCGAATATGTGGCATGACATTGGAATACCAGTGTAATTGTGCAGATGTGATTTGTTACATGTAGAGCAACTAAACTAATGACAGGAAGGGTGATGGGACTGCCAAGGTATGTCGTAGCAGGTAGTGAGGAAGTAGGACCCACGAGAGAAAGGGTTAAAAGATTTGTGAAGGAGCTGTGTCGCCAACTGCATGAACTGAGGCAGGACATTCTATAGACACTGACATGAAAGAGGAGCAGACAAAGGTGCCTGTTGTGGGAGACAAAGTAATGGTAAAGAGTAGGGCCGATGGAAATACATGGCACCAAATGAAAGAATATATAATCAAGGGAATGATGGCTGAGCCTGAGATAGTGCCTATCATGGAGACCACCTGGTATGCCATATGATACCAGGAGTGGCTAAACACATTAGAGAATGGATTGTTAGGGGGACTGGGAGTGGTGATGATATTAACCGGAGTCTGGGTGGTATTCAAATGAGTCAACACTCAGGCACGTGCGCAGCGTGCTCAGATGCAAATCAGACGGCAGTACAGACACGGACTTGATGAGATAGAAATGGTACGATTATAAAAGACACAGCTATTAGCCCATAAACAATAGAACGTTTTCGGCCCAAACAGGTGAGGAAATGAGTATACCAGGAACTAACACCTGGTGGCAACCAGGTCATTTTGTTTAAATTCCCAGATTAAAACACCTGAGGCGATGAAATCACAGGGGGCACTTCGACTCTGGGAACTCATGATACTGGGAACTCTGAGATTAACACAAGCACAAGAGAATGCTGATGCGCGACTGAAGCTACAACAAACACAGGAAGAACATGACTACATGAACTACGGGGCTTTGTATTATTTCACTGATTGTACATGTATCCCAACAGCCAAGGACTGGAGTAGAGATGAAGCTTATTTTAATGCATGGTTACAAGTCCACTCGGGAAAAGATAAAGTCTGCATACAGTGCTCCACTGATGCAACAAGAGTCAGCTGCATCTGACGAAGTGAAACAAAAAAAACCTGATGGATGCACATTCGGAATATTGTGTGCACCACCTGTCGGATCTCAAACCATGACTACCTATAGAAAGGGGGTGGGATTATGTGCGTATTATGAGGAGGTGGGTGGTGTTTTCCTCCCCCTCCGACACAAACGCCCCGTATTAAACACCACCCAACCCGAGAAATTGCCATGTCCTACAATCACTAAAGGATCAGAGAATGGAATTGTGCTTTTTAACGAAGGTGAAATATTATATGATAATGTTAAACATGAAATTGTGCCTGTCCTGATCAATATCTCAGGAATACAGATGCCAGAATATTGTACAGAACAGGTGCGAAATATGTAAAGTGTATTAAGTAAGGTTGTAATGCAGCAGGCTGCCGATGCCATGGGTGCCACTAGATTTCGAGGCCAGGATCAGCTTTTGGAACAAAAAGATGGGTAGTTAACGATGTTGCTACCAGAGTCAATACTGGTACTTCCGTCATAAACTCACTGGACATGCAAGGTCTAAATGAAAAGGTAGAATGACTTATAGGAGTAATGAAGGAACTCTTAGAGAGAGCCTTGGAAAATCAGGCAGATCAGGCCAATCTAGGAGAAGAGGGCATGGGAATACAATTGGATGGAATTACGATATTCGAAGCCCATGCCAAGAGCATCAATCACCTCATAGATAGAGAGAAGGAAGATGCCGGAAACTAAGGCAGGGACAACTCTGCCACGCTTATGGCTTATGGATGGTGGGACAGGTATGACACAATCTCGATCAGATCCAAAGGGGGGAGGTGCCCGATTGGATAGACAGCCCACATTTATCTCGATTAGCAGAGAGGAAAGGGGCACTGGACAATTGTACACTGAAAGGACTCACTAGAGTATATCCAGTGATCCCAGACTGTGAATTGGGCAAAGATATTGGGGTCGTCCGGGGTCATACCTCCCTCCGTTACTATTTAACTGAAAGCTCTGCCATTCTCAGGAACAATACACTATATGGAATTTTCCTTACGGGATGCAAGCAGAGGGGAGACATTACAGTCTGTCCACACCCACTAGGACAGGGAGAATAGGATGAATGTGAGTTTAATCGAAAAAATGGTTGTGTCGCAGAAATCATACCTGCCCCCATGCATTTCGCAAGAACAGGATACGGAGGTAAAGGGAAATATTATGTCTCCACTACCGAAAGTTCCTACCTCTACAATATCCTAATTTCTGTTTTATGCCTCTGCGACCTGTCACGATACGACAAGCCCGAATCATTCAAGTTCGGCGTAGAGGTACCGGAACCATCAACGTCACTGATTACCTCCATGACCACCTACAGGATTACGAGGAACCAGAACCAGTCCCCATCCCACACCTGGCCGAGGTACTAAGGGAATTAATGCTCAGGGTGGGGCAATCCGTAAAACTCTGCCACCAACTGCAGACAAAAATCAAATAGCGAGAGAAAGATACGGACACAGAACTGCAGAACCAGAGCTGGTGAAAGAAGATTTGGGATTGGGGAATCAATGTGAACATCCACCCCTGGATTCGGCTAATTTCTCATGTGCTATTTGGGGTGCAGCTGATACTGGCTATAACGTGGGGCATACTGGTATGCCGATCATGCAGGCGATATGTGCAGTGAAAGGAGGATAAAACCTAGAGTAAAGGCAAGGGAGACAATTCGTCTATCTAGGGGAATAAGTCATTTGGATCACATTAATGTGATATAGTACGACCGGAATTCCTGAAATCACGTGACAGACCAGCACAACCGAGGCAGGGAATACCGGCCGAGTTTAAAGGGTTAAAAAAAACAATAAATGGTGTTGGTTAAGGAGACTGGGATTAGTCTCCCTACTGAAAGGGGGGATTGTTGTAGGGTATTCCCAAGCACAGAGGCACATGCAGTAAATATACTGTTTAAATATTATTTGAGTAACCAGTAATGTATAATCTTAGTGAACAATGAAGAGGTTACAAGGCATCATGGGGCTTAGCCAACTTGACCACATTCCACACAGGAGCTGAGTAACATATATTCAAACAAAGACTCGTTAAATGGAAAGCAGATGTCCTTGTGGAATGCTGACAAAGATACCAGCCTGTAACGAGGTCAAGATAAGATGGTACGTGTACATGAGAACCAAGGATAATGGATAAGAGGGAATGGAAAACATCATGAGTAATCCCCTATATGTCCATAGGCCGGTTGTGCAGTCCCTCCATGCCTAGTAGCCACTTCTATTAGCTCTAATAATCAATGTATATGATCAATAATCGTTGCGATTGGACCATGTCCAGCCAGGATGGGCTGAGTAACTGTGTGAAAATGTATAAGTATTGATGATTTTCCTTTTTTCGGTGGAGAGGCATCTGGACAGACCAGTGACCTGCTCCCCGCTGGCGTAATAAACTGTTTGACATTTGAGCAGACCTGAGTGTCGAGTGATTCTTCTAGATTCATTCCTGCTAACACAGGGCATGATAATAAATGCACAGGGGAATAATGTTACTGTTAATTATAAAACAAGACATGGCAATCAGTACACAGGGCGATAATGCTACTCTTAGTTATAAAATAGGACCTGATAATCAATACACAGGGGAATACTGTTACAGTTAGTTATCAAACAGTACTTTGCAATCAATGCAAGAAGGAATAATGTCACTGTCAATTATAAATGGACATGATAATAAACAGGGGAATAATGTTGCTGTTAATTATTAAACAGGACATGATTATCAATACACAGGGGAATAATGTTACTGCTATTATGAAAGCAGGACATAATAAGCAGGGCACGATGGAATAATGTTACTGTTTATTACAAAAAGGACAGGGCAATCAATACACAGGGAAATAATGTTACTGTTAATTATAAAAAGGACAGGGCAATCAATACACAGGGAAATAATGTTACTGTTAATTATAAAAAGTACAGGGCAATCAATACACAGGGAAATAATGTCACTGTTAATTATAAAAAGGACAGGGCAATCAATACACAGGGAAATAATGTTACTGTTAATTATAAAAAGTACAGGGCAATCAATACAGAGGGAAATAATGTTACTGTTAATTAGAAAAAAGGACAGGGCAATCAATACACAGGGGAATAATGTTACTGTTATTTATAAAAAAGGACAGGGCAATCGATACACAGGGGAATAGTGTTACAGAAAGCTATAAAAAAGGACATCGTAATCAATACGCAGGTGTGTAATGTTACTGTCAGTTATGAAACAGCACATGATAATACTCAGCGAAATATTATTATTTAGAGATACAGCACTGAAACATCGAGTCTGTGCCGACCAACAACCACCCATTTATACTAACGCAACTGTCATCCCATATTTCCGACCACCTACCTACACTAGGGGCAATTTACAATCGCCAATTTACCTATCAACCTGCAAGTCTTTGGCTGTGGGAGAAAACCGGAGCACCCGGTGAAAACCCACGCGCTCACAAGGAGAACTTGCAAACTCCGCAAAAGCAGTACCCAAAATCGAACTGGGGTCCCTGGAGATGTAAGGCTGCAGTGCTAACCACTACACCATTGTGTTAGCTATAAAACAGGACATGGACAACCATAGACAGGGAAATTTTAATACTGTTGATTATAAAACAGGGCATGATAAACAATGGGCAGGGGGAATAATGTTATGGTTAATCGTTTAACGGCCGTGTCAAGCAATATACAGGGAAATAATGTCACTGTTAATTATAAAACAGGCCATGGCAATCAAGACACAGAGGAATAGAGTTACAGTTAATTACAAAACAGGGCATCATAATCAATTCTCAGGGAAATAATGTTACCCGTAATTATAAAACAGGTCATGATAATGCACAGTCGAATTATATTTTTGTTAATTGTAAATCAGGACATGAAAACATTAGACAGGGGAATAATGTTACGGTTAACTGTAAAACAGGACATGGCATTTAGCACACCGGGGAATAATGCCTTGGTGAATTATAAACCTTGGCAAGATGATCAATACACAGGTGAATAATGTTACGAAAAGACAGGACATGATAATCAATACACGGGGAAATAATGTTACTGCGCAGTATAAAGCAGGACGTGATAATTAAGACACAGGTGAATAATGTTACTGTTAATTATCAAAGAATACTTGGCAATTGCTGCAAGAAGGAATACTGTTCATTTTAAAACTGGACATGATAATCGAAGCACAGAGGTATAATGTTACTGTTAATTATCAAAGAGTACTTGGAAATCACTTCAAGAAGGAATAATGTTACTGTTAATTATAAAACAGGACATGCTAACCAATACACAGTGGAATAATGCTATGGTGGATTATAAAACAGGAAATAAGAATCTATACAGAGAAGGGAAACTAGAGTGTTAAATATAAAACAGGACATGATAATTAATACACAGGAGAATAATGTACTGTTCATTATAAAAATTCCATGGCAATCAATGCACAAGGGAAAAATGTTACTATTAATCATAAAACAGGACATTATCATCAACACACAGGGGAATAAGGCTACTGTTAATTATAATACAATGCATGATAATCAATGCACAGGGGAAAAATGTTACAGTTAATTGTTAAATAGGACATGGCAATCAATGCACATGGGGATAATGTTACAGTTAATTATAAAGGAGGACATGTTAATCAGTGTACTGGAGAATAATGTTACTGTTAATTATCAAACAGCACTTGGCAATAAATGCAAGAACGAATAGTTTTACTGTCAATTATAAAACAGAACATGACAATCAGTGCACAGGGGAATGGTGTTACTGTTAATATAAAACAGGACATGATAGTCAATGCACAGTGTATTGCTACGGTGGGTTATAAAACAGGACAATATAGTCAATAAGCAGGTGAATAATGCTTCTGTTAATTGAAAAACAGGGGATGATAATCAATGCGCAGGGGAATAATGTCACTGCTAATTATTAAACAGAAATTGGCAATCAATGCACTTGGGAATAATGTCACTGTTCATTATAAAGCAGGAAACGATAATCAATACACAGGGGAATCCTCTTACTGTTAATTATAAACCATGGAACGATAATCAATTGACAGGGGAATAATTCTATTATTGATTGTATAACAGGACATCATAATCATTACGCAGGGGAATAATGTTGCTGCTAATTATCAAACAGACATGGCTTTTGAGCACCCTTTAAGGACTACTGACGGTGCTTTTAATGGTTCACTCTGTAAAGGTAATAAGACTTGTACTTCATAACCTCGTTGAAACTTTTGGCATCTTAGTATTCTTGCCTGCCCATTTTTTCATAGTGGTTTGGGATGCTTCAAGGTGTTCCTGAGCCACATTGTGAGCTTTTTTCCAGAACACATATACATAGTCTATTCAGAACATTCCTGCCTCTGTTCCAAAAACCTTTATTTGATTAGTATTAGAGGATGCCTTATCTCATGTCCATGAAGTAATTCAAAAGGAAAAACAAACAAACAAAAAAAAACTCCTTATACCTCAAGTGAGGCAAGTAAACCTATGGTTTTACTTCGGGATACAGAAGTCACCCAAACTATTTTGCAGGGGAATGGAATGGCTGTTCCACCAGGCAGCGCATTGAAAGCTAGGTTTTTAGGGAATGGTTTCAGCGGGGAGTATATCCCCGTACCATTATATCGGGTGCACCTGGAGTGTGACCTAATGTCTGGAACGGTAATCATAACAGTTGTCCATAGTTTACCTGTGGATCCATTTGACCTCGTCCTGGGGAATGATTTTGCCAGAGCAATGGCAGTAACTTCTCCAGTAGTTATTTAAAGAGCAAGTGAAGTCAAAGAGACAGAGCAGTTGCAGGAAACGTTTACAGGAATTTTTCCTTCATGTGTAATGACCCGAGCAATGGATAAACAATTTCCTTTGTTGGAGGCAAAATTGTCACCACAGACAGGTGTTCAGCTATTTGAAAATTTCTTTGTGCATTTGGTTCATCCGATGCCAATGTTGAGTATGTCTTCTCTGATAAAGTGTCAGCAAACCAATCTAAAGTTAAGTAAAGTGGCAAATTGGCTCTAACTGAAGCTGAAGTAAAGGGATTTCTGGAAGGCTTCTATATTAAAATTGGGATTCTAGTGGGGATGTGGAGACATCATCACAGGCCTGCGCATGAAGACGTTTGTTCACCAGATAGCGGTTCTACCCAAGTATCGCTGGGAAATATTAAATATATCCCATGACATTCCGATGGCGTACATGTGGGGATGCAGATGACTGAATCACGAATAGGTCAATACAAGAACCTGTTTTGTTATATTTAAATCGGCCTTCCCCTACTTCAGCACCTTTACTTCCGGTCCCTCTTGGTCTTTTTCCATAACTACCTTAAATCTTTCGGAGTTCTTGTCACTATCCCAGAAATTCTCACCGACTGACACTTCTACCACTTGTCCAGCTTCAATCACTAGGATTAGGTCCAATGCCGCCCTTTCTCTTGGAGGACTTTCTCCGTGCTGGTTCAAAACGCTCTTCTGTATGCACTGTACGTTTGCTGCCCCCTTTCAGCCTATTGCACTAAGACTACCCCAGTTCCACCGATATGGCATCATTTGAGGAACCGTCTAAGATATTATCCCACCTTACAGCAGTAATTGTCTCCTTGATCAACTGTGCAATGGCACCTCCTCTTTTACACCCTCCCTTGTCACGGTTAAAGATCCTATACCCTGCAATACTGAGCTGCCAGTCCTTCCCTTCCCTCAACCGTGTCTCTCTGATCGCAATAATATATTCTCAACTGTCAATCAACGCACTCAGTTCATCTGCTTTACTTGCAGGACTCCTTGCGGTAAAATAGATGCAATCCAGTATTCGCTTATGATTTAACAGTTCGATATTTGCTGTGCCTTCCAGGCTAACTTCATTTCACTTCAATATTTAACTGTGCATCACAGCCTACTGTACATCCACTCTGTATCCCTTCACCCTCCCAAATTACTTTAACTCCACCCCCAGCTCCCCACCCCCACTCCACCCAACAGCACTAACAATCCTCCCAGCAAGGATATTGGTCCCGTTCCAGTTCAGTTGCAAGCCGTCCAACTTGCATAGCTCCCAGAAACAGACCCAGTGATCCCAGGAAGCGATGCCCTCCCTCCTGCACCATATCTTCAGCCCCGCATTCATCTGTTGTACACTGCTATTCCTATACGTGCCAGCGCGTGGCACCAGGAGCAATCCAGAGATTGCAATCTTCCAGGTACTGCTTTTTAATCTGCTACCTGGCTCCCTATATTCTTGTTGCAGAACCTCCTCCCTCTTTCTCCCTATGTCGTTGGTACCAATGTGAACCTCAAGCTCTGACTGTTCAGCATCCCTCTTCAGAATATCCTGCAGCCGCTCCGTGACATCCTTGAACCCAGCACCAGGGAGGCATCATACCATCCTGGAGTCAGGTTTCCGGCCACAGAAACGCCTATCTGTACCCCTTACGATAGAATCCCCTATCATTATAGCTCTCCTGTTCTTTTTCCTCCCCTCCTGTGCAGCTGAGGCACCCGTTATGCCACAGACGTGGCTCTTGCTGCATTCCCCTGAGAAACTATTTGCCGCAATAGTATCCAAAGCAGAAAATCTATTAGATAGGGAGATGGACCCAGGGGACTTCTGCACTACCTACCTTGTTCTTCTACTCTACCTGGCGGTCACCCATTCCCTTCCTGCCACAGCAGTCTTTACCAGCATTGTGACCACCTCCCTGTTCCACGATGATATCAGCCTTGCAGATGCTTCACAGTGCCCCCAGTCGCCGCTCCAGATCCGAAACGCTGATTGAGAGTAACTGCAGCTGGAGACACTTCTTGCACACGTGTTCGCCCTGGACCCTGGACGTGTCCCTGACTTTCCACAATGCACATTGCACATTGAGCAGGAGGAACACTCCACACTGACGAGCTGCTCTGCCATGACGTACCCTGAATTTACTCCCTTAAATCACCCAAAACATTAGATTTTTTGATATAAGGGACCTTCATTCTCGAAAAACCTACCTACTACATTTTAAAAAGAGTACACCTTTCTCTTTACTTTGGTTACTTACCCAGCTATTGAGAGGTATTCCTGAACAGCAGTTTCTCATCAACCAATCACCTTGCAGCTTTCCTGTGATGTAACTATTGACTTTTTTTTTGCCTTGCTGTATGACTTTCAAGAATTGCATTACTTTGAAGGGCTGTATTAGATTGAGTGTCTAAATTAATTTGTGGGTCTGCATTAGATTGAGAGCATGCATTAGTTTGAGGGTATGTATTAGTTTGAGGGGCTTTATTAGTTGGGAGTCTGTATTGGTTTGAGGTACTGTATCAGTGTAAGGGGTTGTAGTATTTGAAGCTGTTGTATTAATTTGATGTGTAGTATTAGTTTGAGGTACTGCATTCCTTTAAGGGCCTGTATTCGTTTGAGGGACTGTATTAGTTTGAGAGCTGTATAAATTTGAGGTGCTCTATTACTTTCAGGAACTGTATTAGTTTGAGGTGCTCCATTAGTTTGAGGTGCTGCATTAGTCTGAGGTGTTGTATTAGTTTGAGGTGCTGTATTAGTATGAAGTGCTGTATTGGTTTGAGGTGCTGTATTAGTATGAAGTGCTGTATTGGTTGGAGGGCCTGCATTCGCTTGAGGGACTATTAGTTTGAGGGCCTGTATTCGTTTGAGGGACTGCATTAGTTTGAGAGCTGTATAACTTTGAGGTGCTCTATTACTTTCAGGGACTGTATTAGTTTGAGGGGTTGTATTAGTTTGAGGTGGAAGGGAAAGGGAAAACGACAGGGAGTATGATGGTAAATAAAATGATAAGCAGCAGGTTAACATGTGTGCAGGAGGGTTTAAGTTCAAGGCAGACTATGAAAGAAGCAGAAAGGAAGGATAACTCAGGAGTTATTATTAGAGATATTGGAAATCATGAGGGTAAGAAAGCTAGCATAAAGGCACTTTACCTGAATGCTCGCAGCATTCATAACAAGGTTGATGAGTTAACGGCACAAATCATCATGAATGAATATGATTTGGTAGCCATTACGGAGACATGGTTACAGGTTGGTCACGACTGGGAGTTGAATATCCAGGGGTACCAGACTATTCGGAAGGACAGACAGGAAGGTAGGGGAGGTGGTGTGGCTCTGATATTCAAGGACGGCATCAGGGCGGTGCTAAGAGATGATATAGGTTCTATGGAGAATGAGGTTGAATCCATTTGGGTGGAAATTAGAAACTCTAAGAAGAAAAAGTCATTGATAGGCGTAGTCTATGGGCGACCAAATAATAACATCACATTGGGGCGGGCAATAAACAAAGAAATAACTAATGCCTGTAAAAATGGTTCGGCAATTATCATGGGGGATTTTAATCTACATGTAGATTGGTCGAACCAGCTCAGTCAGGGTAGTCTTGAGGAGGAGTTCGTTGACTGTATCCGTGATAGTTTCTTGAACAGTATGTAATGGAACCTACGAGGGAGCAAGCTATCCTAGATCTAGTCCTGTGTAGTGAGACAGGAATAATTAATGACCTCATAGTCAGGGATCCTCTTGGAAGGAGTGATCACAGTATGGTTGAATTTAGAATAGAGATGGAGAGTGTGAAGAGAAAATCTAATACCAGGGTCCTGCGCTTGAACAAGGTGGACTACAATAGAATGAGCGAGGACTTGGCTAAAGTAGACCGGAAACAAAGCTTTTATGGTGGGACAGTTGACGAGCAGTGGAGGACTTTCAAAGCAATTTTTCAAAGTGCTCAGAAAAAGTATATTCCAGTGAGAAGGAAGGACTGGAAGAAAAGGGGTAATCTGCCATGGGTGTCTAAGGAAATAAGGGAGGCTATCAAATTGAAAGGGAAGGCATACAAAGTGGCCAAAAACAGCATGAAACTAGAAGATTGGGAAAACTTTAAAGGTCAACAGAAAGCCAGAAAAAGAGCTATAAAGAAAAGTAAGATAGAACATGAGAAAAAAACTAGCACAGAATATAAAGACAGATAGCAAAAGTTTCTATAAATATATAAAACGAAAAAGAGTGGCTAAAGTAAACGTTGGACCTTTAGAGGATGAGAAGGGGAATTTAGTTATGGGATATGATGAAATGGCCGAGGCATTGAACAGGTATTTTGCATCAGTCTTCACAGTGGAGGACATTAATAACATGCCAGTAATTGACAAAGAGACGAACGTAGGTGAGGACCTGGAAACAATCATTGTTACGGAAGAGGGAGTGTTGGGCAAGCTAATGGAGCTAAGGATTGATAAGTCTCCTGGCCCTGATGGAATGCATCCCAGGGTAATAAAAGAGATGGCGGGAGAAATAGCAGGTGCACTGGCGGTAATTTTCCAAAATTCGCTGGACTCTGGGGTCGTCCCAGCAGATTGGAAAACAGCAGATGTGACGCCACTGTTTAAAAAGGGAGGTAGACAAAAGATGGGGAATTATAGACCGGTTAGCTTAAGATCTGTAGTGGGGAAGATGCTTGAGTCTATTATCAAGGAAGAAATAGCAGGGCATCTCGATAGAAACTATCCCGTTGGGCAGACGCAGCATGGGTTCATGAAGGGCAGGTCATGCTTGACAAATCTTTTGGAATTCTATGATGACATTACGAGCAAGGTGGACAATGGGGACCCAGTGGATGTGGTGTACCTAGATTTCCAAAAAGCCTTCGACAAGGTGCCGCACAAAAGGCTGCTGCATAAGATAAGGGTGCATGGCGTTAGGGGTAAAGTATTAGCATGGATAGAGGATTGGTTGACTAACAGGAAGCAGAGAGTGGGGATAAATGAGTGCTATTCTGGTTGGCAATCAGTCACTAGTGGTGTGCCTCAGGGATCGGTGTTGGGACCGTAATTATTTTCAATTTATATAGATGATTTGGAGTTGGGAACCACGTGTAGGGTGTCGAAGTTTGCAGATGACACTAAGATGAGTGACAGAGCAAAGTGTGCAGATGACTGTGAAACTTTGCAGAGGAACATAGATACATTGAGTGAGTGGTCAAAGGTCTGACAGATGGAATACAATGTTGATAAGAGTGAAGTCATTCATTTCGGTTGGAGTAACAGTAAAACGGATTATTAATTGAATGGTAAAAAGTTGCAGCATGCTGCTATGCAGAGGGACCAGGGTGTCCTTGTGCATGAATCGCAGAAGGTTGGTCTGCAGGTACAGCAAGTAATTAGGAAGGCAAATGGAATTTTGTCCTTCCTTGCTAAAGGGATTGAATTTAAAAGACGAGAGGTTATGTTGCAGCTGTATAAGGTACTGGTGAGGCCGCACATGGAGTACTGTGTGCAGTTTTGTTCTCCTTACTTGAGAAAGGATGTACTGGCACTGGAGAGGGTACAGAGGAGGTTCACTAGGCTGATTCCGGAGTTGAGGGGGTTGGCTTATGAGGAGAGACTGAGTAGAGTTGGATTATATTCACTGGAATTCAGAAGAATGAGGGGGGATCTTATAGAAACATATACAATTATGAAGGGAATAGATAAGATACAAGTAGAGAGGATGTTTCCTCTGGCAGGTGAAGCTAGGACAAGAGGGCATAGCCTCAAGATTAGAGGGAGCAGATTTAGGACTGAATTAAGAAGGAACTTCTTCACCCAGAGGGTTGTTAATCTATGGAATTCCTTGCCCAGTGAGGTACTTGACGCTTCTTCAGTAAGCGTCTTTAAAGCTAAGGTAGATATCTTTTTGAACAGTAAAGGAATTAAGGGATACGGTGAGAAGGCAGGTAAGTGGATCTGAGTCCACGAAAAGATCAGCCATGATCTTATTGAATGGCGGAGCAGGATCGAGGGGCCGGACGGCCTACTCCTGCTCCTAGTTCTTATGATCTTATGACCTTATGATTAGTTTGATGTGCTGAATTAGTTTGAGGGCCTGCATTTGTTCGAGGGACTATTAGTTTGAGGGCTGTATTAGTTTGAGATGCTCTATTACTTTCAGGAACTGTATTAGTTGAGGGTTCTGTATTAGTTTTCGGGGCTACATTTGTTTGAGGGGCTGCATTAGCACTAGGGCTGCATTGTTTTGAGAGCTGTATTCGTTTGAGGTGCTGTAATAGTTTGAGAGCCTGCATTAGTTTGGGGTCTGTATTTGTTTGAGGGTCGAATTGGTTTCAGAGGATGTATTACTTGAAAAGGTTGGAGTAGTTGGTGCGGCTGTATTAGTTTGAAGGTGTGCATTAGTTTGTGGGGATGTATTAGTTTGAAGGTGTGCATTAGTTTGTGGGGATGTATTAGTTGGAGGTACGACTATACGACCATACTAATTAGGAGCAGAAGTAGGCCATTCGGCCCACTGAGCCTGCTCCAGCATTCAATAAGGTCATTGCTGATCTGTTTCTGTCTGGAATTCCACACTCCCATTTACCCCCGATAATCTTTGATTCCCTTACCTATAGGACTCTATTATTTTGTAGTACTTTATTAGGTTGAGAGTCTGCATTAGTTTGAGGTGCTGTGTTAGTTTGAGAGACTTTGTTAGTTTGAGCATTTGCATTAGTTTGAGCGTCTGCATTAGTTTGAGAGTTTGTATTAATTTGAGGTATTGCATTAGTATTGGAGGCAGTTTGACTGACTGTATTAGTTTGTGGAGCTGTATTATTTTGTGGGTCTGCATTAGTTTCAGTAAATGTATTAGTTTGAGGATCTGTATTACTTTCAGGAATGGTATTAGATGGGAGGAGGGGGATGTAATAATTTGAGCGACTGAATTAGTTTCGGGTGCTGTATTAGTTTGAGGGACTTTATTAATTTGAGGGTCTGTTTTAGATTGAGGGCATGTATTAATTTGAAGGCGTGTGTTAGTTGGAGGGGCTGGATCTCCCTATTGCAACTGCTAAAAAGCATTACCTGACACTTCTTGTTGCGAAGTTACATCTATCGCCTCTGTACCCATTCTCCTCGTCTATCTATGTCCTGTTTCAGACGTATCATATCATCGCCAGTGTTAGTGCACCTCCCAGCTTCATGTCATCAGGAGATTTTGAGATTCTGCTCTGTATTCTAAGATCCAAGTAATTTTTATATATATAGAGCAAAAAGAAAAGAAAGTGGTCACAGAGTTGACCCTTAGAGGACATTCGGACCGTCGAGCCTATGCTGGCTGTCTACGGAGATATGCAGTCAGTCCCATTCTCCGGTTTGATTCCCGTAGACATGAATTGCATTCAGCTCCGGCCCCGCACTCTCCAGTCATCTGGCACCTGCCCTGTATCGAAGGAAATTGAAAGATTATGGCAAGCCCTTCCGTTTTCTCCACTCCCCCTTCTTTTATGAATCTGGGATCTAATCCATCTTGACCAGGTGACTTATGTCTAACCATAGCCTTTCCATGATATCCTGCTTCTCAGTTTTCATCCCGTCCATTAACTTTACATCTCTGATCCTCCCACGGGATCGTCAGTAACATCTAACTTAGTAAAAGAACGATACAAATTAGTCATGGAGAATTCTAACCTTGTCCTGCATCTCTAAGCTGGCAGAAATTAAGCTCGAGGCTGAATTAGTCTGAGGGGCTGCATTAGTTTGGGTCCTGTATTAGTTTCAGGGTCTGAATTAGTTCCAGGGGATGTATTACTTGGAGGGGCTCTAGTATTTTAAGGGGCTGTATTAGTTTGAGGGTCTGCTTTAATATGAGGGGCTGTATTAGTTTGAGCGTCTGCATTAGTTTGAGGGGCTGTATGACTTTGAGGTTCTGTATTAGTTTGAGGGGCTGTATTCGTATGAGATACTGTAGTAGTTTGAGGTTCTGTATTAGTTTTTGGGTCCGTATTAGATTGAGGGCCTGCATTAATTCAGTAACTGTATGAGTTTGAGGTGCTGCATTACTTTCAGGAATTGTATTCGATGGGGGGAAGCGGGGAGCTGCAATAATTTGAGGGGCTGAAATAGTTTCAGGTACTGTGTACGTTTGAGGGGCTTTATTTGTTAAAGGGTCTTTATTAGCTTCAGGGCATGATTTAGTGTGTTGGAAGGGCTGAGTCTCCCTATTCCAACTGCCAAAATGCATTACCTGACACTTGGTACTGTTAAGTTCCATCTGTCACCTCTCTACTCATTCTAATCGTCTATCTATAGCCTGTTTCAAACACATCATATCATCCCTAATGTTTTCCCACCTCTCAGCTTAGCATCGTCAGGAGATTTTGAGATTCTCCTCTGTATTCCAAGATCTTCTCCTGAGTTTACTAGCCAATTGGCACATTAATACCTCCTCCAGGAAGATGTGGACCAATAATATATTCGTCAAGGCTTTATGTCTATGTTGGGGCCTCAACTTTTTACAAGTTATACAAATGACTTAGGTGAAGGGACGAAGGTATGGATGCTCAATTTGCTGATGACACAGAGATAGGAAAGTAACTTGTGAAGAGGACCTAAGGGGGCTACAAAGGGATAAAGATAGATTAAGTGAGTGACCTGGAAAATGGAGTACAATGTGGGAAAGTATGAAATTGTCCACTTTGACAGGAAAAATTAAAAAAAGCATATTATCTAAATGATGAGAGATTGCAGAGCTCTGAGATGCAGAGGGATCTGGGTGCCTTAGTGCATGAATCGCAAAAGGTTAGGATGAAGCTACAGCACGCAATTCGGAAAGCTAATAGAATGTTATAATTTATTGTGAGGGGAATTGAATACAAAAGAAGGGAGGTTATGCTTGATCTATACAGGGCATTGGTGAGACCACAGTTGGAGTGCTGTGTAAAGTACTGGTCTCCTTATTTAAGGAAGGATGTAAATGTGTTTGAGGCAGTAAAGAGAAGGTTTACTAGACTAATACCTAGAATGCGTGTGCAGTCTTACGAGGAAGGGTTGGACAGGCTGGGCTTTAACCGCTGGAATTTAGAAGAGTAATAGGTGACATGATTGAAACATATAAGATCCTGAGCGGTCTTGACAGAGTGGATGTGGAAAGGATGTTTCCTCTTGTGAAAAATCTAGAACGGGGTCGCCCATTTATGACCGAGATGAGGAGATTTATTTTTTCTCTCAGAGGGTCGTGACTCTTTGAAATTCTCTTCCTCAAAAGGCGGTGGAAGCAGAGTATTTGAATAAGGCAGAGGTAGATAGATTCTTGATAGAAAAGTGGTTGGAAGGTTATCGGGGGTTGGTGGAAATGTGGAGTAATCAGTTGAGCCACGAACTTAATGAAGGGCGGAGCAGGCTCGAAGGACCGAGTGGCCTCTTCCTGTGCCTAATTCGTATGCACGTATTTTCATATGTATCCAAGTAATTTATATATAGCAAAAAAAAATTGGTCACGGAGCTGACCCTTGGAGGATGTTCGGCCCGTCCCGTCAGTGCCAGCTTTCGACGGAGCTATGCAGTCAGCCCCATTCCCCGGCTCGATCCCCGTAGAACTGCAACTCCATTTCTCTCAGGTGGCCATCCATCTTGCACTGGAAGTCATTAACTGTTCCCAATTCCACCAGCCTTTTAGCAGCAAGTTCCAGGTCATTACCACACGCTGCATAAAACCGTGCTTCCTCATATTCGTCCTGTCTCTTTTGCCAAAGCTTTCAATCTGTGTCCCCTCGTCCTGTACCATTTGGTAATTGAAACTGTTTCCTGTCAAACTTATCTAAGCCTGTTTTAATTTTGTCCACTTCTATTAAAACACTCCTCAATCTCCTGTATTATAAGGAGAACAAACTGAGATTTTCGAACATAAGCTGAAAACTAAAATTCACCATTGCTGGAACCATTCTGGTAAATCAACTCCGCACCCACTGAAGGACCCTCGCATCCATCATGAAGTGTGGTGACCAGAACTGGACACAGTACTCAATTCAGGCCCAACGAGAGCTTTATAAAGTTTCAGCATAACCTCCCTACTTTTGTACTCAATGCGTCTATTTAGGAATCCCACTATCCCACATTTTGTAATGCAATCAAAACGTGCTGTAAATAGTCAGCAGGTCTGGTTGCATTTGTGGAGAAAGAAGCAAAGTTAACGTTTCAGCTCTGTTATTATTCATCGGAACTGGCAAAGCTCAAAAAAGAATTATGCTTTGATCAAGTGATGGGGAGGGGGTGGGGAGAGAACAAATAGCATGGATCCCTTACAGGAGGCAAGTTGTGAAGAAGTGTAGTCAACTTCGCCGTGGGAATCGGTGGGCATATAATGAATAGTACTGGACAGCCTATCCCCAGAGATGGCGACAGAGAAGTCGAGGAAGGGAAGGGAAAGGAAGTGTCGGAAATGGACCGTGTGAAGGTGACTGAGGGTATAAATTAGAAGCAAAGTTGATAAAGTATCCAGTTCATGGTGGGAGCAGGAAACGGCACCAATACAGTCATCAATGTGCTGGAAAAAGAGTTGGGGGAGGGTGCCTGAGTAGGACTGGAACAAGGAATGTTAGACATGTCCCACAAAAGTACAGGCATAACTAGGAGCCATGTGGCTACCCATGGCACACACCTTTTACTTTGATGAAAGTGAGTGGCGTGAAAGGAGAAGTTGTTCAATTTGTGAACAGGTTCAGCCAGGCGGAGGAGGGTGGTGGTGGATGGGAACTTGTTCGGCCTCTGTTCAAGGAAGAAACAGAGAGTCCTCAAGCCATCCTTGTGGCGATGGAGGTGTAGAGAGACTGGACTTCCATTGAGAAAAGATTGCGTTTAGGAACAGGAAACTGGAAATTGTCCAAATGGTGTAGGGCATCAGAAGTGTCACGGATGTAGGTGCAAAGAGACAGGTCGAGCGGGGAACGATTGGATCAAGATAGCAAAAAATAGGCACAGTGTGCAGGAGCAGGCTAGAACGATGGGTCCTCTTTATGGATTTTAGGAAGGAGGCAGAAGTGGGCTCTCCGGGGTTGCGGGACTATGAGGTTGGCAGCTGTATAGGGAAGATTTCCAGAGGAGATGAGGTCAGTGACAGTTCTGTGGACAGAAGCTTGATGCTCTCTGGTCGGGTCAGGGTCTAGGGGTTTCTAGGAAGAATGTATCTGAGAGTTGGCGCTCAGCCTCTGCAAGGTAGAGGTCGGCACGTCAGGCAACAACAGCACCACCCTTGTCTGGTTTGATCACAATGTTGGGGTTAGACATGAGAGAAAGGAGTGCAGCAATTTCATAAGGAGACAGGTTAGAGTAAGTGAGTGGAGAAGAGAAACTGAGATGCCGATATCTCGTGGAAAAAAATCAATGAAAAGATCCAGTGCGGGTAAGAGGCCAATGGGAGGGGTCCAGGTGGCGGGAGAATACTGGAGGCGGGGGACAGCGTTTGCCTTTCAGGGAGGGCTCCCGGTCAAAGAAGTGACCGTCGAGGCGAAGGCATTGGAAGAAGTGCTCAACGTCATGAGGAGCGCGAAATTCATTCAGGCGGATCATAAGGGGATAAAAATGAGTCTGTTGCTGAGTACAGATCTTTCAGCATCAGAGAGGTCAGCGGGTATAGTGAATACACGGCAAGGGTGCAGATCAGAAGGGAAGGAATCAGAGGGAAGTGATGGGGATGAAGGATCTGGAGGGGCATTAGTCCCCATCAGCTGCTGGATCTTGCAGTCCTTTGCACCTCAAAGAAATATGCTTTACGTACCTCTCTATAAATATGCCCTACCGCCTTCAAAGATCGATGCACATTCACCCCTAGCTCTCGCTTTTCCTGCAGCCTGTTTAGAACTACATAATTAAGTATATGTCATCTCTCACTATTACTTGTCTCAACATGCATCACCTGCCACTTGTCAGCATTAAGTTCCATTTGCCACCTCTCTGCCCATTTTTCTCGTTTATGTATGCCCTGTTTCAGGCGGTTCATTTCATGCTTACTGTTTGCCCATCTCCAAGCTTAGTATCGTCTGGAGATTTTGAGATGTACTCTGTGTTCCAAGATCCAAGTAATTTATACATCACAGAGAAAAAAATATAACTGGTGCCAGCGCTGACCCTCGGTGAACATCACTGCCTACCATCTTCCTGCCTAACAGCGACCTTTTACTAAGTCTCGCTGTTTTCTGTTCTTAAGCCGTTTCTTTTTGTTTAATATCTTACTGGATACTGATCATCCTGTTTCATAAGCCTCATATTTAAACAAGACTTTTAAGTGTTGTCTCATGAAATTTTTTCTTTTCATCAAAAAATCAACAACCACCGCATTCCCTTCATCAACCTTCACTGTTATGTCATGGACACTTTCAATTAGATTATTCAAATATGATCAGCCTTGATGAAAACCATGCTGGCTATCCTTAACTAACCGAAACTTCTCTGAATGTCAGTTGATATTTTCCCGGAGGACCATTTCTAAAACCTGACCGACCACTGCTGTTACACAAACTGACATATACTTTCTAGGGCTGTCATTACACACTTCCTTGAATAAGGGTCTTACATTTAGCACTTTACAATCTTCCGGCATGACACTCGCATCCAGCAACGACTGGAAGAGTATAACAACCTCGGCTGCTATCGCCGTCCCCATCATTTTTAATAATTAGGGATGAAAGCCATCCAGACGAAGTGCCTTATGCACTATAAGCCAGCCTTTTTAGCACCTTTCCAGACCATTTTTTGTATCTGCCTCCACGATGTCTACTCACTCCACTTTCCCTGATATTTTGTCAGCCTCCATTCCTCTGGTGAATGCTGATAAAACGTAGTCATTAAGTGTATTAGCTTTACCCTGCACCTCTAAGTATGTATTACCCTCTGTGTACCTAATGGGCTCCACTTCAACAACTCAACATTTTTACAACTCACTTAATCGTTACATGCCAGTGCCACAGCTTTGAGTTCCCATTTATGTTGGCTGCCATTCCATTCTCATATTCTCTCTTTACTAGTCTTATTTTCCTCCCCACCCCTCCTTTCAACTTACTGTCAATGGCCTGGTTCTCACTTAAGTTCACCTGACATGTATCACGTGCCTTGTTTTTTGATTGTTTCATCATCATCTATATCGCCTTCATCAACTGAGGAGACATGTTCTTGATTCCGCTACCTTTCACCCTTGGTGGGATATCCCTAACGTGTAACTGAAGCACCGCTTCCTTAAATATAACCCATTGTTCTGATGCAGATCTTCCTGCCAATCATTGGTTCCATTCTTCCCAGCTGGATCCCTTGTTATTTGTTGAAATTAGTCCCCTTCCAATCAAGGCACTTTGCATTGTTTTGTTCTTCGCTTTTCCGCATTACTAGTCGAAAATCTACAATACGATGATCACTCTTACCCAAGTATTTCTACATAGACGCCGGGTCCACTTCGGCCATCTAATTTCCCAGTACCAGAGTTCGCAATGCCTCTTTTCTATTTGGCTGAGAACGGAAGAATTGTAGCTATGAGGATCGGCAGGGGTTGTTCTCCTTCGAACAGAGAAGGCTCAGGGGAGATCAGATTGAAATGTGCACAATTTGAGGGTCCTGGATAGAGTGGAGGTGAAGGGTCTCGTCACCTTAGCAGAGAAGTCAGTGACGCGGGGGCATACATTTAAAGTGATTGGTAGAAAAATTAGAGGGGAGATGAGAAAAATCTTTTTCACCCAGAGGGTGGTGATGGCCTGGAACTCATTGGCAGAAAGGGTAGCTGAGGCAGGCACCCTCAACTCATTCAAAAGAAGTCTGTATCGGGACCTCAAGTGCTGTAAGGTGCAGGATAACGGACCAAATGCTGGAAGGTGGGATTAAAATAGGTGGATCGTTTTTCAGCTGGCACACAGACGATGGCCCAACTGGCCTCTTTCTGTGCCTTAAACTTTCTATGATGCTCTCTCCAACTCTATTGCACCCTTTGTTACCCTCTGAATCCCAGTCTCTCCCTTTATGTTACCCTCTGAACCCCAGTCTCTGCCTCTCTGTTACCGTCTGAATCCCAGTCCCCCCCACTCTGTTACCCTCTGAATCCCATTCTCACCCTCTCTGTTACCCTCTGAATCCAACTCTCTTCCTCTCTGTTACCATCTGAATCCAAGTCTCTCCCCCTCTGTTTATTTATTTAGAGATGCAGCACTGAAACAGGCCCTTCGGCCCACCGAGTCTGTTCCGACCAACAACCACCCATTTATACTCACCCTGCACTAACCCCATTTTCTCTACCACATCCCCACCATTCCCCTACCACCTACCTACACTAGGGGCAATTTACAACGGCCAATTTACCTATCAACCTGCAAGTCTTTTGGAGGTGGGAGGAAACCGGAGCACCCAGCGGAACCCTACGCAGACACAGAGAGAACTTGCAAACATCGCACAGGCAGGACCCAGAATCGAATCCGGGTCTCTGGAGCTGTGAGGCTGCGGTACTCACTGAATCCCAGTCTCTCCCCCTCTGTTGCCCACTGAATTCCAGTCTCTCTCCCTCTCTCTGTTATCCCTATGAATCCCAGTCACTCCCTCTCTGTAACCCTCTGAATCCGAATCACTCCCTCTCTGTTGCCATCTGAATTCCAGTCTCTCCCTCTCTGTTTCCCTCTGAATTCTGGTCTCTCCCTCCCAGTTATCCTGTGAATCCCAGTCTCTCCCCGTCTATTACGTTCTGAATCCCAGTATCTCCCTCCCAGTTACCGTTTGAATCTCAGTCTCTCCCTCTGTGTTAGCCTCTGAATCCCAGTCCCTCCCCCTCTGTTACCCTCTGAATCCCAGTCTCTCCATCCCTGTTACCCTCAGAATCCCAGTCTCTCCCTCTCTGTTACCCTCTGAATCCCAGTCTCTCCCTCTCTGTTACCCTCTGAATCCCAGTCTCTCCCTCTCTGTTACCGTCTGGATCCCAGTCTCTCCCTCCCTGTTACCCTCTGAATCCCAGTCTCTCCCATTCTGTTACCCTCTGAATCCCACTCTCTTCCTCTCTGTTGCCCTCTGAATCCCAGTCTCTCCGTCTCTGTTACCATCTGGATCCCAGTTTCTCCCTCCCTGTTACCTTCTGAACCCCAGTCTCTCCCTCTCAGTTACCAACTGAATCTCAGTCTCTCCGTCTCTGTTACCTTCTGAATCCCAGTCCCTCCCCCTCTGTTGCCCTCTGAATCCCAGTCTCTCCCTCCCTGTTACCCTCTGAATCCAGTCTCTCCCATTCTGTTGCCCTATAAATCCCAGTCTCCCCCTTTCCATTACCCTCTGAATCCCATTCTCCCCATCTCTGTTATCCTCTGAATCCCAGTCTCTCCCTCTCTGTCACCCTCTGAATCCCAGTCACTCTCTCCCTGTTACCCGATGAATCCCAGTCTCTCCCTATTTGTTACCCTCTGAATCCCACTCTCTTCCTCTCTGTTACCTTCTGAATAACAGTCTCTCCCTCTGTTACCCTTTGATTCCCAGTCTCTCCCTCCATGTTACCCTCTGAATCCCAGTCTCTCCCTCTCTGTTACCTACTGAATCTCAGTCACTCCTTTCTGTTACCATCTGAATCCCAGGCCCTCTCCATCTATTACCTTCTTAATCCCAGTCTCCCCCTCCCCCGCTGTTACCCTCTGAATCCCAGTCTCCCCCTCCCCGTTACCTTCTGAATCCCAGTCTCTCCCTCTCTGTTACACTTTGAATCCCAGTCACTCCCTCCCTGTTACCATCTGAATCCCAGTCTCTCCATATCTGTTACCCTCTGAATCCCAGTCTCACCCTCTCTGTTACCCTCTGAATCCCAGTCTCTCCCATTCTGTTACCCTCTGAATTCCAGTCTCTCCCTCTGTTATCCTGTGAATCCCAGTTTCTCCCTCTCTGTTACCCTCTGAATCCCAGTCTCCCTCTCTGTTATCCTTTTGATCCTAGTCTCTCCCCCACTCTGTTACCCTCTGAATCCCAGTCTCTCCCTCTCTGATACTCTCTGAATCCCAGTCTCTCCCTCTGTGCTCCCCTGTGAATCCCATCTCTCCCTTTATCTTACCGGACCAGAGCTTGATAAATGTCTAGCATACCCTCCCTGCTTTAGTTCTCACTGTGCACAGTGTACATCATGATACAGGTGTATTCCTCAGGGGTTTGGATTAGGACCACTGATCTTTTTGATATATATTAATGACCTGAACTTGGGTTTACAGGGCATGACTTCTGCATTGTACCACCTTTAATATAATAAACAGGGAAGGGAATAGTAGTCGACTTCAGCAAGATAGATCAATTTGGTGAAATGGTTAGACACATGGCAGGTTAATATCTACTCATATCCATTATAAGCCACCTACTCCTACAGCTACATCGACTACACTTCTTCACACCCGACCTCCTGTAAGGACTCCATTCCATTCTCCCAGTTTCTCCATCTCCGACGCATCTGCTCTGATGATGCTACCTTCCATGACGGTGCTTCTGATATGACCTCCTTTTTCCTCAACGGAATATTCCCCCACTGTTGTTGACAGGGCCCCCAACTGTGTCCGGTCCATTTCCCGCACCTCTACCCTCACCCCTTCCCCTCCCTCCCAGAACGGTGATAGGGTTCCCCTTGTAATCACTTTCCACCCCATCAGCCTCCATATCCAAAGGATCATCCTCCGCCATTTCCATCACCTCCAGCGTGATGCCCGTAGCAAACGCATCTTCTCCTCCCTTCACCAGTCAGCATTCTGAAGGGATCGTTCCCTCCGCGACACCCTGGTCCACTCCTCCTTTACCCCCACCACCTCGTCTCCGTCCCATAGCACCTTCCCCTGCAATCGCAGGAGGTGTAATACCTGCCCATTTACCTCCGTTCTCTTCACTATCCCAGGCCTCAAACTCACATTTCAGGTGAAGCAGCGATTTACTTGTACTTCTTTCAATGTCGTATACTGTATTCGCTGCTCAAAATGTGGTCTCTTCTACATTGGGGAGACCAAACGCAGACTGGGTGACCGCTTTGTGGAACACCTCCACTCAGTCTGCAAGTAGGACCCTGAGCTTCCGGTTGCTTGCCATTTCAACACTCCACTCTGCTCTATCCTGGGCTTGCTGAACTGTTCCAGTGAACATCAACGCAAGCTCAAGGAACAGCATCTCATTTACCGATCAGGCACACTACAGCCTGCCGGACTGAACATTGAGTTCAATAATTTCAGAGCATGACGGGCCCTCCATTTTGCTTTTATTTTTCGTTATTTTTTCTTTTTTTCTGTTTTTACATTTTTTACAATTTTTTTTTGTTTATTTCATTTCATCTCAGTTTGTTCAGTTTGCTTACCCACTCTTTTTTTCATGTTTGTACTTGCTGCTGTTCAATCTTCACTTCGTTTACGCCCTACCTGGACGAACACTTTGTCTTTCAGCACAGCATTAACATATTGTTTGCCTTTTCTCCATGACCTTTTGATCAGCTATGTGGCCTTGACCAATCTACACCTTCTCCTTTGGTATCTCTTGCCTCACCCCCGCCTCACTTGCTTATAACCTTTGACATTTCTAATATTTGCTAGTTCCAGAGAAGGGTCACTGACCCGAAACGCTAACTCTGCTTCTCTTTCCACAGATGCTGCCAGACCTGCTGAGTGGTTCCAGCATTTCTTATTTTTATTATGAAACATCGTACCACATGTACCCTGTCTCTACCTTGAAGTATTTGTTGGTTTCAATGAGATCACCCCTCATTCTTCGAAACTCTCGCGCATAGAGGCTCAGTTTGCCCAATTTCTCTTCAGAGCGCAGTACTGTCATCCCAGGAACAAGTCTGGTGAACCTTCGTTGCACTCCCTCTATGACAATAATATCCTTCCTAAGGTCAGGGGAAGAAACTGCACACAGTACTCCAGGTGCAGTCTAACCAACATTCTATACAATTGAAGCAAGACTTCACTACTCCTGTACTCAAATTCTCTTGCGATAAAGACTAAAATACCATTATCCTTCTTAATTGCTTGTTGCACCTGCATGTTACCTTTTGGTGACTTATTGACGGGGACACCCAGGTCTTTGTACATATACACTGTCTAATCTCTTACCATTTAAGAAATACTCTGCACATCTATTTTTCCTTCGAAAATGGATAACCTCTCATTTTTCCACATTATATTGCATCCACCACGTTCTTGCCCACTCACTAAGTCTGTCCAAATCCGCTTGATGCCGCGTTGTATCTTCTTCACAACACACATTCCCAAGTTTTGTCATCTAAGAACTTGGGAATATTACATTTGGTCCCCACATCCAAATCGTTGAAGTATATTGTGAACAGCTGGGGCCCAAGTACTGATCCTTGCGTTCACAGCCTGCCAATGCGTGAATGGCCCATTTATTTCTACTCTCTGCTTTCCACCTGTCAATCAATCCTGAATCCATGCCAGTATATTACCTCCTGTCCCATGTGCTTTAATTTTGCTAACCAATCTCCTGTGGGAGACTTTATCGAAAGCCTTCTAAAAATCCAAGTGCACCATGTGCCCCTTTATTAATTCTGTTAATAACATCCTCAAAAAACTCTAATAGTTTCGTCAAACATGATTTCCCTTTCATGGATCCATGTTGACTTTACCCAATCTGATCATTATTATCCATGTATCCCTTTATCACATCCTTTTCAAGAGATTCTAGCCTTTTCCCAATGACTGATATAAGGCTAACAGGTCTGTAATTCCCTGATTTCTCTCTCCATCCCAACTTAAATAGTGGTCTGACATTTGCTAACTTCCAATCTGCAGGACCCATTCCAGAAACTGTAGAAATTTGGATGATTATCACCAATGCATCCATTATCTCCATAGCTACCTCTTTCAACACTCTGGGATGTAGAATATCAGGTCCTGGGAACTTCTCAACCTTCAGCCACATTAATTTCTCCAATACAACCTTCTTACTAACACTAATTTCCTTCAATTCCTCATTCCCCCTAATCCCTTGGATCTCTAATTCTGGGAGATTTCTTGCATCTTCCTCAGTGAAGACAAACAAAAAGTCATCATTTAGCTTCACTGTCATTTCTCCATTCCCCATTATAGATTCTCCTGACTCTGTCTGTAATTGACCAACATTTTTCTCAGCCAAACAATTCATTTTGACGTGCCTATATAAACTTTTACAGTGCATTTTTATGTTATTATGTTTGGGGAAGTCTGGGACTGGTGAGCATAGCCAAAAAATTAGAGGCAGACCTTTCAGGAGTGAAGTTAGGAAATAGTTGTACAGACTAAAGGTGGTGTTAATTTGGAACTGTCTTCTGTTAACGAACATTGATGCTAAATCAATTGTTCATTTTTAAATCTAAGATTGAACTTCTCGAATGCCTTCTGGGAATTGAAATATTCTTCTGTCACTCTCTGTCCCATGGGCAGTCTGTTTGTGTGTGTGTGTCTGTGCTTGTCGGTATGTGTGTGTTTGTGCATGTGTGTGTCTGTGTGTGTTTCTGTGTCTGTGTGTTTCTCTGAGTTGCTGCGTGTGTGTGTGTGTGTGCGCGTTTCTGTTTTTGTGTGTGTTTCTGAGTGTGTTTCTCTGCGAGAGTGCGTGTGTCTATGTGTTTGTGTGTGTCTCTGTCTGTGTGTGTGTGTATATGTGTCTATGTGTCTCTCTGTGTGTCTGCGTTTCTCTGTGTCCATGTGTGTTTGTGTCTGTGTGTGTTTCTGTGTCTGTGTATGTGTCTGTGTGTTTCTGTGTGTGTGTTTCTGTGTGATTGTGTCTGTGTGTATGTGTGTGTCTGTGTGCATGTCTGTCTGTGTCGATGCCTGTTTCTCCTCTCTCAGAACCTTCGTAAAACTGCACATACATCAATTTGCCATTTTAATTTGGCTGCTTTTGATACTTCAACTGCAGTGGGTACACTTCCTTCTGAAGGTTGCTACGAAACCTGTATCCTGCTATTTAACAGCATATTCTGTATGCTTTGTGCACTGTAATTGATTCATCCCTAATAATTGATCAAATCTGACATTGATTACAGTGTGAAAATCTCAAGATTTACTTTCCTCCCATGGCTGATTAAAAGTTTGAGTTTACCTCAGTGTTTTGGAAATATCAAACCCTGCTCCAACACCCAGCAAAGTATTTTATATGATGGGACGCTGCAAATGTTGTTATACTCATTACGCAGGGGACCTTCATGTTGCAATAAGATGTTATAATCTCTATTCAGATAACTCTCATCCCACAGGGGCAAAATTTCACTGGGTCAACATTCTGACCAAACATGAAAACATTACAGAAAGCGAGGCTCACAAATTCAACACAGGTTTCCTTTTCTGAATCTCGCTGGTGTGTTCGAATTTTCTGTTGGGTGGCATCAGCCTACATTTTGTCTTCAGGCCTGAACCCACAAACATATAACTCAAAAGCAAGATTACTACCCACTGAGCTACAGCTGGCTCCAATGTGCCCATAAAATTTAGTTGCTGAGCACAGCTGGTTTTTTGTTTCTCCCATGCGCTGTCCCTTTAATTTTTTAAGAATCTTTGAAGACGTGTGTAATTTATCACGGAAGAGGACCTGTGTGGTACATTCCAGGCTGCTGCACACAGCTTTGCAGGAACACTGACCGACACTCTCCATCCCAATCTCTTCTTGTTTCTCTCTGGTAATCTCTCCCCAATGCTATCCTTCCCTCTCTCTGCTATTCTCTCTCGATATCTATCCCTGTCTTTCTCATTGTTACACTCTCCATCTGGATGGAGGAGGAGAAAGAGAGGCATATATAGAGGCAGCTTTATCTAACCCCAAACTGTACCTGCCCTGCGAGTGTTTGATAGAACAGAGAGGACAGAGATTTGCTCTGTAGATATCTCCAGGCTGCACTTGACTTAGCAGTATTTGATACGACAGTTAGATGGAGCTTTACTCTGTATCCCTAGAATTTCGAAGGGCAAGGGGAGAATTGATCAAAGTTAACAAGACAATACTGGAAACTGATCGGGTAGAGAGAGAGAAACTCTTCTCACTGGTTGGGAGAGTCTTGGACGAGGGGCACAGTTGAAAAATCGAACATTAGTCGAAAACCCTTTCAAGGGTGAAATTTATTAACACTTCTACACACAAAGGGTGGTGGAACTTTGGAACTGTCTTCCACAAATGTCCCCTCCCTATCTCTGCAATCTCCTTCAGCTCCACAATCCACCAATATCTGCGATCCTCTAATTCTGGTCACTTGAGCATCCCCAATTTGAATCGTTCTACCTTTGGTGGCCTTGCCTTCAAGCTGCCAAGGCCCTAATTCCTATCCTAAACCTCTCCGTTTCACTAACACTCTTTCCACTTTGAAGATGCTCCCTCAAACCAACCTCTGACCAAGTTTTTGGACGTCGGGTCTAATATCTCCTGAAGTGACACGGTGTCAAATGTTTATTTTCTTTATTAATTTGTTGGATGCGTGCGTTACTGGCCAGGCCAGCATTTATTGCCCATTCCTAATTGCCCCTTGCGAAGGTGGTGCTGTGCCTCCTTCTTGAACCGCTGCAGTCCATGTGGGGCAGGTATAGCCACATTGCTATTCGGAAACGAGTTCCAGGATTTTTACCTAGTCACAGTGAAGGAACGGCGATGTAGTTCCAAGTCAAGATGGTGTGTGACTTGAAGGGAAAATTGCAGGTGGTGGTATTTCCATACGTGTTTCCTGTATGTTGGCTCTCTCTCCCGCTCCTCCTTTCTACTCCTCCCTGTCCTCCTGTCGCCCTCTGTCATGAGAAGCTAAGAACAGAAGAAAGTGTGTGCAGGAACAGAGAGACATGGGGAGATCTGTGCTCAAATTCAAGGTGGCAGGGCTGGTTGAGAAAGTGGTTAAAAGGCATATGGAATCCCAGGCTTTGTAAACAGAGGCTTACAGTATAAAAACAAGGCAGGTATGATGAAGCTTTATAAAACACTGGTTCGTGCTCAAATTGTATTGAGTCCAATTCTGGACACCGTACTTTAGGAAGGATGAGGGTGCATTAGAGAGATTGCAGAAAAGATTCACAAGCAAGGTTTCAGGAATGAGCAACTTTAGTTACGTGGATATATTGGAGAAGCTGGGGTTGTTCTCCACAGAGAAGAGAAACTTGAGATTAGATTTGATAGAGGTGTTCAAAAACATGAGGGGTCCGGACAGAATAGATGTAGGAGTAGGAATGCAGCACATAGGACATTCCATACCCCTTTCTGTAGAGTATTTACTTAAACAAGTGAACTGACCATTTAATATTTTTAACTTACTTAACCCTTGTGTTCCCACAAAGATCAAGCTAGCAAATTCAACAGTGGCCACTTTGACGTCATCCCATCGTGTCTTCTGTGCATTCTCACAGGATAGCAGGTACAACTGGAGTCACAATATTCAGCTGAAAATTGATCAGTTACATTGTTATTTCAGTCATTTCAGTCCATATTTACAGTACACGCAGAACCTTACTGTTGTTAAAAAGTCATGCGGTATCTATTCATCTTACTGGGGCAACATTTTACTGGCTCAACATTCTCACCAAATACTAAAGCATTCCACAATGCAAGACTCACAAATTCAACACAAGTTTTCTTTTCTGAGTCTTGCTGGTCTGTTCTGATTCTCTGAGGGATTACTGATGCTTATCCTCCACACGAGAAGCCGTCCTAATCCCGTGTGCCTGTCCTGCTCCCAAACACGGCATCCGCTTACATTAAGGCAAGAGATACAGGAGTGTCTCAGAGACTGAGGCAGGTGAGTCTTGAGCCTGAGCTGGGCACAGTGAGTCCAACAGGTTATCCTGACACTCCAGGGACTTTTTACTCTGTATCGAACCAGTACTGTACCTGCTCTTTGTATGTTCGATGAAGCAGTGCAGACGATGCGAGTTATGCCTCACCCATTTTAATTATTGAGATGTTATTCCTTCAAGTACATATCCAGGAGATTGTTTTAAATGTGATGAGGGTTTCTGGCTCTCCCATTCTTTCAGGCAGTGTGTTACAGACACCCACAAGCCACTGGGTGAAGAAACTATTGATGTGATTTGTTCAGTTAAGTTTGATGTCAATGTCTCCCCAGGCTGTTGATGCTGGGGGATTCAGCTAAGGGATAATGCTTTGAATGCCATGGGGAGGAGGTTGGAATCTCTCTCCTTGCAGATGGTCATTGTCTGGCACTTGTGTGATGTGAATGTTCCTTGCCACTGGTCGGCCCAAGCCTGAATGTTGTCCAGGTCTTGGTGCGTTTGGCTATGGGTTGCATCATGATCTGAGGCAAAATACTGTGGTTGCTGTATATTAGGAAACCATCGAGCTGAATCACTAACTCTGTTTCTCCCTCCACAGATGCTGCCTGAACTGCTCAGTATTTCCCGCATTTTCTGCTGGGATTTCATTATCTGAGGAGGTACGAATGGAACTGAACACCGTGCAATCATCAGGGTACATCCCCAATTCTGATCTTACGATGGAGGACAAGTCATTGAGGAAGATAAATGAAGCTGAAGATGGTTGGGCCTGGGACACTAACCTGATAAACTTCTGCAGTGATGTCCTGGGACTGATATAATTGACCTCCAACAACCACAACCATCTTCCATTGTGGTCTGTATGACTCCAACCAGCGGATTCCACCTGACTTCAGTTTTACTCGGGCTCCTCGATGACACAATCGGTCAAACGCTGCCTTGATGTTAAGGTCAGTCTCTCTTTCCAGTTGCAGACAGAATTGACTCGTTCCCTTTGACCCGTTTGTTACTGAACATGCTCTGCTTCTTAACAGCAGGACTGCACATGGCCAATTAATGTAGCCATCAAACACTCCCAGAGCAGGTTCAGCACAGCTTAGGAACAGAGTGCAGTTCCTTCAACATTCTCTCTCTGTCTTCTGCGCTCTGTCTCTCCCTCCTGCTGTCTCTGACACTAGGAGCGAGACAAAGGGAGAGAGGGTTAGATATGCAGACAGCGAGAATGCTGTAGAGAAGGACAAGGTTGGAGAGAGAGAGATTGATGGGGTGGATTCAAAGGGAGAATGTAAGATGTATTAATTTGATATAATCCTTCACTGCTTTCTGCACAGACATATAAGAGATAGGTATGGAGAGAGAAACATCGGGAGAGATCCAGAGGGAATGTCCTCCATTTGAGGATATTCCACTGTGGAAGCCATTAAACCTTCATGATATTGGTTGTGTGCATTTCTAAATCTATGTCCCCGCATATGGACGTCTGTGCTAAGGGAAATTTGTCCTTCCTATCCGCTCTATCGAGGCCCCTAGTAATTAGATGCATCTCATCTCGATCTCCCATCAGCCTCCTCTGTTCCAAGGAAAACAACCCCAGCCTGTCCAATCATTCCTTTGGATTTCTTTGCAATTTTGGAACTTTCTTCTGCAAACAGGAATTCATGCTGGCTTAATCCTTAATTTTTAAATCTGTATTTGATAGATTTTTGTTAACCATAGATATTAAGACACAAGGGGCAAAGGTGGGATATATGATGTGAGTTAGATCACAGATCAGCCCTGATCTCATTGAATGCTGGAACAGGGTTGAGGGGTTAAATTGCCTCCTCCTCTTCCTATGTCCGATGTTAATTATAGTTCTTTCACTCTCATTCACCCTGTCTGTCTTTGTCTCTTTATTTCTCTCTTTCTGTCGATCTGCGTCTGTTTCGGACTGTGTAGTGCGAGATTCACTCTGTATCCACCCCATGATGTTCCTGCCCTGGGAATCGTCTCTGCTTCTGCTACGTTTCACCCGGTCTCAGTTTGTACTGCACAAGACCATTTTCCTGTTTATAGTACAGTAGGCCCTGACTTTACTCTGTATCTCACCCCATGCTGCCCCTGCCCTGGGCGTATGGGATGAGACAGTACAGAGGGAAATTTACTCTGTGTCTAACCCCACACTGTGCTTGGCTTGGGAGTGTTTAATGGGATAGTGTAGATGTAGCTTCACTGTGGATCCCTGGAATTTATAATGTTAAGGGGTGATTTAATCAAAGTTTTCAGAATAATAAGGGAAACTGATAGGGTAGACAGACAGAAACTATTCCCACTGGCTGCGGAGTCTAGAACTTGGGGACATAGTCAAAAAATCTAAACATAGTCTAAAATCATTCAGGAATGAAATGAAGAAACACTTCAACACACCAGGTGTTGTATCAGTTTGGAACTCTATTCCACCAACAGCAATTGATGCTGAGACACTTGTTAATGTTTAAATCTGTGATTGATCGATTTTTATTGTTAAACGTATGAAGAGATCTGGGGCCAAGACGGGTTAGATCACAGATCAGCCACGATCATTTTGATTGACAGAACAGGGTTGAGGGGCCAAATGGCCTCCTCCTCTTCCAATGTCCTCTGACAAATATCCTGCTATCACTCGCTGTGTCTGGGTGACCCTCTCAGTCTGTCTCACCCTCTTGGTCTTCCCTTCCGTCTGTCTGTCTCTCTCTTCCCTCCTCTCTCAGAACATCTGTTGATATCCACAAACATCAGTCAGCCACTTTAGGTTTGTTCACGGTGGCCATTTTATGTTACCACAACATTTGGACATTTATTTAAGAGACTGATTCCTCACTAATGTACTGTTAGTGCTTTAAACATGACAGCGACACAGATATCGATGTACTGAGACACACAGTACCAGACAGGAGTGAATCATTCCCTTGTTCCCATTGTGTACTGTATGTGTACAGGCGCTGACACTGTATTAAATGCATTCCTGGGTTCTGGGCATTACTGACAAGACCAGCATTTGTTGCCTAATTTCACTGAGAAGGTTGTGATGAGCTGCTCCCCTCATCGACCCTCCTAGTTACCCCCACAAAAAATGCAGTCAAGCTGACACGATCTTCAATTAACAATTCCATGTTGACTGTGCTTGATTAATCTGCACCTTTTTAAATGACCATAACTACTGTTTATCAGAATTTATCCCAATCATTTGCCCTCCACTGAGGTTAGGCTGAGTGGCCTGCAATTACTCAGTCTATCCCTTTCTCCCTTTTTAACCAATGGTACAACGTTGGCAGTCCTCCAGTCCTTTCCTTCTTTAATTCTCCCCGGTCTCTCCATCTCTCTTACACGCCCTCTCTTTGTCTCTGTCTCCCTCCCTCTCTGTTTCTCTCTCCCTCCCTCGCTGTCTGTTTCACTGTCTTTCTGTCTCTCCCTCTTTGTCTGTCTCTCCATCTTTCTTAGCCTCTCCCTCTCTCTCTCTCTTTTGCTCTCTCTCTGTCTCTCTCTCTCTGACTTTCGGTCTATGTCTCGCTTTCCTTCTTTTACTCTGTTTCTCCCGATCTCTCTTTTTCTCTCTCTCTTTCCATGGCTCAGTTTGTCTCTCTCTAACACTATCTCAGCCTCTCTCCAACTCTCTCTCCCCGACTCTATCTCTGCCTCTCTCTCTTTGTCTCTCTTTCTCTCTGTCATTCTATCCATCTCTGTCTGTCTCGCTCCCTCTGTGTCTCTCTTCCCCCTCTCTGTCTCCCTGTGTCGCTGACTGCTCATCTCCCCTTTGCCCCAGAAGGCACTCCGGTCTGCAAGTATTTGTGCAGACGCTACTGCACTCCCCTGTGGCAGTTCGACTCGGTGAGGCATCACACTGACTGTTTCTCGGCCCCATAGAGCTCTTTATTTGTCTCTGCAGGTTCCTGCAAATGCTGTTAGCAACTCAGGCGGGGTGTTTTAGTGTCTGCATTTATGTGTGTGCGAGGATGTGGGGTATAACTTTCCACGTTTTTCAGGATGGGCTGGATTGGACAAGCTCCCCAGTATTGGAACACCCACATACCGGGAATACACATCACCGCCCCCTAACTGGATCAGACCATCCCCCGGGGATCAGATCAGCAACATCCCGAGCTCCGACAATACTTGACTCCCGAAACCTTGATCAGGCACTCTTCCAGGCTCGGACACATCTCTCCCGCACCCAGATCGTACACACTCCCCAAGATAAGACACTCCCATCCCGGGATTGGATGCCCCTCCCTACCTCCCTCCCAGGATCTTACACTCTCCCCGAGGAAAATCACCTGATTCCGGGATCAGAAACCCCCATCCCGGTATTGGACACCAGTCTCCACTCCTCTACCAGGAACCAGGATCGTACACTCTCCCCAGGATTGCACCACCCACATTCCAGGATCGGAAATTTGCATTCCGGGTTTGGACACCCCTTCCCGGGATTGGGGACACTCAACCCCGCATCGGACATCCGAATCCTGGAGATACTTCTCCCCTACACTAGCAGGCGCAAACAGCGTCCATGAGACTGGACCACCCCGATTCCGGGATAAGGCAACTCTCCCTACTCGACCACACGCATCAGAGACTCTCCCCGGAGTTGGGACTCGGACTCGGCCAGTATCAGAGTCCCTCAGGGCTGGGATTAAGACGCACCTTCTTTTGGAACCTGCCCTGCAGTACTATCTGTCCGACTGGAAGACAGGCCTGTCAAACAGGCTGACTTCAGGTTAGGGAACTTGGCAAGGTTAAAAGACAAAATCTGCAGAGTTCAAATCTTTCAGCTTGTTGGGAGAATCCTGGACTTCCACCCACTGTCCATCTAATTCCCACACCCACTACTAATATCGAGGCTGAAGGATTGGAGGAAAAACAAAAAAAAAACGAAACTGCTGAAAATCTGCAAAAGAAAATGGAGAATATTGAAAACAGACAGTCGGCCAGGCAGCATCTGTGGATAGAGAAACAGAGTCAACATTTCAGGCCAGCAGCCTTCCATTGGAATTGGAAGATTTTAGCGATGAACAGTATTTAAAGTTAATGAAGGAGCCAGTGAAAAGAGGGGTATAGAGAGAGAAAAGAGTAAAGGATAAGGCCTGTGATCGGGTGGATGGCAGGAGTGTTTCATTGACATAAGGAATGATTGTACAAGTAGAATGGGTCAGTTGAAGAAAGGGAAGATGGGTCAAGAGGAGGTATAAATGGTTACAGCAGAATAACAGGGAAAGATGGGAGAGTGAAAGTCCTGGAAAAGAGGAGAAGGCTGAACTTGCCTGGAAAAGTGACAGATGATGGATAGACCCCAGGGGAGTGGACCAGCCTGCCATCTGTTTCACAATAGGGGATCCCCACCCCAAGCACCAGACCACACCTCCTCCACGTATAATTACTCTGGTATAGGCATCCATCATTACAGGCATAGACTTTCCGAGAAAACGTTAGCAATTGCTATGATCTGAGCTATTTCATTCAAGTGTTAGTCTAGCAGGCCAAACAACGTCCAATCAAAAAATCCGGTGACCTACCTCAATGAGATTCAGGGGCGCAGGATAAAGAGTTCAGATGGGGAGTGGCAAGGAGAATTAAAGGGACAAGTGACCAGAATCTCAGGGTCACGCTTGCAGACTGCATGCAGGAGTTCACTGAGAAACCATCCAATCTGCTTTAACTCAGTACAATTCGTCAGTGACAGATACTCCCAGGAAAACATGGACACTGGGATCCGATGCTTCACTCCGGTCAGTGATCCACATTCAATACACTTCCACAGTGACAGATACCCCCAGTAACACATGGTCACATGGATCCGGTGTTCCACTTTGGTTTGTGATCGACACTCAATACAATTGCACAGTCACTGATACTCCCAGTAATTCATGGTCACTTGGATCCAGTTTTCCACTCCTGTCAGTGACCCTCATTCTGTAAAATTCCACAATGACTGATACTCCCAAGAATACATTGTCACATGGATCCGGTGTTCCACTCCAGTCAGTGATCTTCACTCTGTACAATTCTACAGTGACAGATCCCCCAGTAACACACGGTCACTTGGAACCGTTGTTCCAGTCCGGTCAGTGATTCACACTCAGTACAATTCTACAGTGACAGATACTCCCAGTAATAAATGGTCACATGAATCCACTGTTCCACTTCTACCAGTGACCCTCACTCAGGACCATTCGACAGTGACTGATACTCTCAGTAATACATGGTCACTTGGATCCGGTGTTCCACTCCGGTCAGTGATCTTCACTCAGTACAATTCCACAGTGACTGATACACCCAGTTATAAATGGCCACTTGGATCCGGTCTTCAACTCCAGTCAGTGATCTTAACTCTGTACAATTCGACAGTGACTGATACTCGCAGTACTACATGGTCACTTGTATCCTGTTTTCCACTCCGGTCAGTGTTCGATACTCAGTACAATTCCACAGTGACTCATACTCCCAGTAATACATGGTCACTGGGATCCGGTGTTCCACTCCGGTCAGTGACACACACTCTGTGCAATTCTACAGTGACAGATACTCCCAGTAAAACATGGTCACTTGGATCCGGTGTTCCACTTTGGTTAGTGATCGACACACAACACAATCGCACAGTCACTGATACTCCCAGTAATACATGGTCACTTGTATCCAGTTTTCCACTTCGGTCAGTGACCTTCATTCTGTACAATTCTACACTGACTGATACTCCGAATAACACATGGTCACTTAGATCCGGTGTTCCACTCCGGTCAGTGATCGTCACTCTGTACAATTCCACAGTGACAGATACCCCCAGTAATACATTGTCACTTGGATCCGCTGTTCCACTTCGGTCAGTGACGCTCACTCAGTACAATTCTACACTGACTGATACTCCCAATAACACATGGTCACTTAGATCCGGTGTTCCACTCCGGTCAGTGATCGTCACTCTGTACAATTCCACAGTGACAGATACCCCCAGTAATACATTGTCACTTGGATCCGCTGTTCCACTCCGGTCAGTGATCTTCACTCAGTACAATTACACAGTGACTGATACTCCCAAAAATACATGGTCATGGGGATCCGGTATTCGACTCCAGTCAGTGATCGATACTCAGTACAATTCCACAGTGACTCATACTCCCAGTAATACATGGTCACGGGGATCTGGTGTTCCACTCCGCTCAGTGACCCACACTCTGTGCAATTCTACAGTGACAGATATTCCCAGTAATACATGGTCACGGGGATCCGGTGTTCCACTCCGGTCAGTGATCTTCACTCAGTCCAATTCTACAGTGACTGATACTCCCAGTAATACATGGTCACGGGGATCCGGTATTCGACTCCAGTCAGTGATCGACACTCAGTACAATTCCACAGTGACTGATACTCCCAGTATTACATGGTCACTTGGATCCGGTATTCCACTCCTGTCAGTGATCTTCACTCAGTACAATTACACAGTGACAGATAATCGCAGTAATACTTGGTCACAGGGATCCGGTGTTCCACTCCAGTCAGTGATTTTCGCTCAGTACAATTCCACAGTGAATGATACTCCCAGTAATACATGATCACAGGGAACCGGTATTCCACTCCGGTCATTAATCTTCACTCAGTAAAATTCTACAGTGACTGATACTCCCATTAATACATGGTCACTTGGATCCAGTGTTCCGCTCTGGTCAGTGATCGATACTCAGGACAATTCCACAGTGTCTCCTCCGCCCAGTAATACATGGTCGCTGGGATCCGGTGTTCCACTCCGCTCAGTGACCCACACTCTGTGCAATTCTACAGTGACAGATATTCCCAGGAATACATGGTCACGGGGATCCGGTGTTCTACTCCAGTCAGTGATCTTCACTCAGTCCAATTCTACAGTGACTGATACTCCCAGTAATACATGGTCACGGGGATCCGGTATTCGACTCCAGTCAGTGATCGACACTCAGTACAATTCCACAGTGACTGATACTCCCAGTATTACATGGTCACTTGGATCCGGTATTCCACTCCTGTCAGTGATCTTCACTCAGTCCAATTCTACAGTGACTGATACTCCCAGTAATACATGATCACGGGGAACCGGTATTCCACTCCGGTCAGTAATCTTCACTCAGTAAAATTCTACAGTGACTGATACTCCCATTAATACATGGTCACTTGGATCCAGTGTTCTGCTCTGGTCAGTGATCGGTACTCAGGACAATTCCACAGTGACTCATACGCCCAGTAATACATGGTCGCTGGGATCCGGTGTTCCATTCCGGTCAGTGACCCACACTCTGTGTAATTCTACAGTGACAGATACTCACAGTAATACATGTTCAGAGGACTGCTGGGTAAGGGAAAACTATTTATTTGGGCAGTTTTAAAATCATTTTCTTTTTGCGAGGGGCAGCTTTGACAGAACGAGGTGCGGAGCGAACTTACAGATGAGCGGTCAATTTCAGTGTAAATTGCAAGTTAATCCCCTTTTGTTTCGGAGGACCAGGGGACTGATGGGTAAGGGAAAACTATTTATTTGGGCAGTTTTAAAATCATTTTCTTTTTGCGAGGAGCAGCTTTGACAGAACGAGGTGCGGAGCGAAGTTACAGCTGAGCGGTCAATTTCAGTGTAAGTTACAAGTTAATCCCCTTTTGTTTTGGAGGACCAGGGGACTGCTGGGTAAGGGAAAACTATTTATTTGGGCAGTTTTAAAATCATTTTCTTTTTGCGAGGAGCAGCTTTGACAGAACGAGGTGCGGAGCGAACTTACAGCTGAGCGGTCAATTTCAGTGTAAGTTAAGTTAATCCCCTTTTGTTTCGGAGGACCAGTGGACTGCTGGGTAAGGGAAAACTATTTATTTGGGCAGTGGCAGGACCCGAGACACGACACGTGTAGTGTCTCCCACCCACCCTCCTCCTCAAACCAAAAAAAAAAAAGGACTCTGGTGTGTTGATAAGGTAAGCTTTTTATTTAAAAAGTTCAGTCCGTCGGATTGCTAAGCGAACAAGTTTTGACTTTTTTTTTCGTTTGGTTTTTCAGTAGATTTGTTGGGAATCTAGAATAGTGGGAATGTAGGTAAAGGCAGTTGTATGTTCCTCCTGCAGAATGTGGGAGGTAGGGGTCGCCAAGAGTGTCCCTGCTGACTGCATCTGCGGGAAGTGCACCCAACTCCAGCTCCTCGCAGACCGCGTTAGGGAACTGGAGCTGGAGCTGGATGAACTTAGGATCATTCGGGAGGCGGAGGGGATTATTGACAGGAGTTATAGGGAGGCAGTCACACCTCAGGTAAAAGAAGTAGGGAGATGGGTTCCCGTCAGGGGAAGGAAAGGGAACCAGCAGGCAGTGCAGGGATCCCCTGTGGCCGTTTCCCTCAACAACAGGTATACCGTTTTGGATACTGTTGAGGGGGACGACTTGCCAGGGGTAAGCAATGGGGTGCAGGTCTCTGGCACAGAGTCTGTCCCTGTTGCTCAGAAGGGAAAGGGGAAGAGGAGCAGAGCATTAGTCATTGGGGTCTCCATAGTTAGGGGAACAGATAGGAGGTTCTGTGGGAATGAGAGAGACTCACGGTTGTTGTGTTGCCTCCCAGGTGCCAGGGTACGTGATGTCTCGGATCGTGATTTTGGGATCCTTAAGGGGGAGGGGGAGCAGCCCCAAGTCGTGGTCTATATAGGCACCAACGACATAGGTAGGAAGAGAGATCGGGATTTAAGGCAGAAATTCAGGGAGCTAGGGTGGAAGCTTAGAGCGAGAACAACCAGAGTTGTTATCTCTGGGTTGTTGCCCGTGCCACGTGATAGCGAAGCGAGGAATAGGGAGAGAGAGGAGTTGAACACGTGGCTGCAGGGATGGTGCAGGAGGGAGGGTTTTGGTTTCCTGGATAATTGGGGCTCTTTCTGGTGTAGGTGGGACCTCTACAAACAGGATGGTCTTCACCTGAACCAGAGGGGTGCCAATATTCTGGGGGGGAGATTTGTTAGTGCTCTTCGGGGGGGTTTAGACTAAATCAGCAGGGGAATGGGAACCTAAATTGTAGTTCCAGTGCACAGGCTGTTGAGAGTAGTGAGGTAGGGGATAAGGTTACAGGGACGCAAGAGGGCACTGGCAAGCAAGAACTTGGTTTAAAGTGTGTCTACTTCAACGCCAGGAGCATCCGGAATAAGGTGGGTGAGCTTGCAGCATGGGTTGGTACCTGGGATCCTGATGTTGTGGCCATTTCAGAGACATGGGTAGAGCAGGGCAGGAATGGATGTTGCAGGTTCCGGGATTTAGATGTTTCAGTAAGAACAGAGAAGATGGTAAAAGAGGGGGGGGGGGGGGCGGGTGTGGCATTGTTAATCAAGGAAAGTATTACAGCGGCAGAAAGGACGTTTGAGGACTCGTCTACTGAGGTAGTATGGGCCGAGGTTCGAAACAGGAGAGGAGAGGTCACCCTGTTGGGAGTTTTCTATAGACCTCCGAATAGTTCCAGAGATGTAGAGGAAAGGATAGCGAAGATGATTCTCGACAGGAGCGAGAGTAACAGGGTAGTGGTTATGGGGGACTTTAACTTTCCAAATATTGACTGGAAATACTATAGTTCCAGTACTTTAGATGGGTCTGTTTTTGTCCAGTGTGTGCAGGAGGGTTTTCTGACACAGTATGTGGACAGGCCAACCAGGGGCGATGCCACATTGGATTTGGTACTGGATAATGAACCCGGCCAGGTGTTCGATTTAGATGTAGGTGAGCACTTTGGCGATAGTGATCACAATTCGGTTAGGTTTACCTTAGCGATGGGCAGGGACAGGTATATACCGCAGGGCAAGAAATATAGCTGGGGGAAAGGAAATTATGACGCGATAAGGCAAGATTTAGGATGTGTAGGATGGGGAAGGAAACTGCAGGGGATGGGCAGAAACGAAATGTGGAGCTTATTCAAGGAGCAGCTGATGCGTGTCCTTGATAAGTATGTACCTGTCAGGCTGGGAGGAAGTTGTCAAGCGAGGGAGCCGTGGTTAACTCAAGAAGTTGAAGCGCTTGTCAAGAGGAAGAGGGCGGCTTATGTTAGGATGAGACGTGAAGGCTCAGTTAGGGCGCTTGAGAGGTACAAGTTAGCCAGGAAGGATCGAAAGGGAGGGCTAAGAAGAGGAAGGAGAGGACACGAGAAGTCATTGGCGGATAGGATCAAAGAAAACCCTAAGGCTTTCTATAGGTATATCAGGAATACAAGAATGATAAGAGTTAGAACAGGGCCAATCAAGGATAGTAGTGGGAAGTTGTGTGCAGAATCAGAGGAGATAGGCGAAGCGTTAACTGAATATTTTGCGTCAGTATTTACAGTAGAGAAAGAAAATGTTGTCTAGGAGATTACTGAGATACAGCCTCCTAGGCTAGATGGGATTGAGATTCACAAGGAGGAGGTGTTAGCAATTTTGGAAAGAGTGAAAATAGATAAGTCCCCTGGGCCAGATGGGATTTATCCTAGGATTCTCTGGGAAGCCAGGGAGGAGATTGCAGAGCCGTTGTTGTTGATCTTTGTGTCGTCATTGTCGACAGGAGTAGTGCCGGAAGACTGGAGGATAGCAAATGTTGTCCCCTTGTTCAAGAAGGGGAGTAGAGACAGCCCTGGTAATTATAGACCTGTGAGCCTTACTTCGGTTGTGGGTAAAATGTTGGAAAAGGTTATAAGAGATAGGATTTATAATCATCTTGAAAATAATAAGTTCATTTGCGATAGTCAGCACGGTTTTGTGAAAGGTAGGTCGTGCCTCACAAACCTTATTGAGTTTTTCGAGAAGGTGACCAAACAGGTGGATGAGGGTAAAGCCGTGGATGTGGTGTATATGGATTTCAGTAAGGCGTTTGATAAGGTTCCCCACGGTAGGCTATTGCAGAAAATACGGAAGTATGGGGTTGAAGGTGATTTCGAGCTTTGGATCAGAAATTGGCTAGCTGAAAGAAGACAGAGGGTGGTGGTTGATGGCAAATGTTCATCCTGGAGTTTAGTTACTCGTGGTGTACCGCAAGGTTCTGTTTTGGGGCCACTGCTGTATGTCATTTTTATAAATGAAGTGGATGAGGGTGTAGAAGGGTGGGTTAGTAAATTTGCGGATGACACGAAGGTCGGTGGAGTTGTGGATAGTGTCGAAGGGTGTTGTCGGGTTCAGAGGGACATAGATAGGCTGCAGAGCTGGGCTGAGAGATGGCAAATGGGGTTTAATGCGGAGAAGTGTGAGGTGATTCACTTTGGAAGGAGTAACAGCAATGCAGAGTACTGGGCGAATGGGAAGAGTCTTGGTAGTGTAGATGAGCAGAGAGATCTTGGTGTCCAGGTACATAAATCCCTGAAAGTTGCTACCCAGGTTAATAGGGCTGTTAAGAAGGCATATGGTGTGTTCGCTTTTATCGGTAGGTGGGCCAAGTTTCGGAGCCACGAGGTCATGATGCAGCTGTACAAAACTCTGGTGAGGCCGCACCTTGAGTATTGCGTGCAGTTCTGGTCACCGCATTATCGGAAGGATTTGGAAGCTTTGGAAAGGGTGCAGAGGAGATTTACTAGGATGTTGCCTGGTATGGAGGGAAGGTCTTACGAGGAAAGGCTGAGGGACTTGGGGTTGCTTTCGTTAGAGAGAAGGAGGAGGAGAGGTGACTTAATAGAGACATATAAGATAATCAGAGGGTTGGATAGGGTGGATAGTGAGCGTCTTTTTCCTCGGATGATGATGGCAAACACGAGGGGACATAGCTTTAAGTTGAGGGGTGAAAGAGCTCGGACAGATGTCAGAGGTAGTTTCTTTCTGCAGAGAGTCGTCGGGGCGTGGAACGCCCTGCCTGCAACAGTAGTAGACTCGCCAACTTTAAGGGCATTTAAGTGGTCATTGGATAGACATATGGATGAAAATGGAATAGTGTCGGTCAGATGGTCGGCGCAACATCGAGGGCCGAAGGGCCTGTACTGCGCTGCAATGCTCTAATTCTAATTCTAATTCTAATTCTAATTCACAGGGATCCTGTGGTACACTAAGGTCAGTGATCGTCACTCAGTACAATTCTACAGTTACTGATACTCCCAGTAATACATGGTCCCAGGGATCCGGTGTTCCACTCTCGTCAGTGACCTTCACTGAGTAGAATTCTACAGTGACTGATACTCCCAGTAATTCATGGTCACTGTGATCCAGTGTTCCACTCCGGTCAGTGATCTTCACTCAGTACAATTACACAGTGACAGATAATTGCAGCAATACTTGGTCACAGGGATCCGGTGTTCCACTCCGGTCAGTGATCTTCAATCAGCACAATTCTGCAGTGAAACATACTCCCAGTAATACATGGTCACTTGGATCCAGTGTTCCACTCCGGTCAGTGATCCATACTCAGTACAATTCCACAGTGACTCATACTCCCAGTAATACATGTTCACGGGGTTTCGGTGTTGCACTCCGGTCAGTGAGCTTCACTCAATACAATTCTACAGTGACTGATACTCCCAGTAATACATGGTGACGGAGATCTGGCGCACCACTCCGTTCAGTGATCGATCCTCAGTGCAATTCCACAATGACTGATACTCCCAGTAATACATGGTCACAAGGATCAGGTGTTCCACTCCGGTCAGTGACCCTCACTCAGTGCAATTCTACTTTGACTAATACTCCCAGTAATACATGGTCACTGGGATCCTGTGTTCCACTCCGGTCTGTGACCCTCACTCAGTACAATTCACCAGTGACTGATACTCCCAGTAATACATGGTCACTGGGATCCGATGTTCCACTCCTGTCTGTGACCCTCTCTCTCTACAATTCTACAGTGAATGATACTCCCAGTAATACATGGTCACTGGGATCCTGTGTTCCACTCTGGTCAGTGATCAATACACAGCACAATTCCACAGTGGCTCATACTCCCAGTAATACATAGTCACTGGGATCTGGTGTTCCACTCCGGTCAGTGAGCTTCACTCAGTACAGTTCTACAGTGACTGATACTCCCAGGAATACATGGTCACTGGGATCCGGTGTTCCACTCCGGGCAGTGATCGACACTCAGTACAATTCCTCAGTGACTGATACTCACAGGAATACCTGGTCACTGGGATCCGGTGTTCCACTCCGGGCAGTGATCGACACTAAGTACAATTCCACTGTGACTTTTACTCCTGGTAATACATGGTCACTTAGATCCGGTGTTTCAATCCGGTCAGTGATCTTCACTCAGTACAATTCTACAGCGACTGATACTCCCAGTAATACATGGTCACTGGGATCCGGTGTTCCACTCCGGTCAGTGATCGATACTCAGTCCAATTCCACAGTGACTGATACTCCCAGTAATACATGGTCACTTAGATCCGGAATTCCACTCCCGTCATTGATCTTCACTCAGTACAATTACACAGTGACAGATAATCGCAGTAATTCTTGGTCACAGGGAACCGGTGTTCCACTCCGGGCAGTGAGCTTTACTCAGTACAATTCTACTGTGACTGATACTCCCAGCAATACATGGTCACTTGGATCTCGTGTTCCACTCCGGTTTGTGACCCTCACTCAGTACAATTCTACTGTGACTGATACTCCCAGTAATACATGTTCACTTGGATCCTGTGTTCCACTCCGCTCAGTGATCAATACACAGCACAATTCCACAGTGGCTCATACTCCCAGTAATACATAGTCACTGGGATCTGGTGTTCCACTCCGGTCAGTGACCCACACTCTGTGCAATTCTCCAGTGACAGATACTGATAGTAATACATGGTCACGGGGATCCAGTGTTCACTCAAGTCAGAGAGCTTCACTCAGTACAATTCGACAGTGACTGATACTCCCAGGAATACATGGTCACTGGGATCCGGTGTTTCAATCCGGTCAGTGATCTTCACTCAGTACAATTCTGCAGTGACTGATACTCCTAGTAATACATGGTCACTGGGATCCGGTGTTTCAATCCGGTCAGTGATCTTCACTCAGTACAATTCGACAGTGACTGATACTCCCAGGAATACATGGTCACTGGGATCCGGTGTTTCAATCCGGTCAGTGATCTTCACTCAGTACAATTCTGCAGTGACTGATACTCCTAGTAATACATGGTCACTGGGATCCGGTGTTTCAATCCGGTCAGTGATCTTCACTCAGTACAATTCTGCAGTGACTGATACTCCTAGTAATACATGGTCACTGGGATCCGGTGTTTCAATCCGGTCAGTGATCTTCACTCAGTATAATTCTGCAGTGACTGATACTCCCAGTAATACATGGTCACTGGGATCCGGTGTTCCACCCCGGTCAGTGATCGATACTCAGTCCAATTCCACAGTGACTGATACTCCCAGTAATAAATGGTCACTTCGATCAGGAATTCCACTCCCGTCATTGATCTTCACTCAGTACAATTACACAGTGACAGATAATCGCAGTAATTATTGGTCACAGGGAACCGGTGTTCCACTCCGGTCCGTGATCTTCACTCAGTACAATTCTACTGTGACTGATACACCCAGTAATGCATGGTCACTTGGATCCGGTGTTCCACTTTGGTTAGTGATCGACACACAATACAATTGCACAGTAACTGATACTCCCAGTAATACATGGTCACTTGTATCCAGTTTTCCACTCCGGTCAGTGGCCCTCATTCTGTACAAATCTACAGTGACTGATACTCCCAATAACACATGGTAACTTGGATCCGGTCTTCCACTCCGGTCAGTGATCTTCACTCTGTCCAATTCTATAGTGACAGACACCCCCAGTAACACACGGTCAATTTGAACCGTTGGTCCACTCCGGTCAGTAATTGACACTCAGTACAATTCTACAGTGACAGATACTCCCAGTAATACATTGTCACTTGGATCCGCTGTTCCACTTCGGTCAGTGACGCTCACTCAGTACAATTCTACAATGACAGATACTCCCAGTAATACATGGTAACTTGGATCCGGTGTTCCACTCCAGTCAGTAATCTTCACTCAGTACAATTCTACAGTGACTGATACTCCCAGTAATGTATGGTCATGGGGATCCGGTGTTGCACTCTGGTCAGTGATCTTCACTCAATACAATTCTACAGTGATTGTTCTCCCAGTAATACATGGTCAAGGGAATCCGGTGTTCCACTCCGTTCAGTGATCGATACGCAGTGCATTTACACAGTGACAGATAATCGCAGTAATACTTGGTCACAGGGATCCGGTGTTCCACTCCGGTCACTGATCTTCACTCAGTACAAATCAACTGAGACTGATACTCCCTGTAATACATGGTCACTTGGATCCGGTGTTCCACTCTGGCCAGTGATCTTCACTCAGTACAATTACACAGTGACAGATAATCGCAGTAATACTTGGTCACAGGGATCCGGTGTTCCACTCCGGTCAGTGATCTTCACTCAGTACAATTACACAGTGATATATAATCGCAGTAATACATGGTCACGGGGATCCGGTGTTCCACTCCGGTCAGTTACCCTCACTCAGTTCAATTCGACAGTGACTGATACTCCCAGTAATACATGATCACGGGGAACCAGTGTTGCACTCCGGTCAGTGAGCTTCACTCAATACAATTCTACAGTGACTGATACTCCCAGTAATACATGATCACGGGGATCCGGTGTTCCACTCCGGTCAGTCCCCTCACTCAGTACAATTCTACAGTGACTGATACTCCCAGCAATACATTGTCACGGGGATCCGGTGTTCCACTCCATTCAGCGATCTTCTCTCAGTACAATTCTACAGTGACAGATACTGCCAGAAATACATGGTCACTGGGATCAGGTGCTCCACTCCGGTCAGTGACCCTCACTCAGTACAATTCTACAGTGACTGATACTCCCTGTCATACATGGTCACTGGGATCCGGAGTGCCTCTCCGGTCAGTGAGCTTTACTCAGTACAATTCTACTGTGACTGATACTGTCAGTATTATTTGGACACGGGGATCCGGTGTTCCACTCCGGTCAGTGACTCTTACTCTGTACAAATCCACAGTGACTCATACTCCCATTAATACATTGTCACTGGGATCAGGTGTTCCACTCTGGTCTGTGACCCTCACTGAGTACAATTCAACAGTGACTGGTACTCTCAGTAATACATGGTCACTGGGTTCCATTGTTCCACTCCGGTCAGTGAGCGTCACTCAGTACAATTCTACTGTGACTGATACTGCCAGTAATATTTGGACACGGGGATCCGGTGTTCCACTCCGGTCAGTGACCCTCACTCTGCACAATTCCACAGTCACTAATACTCCCATTAATACATGGTCATTGGGATCCGGTGTTCCACTCCGGTCAGTGACCCTCACTATGCACAATTGTACATTGACTGATCGCCCCAGTAATACATGGTCACTGGGATCCGATGTTCCACTCCGGTCAGTGATCCTCACACAGTGCAATTCTACAGTGACCTATACTCACAGTAACACATGGTCACCGGAATCCGATGTTCCACTCTGGTCAGTGATCGATACTCAGTGCAATTACACAATGACTGATACTCCCAGTAATACATGGTCACTGGGGTCACGTGTTCCACTCTGGTCAGTGATCTTCACTCAGTAGTATTCTGCAGTGACTGATACTCCCAGTAATATATGGTCACGGGGAACCAGTGTTGCACTCCGGTCAGTGAGCTTCACTCAATACAATTCTACAGTGACTGATACTCCCAGTAATGCATGGTCACTGGGATCCGGTGTTCCAATCCGGTCAGTGAGCTTTACTCAGCACATTTCTACTGTGTCTAATACTTCCAGTAACAGATGGTCACTTGGATCTGCTGTTCCACTTCGGTCAGTGACCCTCACTCAGTGCAATTCTACTGTGACTAATACTCCCAGTAATACATAGTCCCTTGGATCCGGTGTTCCACTCCGGTCAGTGACCCTCACTCAGTACAATTCTACAGTGACTGATACTCCCAGTAACAAATGGTCACTGGGATCCGGTGTTCCACTCCGTCAGTGATCTTCACTCAGTACAATTCTACAGTGACAGATACTGCCAGGAATACATGGTCACTGGGATCTGGTGCTCCACTCCGGTCAGTAACCTTCACTGAGTACAATTCTATAGGGACTTATACTCCCAGTAATACATGGTCACTGGGATCCGGTGTTCCACTGCGGTCAGTGTTCGATACTCAGTACAATTCTACAGTGACTGATACTCCCAGTGATACATGGTCACGGGGATCAGGTGTTCCACTCCGGTCAGTGATCGATACTCAGTACAATTCCACAGTGACTCATACTCCCAGTAATAAATGGTCACTGCGATCCGGTGTTCCATTCTTGGCAGTGTTCCACACTCTGTGCAATTCTACAGTGACAGATAATCGCAGGAATGCTTGGTCACAGGGATCCGGTGTTCCACTCTGGGAAGTGATCGAAACTCAGTACAATTCCACAGTGACTGATACTCCTCGTAATACATCGTAACTTGGATCCGGTGTTTCACTCCAGTCAGTGATCTTCACTCAGTAATATTATGCTGTGACTGATACTCCCAGTAACACATGCTTACGGGGATCAGGTGTTGCTCTCCGGTTAGTGAGCTTCACTCAATACAATTTTACATTGACTGATGCTCCCAGTTATACATGGTCACGGGGATCCGGTGTTCCACTCCGTTCAGTGATCGAAACTCAGTGCAATTCCACAGTGACTGATACTCCCAGTAATACATGGTCACTTGGATCTGCTGTTCCACTCCGGTCAGTTACCCTCACTCAGTACAATTCGACAGTGACTGATACTCCCAGGAATACATGATCACTGGGATCCGGTGTTTCACTCCGGTCAGTGACTTCACTCAGTACTATTCTACAGTGACTGATACTCCCAGTAATACATAATCACGGGGAACCGGTGTTGCACTCCGGTCAGTGAGCTTCACTCAATACAATTCTACAGTGACTGATACTCCCAGTAATACATGGTCACTTGGAACTTGTGTTCAACTCCGGTCAGTCCCCTCACTCAGTACGATTCTACAGTGACTGATACTGCCAGCAATACATTGTCACGGGGATCCGGTGTTCCACTCCATTCAGCGATCTTTTCTCAGTACAATTGTACAGTGACAGATACTGCCAGTAATACATGGTCAATGGGATCTGGTGCTCCACTCCGGTCAGTGACCCTCACTCAGTACAATTCTGCAGTGACTGATACTCCCTGTCAGACATGGTCACGGGTATCCGGTGTTACACTCCGGTCAGTGACCTTCACTGAGTACAATTCTAATGGGACTGATACTCACAGTAATACATGGTCACGGGGATCCGGTGTTCCACTCTGTTCAGTGATCGATACTCAGTGCAATTACACTATGACTGATACTCCCAGTAATACATGATCACGGGGAACCGGTGTTGCACTCCGGTCAGTGAGCTTCACTCAATACAATTCTACAGTGACTGATACTCCCAGTAATACATGGTCACTTGGAACTTGTGTTCCACTCCGGTCAGTCCCCTCACTCAGTACAATTCTACAGTGACTGATACTCCCAGCAATACATTGTCACGGGGATCCGGTGTTCCACTCCATTCAGCGATCTTTTCTCAGTACAATTGTACAGTGACAGATACTGCCAGTAATACATGGTCAATGGGATCTGGTGCTCCACTCCGGTCAGTGACCCTCACTCAGTACAATTCTGCAGTGACTGATACTCCCTGTCAGACATGGTGACGGGTATCCGGTGTTACACTCCGGTCAGTGACCTTCACTGAGTACAATTCTAATGGGACTGATACTCACAGTAATACATGGTCACGGGGATCCGGTGTTCCACTCTGTTCAGTGATCGATACTCAGTGCAATTACACTATGACTGATACTCCCAGTAATACATAATCACGGGGAACCGGTGTTGCACTCCGGTCAGTGAGCTTCACTCAATACAATTCTACAGTGACTGATACTCCCAGTAATACATGGTCACTTGGAACTTGTGTTCCACTCCGGTCAGTCCCCTCACTCAGTACAATTCTACAGTGACTGATACTCCCAGCAATTCATTGTCACGGGGATCCGGTGTTCCACTCCATTCAGCGATCTTTTCTCAGTACAATTGTACAGTGACAGATACTGCCAGTAATACATGGTTAATGGGATCTGGTGCTCCACTCCGGTCAGTGACCCTCACTCAGTACAATTCTGCAGTGACTGATACTCCCTGTCAGACATGGTCACGGGTATCCGGTGTTACACTCCGGTCAGTGACCTTCACTGAGTACAATTCTAATGGGACTGATACTCACAGTAATACATGGTCACGGGGATCCGGTGTTCCACTCTGTTCAGTGATCGATACTCAGTGCAATTACACTATGACTGATACTCCCAGTAATACATGGTCACTGGGTTCACGTGTTCCACTCCGGTCAGTGACCCTGACTCAGTACAATTCAACTGAGACTGATAATCCTAGTAATACATGGTCACTTGGATCCGGTGTTCAACTCTGGTCAGTCACCATCACTCAGTACAATTCTACAGTGACTGATGCTCCCAGTAATACTTGGTCACTTGGATTCCACTCCGGTCAGTGATCTTCACTCAGTACAATTACACAGTGATATATAATCGCAGTAATACTTGTTCACAGGGATCCGGTGTTCCACTGCGGTCAGTGATCTTCACTCAGTACAATTCTACAGTGACTCATACTCCCAGTCATTAATAGTCACTGCAATCCGGTGTTCCACTCCTGTCAGTGAGCCACATTCTGTGCAATTCTACAGTGACAGATAATCGCAGGAATGCTTGGTCACAGGGATACGGTGTTCCACTCCGGTCAGTGAGCTTTACTCAGTACAATTCTACAGTGACTGATCCTCCCAGGAATACATGAACACTGGGATCCGGTGCTCCACTCCGGGAAGTGATCGAAACTCAGTACAATTCCACAGTGACTGATTCTCCTCGTAAGACATCGTAACTGGGATCCGGTGTTTCACTCCAGTCATTGATCTTCACTCAGTACTATTATGCTGTGACTGATACTCCCAGTAACACATGGTCACGGGGATCCGGTGTTGCTCTCCGGTCAGTGAGCTTCACTCAATACAATTTTACATTGACTGATGCTCCCAGTAATACATGGTCACGGGGATCCGGTGTTGCTCTCCGGTCAGTTAGCTTCACTCAATACAATTTTACATTGACTTATGCTCCCAGTTATACATGGTCACGGGGATCCGGTGTTCCAATCCGTTCAGTGATCGATACTCAGTGCAATTCCACAGTGACTGATACTCCCAGTAATACATGGTCACTTGGATCTGCTGTTCCACTCCGGTCACTTACCCTCACTCAATACAATTCGACAGTGATTGATACTACCGGGAATACATGATCACTGGGATCCGGTGTTTCTCTCCAGTCAGTGACTTCACTCAGTACTATTCTACAGTGACTGATACTCTCAGTAATACATGATCACGGGGAACCGGTGTTGCACTCCGGTCAGTGAGCTTCACTCAATACAATTCTACAGTGACTGATACTCCCAGTAATACATGGTCACTTGGAACTTGTGTTCCACTCCAGTCAGTCCCCTCACTCAGTACAATTCTACAGTGACTGATACTCCCAGCAATACATTGTCACGGGGATCCGTTGTTCCACTCCATTCAGCGATCTTCTCTCAGTACAATTCTACAGTGACAGATACTGTCAGTATTATTTGGACACGGGGAGCCGGTGTTCCACTCCGGTCAGTGATCCTCACTCTGTGCAAATCCACAGTGACTCATACTCCCATTAATACATTGTCACTGGGATCAGGTGTTCCACTCCGGTCTGTGACCCTCACTGAGTACAATTCAACAGTGACTGGTACTCCCAGTAATACATGGTCACTGGGTTCCGTTGTTCCACTCCGGTCAGTGATCGTCACTCAGTACAATTCTACTGTGACTGATACTGCCAGTAATATTTGGACACGGGCATCCGGTGTTCCACTCCGGTCAGTGACCCTCACTCTGTACAATTCCACAGTCACTGACACTCCCAGTAATACATGGTCATTGGGATTCGGTGTTCCACTTCGGTCAGTGACCCTCACTATGTACAATTGTACATTGACTGATCGTCCCAGTAATACATGGTCACTGGGATCCGATGTTCCACTCCGGTCAGTGATCCTCACACAGTGCAATTATGCAGTGACCTATACTCACAGTAATACATGGTCACCGGAATCCGATGTTCCACTCTGGTCCGTGATCCTCACACAATACAATTCTACAGTGACAGATACTCCCAGTAATACATGGTCACGGGGATCCGGAGTGCCACTCTGGTCTGTGATCGATACTCAGTACAATTCCACAGTGACTGATACTCCCAGTGACACATGGTCACTTGGATGCAATGCTCCACTCTGGTCAGTGATCCACACTCAGTACAATTCTGCAGTGACAGATCCTCCCCTTAATTAATTTCCCCAACATATTTTTCGGCTTTGTAATCTGAGTAAACAGTGCACAATATTCCATGAATGACAATAACCTGGCAATTCAGGAGAGCTGTGAGCTACAAATAGAGACATTTTCAATTCAGACAGTGGCTTAAAACCACAGAAATAATTGAGGAGATTGACTTGATGAAATGATCGCATTGATCGGGTGTCTGTATAACACTCACCCCCTAGATCAGCATGTAACATTGTAAGTGAAAGTGTAAAAACAGAGACCAGCTCATACAACTTCAATAGTTAGAGTCACTTACTAGGAACGCCAATGACAGCGACGATCGGGTAAAATATTTTGTCGGGCATTCGTCTTGAACTTTCCATTTTCTGTGTGAAATTATCTGTCTCTTTGTGCTGCAGGCAGTCTCTCTGTATAAAACTCCGAGGCGACACATTCCCAGGGCCATTAATTTATACACTGTGGGATCTCTATGGGGAAATTGAGGTTGCAACATTGTTCAAATTGTTTTTCCAAAACTTTGAACAAACGGGATTATGGCAGTCGAGTAAATTTCTTTTATTGATTGAAACTAATACAAACCCTGAAAATAATACAATCCCTTAAAGTAATACATCGCCTCAAACTAACCAAGCTCCTCAAACCAATACACACCCTCAAACTAATATATCCCCTCAAACTAATAGATTCTTTCAAACTAAATCTCCCCTCAAGCTATTCCAGATCGTCAAAATGATACTGCCACTTAGTCACCCCATCAAACTGATACATAACTCAAACTAAATTAGTCCTGCAAACTGATGCAGACCTTCAAGCTGATGCCACCACTCAAACAAGTATGGCCGCTCTCGGATTTTCTCTCTCCCTGAACAGCTAACATTCTCTCTCACTGTCTCTCGCAATTTCTCTCTCTCCTTGCCTCTCATTCATTCTCTCTCGCCTTGTCCGCTTATTTTCTATCTGCCATTCTCAATTTATCTCTCTACTTGCCCCTCTGACAGACTCTCTACCTGCCCCTCTCACTCTCTCAGTCCATAGCCTCAACGTTCTCCGTCCCCTGCTCCATTTACTATCCCTCCCCATTCCCCTCCCTCTTTCTTTCTCTATCTCTGATCCCTTACTTTCTCTTTCTCTGCTCCTCTCACTTACTCTCTCCCTGCCATTCTCATCTTCTATCTCTCACAGCCCCTCCCACTTTCTCTCTTTATGTCTGCTGCTTTACTTTCCCTCACTATGTCCCTCTCACTTTCTTTCTCTCTCCGTGCCACTCTGACTTTCTCTCTCCCTTCCCCTCACCTTCTAACTATTCCACTACTTCCCAATTTCTCTCTCTCTGCTCCCTCGTCCCCTCTCGCTTTTTCTCTCTCAAACTGTCCTCTCACATTCACTCCATCTGCCCTCTCATGTACTCGCTCTCCCTGCCCCATCTCTCTGTCTTTCCTGCCACTCTCACTATCTCCCTCCTTGCCCCTGTCACTTTCTCGCTCCCTTCACATCTCACTTTCTGTCTCTTTCCAACACTTCTCGGATTCTCTCTCACCCTGCCCATCTCACATTCTCTGGTTCCAAGTCCCTATCACTTTCTCTTTTATTTCACCCCTCAGTTTTTCTTTCTTGTGGCCTCTCTCCCCACCCCTCTCACGCTGACATTCACAATTTATCGCTCTCCATGCCCCTCACAAATTCTCTCTTCCTACCGCTCTCACTCTCTCGCTCACTTCCCCCTCATTTTCTCTTACATCCCGCCCTCTCACATTCTCTGCCTCCATGTAACAGTCACTTTCTCTCTCCCCGCATCTTCCACTTTCTATCTCTCTACCCTTCAGTTTCTCTCTTCATATCCCTCACCCCAACTCTTTCCATCTGCCCCGTCACATTCTCTCTCTCCAGATGCGCCTCACTTTCTCTCAGTCCCTGTCCCTCACTTTCTCTCTATTTCTGCACATGTCATTTTCTCTCCCATGAGCCTATCACTTTCTTCTGTCCTCTGCCCCCTTACTTTCTCTCTCTCTGCCTGCTCCTCTTACTTTTTCCCTCTCCCTTCCCATCACATATTACCGCTCTGCCCTGCCGCACAATCTTTCACTCTCTGCCACTCTCACTTTCACTCTCCCTTCACCTCTCTCAAAACCCTCTCACTGCCCATCTCACTTTTTCTCTCTCCCTTTTCCTCTCACAACCTCACTGTCTCTGGCTCTCCCACTCTCTCTCTCCTCCTGCCCTCTCATTTTCCTAATCTCCCTACCCATCCCACTTTCTCTGTTTTCTTGACTATCTCATTTTCAATTTCAATGCCGTCTCACAGTCTTTCTCTCAACCCCCTCACTTTCTTTGTCTCTACCCCTCTCATATTCTCTCTGTCCCTGCCCCAATCACTTTTTCTCTTTTCCTGCCCCTTTTGCTTTCTCTCTTACTCTCCCCTCTCACTCTCTCTCTCTCATCCTCTCAATTTTTCTCTCTAGCTGCCCTCTCACTTCCTCTCACCCCGCTCTCTCACTTGCCCTCTCCCTGCACATCCCAGTTTCACGTTCTCCCTGGACCTCTGGCTTGCTCTATCTACCTGCCAGTCTTACTTTCTCTGCAATGCCCCTCTCATTTTCTCTCTCTGATAGCCCGATCCACTTCCTCGCAATCTCTCTGCCGCTCTGACTTTCTCTCTCTTTCTTCATCTCTCACTTTCTATCCCCTTCCCTCGCCTCTCACTTTATCTTTCTCCCTGGCTCTCTTCCCTTTTCTCTTTTCGCTGTCGCGTGTTGTAAAGGACAATTCTAAATCAATTACAAGTGGGGTCTGTAGCTGAATGGTTCTGGTCTTTGGGTTAGAATTCCACAGGTTGTGATTTGGAATTCACCCAGGTTGAGATTGTTTTTATATTTTACTGACTGGCACCAGGCAGAAATTAAATTTCCACAGTATGAATTATTGGATAAAACCCCAAACAGTTCATTTTACAACCCTCGCCATATCTTAGGAATACAAACCGTGATTGCACGAAATGTGAAATCTCCGTATATATTCGTGGGGCTGAGATTCGATCTGAAAAAGTCTGGATACAGTCTTTGGATGTCGTTTGTGAAGTGCATGCTTCTTGTTGCTGTAACCGTGTTATGGCCTAAGTGTGAATTTAGACACTGAAAATTAAAATTGAAAGGGCCCCAGGGAAACCTGAACTCACAATCCCTGGGTTACAACTTTCTCTGGGTATTAGGACCGTGGATTTGTTTATCTATATTAATGACTTAGACTTGGGTCTACAGGGCACAATTTAAAAATGTGCAGCTGACACAAAACTTGGATGTATTTTGAACTGTGAGGAGAATAGTGAGAAACGTCAAGAGAACATAAGCCAGTGGGATGGGTAGGCACGTGGTTGATGTAACTTAATGGAGAAATTGTGAATTGAGACCTCCTGGTAGGAAGAAAAGGGAGAGGCAATATAAACAGGGGGTGCAGGTGCGTGTGACCTGGAGTTTTATGTGTACAAATTGTTGAAGATGACATGTCAGGTAGTGAAAGTCTCTATTGAGGCATGCAAGGATCATGCACTTCATAAAAGGTGGCACAGAGTACAAAAAACAAAATGTTACGATGAAGCTTTATAAAACACGGGTTCGGCCTCAACTAGGGTATTGGAAAAACAGCTCCCATTGGCGGAAGGGTTCAATAACTAGAGAACACTGATTGAAAGCGGTTGGCAGAGGAATCAATGAGGACATGAAGAAAATGTTTTCAATGCAGCGAGTGACTGAGATATAGAGTGCACTGCCTGAGAAGGCGGTGGAAGTAGATTCAATCATTGCTTTAACACAGAATTGGATAAGGAGCTGAAGAGAAACAACAACTGTAGGGCTACAGGGAAACTGCACTGCTCTTTTCTGTCACCATCTACTTGTGTGTGTCGCATGTGAATGCCAGCGTGTGTGCGTAATGTATCCGTAGGCGTTAACCAAATTAGAGTTTAAGTTAAGTTAAATAAAATTTCACTTTTCTTCGTTAAAACTAAGAAAACCTGTTGTTGCCTGTTCTCTGCCCTAGAATTGGGAAGCGGTGAACAAGGATTCACCAAGGCAGAGCTAAAACACGGTGTTTACCATTATACCCTGTTACAGTAAGACCAAGAGAAGGCTGAAAGGGAACACGAGATCTCTTTCTCAACTGGTCATAACATCAGGTGTATCACGGCCCTCAACTGTTCTGGAATTAACAATGCAGTTATTCGCTGCCCTGTCTTATCTGAGATAGTAAATTGATACTTTGCATCTGTATTTAGCAATGGAGAAGATGCAAACCAGGGACTGTTGAAAACAGAAGATAAGCCAAACACTAGAGGGGGCTACAATTGGTAAACAGGAATTATTAGACATATTTTCTGAACTGTAAGTGGATAAAGCACCAGGGCTGGATGAGATGCAACCAAAGATACTGAGGGAAGTGAGGGTGGCAATCGCAGAGGCAGTGTCCACAATTTTTCAGTCTTCCTTCGACTCAGCAGTGGTGCCAGAGGACTGGAGAATTGCAGACGTTGCACCCTTTTTCAAAAACGGGTGTAATGATAAGCCCAGCAAATACTTGTCAGTCAGTTTAACTTCGGTGTAGGAAAAACTACTGGAAAATATAATTCGGGACAAAATCAATGGTCACATGGACAAATGTGAGTTAATTAAGCAAAGCTGACATGGATTTCTTATAGGAAAGTCATATTTAACTAACTTGCTGGTTTTTTGAGGAGGTTAACAGACACGGTTAATAAGTACAATGCTATTGATGTGGTGCACATGGGCTTTCAAAAGGCACTTGATTCATTGCCACACAACAGACTTGTGAGAAAACTTGTAGCTTATGGAATACAATAAGTGGTAGCAACATGGATAGGAAATTGGCTGATTGACAGCAAACAAAGAGGAGTGGTTAATATATGTTTTGGGGGCTGGAGGAAGGTTTGTAGAGGAGCTCCCCAGGGATGAGTGTTGGGATCCGTGCTTTTCCTAATATATATATTAATGATCTAGACCTTGGGTGTACAGGGCTCAATTTCAAAGTTTGTAGACAATACAAAACTTGCAAGCTTGTGAACTGTGAGGAGGATAGTGTAGAACTTCAAAAGGACATGGACAAGTTAGTGGGATGGCAGATAGATGGCAAATGGAGTTCAGTGCAGTGAAATGTGAATTGATTCATTTTGGTAGGAAGAACATGCAGAGACAATATACAATAAAGGGCACAATTTTAGAGTGGGTGCAGGAGCACAGGGACCGAGGTGTATATGTGCATATATCATGAAATGTGGCAGACAGGTTGAGAGAGCAATTAATAAAGCAGACAGTATCCAGGCCTTCATTAATAGGAGCATTGAGTACAAAAACAAGGACGTTATGTTGAAGGTGTTTAAGACATTAGTTCAGCCTCAGTTGAAGTATTGCATCCAATTCTGGGCGCCAAACGTGAGGAAAGATGTGACAGCATTGGAGAGAGTACAGAAGAGGTTCACAAGAATAGTTCCAGGGATGAGGAATTTCAGTTATGAAGATAGATTGGAGAAGTATGGACTGTTTTCCTTAGAAAATAGAAGGGGGAGAGGTAATTTGATGGAGGTGTTCCAAATCATGAGGGGTCGGAAAGAGTAGATACAGGGAAACTGTTCCCAATCATGAAAGGATCGAGAACGAGAGGGCACAGATTTAAAATATTTGGCAACCGAAGCAAAAGTGACATGAAGAAAAACATTTTCACAAGCAAGTGGTTAAGGTCTGGAATGTGCTACTGGGGAGTGTGGTGGAGGTTGGTTGAATTGAAGCATTCAACTGGGAACTAGACAGTTCTCTGTAAAGGAAGAATGTGCAGGGTTATGGGGGGAAGGCAGAGGAATGGTCCTGACCGAATTTCTCTTCCAGAGAGCCAGTCCAGACACGATGGGCCGAATGGCCGACTTTTGCACAGTAACAATTCCGTGATTCTGTGATCTTGTCGCATATCCACGCTCTCAGATATAACACCAACACCATTTGCACTGCAGCTACCCTTCAAGATACACCAATGATTTCACTTGTACTCGACCTGCACATCCAAGCACATCACTGATGTCACCTTTACTGCAATTACCCATCCAGATACTTAACTGAATACAATCGTTACATATGCACGCATCCAGGTACATTGCTGAACTACTTAGCAGCATAACTACCCATCAGATATATAACTGACCTCAATTCTTCTGTAACTGTCCATGCAGATATTTCAGTAACATCACCTGTTAGCTAAGCATCCATATATATGCCTGAAATCACCTTAACTGTATGCAACAATCCGGATATATCACTGACCTTAGTTGGACTATAACTACCCATCCAGATGCATCACTGAACTCATTTCACTGTAGCTGCCCATCCAGACGTATCACTTGCACTCGAACTAAAAAAAACGCATAATCACTGTCCTAGCTTGAACTTAACCACGCTCAAAGATAGAATGCGTACTTCATTGGTACTACTGATGCCAATCCAGATGTGGCAATAATTTCACTTGTACTTCAACTAAACAACCAGGTACATAAAATAGCCCTTTTACTGTGCATCTACGCATCCAGATACATCACCGAAATCATTTGCCACACGACTACCCTCTACATATATCACGGACATCATTTGTAGTCTGAAGCTATCCATCCCTACCCATCATTGACTTGAAGTTCCTTCCCAGTTAGATATATGCCCTCACCTTCATGGCAACAGTGGCGCAGTGGTTACCACCGCAGCCTCACAGCTCCAGCGACCCGGGTTCAATTCTGGGTACTGCCTGTGTGGAGTTTGCAAGTTCTCCCTGTGTCTGCGTGGGTTTTCTCCGGGTGCTCCGGTTTCCTCCCACAGCCAAAAGACTTGCAGGTTGGTAAGTAAATTGGCCATTATAAATTGCCCCTAGTAGAGGTAGGTGGTAGGGGAATATAGGGACAGTTCGGGATGTAGTAGGAATATAGGATTAGTATAAAATGGGTGGTTGACTCGGTGGGCCGAAGGGCCTGTTTCAGTGCTGTATCTCTAAAACTAAAAAAAAAAATAAAAACTATCCCTTCATATATTTTACTGACCTTACGTTTACTGCAACCAGCTATATCACTGACCTCATTTGTGCTGTAACTACCCATCTAAAAAATAACTGTCACTTATGTTTATGTGGCGCCTTTTATGTAGTTTATGTTCCCAAGATACTTCACGGGAACATTGAACAGACACATGGCACAGACACATAAGGAAATATTAGCCCAGATGACCACAAGCTTCCTCAAATGTGTATGTCTTAAGAAATGCCATGCAGGAGGAAAGACGTTTAGAGAGTTGTAGAGGTACAAGGACGGAATTCCAGATCTTCATGCCGAAGCTGCTAAAGGTGTGGCCACCAAATATGGAGTGAATAAAATCAGAGAGTTTCGCGTAGCCATAATTAGATGAGTCCGGAATACTCGTCGGTTTGTTGTGCTGGCGCAGATTACACACATAGGGAGGGGCGAGGCATTGGAACAATTTGAAAAAAGTGAAGGAACACTTTAATATAAAGATGTTGGCTGACTGGACACCAATGTAGGTTAGCAAGCCGACCGGTGATCGGTGAAAGGGCCTCGCTGTGAGTCACGAAGTCGCAGCAGTGTTTTGTATGACCTCAGTGAAATGGAGGTTCGGACTCATCCAGTCCAGAGGTATTAAAGGAACGGATGGCGTTTTCAGCAGCAGCAATTGTGAAGGTGGGCATACAGTGCAAAACATGCAGTATCATTGATGTTATTAATTGGAGAACAGAGTACAAGAACAAGGAATTTATGCTGAATTTTTATAAGACACTAGTTCGGCCTCAGCTGGAGTATTGCATCCAGTTCTGGGCGCACACTTTAGGAAGATGTGAAGGAATTGGAGCGAGTACAGAAAAGATTCACGGGAATGGTGCTAGGGTTGTGGAATTTCTGTTATGGAGATACATTGGAGAAGTTAGGACTGTTTTCCTTTGAGAAGATTAGTCAAGCAGGTGATTTGCTGGAGGTATTAAAAGTCATGAGGGATCTAGACAGAGTAGATAGGGAGAAAATGTACCCACTCATGAAAGTATAGGGAATGAGAAGGCACAGATTTAAAGTATTTGGCAAGGGAAGCAAAAGTGACATGAGGAAAACAATTTTCACACAGCGAGTGGTTATGTTCTGGAATATGCTGCCTGAGAACGTAATGGAGGCACGTTAAATGGAAGCATTCAAAACGGAATTAAACAGTTATATGAAAAGGAAGAAAGCCCAGGCTTATGGGAAGAAGCAGGGGGATCGGAACTGAGGAAATTTCTCTTTCAGGGAGCCGGTGCAGACAGGATGGGCTGAACGGCCTCGTTCCGCACTCCAATGATTCTGTGATTTTGTGCTGGGTTTGGAAGCATATATCGGGGTCAAACCTCAACCCACATTTGTGTACATATCTAGTCGCAGGCAAAGAGCAGGCGAGGGATGAAGTCAATGGCTAAAGGTCGTACTGTTGAGCAGGAGTCATGGCTATGGCTTCAGTCTTCCCACTACATAATTCGATGAAAGCTTTGATCAGCCAGAAGGCCTTCTGAGCAACTGCAGATCTGAAGTGTCAGATCTGTCAGCTGCCGAAGGGAAGTGGGCCCCACTCCCTCACATCAGCTTCCTTCTTCTCACCCAAGCCCCTCGCCTGGGTTTGTCCAGATGGAAACCAAACCTCAATCCACTATCTGACTTGTCGAGCGAAATGGAGAAAGTGCAAGAGCAGCTGAGGAATGGAACGGAGACAGTCTCAGTAATGTGACTCAAAGTGCATTAAATTAATGATCAATTCACACAAAATGATTCTTAACATCTTCAGCATTTTGTTTTCATATGCACAAGTTCATTTCTTTATAAGCAAATGCCAGGAGCTGCAACTGGAACCAGTGGTAATGGAGGAGGGAATGTGGTTGTTTTTCCTTCTCCTGTGCAGGCAAAGCTGTGACTCTTCTCCTGAACACTTGACACCCTCCGAAGGTCACCTCCTGCCCTTGACAATTCTGGGGATAAATATTACATTGATGGACTGGAAACACTGGCACCCACCTCTGGGCTTCTCTCAGCACTTTTGTTTCAACATTAATTGAATATTTGATATAACTGGATATTTCACAGCAACCATGAACTGCTCTCTGAACTTGGACTGAGTCACCATATAAATAAATGCATTTGTGCAGCTATTTAAATTCTGCAGCATGATTCCAACATTTCGAAATACCAATAAAGAATCATTGAGATAATCGGGAGTTGTTCCTGCAATTCTATATTTAAAGAATTCGATAACAGATGTCAACCAGATAAGTATGAAGCTGCCAGATATGGTGAAGAGTAAAATCACGGACTTCCTTCTGCTCTCAATCAGTGGGTCACTGTGATTCTTCCCCTTGATGTGACCCCTCAGTCCTTTACGGACTCGACTGGCCACTAAAATGCGTCCGACTGCTAGGGAGTTGAGCAGCAGAATTAAAGCGAATGGAAGCAATGGGATTAAAACCTGATCCAACCACTGAAATCCCACCCATCCGGGATCAGTGTAAAGTATTGACTTTGGATAGCAGAATAACGGTACACTGGATACTATCAACACTAGTTCATATAAAAAACACAGCGGAATATTTTTTAAGAAGAGCATAATGCAAGTTATTGCTAAAATGACAGCTGTAGTTTTCTTGGTGCAATATTTAACTGTCAGGTTTTGGTAACAAATGGCCACAAATCGATCAAAAGAGAAAGTGATGGTGAACCAGACAGAACAGTCTCTTGCTGCACGAAGCAGGGCAATGTTCACACAGCAGACAGGGATGATGCCCAGGAAAGATCCCGGGAAATAAAAATGACTAAGTTGCCTGAGTATGACGTCAGTGATAATGAGCAGTAAATCCGCCGTTGCCATGGCCACCAGGTAGCGATGGGTGCAAGTGGAGAGGCCAAAATTTCCCCTGGGCAGGATCGCAATCGCCACGAAATTACCTGTGAGAGAGCAAAGGGTAAAAAACTGGAAATTACTGATCAATCGTTCTCCGTGTCAGAGCTCAGTCAATAAGGATTGAATTTTAGCACTAAAAACGGATCAGTTGGAAAAAGGTCAGAGGTTAACAAATGCCAATAACGTCCTCACCCGCCTCGAATCTTTCAGATTTGGAGGAAGCGAGACTGAGCCTTCTGCCAAACACACCCACAATTTGAAATCATGATCAAACACTCCTGCTCCAGCCTTGGAGGTGTTGGGGGATAATCGGACGCCCTCGGGATCAGATCCTCCCATTTAGTCAAGAATAAGATACTCACTGCTCCACTATCCAGGATCAGAACCTATGTTATCCTGATTTGACACACCAGAGATTTGCATCACCCTGTTGGTGGTGAGTGCAAACTTGCAGGATCTGATAAACTCTCTGCCTCCACAGGATTGGGAACTGAAATACCTTCCTTCTGGGGTTGTAGATCGAGCATCCATCTTCCTGTCTCTTCCACCCTGCCCCCACCTCCCGCATTGCACTCCCGCTCTCCGTCCTCCACTCCTGCCCTACCCCTCACCGGACTCAAAGCATTCTGCATTACTGAGACCCCTGCACAGGTTTGGGGATCAGGCACGCCATCATCTACTACCCCTGTCTCCACTTCTCCCTCAACCTCCTGCACCCCATCCCTTCACACAAACCTTCAAACTCCTTCCCCCTCTCCATTCCTGGACGACGCTACAGGAAGGACGGCCCCCTCCCTGGCTTTGGGAATCAGGCACTCTTCCAATCACCTCTCCTCCTGCTCAATCCTCCCCATCACTGGAAATTGTAATGATGAATGATACCTCTCCCATTGTACTCTGCCTGCCTTTCCTTGCACTTGAACCAAACTCATGGATATGAGACCCTTCCATGGAATTGTGCATCGACATCCCTGATTTCGAAGACGTCTATCCCTCTGGAGTTGTGGATTGGATACCTGCGGTATCAGGCAACTCACCAAGAACCCGGAGTCATTTTTGTTCCCGCCCTGGTCCAGATTCCTCCATGACCAACGGGAATCCAAGTCTGTCAGTTAGACTGACATCAGGACGGGGAACATTTCAAGGATAAATGGGACAGTATGTAGAGTTGAAACTCCGAAACTACGCTCCCACCTCTATCATGCACTTCTGTTAATATCCAGCCCTGAGCTTTGAAACAAAAGGTACATGCCGACGCTGTTGTAAATCTAATGACAACAGAAATTTGAAAACACTCAGTAGGTATGGCAGCATCTGTCGAGGGAGAAACAGAGTTAACATTTCAGCTCGATAACCTTTCATTTGAACTGGAAGATATTCGACATTAACCATCGCAAAGGAACTGTAGAAAAGAGAAAAGTGGGGTACAGGGGAGAAAATAAAACAGCGCCGTAGCTCTGTGATGGATGGAGGTCAGGAGTGATTCAATGACAGAAGGGATCATCGTGCATGGATAATGGAACAAAAAATAGTACAAAGGATGGCTGCAGCAGTAGTGTAAATGTTTACACTAGAATAACAGAGCAGGAGGAAAGCATGGAAAATCTGGCCAGGAGAATAAGACGCCAGTGGTTAGACAATGTGGTGGAAAAATGTGGAGAGACCCTTGGGGTGAGGAGCAACCAATAGGCCGTGAACTGATAGAGGATCCCCATCCCAATGACCAGCTCACAGCTCTTCCTTTCCCAGTAACTTCGGCTTTTGCCATTAGCCATTAGCAGCACAGTTCATCTGAGTGAATGGAATGGTGGTTATGATCTGATACATTTCATCTCAGTGTTGCGTCTGACGTACAATAAAGTACCCACTTGAAAACTGCAGAGATGTATCTGTAGAAGAGTGCTGGAGATCATAGTGGGCGCGGGAGGGCAATTCCATTCACTGTGAGTTTAATGACTGCTAGGATTTTCTGGGCTTCGGAATGTTAATGGGCATCTGGAAGGTAGCTCCAAGCTCTGAAGGAAGGAAGCTAAATCACGAGTGTTTTGGGATAGTAGGGGCATATTAGAGCAGTTGGTATAGGTTCAGCAGCTGTCGAAGAGAGAGAGATCTGGGGAGGAACTAAACTGTCATATACTCATTGAATAAATTCAATAAAAAAAACATCAAGGCATTTTATTTAGTTCTGTGGAGATATTTGATAAAGTGCTCAAGAAAAGGGTAAATATTCTGATTTAGTTGTATGGCATCAATCACAATCAATCCTAGAACCTTCAGTATGTTATGCATGTATTGATTAAGTTACTGTATCATTAATCAGATTATATATATAAAATATATATAATTAAGCATTTAGATCGTTTGTTACTTACTGTGGTCAACATGCCAGACCATTGGGTTATTGTGCGATATGAGGCATTATGAGATTCAGGTACACCTTTGTTATTTTAACGCTGGGAAGCCTGACCAGGCAAAATTTATCAGATTGGATCGCTTGAGAATGAATGAAGTTCTGCGCAGAAGAGACATTACTTAAGACACAATGTCTGGGACGCTGTGGAACATGAGAACTCCTTTGTCCATGTTGCCCAGGTGTCTTATCGCAAATGGAAGTAGTAATTAAAAGCCAGTCTAATTAGGCTGACTGACATGTGGCGCGATGCTCAGAAAAGCGTTACGAACAGGAGTTTTCTAAGCTGTTGGTGCGCGAAACAATAGCAGCTTTCAGAGGTTAAATCACGGACTGACAGTAAAAACCTTGTCCACGTGATGAGGGATGAAGACCAAAAAAAGAGAAAGGACCTTTGCTTTGTTCAATGAACACTATTCTACCAGGGAGTGCTCCTGAGAGAGCTGAACATTTATCTTCCTAAACCTTTCCAGCATAATTTTACATCCAATGAACGTTCTGCAATTATTATCCAACTATACTGTTGCCTGAATTGGTGAAGTCTTGTCCGGAGCCAAATTAAAGTGTATTGAACTTCATGAGGCAGCAGAAACACACTTTCAATATTTGAAGGCAAATCCAAAATGAGACTAGAACATAGAACATTACAGCGCAGTACAGGCCCTTCGGCCCTCGATGTTGCGCCGACCTATGAAACCATCTGACCTACACTATTCCATTTTCATCCATATGTCTATCCAATGACCACTTAAATGCCCTTCAAGTTGGCGAGTCCACTACTGTTGCAGGCAGGGCGTTCTACGCCCCTACTGCTCTCTGAGTAAAGAAACTACCTCTGACATCTGTCCCATATCTATCACCCCTCAACTTAAAGCTATGTGCCCTCGTGTTTGCCATCACCATCCGAGGAAAAAGACTCTCACTATCCACCCTATCTAACCCTCTGATTATCTTATATGTCTCTATTAAGTCACCTCTCCTCCTCCTTCTATCCAACGAAAACAACCTCAAGTCCCTCAGCCTTTCCTCGTAAGACCTTCCCTCCATACCAGGCACAATCCTAGTAAATCTCCTCTGCACCCTTTCCAAAGCTTCCACATCCTTCCTATAATGCGGTGACCAGAACTGCACGCAATACTCCAGGTGCGGCCTCACCAGAGTTTTGTACAGCTGCAGCATGACCTCGTGGCTCCGAAACTCGATCCCCCTACTAATAAAAGCTAAAACACCATATGCCTTCTTAACAGCCCTATTAACCTGGGTAGCAACTTTCAGGGATTTATGTACCTGGACACCAAGATCTCTCTGCTCATCTGCACTACCAAGAATCTGCCCATTAGCCCAGTACTCTGCATTCCTGTTACTCCTTCCAAAGTGAATCACCTCACACGTTTCCGCATTAAACTCCATTTGCCATCTCTCAGACCAGCTCTGCAGCCTATCTATGTCCCTCTGAACCCTACAACATCCTTCGGCACTATCCACAACTCCACCGACCTTCGTGTCATCCGCAAATTTACTAACCCACCGTTCTACACCCTCATCCAGGTCATTTATAAAAATGACAAACAGCAGTGGCCCCAAAACAGATCCTTGCGGTACACCACTAGTAACTAAACTCCAGGATGAACATTTGCCATCAACCACCACCCTCTGGCTTCTTTCAGCTAGCCAATTTCTGATCCAAAGCTCTAAATCACCTTCAACCCCATACTTCCGTATTTTGTGCAAGTTTATTTATTTTTTGAATGATATATTCGGGTAGCTTACTGCACTACTGTTAATACAGGAGAAGAGTGCAGTAAGCTACCCGAATATATTATTTTAAAAATAAATAAACTTGCACAATGGCAAATTAATTTCAGTGTAGCTGAGTGTGCGGTGCTGCATTTTTAGCCAGAAAAATAAGACACCCAAATGTTCCTTGGAAAATATGCATTAATTTGGTAGACTTACAAAAGGATTCACAGACACAGATTCGCAAATCATTTACATTTAATTTACAGAGGAATGGAATGGCAAAAGCTGAACACTGATATTAAATTAATATTGCCCCTTGTTTCTACAACACTGAGCGTTCTGTATGCAGTTCAGGTCTCCATTTAACAGAAAAGGGTATTGACGCACAGGTGCAATGAACTTCACGAGCAGAACAGCAGAACTGAGAGAATTGATCTATTTATTTTATCATTAGCAGCTTATAATATTTTATTGACTGCATCCAGTTCTGATGTCTATATTATAAAAGTCTGCGATGTATGTTCCTGAACTGTAAATGGCCTTCATCACAGAGACCCTCCTCACAGAGCTAAAAGCAGAGATGTTGTGGTTTATATGTGTCAAGTCTCTGTATCATAGGGAAGAACTGATCTGCAAAACTTTAACCAGTTACTGCAGGAACATAGTCACAGAATGACAGATGGAGGCCATTTGAATTGTTGTCGCTGTGTTAGCTCTCCAAAAGAACACTTTACCTCGTATCATTTCTCCAGCTTCTCCCCATCACGCTGAACATTCATCATTTTCAGATAGCAATCCAATTCCTCCTAAATTCCCCTATTTAAAATGCCTCCAATCCACTCTCAGGTAATGCATTCCAGATGAGAATCACTCATTGTTTGAAAAAAAATCCTTATGTTACAATTGCTTCTTTTGCCAATTACCTGAAATACATGTCCTCTTGTTTCCGATCCTTCAACCGATATAAACAGTATTTTTCCTTTCTGCTTTGCCCAGACTATTCATGATTTTGAACACCTCTATAAAATCTTCGCTCAACCTTCTCTTCTGCAGGGAACATAGTCGCAACTGCTCCAATCTATTTACGTAACTAACGTTCCTCATCGCTGAAAGCGTTTTCGGAAATCTTTCCTGCACCCTTTCTAATGACTTCACAATTTTCCTAAATTGCTGTGCTTAGAAAGGGACACAGCACTCTAGTTGAGATCGAATCACAATTATACACAATTTTAACACAACTGCAATAATCACGGTCCAATATTCATCCTGAGTAGCAGCAAGATAATAAAATTCAACATCAACGATCCACAATTTTTTTCAGGACCGTGCTGGAGGAAGGAAATAATCAGCATTATAAAGTGTTACCAGTGACGCTACTTAGGGTAAGGATAAGTCATTCTACACAGGATTTGAATATGGTGACTGTGTTGCACTGCTGTTAACATCTGTTTTTGTTCAATAGGAAACACAGCCAAATCAATGCACTTCACTTTACAACTTATTACCCAATAACTTCAACCAATAGCAACAATTGTTTCCCTTTTCTGCCATTTATAAAACAGGAAAGCAGTTTCATCATGCAGAGATGTTATTCACCTGAAAGACACAATGCAGTTCTACAGTGACATACTTCCAGTGTTACATGGCCACTGGGGTGAGGTATTCCATTCAATTTAGTGTCACACACTCAGTGCAATTCTATAGTGATAAATGCTCCCAGTAAGACATGGTCACTGGGATCATGTGTTGTAGTCTGGTACATGACTCACACTCAGTACAATTCTGCAATGACTGAAAGTCACAGGCATACATGGTCACTGTTGTTAGCTTTTCAATTACGGATGGTTAAACACACTCAGTGCTGTTGTACAATATCTGACAATGCCAGGAATATATTTCTTCAGATAGATGCCTGCACTGAAGTTTGAGTCAACAGTGCAGAATACTCTAGAAGAGAATGACTAGACATTTCAGAGAACCCATGAGCTACAAATAGGTTTGTTTTCAATTGAGGCAATGGAGTGTAACCACAGAGGTAATTCAGAAGAATTACCTTAACAAAATGGGGTCACTGACTGACTATATGTCTAACGGTCAACCTTAGCTCAACAGGTAACATTATCAATTACAATACAAAACCAGAGATGGAGTCTGGCACAGATATAAACCACTACAATGGATACAGTCACTTACCAGGAACACCAATAGAGGCAAGGATTCTGTAGTATATTTTCAGGATATTTTCACACTAATAGTCATACAGCATCATAGCACTGAAATAGGCCCTTCGGCCCACCGAGTCTGTGCCAACCAACAATCACTCATTTATATTAATCCTACATTAACCCCATATCCCTACCACATCCCCACAAATCTCCTACCACCTACCGATACGAGGGGCAATTTACCATCGTCAATTTACCTATCAAACTGCAAGTTTTAGGCTGTGGGAGGAAACAGGAGCACCCGGCAAAAACGCACGCACTCACAGGGAGAACTTGCAAACTCCACAGAGGCAGAACGCAAAATTGAACCCGGGTTGCTGGAGCTGTTAGGCGGCAGTGCTAACCACTGCGCCTCTGTGCTGCCCTAATGCTGCTCCGCAAAACAGTGCATCCTCTAAAACAAACACAGCATCTCATTCCAGTAAAGCCCCTTAAACAAAAACAGTCCGTCAAACAGATACATGATCTTAAACTATGTAAGAGCTAAATCTAATGTATCACCTCAAATAAATATGAACACCACACCCTGCATTTTGCCTTCCAAACCATGCACCAACCTGATCTGGAGCTCTCTCAGCGTTTCTTCACTGTTGGTGGGCCAAAATCATTGAACATACTTCAAAACAGCACTATGGGTATACCTACACATTATGGACTGCAGAGGGCAGCTCACCATCATCTTCTCAAAGGCAATTAGAAAGGGGAGTTAAATGATGTCCTTGACAGCCACGCTCCTATCAAAAGAACGAATAAACTCAACTTGTGAAGTAGGATACTCGATGGTGTAGAGGTGAAGAGCATCTGGGAGAACACATACAGAAATCTCTAAATGTAACGACACAGCGTAACAAGTCATCATACGACAAAGGACATTCTGAACTTTGTTGTTAGAGGGATATGAAGCTATGTATAATACTTTATGCTGGCTATACCAGACCTGGACTAACGTGTGAAATCCAGGTTGGCATATTCATCGAATGATACAGAAGTGATTGAGAGGGTACAAACATATTCACAAGCGGTACCAGAAACGTAAGGGCATGCCTATACCTGGAGAACGAACAGGATGTGGACTTTTCCCTTGAAAAGGAAAGTTTGAGTATTGATATAATAGAGATATTTAAAATTGTGAAACATTCTTCTGGAGTATATGTGGACAGATTTAAGGATTTTGTCCCCAGCCAGTCATCGGCTTCCGTGACGGGGCATTCCTTTCTTTGTCTCTCTCTCCTTCCCTCTCTTGGTGTTCTCTCTCCCTCCCTCTCTGTTTCTCTCTCTCTCTGTCTCTCCCTCTCTCTCTGTCTCTCCCTCTCTCTTTCTTTGCCTCTGTCTATGACTCTGTGACTCTCACACCATCTCTCCCTCTCTCTCTGTCTCTCCATCTCTCTCTGCCTCTCGATCTCTCTCTCTCTTTTGCTCCCTATCTGTCTCTCTAGCTCTCTCTCCTTCTTCTACTCTGTTTCACCTGATCTTTCTTTCTCTCCCTCTGTCCATGACTCAGTTTGTCTCTCTCTAACACCATCTCTGCCTTTCTGCCTCTCTGTCTTTGTCTCTCTCTCTGTCTATCTCTCTCCCTCTCTGTCTCTCTCTCTCCCTCTCTATCTCTCTCTTCCCCCTCTCTGTCTCCCTGTGTCGCTGTCTGTCCCTATCCATCTGTCTCTATCTCTATCTCTGTCTCGCCCTCTGTCTCCCTCTCTCTTTGTCTCTCTCTCTCTCCCTCTGTCGCTCTCTCTGTCTCTCCTCTCTCTCTCTTTCCCCTCTCTCTCTCTCTCTCTCTCTCTCTCTCTCTCTGCAGTACCCCACACTAGTCACAGCCTGCCAACCTGACAATGTCCCATTTATTCCTACCCTCTGTTTCCTGTACATTAATCAGTTCTCAATCCATGCAAATATATTCCCCTCAATCCCATGTGCTCTAATTTTGATTACTAACCTCTTGTTTTGGACCTTATCAAAAGCTTTCTGAAAATGAAAATCTACCACATCCACTGGTTCCCCCTTATCTATTCCGCTAATTTCATCCTCAAAAAACTCCAAACAGGTTTGTTAAAGATGATTTCCCTTTCATAAATCCATGTTTACTCTGACCAATCCTGTCATTATTTTCCAAGTGACCGGTAATCACATCCTTTATGATAGATTCGAGCATTTTCCCTATGACTGATGTTAGGCTAACAGGTCCGCCGTTCCCCATTTTCTCTCTCCATCCTTTTGTAAATAGTGGGGTTACATTTGCTACCTTCCAATCTGCAGGAACCATTCCAGAGTCTGTTAAATTTTGAAAGATGACACCAATGCATCAACTATCTCTACAGCCACCTCTTTCAGCACTCTGGGATGGAGATCATCAGGTCCAGGGGATTCATTTACTTTAAGACCCATTCATTAGTCTAGTGCTTTTTTTTAAACTAATATTTATATCTTGCAGTTCCTCATTTACACTAGTTCCTTGATTCTCCATTATTTCTGGGAGTTTTTAATATTTTCCTCTGTGAAGACAGACACAAAGTATTTGTTTAGTTTCTCTGCCATTGTCCTATGATGAGGGGCTGAGTACATTGGACCTGTATTCTCTGGAGTCCAGTCTGTAACTCACTCTCGGGTATCTGTTATTCTATATAGAAACCACCCTGAACCCCTCGATTAGATTCCAGGCTGTAACTCACTCCCGGGTATCTGTTATTCTATATATAAACCACACTGAACCCCTCGATTAGATTCCAGTCTGTAACTCACTCCCGGGCATCTGTTATTCCATATGTAAACCACCCTGAACCCCTCGATTAGATTCCAGTCTGTAACTCACTCCCAGGTATCTATTATTCCATATATAAACCACACTGAACCCCTCGATTAGATTCCAGTCTGTAACTCACTCACGGGCATCTGTTTTTCTTCACGTTATCCCCTACCACTATCTAACCCTCCATTTACCTGGTATTCCCCTCTCCACCACCAGCCCAATCTCTAAAAGGGATGCCTTTCAGCTAATCCAAGGTGGAGTTGGATTCAATCACCTGGATCCTTTCTCACTGAGATTACTGCCGATCTGCTTGGATTAAGAGCTCCCTAACACTGAATCGAGAAAAAAAGCTATTCTGAGAAAGAAGGAATCTGAGACCATGACAGATTGAGAAAGGGACAACAGCAACAGAGGCAGAGGCAGAGAAGGAGAGGGAGAAGGAGAAGGAGAGAGAGGGAGAGGGACAGAAAGAGATACTAAGTGAGAGAGACAGAGAGAGAGAGGCAGAGAAACACCGAGAGAGAGAGAGACAGAGGGACAGAGAGAGAGACAGAATCACTGTGACAGGCAGAGACTGAGAGAGAGAGAGAGAGGGAGAGAGAGAGAGAGAGAGAGAGAGAAACTGAAAGAGATACTGAGTGAGAAAGAGAGAGAGGGGGGCAGAGAGATACCGAGAGAGAGAGACAGAGGGACAGAGAGAGAGAGGGAGAGAATGATAGTGACAGGGAGAGACTGAGAGAGAGAGAGAGAGTGAGGGGGTAGAACGGGAAGCACCCTGGGCGTGTGCCGGACAGTAAGTTTGCTCTCTATCTCTCTGTCGCTATTTCATCTTTCCTTCTCTCGCTCAGGCACTCGTTCTCTTTTGACAGATCTTTCTCGGACTGACAGTGGAAGGAAGGTCACTGAGATTGCTTTGTTCAAATGCTCAATCTGGATTTAACTGCCAAGTTCTTCCGACTTCAACCATGCACTCCTCTACTCCATTCTTCCTCTCCCTCTTGCACTCACTCTCTCTCTGTCTCTCTGTCCCTGCCTCTATCTCTCACTGTGTCTCACTCCCTCTCTGTCTCTTTCTTTGTCTCTCTCTCTCTCTGTCTCTCTGCCCTTGCCTCTGTCTTTTTCTCTGTCTCTCACTCTGTCTCTCTGCTCCTCTCTCTGTCTCTCACTCACTCTCTCTTTCTCTGCCGCTCTCCCTCTCTGTCTGTCTGTCTGTCTCTCTCTGTCTCTCACTCTCTCTGTCTCTCTCACTCTCTCTCTGCCTGCCTGTCTGTCTCTCTATCTGGCTCTCTGACTCTCTGTCTCGGCCCTTACCTTCTGCATCTCTCTGACTCTCTCTCTCTTGCACACTGCTCCTGGCCACCGCCAACCCCTCTCTCTCAGCTTGCCTCCAGATATTCCGGGACAATGTTGCAATGTGTCTGTCGTACGGAAACCTGGGCTCCTGTCGCAGGTCTTTACTGGCTGCCAGGTTAGTACACGCATCAGTGGCAAATAATTCATCAGGAATCTTACTGCTTCATGGGGCATTCTGTAAGGAATATAATAAGAGCATGAGGTCATTCATCCCATTGAATCCATTCTGTCTTTCATTGAGCCTGTGGCTGATCCATGATCGAACTCTATATAACACCCCATAACCCTTACAAATCTAACTGACTGTCATAGAGTATTTTTAGCACAGAAGGAGGCCATTGGGCCCATCATTCCATTCTGGCTCTCCGTGAGTCTCCTCCCCCACTTGATCCCCCTAACCCAGCAAGTTGATTTCACCCATGTCCCCATCCAATTTCCTGTTGAGGTCATTAATCGTCTCGAATTCCACCACCTTCGTGGGCAGTGAGTTCCAGATCATTATCACTCGCTGTGTAAAAACCGTTCTTACTCACATTACCCCTGAATCTCTTGGCCAAAATCTTCAATCTGTGTCCCCTAGTCCTTGTATCATCAGTTAATGGAAACAGTTTTTCTTTGTCTAACTTATCTATACCTGTTATAATCTTCTACACCTCTATCGAATCTCCCCCCAAACGCATTTGCTTGAAGCAGAACAACCACAGCTTTTCCAACCTAACCTTGTAACTAAAATTCCTCATCCCAGGAACCATTCTGGTAAATCTCCTCTGCACCCTCTCAAGGACCCTCACGTCCTTCCTAAAGTGTGGTGACCAGAACTGGACACGATACTGTAGTTGTGGCCTAACCAGAGCTTTATAAAGGTTCAGCATAACTTCCCTGCTTTTGTACTCGATGCTTCTATTTATGAAGCCCAAGATCCTATCGCAGATGAGATGTATCCCAGGCTGCTATGTGAGGCAAGGGAGGAGATAGCAGGGGCTCTGACAGAAATTGTCAAATTCTTTCTGACCACGGCAGAGGTAACAGAGGACTGGAGGGCAGCGAATGTGATACCACTATTCAAGAAGTTAGCAGGGACAAACCAAGTGCTTACAGGCCAGTGAGTTGAACATCTGTGGTTGGGAAAATATTGGAAAACATTCTGATGCACAGGATTAATTTCCACTTGGAGAGGCAGGGATTATTCACGGATAGTCAGCATGGCTTTGGCAGGGAGAGATCGTGTTTAACTAACTTGATTGAATTTTTCGAGGAGGTAAATGCATGGATGAGGGTAAAGCAGTTGATGTAGTCGACAGGGATTTCAGTAAGGCTTTTGATAAGGTCCCGCATGGGAGATTAGTTAAGAAGGTAAGAGCCCATGGGATCCAGGGCAATTTGACAAATTGGATCCAAAATTGGCTTCGTGGCAGGAGGCAGAGTGTAATGGTCGAGGGCTGTTTTTGCGAGTGGAAGCCTGTGTCCAATGGTGTACCAAGGGATTGGTGCTGGGACCCTTGCTGTTTGTAGTGTACATTAATGATTTAGACGTGAATATAGGAGGTATGATCAGTAAGTTCGCAGATGGCATAAAAATTGTTTGTGTCGTAATTAGCGAGGAGGAAATCCTCGATATAGATGGGCTGGGAAGATGGGCAGAACAGTGACAAATGGAATTTGATCCTGAGAAGTGTGATTTAATGTATTTTGGGAGAGCTAACAAGGCAAGGAATATACATTGGATGGTAGGACCCTAGCAAGTACAGAAGGTCAGAGGAACCTTGGTGTACTTGTCCATAGATCACTGAAGGCAGCAGCACAGGTAGATAAGGTGGTTAGGAAGGCATATGGGATACTTGCCTTTATTAGCCGAGGCATAGAATATAAGAGCAGGGAGGTTATGATGGAGCTGTATAAAACACTAGTTAGGCCACAGCTGCAGTACTGTGTACAGTTCTGGTCAACACACTATAAGAAGGATGTGATTGCACTGGAGAGTGTAAGAGGAGATTCACCAGCATGTTGCCTGGGCTGCAGTATTTCAACTATGAAGAAAGATTGAAAAGGCTAGGGTTGTTTTCCTGGGAGCAGAGAAGGCTGAGGGGGGCGGGGGGGGGGACGTGATTGAGGTGTACAAGATTATGGAGGGGCATTGATAGGTTAGATAGGAGGAAACTTTTTCCCTTAGCGGAGGAGTCGGGAACGAGGTGGCATAGATTTAAGGTAAGGGGCAAGAGGCTTTGGGGAGATTTGAGGAAGCATTTTTGCACCCAGAGGGTGTTGGAATCTGGAACGCACTGCCTGAAGAGGTGGTGGAGGCAGGAACCCTCACAACATTTAAGGAGTATTTATATGAACAATTGAAACGCCATAGCATACAAGGCTATGGGCCAAGTGATGGAGTATTGGGATTAGAATAGTTGGGTGCTGTAAAGCCGGCACAGACACGATGACCCGAACGGCCTGTTTCTGTGCTGTATAACTCTATGACTCTATGCTTCAGTAAACACTCTCTCAATATGTCCTGCCACGTCCAAAGATCTATGCACCTGCATAGGTCCCTCTGTTCGTGCACACTCTTTAGAACTGTGCCATTAAGTATACATTGCCTCGTCCTTTCTTGAATAATGGTGTCACATTTACCGTTCTCCAATCCTCTGGCATCTCCCCCCTGATCCATGGAAGATTGGAAGACTATGACAAGCCCTTCCAATATCTCCAGCCCCACTTCCTTTTGCAACTTGGGATGCAAGCCATCCCGACCAGGTGACTTGACTGAAGCATAACCAGCTATTCCAGTACCTTCTTTGCCCCTGATAGGCCCCACTCCCCCTCTCAGTACTCGCTTACTATATACATGCTGGTATAAGATCTTTGGGTTTCCTTTTATGTTGACTACTTTCTATTTTCATATTCTCTCTTTGCCAGTCTTATTGTCCGCTAAATGTCCCCTCTAAACCTATTGTATTTGGCCTGGTTCTCACTTAAAGGAGTCACCTGACATGCATCACACACCCTCTTTTTCTTGTTTCATCATAATCTCTATCTACCCTCGACATCCAAGGAGCCCTGTTGTTGGTTCTCCTACCTTTCACCCTTATTGGAATGTTCTTAGCCTGTACCTGAAGCATCTCTTCCTTAAAGATCACCCATTGTTCCGATACAACTTTTCCTGCCAGTCTTTGGTTCCATTCTGCCACGACTAGATCCCCTCTCATCCCATTGAAATTAGCCCTCTTCAATCTAGTCGTTCTGCCTTGTATCATTCCTTGCTTTTCTGCATGGCAGGCCTGAGCCTTATGACGCAATGATCACTCTTACCCGAGTGCTCCCCACGCACACACGCTCTACTTGGCCCGCCTCATTTTCCAGTGCCAGATTCAGCAGTGAATCTCAAACGATCTCAGGTTTAAAATTAATTGGTCAAGCACTGTTTTCCATTTGTGGAAGAGAATTCCAAAATTCTGCCTCCCTTTGTGTGTGGAAATGTTTCTGAATTTCACTCCTGAAATATCTGTCTCTAATTTTTAAACTCTTCCTCCGAGATCGAGACTCCCCAGCAAGTAAAAATAATTTATCTCTATCGACCCTATCTGTTCCCCTTAATATCTTGAAAACTCCCATCAAAGCACCCCCTTAACCTTCTAAATTAGAGGGAATACACCCCTGTTTATGCCATCTCTCTTTGTAATTTAGAACTTGCAATCCAGATATCACACTGCTAAATCTACACTGCCCTCCTTCAAAGGACAATATATCCTTTCTAAGGTGTCGTTCCCAGCACTACTGGGCACAATCCTTCAAGTGCAGTCTAAACAGGACTTCTAACCACTCATACAGGAACCAGGGGTGAATGGGACCTGGGCCTGTATGATTAGAAGGTGTTAGAACCCTCCTTCGAAATCATTTCAGCTAATGCTGTTTTTAACTCTGTGTTTCTGGTCTATATTTTGGGCCCATTCCCCAGGCTCGGCCAAACTCCAAACTCTGTGTCTCTGTTCCTTTTGTTTTTGGGCCTGTATTCTAGGCTTGGCCTACCCAACCTGGGCCTACAAGGTTGACTCCAGCCCTGGCAGTCGCCAAGTCCAGCTCTGGCACTTCATCCTGGACCTGATCCGGAAGGAAGAATATCGAGATGTCATCGCCTGGCAGGGAGATTACGGAGAGTTTGTCATCAAGGATCCCTATGAGGTGGCTCGTCTGTGGGGAATGAGGCAGTGTAAACCTCGAATAAACTATGATACGCTCTGTTGGGCCCTCAGGTAAAGAGCTGATGCTCCAGTGCAACGGTATCTGTTCTCTCTCTCCCCCTCCCTCCCTCTCCACCCCCATCTCTCTCTCTGTCTCTCACTCATTCCCACTCTCTCCCTCGGTTTGTCGCCCTATCCCTCCACCTCTCTTTTATTAAGACTGAGCCGGGGTCAATGCACTGTCAGTTCAGTCCCGGCACTCCACAGGTCGCAGTATATTATGAAAGTTTTCCCACCCAACTAGAAAATAGGCAAATTAACCACTCTAGTAACCAGCAGAATGAAACAGTGCAAACCAGGTATCTTTAGATAACAACAAATTAACTATTTATTAAAACTAAATCTTAAACACTACTAGGATAAACCTATGTCTAAAGACCTTATAAATTCCTATTTTAACCTAACTCCTCCATACGCACACACACATTCAAAAATCATGGTTAATTAGTCTCTTCAAAAAAAAATGACGTTTTAAAAATGTTGCTGCTTCTTCAGAATAAAACAATATGTGGGTTACGTTCCTAATGGGTGCAGTGTTCTAATGTGAAAATAATCAAATGTTTTTCGAAGTCTCCACCTAGATTTGATGAAATAGTCTGTTCTTAATCGTCATTCAAAAGACTTTGGCTGCAGCAGGCATCAAGCAGTTCTTTCAACGATGAGCATAGCAATAGGTCAATTTGAATTTTAAAACTGACAGTATATCAGTCGAAACTTCGAATTCCAGAAAACACAATCAGTCAAGAGAGAATCAATCTTGAAGCAAATGCTTCCTGGCTTGGAAGTAAAGAAGTTGGAAGTAGAAAAACTTCCAGTTGAAGTTGAAAAAAGCCTCTGGTGTTAAGGTGAGTAAAACTAAAGTGTTTTATATTTAAGGACTTTAGATTGGAGTGGGTAGAACAAGGCCCCTAGTGTAATTAGTATTTTTTAATTCAGGGAGTAACTAATTAATCTAAGGGTATGTCATGACAGGAGAGCTCAGCCCCGTTATATGCACCTGCTGCGCGATATGGGAAATCAGGGAGGCTTCCAGTGTCCCTGATTACCATGTGTGCAGAAAGTGTATCCATCTGCAGCTACTGGATACCCGCATTAAGGAGCTAGAGCTGCGGGTGGATTCACTGTGGAGTATCCACGATTCTGAGGACATCGTGGATAGCACATTTAGTGAGGGGGCTGCATAGGCAGAAAAGAGATGAGTGGCCACCAGATGGAGGAGTAGATGCAGGCAGCGAGTGCAGGACTCCCCTGTGGCCATCCCCTCTCAAACAGATATACCACTTTGGATACTGTTGGGGGGGATGACCTCCCAGGGGAAAGCAGCAACAGCCAAGTTCTTGGTACCATAGAGGGATCTGCTGCACAGCAGGGTAGGATAAAGGGTGGAAGAGCTATAGTGATAGGGGGTTCTGCCGTATGGGTGCAGATAGGCGTTTCTGTGGCCGCAAACGAGGCTCCAGGTTGGTATGTTGCCTCCCTGGTGCTAGGGCAAGGATGTCTCGGAGCAGCTCGCGGACATTCTGAAAGGGGACGGTGAGTAGCCAGAGGTCGTGGTCCACATTGGTACTAATGACATAGGCAGGAAGAGAGATGAGGTCCTGCAAAGTAAATATAGGGAGTTAGGCAGAATGTTAAAAAGCAGGACCTCTAGGGTTCCAATCTCAGGATCACTCCCTGTGCCACGTGCTGGTGACGGTCAGAATAGGAGGATAAGGCAAATTAATGCATGGCTGAAGAGCTGGTGTAGGCGGGAGGGCTTCAGCTGCTTGGATCATTAGGATCTCTTCTGGTGAAGAGGTGACCTGTGCAAGAAGGACGGGTTGCATCTAAACTGGAGGGCACCAATATCCATGCGGGGAGGTTTGCAAGTACTACTCGGGAGGGTTTAAACTAGTCTTGCAGGGGTGTAGGATCCAAAGTAGTAGTCTCTCCGATGAGCTATCTGAGGCAAATGTAGAGGTTAAAGAAAGCAAGTCCAGTAGGCAGGCCAGGCAGGGCAGGACAGGGAGCGTGGAAGGTCTGGGAGGCTAAACAGCATTTACTTCAATGCAAGAAGCCTTATAGGTAAGGCAGGTGAACTCAGAGCATGGATCGATACATGGGATTGTGATATTATAGCAATTATGGAAACGTGGTTGAGGGATGGGCAGGACTGGCAGCTCAATGTTCTGGGGTACCGATGCTCTGGCGTGAGAGAGGTGGAGTTGCACTATTGATTAGGGAGGACATCACAGCTGTACTTAGAGAGGATATCCCGGGAGGAATGTCCACCGAGGCCATATGGATAGAGCTTAGAAATAAGAAAGGGGTGATCACTTTGATGGGATTATACTACAGGCCTCCCAATAGTCAGAGAGAATTGGAGGAGCATATATGTAGGGAAATCACAGATAGGTGTAGGAATTATAGGTTTGTAATAGTAGGTCATTTTAACTTCCGTAATATCGACTGGGACTGCCTTAGTGCTAAGGGATCAGATGGGGAAGAATTTATTAAGTTGTCCAGGATAGTTTTCTGAAGCAGTCTGTTGATGGCCCTACTAGAGAAGGGGGTACACTCTACCTCCTCTTCAGAAATGAGGATGGGCAGGTGGTTGATGCGTCAGTGGGGGAGCACTGTGGGACCAGTGACCAGAACTCTATTAGCTTCAAGATAGTTATGGAAAAAGATAGGACTGGTCCTCAGGTTGAAGTCCTAAATTGGGGCAAGGCTAATTTCGATGGCATCAGACAGGAACTCTCAAATGTTGAATGGGAGAGGCTGTTTACAGGTAAAGGGACGTCTGGCAAGTGGAAGGCTTTTAAAAATGAGATAGGAAGAGTTCAGGGCCGGCATGTTCCTGTTAGATGGAAGGGCAAGGCTCGCAAATTTAAGGAACCTTGGTTGACCGGGGATATTGAGGGTCTGGTCAGGACAAAGAAGGAGGCATATGTCAGGTATAGGCAGCTGGGATCGAGTGAGTCCCCTGAGGAGTATCGGGATGTAGGAAAACACTTAAGAAGGAAATTAGGAGGGCGAAAAGGGGCCATGAGATTTCTCTAGCAGATAAGATAATGGAGAATCCGAAAAGATTCTGTAAGTATATTAAGAGTAAAGGGGTAGCTAGGGAGAGAGTAGGTCCCCTTAAGAATCAGTGTGGCAATCTATGTGTGGAGCCACGGGAAATGGGAGAGATCCTAAATGAATATTTCTCATCCGTATTTACCATAGAGAAGGTCATGGAAGCTAATGAGTTCAAGGGAGGGAACAGAGATATTCTGGAGCATATCAATAGTACAAAGGATGACGTGTTGGAGGTTTTGAAGCTCTTTAAGGTGGATAAATCCCCCGGGCCTGACCAGGTGTATCCTAGGATGCTATGGGACGAATGGGAGGTGATTGCTGGGGCCCTGGCAGAGATTTGTGTATCATCGTTAGCCATGGTGAGGTACCGAAAGACTGGAGCATAGCTCATGTTGTGCCTTTATTTAAGAAGGGCAGCAGGGATAAGGCAGGGAACTGCAGGCCGGTAAGCCTTACATCAGGGGTGGGAAGGTTATTGGAAGGGATTCTGAGAGACAGGATTTATATTAATTTGGAAAGGCATGGTCGGATTTGGGATAGTCAGCATGGCTTTGTGCGTGGGAAATCATGTTTCACGAATTTGATTGAGTTTTTCGAGGAGGTAACCAAGAGGATTGACGAGGGCAGGTTGATGGACGTTGTCTACATGGACTTGAGCAAGGCCTTTGACAAGGTCCCACGTGGTAGGCTGGTCCAGAAGGTTCGAACACATGGGATCCAGGGTGAGCTAGCAAATTGGATACAAAATTGTCTTAGTGACAGGAGGCAATGGGTGGTAGTGGAAGGTTGTATTTCAGATTGGAGGCCGGTGACCAGTGGTGTGCCGCAGGGATCAGTGCTGGGCCCTCTGTTGTTTGTCATATATATTAATGACATGGATGCGAATGCAGAGGGTATGATGAGTAAATATGCAGATGACACCAAAATTGGTGGTATAGTGGACATTGAAGAAGGTTGTCTAAGGTTACAACAGGATATAGATCAACTGCGAAAGTGGGCAAGGGAGTGGCAAATGGAATTTAACGCAGACAAGTGTGAAGTGATGCATTTTGGGAAGTTAAACCAGGGCAGGACAGATATAGTGAATGGCAGAGCCCTGGGGAGTGTTGTTGAACAGAGAGACGTTGGAGTGCAAGTACATTGTTCCATGAAAGTGGCAACACAGGTAGGCAGGGTGGTGAAGAAGGAGTATGGCTAGCTTGCCTTCATTGGCCGAGGCACTGAGTACAAGAGTTGGGATGTGATGTTACAGTTGTACATAACGTTGGTTAGGCCGCATTTGGAGTAATGTGTGCAGGTCTGGTCACCGCACTACAGGAAAGATATGATTAAGCTAGAGAGGGTGCAGAAAATATTCACAAAGATGTTGACTGGTTTGGAGGGCTTGAGTTATAAAGAGCGATTGGATAGGCTGGGTCCGTTTTCCCTGGAGGGATGGAGGCTGAGAGGGGACATGATGCAGGTATATAAAATTATGAGGGCATAGATAGGGTAGATAGCCAGAGTCAGTTTCCCATGGTAGAGGTGACTAAAAGGGTAGGGCATAGATTTAAGGTGAGAGGGAGGAGGTTTAAAGTGGATCAAAGGGGTAAATCTTTCACACAGAGAATAGTAGGTATCTGGAATGAGCTGCCAGAGGAGGTGGTGGAGGCAGGAACAGTAGCAACATTTAAGAGGCATCTGGACAGGTACTTGAATGAGCAAGGCATAGAGGGCTATGTAATTAATGCAGGCAGGTGGGATTAGTATAGATAGGCATTATGGTTGGCATGGATACGATGGGTCGAAGGGCCTGTGTCTATGCTGTACGACTCTATGTAAACGAGAAAATTAGGAGCAGGATAGATCCAATTGCCCCCAGCAGCGACTACACCTTCACTTGTATCCATAGTGGGAGAATCTGCTGATCACTGGCAGGCCTGACTAGCCATCAACGTGCCTGCAACTGATGACTACAATCTTCCCAAAATCTTCGTCCGTGAAGAATTGCCAAGAATTTTTTAAAAATGTATCGTTATGAGGAGATCAATAACGAGAGGTACCGATTAAAGAAATTGGTGGAGGGAATAGATGGGTGTTCCAGAGTACTATTATCACAGATAGGGTGGTGGGAGTCTGAATATTACTGCCTGCGATGATGCTGGAGGCTGAACTCTTTTTATATTAAAAAAAAAGAACTTGGGTATGCAGCTGAGGTGCAATAACCTCGAGGAATACATGCCAAGAGCGAGAAGAAGGGTGAGGAAAAACAGCCCTATTTTGGCCAGTGCACCTGAAATGAGCTGAGTGGCTTTCTTCTCTGTCGTTAATTTCAATCGCCTTGCAATTATATGTTCTTTTACTTTGACATACTGCATTCGTTTGAGGAGCTGTATTATTTTGAGGAACTGTGCTAGTGTGAAGTATTTGCTTGAGATACGATATTGACAGGAAGTGATGCATTAGCTTCAGCTGCTGTATGTGTTTGAGTCAATTTCTTCGTGTGTTGGGCAGTATTTATTTAAAGACAAATCCAAGGACTGTATTAGTTTACAGCAGCATATTATTTTGCACAAATTTCAATTTGTCTATGGATTGAAGGGGCTGTATCAGTTGGACGGACCATATAAAAGGGAAGTTCTGTATCATTTTCGATGGTTGTATCGGCTGGAGCGGTTGTTTAGGTTTCAGGAGTGTATCCGTTTATGTGACCATATCGGTTAGAGGGTTTTATCGGTTTGAGTGGCTACCTTAGCTGGAGGGGCTGTTCAAGTTGGAGTGGCTGTATCGTTTGGAATTACTACATTTGTTTCAGGGGCTCTCCTGTTGAAGGGGCTGTATTGGCTGGAGGCTCTGTACTGGTTCGAAATTCTGTATTGTTGAATCGACTGTGTCATTTGGAGGGATTGTATGAGTTCGAGGCTATTTGACGATTGGAGAGTCTGTATCTGTTAGAGGGGTCAAATCGGTTGGGGTGTTCGCATCGGCAGATGTAACTGTTGGGGAGCTGCATTACTTCATGTGTTCTATAGGTTTAAGTATTGAATTAATTTGATGATCTGTATTGGACTGAAATTATGTCTCAGCTTTTGGTTTTGAATTAGCTGAAGCTGCTCTATGAGTTGAATTCAGCAATGCATAGTCACAAACAACCGACTGTAATCACTTATCTAAGTGTCCACAGTTAACAAGAGGACAACCAAATCCTAGAGTGCAATCGTGCAGCCCTGTGAGATACACTTTAGCAGTTGGAATGCAGTTACTTAATGGAGACTGTGGAGAGCAGGATATCGTTGAAAATAAAACGTTCTACAGACGAGACCGATGGTGTTTGAAAGCACAATCTCATTGCTGGGAGAATGCATATTTAAACTTTCATTAGTTGATTAATATGATCAGAATTTTAAAGTATTTGGAGGTTTCCAATTCAACGTTGGAAATAAAAGTACCCTATCACAACAAGGAACAAACTCGATGTCACAATGGTTTTGCTCAATTCAAAAAAAATGTTTGAACTATGTGGTAATCTCAATATCCCGGTGGAGTATAAATTAAAGGCTCTGGAAACGTATCGCCTCAAAGTTTAATACAGAGAGATTACCTACAGCATTAAGTGACACATCACGTTGCTTAGAAAATGCGTGAAACATTGTTCAAAATCGAGCAAATATATTATCCCATCCTTGCCATCATTGGTGATACTGGTAAGTGACAATCACCATTGACGTTGTGTGAGCTGTACTCTGGTTTTACAATGGAACTGATAACGCTATATGCTGTTCTCGGGCACCGATATACAGACACCTTATCAGTGATATGCTTTCCTTCATTAAAATGCCTTTAATTAACTCTGCAGTTTTATTCAACTTCCTCAGCTGGTAACAAACAACTGTTTGGAACTGACAGGCTCTCTGACCTAGCCAATTATTGCATTAGTTTAATATCATTTAATGTTGAATTAGACCGTGGTAAAAACACTTCTCTGAGGAAAGGTTTTCGTGGGAGCATCATTAGTGCAACATTATCCTGAGCGCAGGTCAGTAATTAGAGTGGAATACCTGACTCCAGTTCCCGTGTAATACGAGAGTATATATCACTGGAGAATTGTACTGAGTGTGGTTCACTGACTGGACTGCAGTACTTGACCACAGTGGCCATGTATTAGTGGGAGCATCTGTCACTGTAGGTTTGTACTGAGTGAGTGCAATTGTCCAATCCGGTTCTATTTTACAATCATTGTTTCAGTTGTTTGATCTCCCCATTCCATGGTGCTGCCTCAGCATTTTACAAATGTAATTGATCGCAAACGTGAAGATCGTTGATGATGTTTGGCACTAAGCATATAAAATAATTTGTGTTGATATTTTTCTGTTTCCTTTTGAACTGTTCCAATAGAACATGTATTTAATATTTACTAATAATTAAACAGTAGGGCAGCAGTGTTACAGCATACAAATCCTCTGGATATTATATATTCTTAACCTGACTGCAGTTGCTGTAAACACTTTTGTCATTTTAATGTTGATTAATCACGTTATCCCAACAAGGTCCGGAGGAATATGGGTTACGAGTGTAGAATTTGAATACCTTTCCATTACACGGGAAGAATATTTGTCCGTGATTATTGAATTCCCTATTTTAACGATTAGTAGCAAACAAATAATCATACCTCTGCTATTTCTTCCCAATCTTTTTGCATTTAGTATGCGTGGATGCAGCCAATTGAAACTAAAGGATTTTGCTCTTTAGAGTCGTAGAGGGATACAGCACTGAAACAGGTCCTTCGGCTCACCGAGTCTGTGCTGACCAACAACCATCCATTTATGCCAATCCTAGATTAATCCCATATTCCCTACCACATCCCCACCAACCTACACTGGAGGAAATTTACAACGGCCAATTTACCTATTTACCTGCAAGTCTTTGGCTGTGGGAGAAAACCGGAATACCCAACAGAAACCCACGCAGTCACAGGGAGAACTTGCAAATTCGATATAGTCAGTTCCCAGAACAGAACCCAGGTCGCTGGAGCTGTGAGGCTGCGGTGCTAAGCACTGCGCCACTGTGCCGCCCGATTTATCAAATATCTCCCCACTTTCCACTTTAAATGTCTTGAAGATTTTATTCAGTTCCGACAACAATTTTTGACATTCTGTTCCTCCTCTCAGAGATCTCTCGCCCACCTTCACATTGTGAATCCTCATGCTCTTGGTCATTCTGGCCGACTATCAGACAGTACGCATGAATTCTGTCCTTTTCAGCTCGAAGTTGTGCTCCAGAGGTCCATTCATATTTTTGTTGATGTGAATCTGCCACTCTCGAGCACAAAGTCCAGGTAACTGAGCTGTTCCGAAACTCACAGTGTGCGGTAATTTGTCTATCAGTCACCATGAAGTCACTGCTCGGCCCAGTTGGGCTCAACATCACCTGCTGGTACATTCCGAGGGCCCTAGTTGTGATAGAATCTTTTTGTTTTATTCACTTGCTATTCCCCTGAAACTCCTTTCTTTCTCACTGGCTCTGGTTTTGGGAGTGAAAGCCCTCGCGGGTTTTTGATCCTGACCAATGTGCAGTGGTCCTGTTTTAAAGAATAGGTATGTGGACCTCGGGTGTAAACATTCTACACACAATTGGTGTCACTATGGGAGCTGTATGGGTCCCAGATATGCTGCCTCATATCGGATACATGAAAAATTCTTTGTCCAATCCTGTTTCGGTCCGTCATTCACATTTTTTTCCTGATATTTTATGACTGTGTTGTTTTCATTCCCCTTCTTTTCCTTAAACTGGTAAATGTCCCCAGCTTTACTTTTAATTTCCACAGCTCCCTCGTCTTTGCATGATCATCCTATGACAATTGCCGTTGTTGACTTCTCTGCTGCCATTTCAGGGGATTGTCAATCCACCAATATTTACTTATGCCCGCCGGCTCCCACAGTTACCTTTATTAAGCATACTGGAAAGACTCTGTTCCATTATTCAAGTTTCGCAGTCTGTTCAGGCGATGCTAGCTGCCACACCAGCGCTTCTGAGCTGCATCCATTTTTCCACAGCGAGAAATCCCGTTCAATGTGGTTAACAGGACGGTCGACTGTGTCCATCCTTTTAACGGCGCTATTGTCTTTCCACACTTCTCTTCTTGCCAGAAACAACATATGTTCTCCTTGGCCTCCCATCCCACCTCATCAGCCTTCATATTCAACACAACATCCTCCAATGTTTCTGCCATATCCAACTAAGTCAACCCCAACGTTATATTCTGCTCCCCTTCTGTGCCCATATTTGTGAAGTCCTGGAACTCGCCTCAATTATTCCCAATAGTGTCCCCCATTTCCTGGAAGAGCTATCCATGCAAAGGCAGCTGATACAGCACCAGGCCCTTTAAATTCAATCTTCTCACTGTCCAATGCCCCAAATGATCCTTCAAGGTGAATGAGCAAGTTGCTTGCACTGCTTAAAATTTGTTGACAGTAGTCATCGCTCACGATGGGAGAGGTGCAAATGCAAATTGAGTAATTGCTTTGATGAACATCTCTATTCAGTCTGCACGCGTGAAAGTGAGCTTCTAGTTGTTTGTGGCTTTTTTTTCCGTCCAACTCTCACTCTGAGCTCACTTTCCTCGATTTTCTAAACGCTTCTAAGAAGATCAAGGACGAAGGACACCATATCGTTTGAATACTCATTTTATTGCTTGTCAGATTCTACACTGACATTTGACACTTCACATTATAATCATTGCTCTCAGTTTCACGGATGGTCTGTGCTCATAATGCTGACTGGTGACAGCCGAATCACTGGACTGGAGCTAGTGTGGACTGGGCATCCTGAAATTGGTACACAGCTAGCAGGCGGGTTCACACCCCTGGAATCGAGCCACCATTCTTTGTCAGTTCTCCGGGCCACTGGAAATTTCTCCTCTTTGTAAGATTTCCCATGCTCCTCTCTCACTCTGTTAATCTGCTGCAGTTAACACTGCTCGGAATCCATCCTCTGATTGTTTAACTGTCTAATTTTCATTGCATCATCATACCTTTTATCATGGAATTACTCCTGCTCTCGACCCGTTCACACACCCTCCCATTTGTTTTTTCGTAATCCTGTACCCACCTTTTCACTGGTTCAATCAGTGCTTCAAATCTGTTATTGCTGGAGGGTGGGGGTGGGGGGTGGTGGTGGAATAGGAGCCTCGTATGGCATTAGGTTCGGTGGCAAACTAATTCAGTTTCAGATTTTCAATTGGCCAAGCTTTTTATTGGTGGGGTGGTTTTCCTGTCCACTTTGACCCAGTGAGATTGAAAATGACGCTGAGTCAAATGAAGTGTGGGATTCGTGTAAACACCCAACGGCAGCCTTCACTGAGGTCGCTGGTTGTCCTGAAGGCGACGTCTGCGCTTTCTACAAAAAAACCTCCCAATGCACTACACAGGAGTGAGTTGTCACAAGGAGGCCTAGCAAACGGGGCAGAGCAGGTCGCCGCTTCAGTGATGCCTACCTTGATCTAATGCTGGAAGCTGCAAGAAAGCGAAGAGAGGTCCTCTTCCCAGTGAGTGGAAAGAGCAGGTCACCTTGTCGTTCAGAATGGCCACCTCTCTATTCAGTTCTATCTCCCTACACTGCCTCTTCATCCTACTCTCTTATCTACTGCATCTCCCCCGATAAGCTGTCTCTTTCCAGGGCCTCAGTGTCCTCAAGATCCCTGAATTTCAGAATCCAGAGAGAGATTCCAACCAAGCCCATGTGTGTGGAGAGCTTTTCAGAATACCCACTCCTTGACATTTTGCTGTCCGTGACATGAGACAAACTGTGGCTGTCGGTGTGATCAAGGCAGTTACTAAGAAGGAATCTGCTGTGAAAACTACCAAGGCTGCAAGTAAAATATTAAAGAAGTGAATATCACCGCTGAGCCCTAGCATTCAGCAAACCCAGTTGAGACTGAGATCACAAAAACTCTCTGGAGCACCTGATATGGGCAGTGCAGCAGACCACCACAATGACCAATAGCCATTTGTATGTGTGTACTGCACAACAAGTGCAGGCATCAGAATGGTTTCTTCAGAACCACGATGGCATGATCAACGGTTGACCTGGTGGCAATGTTTCTATCGTTTCGATGCCTCTGTCTGGGACTCCCACAGAGGGGTAAGACGCCATCTGTTTAAGGGATTTCCATTTTCTCCTTTGACCCATCCACGCATTTTGGGAAATGGTCATAATATCTGAGGCAGTCTGGACTGGTGGATGATGAAAGAGTCATGGCAGCTGCCAAGAACGATACATTTCCTGGTGTCATCGCAGATCATTTGGACGTTGAGGGACTGGAAGCTGTTCCTGTTGTTGGACCACACTGGTCGTTCGCTGGGTGCCTTGATGGTGATATTCGTGCAAAAAATGATGCTCTCCACTATGGCAATCCAGCGATGGTTGCAAAGCCCACCCCTACCTCCGCTCTGTGCCTGAGTAGGCCCATTTCTGTCAAAATAGATGTGGCGCCCCTCTCCTCAATGTGGCATCCATGATCTATCCATCTGAAGGTCCACAACTGATGCTCGAACGAGCTAGTTGCATAGAAATCCAAGGCATCATAAACCTTGACGAGAGAAATGGGAGCAGCAGTGACTCAGGTAAATGTGAATGAGTGCAAGAAAATTTAAGAACACCTGCCCACTGCACCACTGACTGTTTTTCATTGGACGGTAGCTAACTGTTGGATGGTGGACACGACGTCTAGGCCAGCGAATTCTTCCCCTTGCCGCCTCACACGATGCTCATCTGACCTCTTTATGTCCAGGAAGCTGCATCTGCTCAAGCTCATGTTGGGCTGTTCTGTCCAATGTCAGAGTAGCTTGCTCTGACTGTATCCATCAGCTGGGCTGTGTACGTTCATCAGGTCTGCCTGCCAACCCCAGTGATACCAGAGGGCTAACGTTCCTGTCGAGATTATGACCACTCGCCACCATGTAAAACAAGTTTTACAGCTTCAACAATGAGTACTCTGTGGTTAATTTGGAGCGGCTTAGCTTTATTCTGGACCTCTGCACCATGAATATCATCACTTCTCATAGCCCTCATGGCCCTACACATTATTCACGTTCTCCAGAGCCCTGCTGTGCTCGTTCCTTTGAAGATTCCGAACGATATTGCCAACTGTTCGTTCATGAGATATAACGTTGCTGGAAACGTTGTTAATAAACTCTGCAATGAGTCCCACAATTAGATCAACAGGTAATTAACTAGAAGTGGGCAGCTTTGCCTTTCCCTTCCTCACCACTTCCCTTTAAAATGGATTTGCATTGCAGAGGCAGCGCGACCCAGTGCCAAGCTCCGAGAACAAGATCTTCAAATCCCATGCTCCCCCACTCCCTCTCGCTTAGGGCTTTAGAAATCTACCCAAGAATCGCTGGTATCTTCCAGTTCTAATGAAAGGGCTTCAGCCCATGACATTAACTCTGCTTCTCTCTCCACAGATGCTGCCTGAGTGTTTTAAACAATCGCCTATTTTATCATACGTACAGTACTTCCTGCATTTCGTTTTGCTCAAATGCTTAAGCCTGGATTTTAACAGGGCTGTGTGATATAATTAGAGAGTTGACTTTCAGAATTTAAATCCAAGCTTCTGCCCTTTATCAAAAACAGTTTCCCTGCCATGAGGACAGACTGAGTGACAAGGTGGGTTTCACATTTGGCAAGCAATGATCTGGAGCAGAGTTGAAGTCCAGGGTGGTCCAAATACTGACTCTAGAGTATTGAAGGTGGTCTGTTAGCAGGGGTGCCCAACAGCCAACGCAGTAGGGAAAGAGAGACAGAGAGTAGAGTCAAAGAGAGATACCGCACCAAAACAGGCCCATCGGCCCACCGAGTCCGTGCCGGCCATCAACCACCCATTTAGACTAATCCTACATTAATCCCATTTTTCCATCTCACATCCCCATCTTCCCTCAATTCTCCTATCACCTACCTCCATCAGGGGCAGTTTTTGCAGTGGCCAATTTACCTTTCAACCCGCAAGTCTTTGGCATGTGGGAGGAAACCAGTTCACCAGGAGAAAACCCATGGGGTCATAGGGAGATCTAGCAAACTCCACACAGGCAGCAGCCAGAACCAAACCCGGGTCGTTGGAGTTGGGAGGTTGCGGTGCTAACCAAAGTGCCACCCCATATAGTGTCATCTCTGATCGCTGGGATGCCATTCCTAAACCCCTGAGATGCGCCTTCTATCCTGAAGTGTCGTCCAAGTCCACAGACGTGGACTGTCTAATCCTCAAGCCCCGGCAACAGGCTCCTATCCGTTTTGTTGTCAATGTCTGGGGACCGTGATGCGTCTCCTATCCTAGTATGTGGTCCGAATGCCGAGATGGGGAGGGGACAAGGAGAGTGCCTGATCCAATAAAGTATGTGGAAACCTATTTTCCTGGTCATCTGACAGCGGCAAGGTGGTCTGAACCCAGAAGAGGTGTTCCAAGCCTAAGTGAGTCCAATCCTGAGAGGAGTGGTCCAATTCCTGGGTGGGTGGTGCGAACTGGAAGGCCTGTGGTCTGGGTTTGGGGTGCCCGATCTTGAGCGAGGGATTCGATTTTCCTGGCGGGATGATTCAAATCGCCAATCCCAGGTGTGCTTTTATATAGCGTGGGTTAAAATGTCCAGATTTAAAACTGTAAACGGAGTATGTTTGATTCATATTTACCAGCCTCTTGCTGTTACAGTTAATTTAGTGGCGATTGCAATCCTATCGAAGGGAAAGTGCGGTCTCTCCATCTGCACCACTCGGTACCTGGTGGCCATGGCAGCAGCGGATTTGCTGGTCATTCTTACGGAACCAAAACTGTGGCCGTTCAATAAATATTATTTTACAAGGTCTTTCCTGAACATCACCCCTGTGTGTAGGGTCACTGCCTCCCTGCTTCGTGCAGACATCGGGTGCTCTGTCTGGTTCATCGTCACTTTCACCTTTGATCGATTTGTGGTCATTTGTTGCCAGAAGTTGAGATCAAAATATTGCACCAAGAAAACTGCAGCTGTGGTTCTGGGCACAACCGGCATTTTGCTTTGTTTAATAAATATTCCCTTCCACTTCATATTTGAACCTGGAGAGATAATTGACAATATGCCATGGGGCTGTGATGTGAAGCCAAGCTATTTTATTGAGCCCGGATGGGTTTTATTTGACTGGTTTGATAAGGTTTTAATCCCGGTTGCTCCCATTCATTTTAATTATGTTGCTCAATGCAATGACAGTCAGGCACATTTTAGTCACCAGTCAGGTCCGTAAGGGACTGAGAGGTCCGAGCATGGGAGAGAATCACAGTGACCCAGAGATGGAGAGCAGAACGAAGTCTGTGATATTACTCTTCAGCATATCCGGCAGCTTCATAATTCTGTGGTTGGTAAATGTTTTAAATTTCTTGTACTAATCCCGGGGATCACAATCATTCTTTATATGTATTGCGACAAGTTGGATGGATTCTGCCGATTTTAAGTTGCTGTACAAACGCATTTTTGTATGGGGTGACTCAGTCCAAGTTCAGAGAGCACATCAAGAGTGCGGTGAAATATCCATTTACATCAATTATTCAAAGAATGAATAAACAAAACAACTGAGAGCAACCCAGAGGCAGGTCCGACTGTTTCCATTCCATAAATGTAAATTCATTACGAATGGGCAAGAGGTGACTGACAGCTGGACAGCTGGATGATCCAAAGAAAAACTTGCTGTAGCAGTATCTGGGCAGCGGGCGGCTGGTGGGGTGAGGGCGGGGCAGTGGTCATGGTGGGTCACTCACGTGAAGGCACGGTGGGACAGCATACCTAAAACTGCATTTGGGGAACAGACAGAAAGGAGAAAAAACAGCCTCAAAAGTCCCTTGTAGGGAGGATGAGGAACAGCAGCCATAGTCTCTTCTCCTCTTCCACTGGTTCGATTCACAGCTCCTCACATCCAATCATAAAACAAAAATTATTATTCCAAAAGCCTAAAAGCACAGATGCTGGAAATCATCTCGTGTCATTGTTTTCTTTATTGTTGTTGAAAATTCTTTATTCATAGAGACCCCGTTCCATTTGCCCCGCTCTGTCAATGCCATCTCTCTCTCTCTCCTTTGGTCGTTTTCCCAGAACCTGTTGATTGTGGGCTCCTGGCATCTGAGCAGTTACAGCCAAGGGGCTCTGGTGGGGAGACGGGACGTGGAGCAGGGGAGCTGGCGTAGGGGCTGACATCCACGGGACACCAGCTTAGCAGCTATTGAGATGGACAGGACCAAGTCTCATTCTAGCTCACATGCCAGCTGATATTATTAAGGATTGTCCCTCCTTAGGCTCTGTTGCCCTCTCCTTCCAACTGCCATCATCACCTGTCTCCGAAAAAAACAGTGCTTCACCCCATCCGCCCATGCAAACTGCTGCACCAATTCAAACCTCCCTTTCCTCTCCCAATTCAGAGAACATGTTCTCGCCGGCCAGCTCAGTGCCCTTCTTTCACAAAACTCTGTTTGAATCTTTACAGAAAGGTTTCCATTCCTGTCACAGTCCCGAAAAGGCTCTTATCAATGTCACAATTGACATCCAATGTGCCTGTGACAAATGTAAACTATCTCTCATCGCCCTTCTCGAACTGTCTGAGCCATTGACATGGTTGATCACATTATCCTGCTTCAAAGCCTGTGCACCTTTGTCCTGTTGGGTGGGACTGCACGCGCCTGGTTTCATTCATTGTTTTTTTTACTTAGCGATATCACACTGAAACAGGACCTTTGGCCCACTGAGTCTGTGCCGACCAACAACTACCTATTTATACTAACCCTACATTTATCCCATATTCCTTATTACCTACCTACACTAGGGGAAATTTACAACGGTTAATTTACCTATCACCTGCAAGTCTTTGGCTGTGGGAGGAAACCGCAGCACCTGGCGAAAACCCATGCGGTCACAGGGAGAACTTGCAAGCTCCGCACAGGCAGTACCCAGCATCGAACCCGGGTCCCAGGAGCTGTGAGGCTGCGCTGCTATCCACTGCGCCACTGTGCCACCCATTACTCCCTAATCATTGCCTATGAATTGCCATAAATGTCTTCTCGTCCACTTCCGTATCATTAGCGTGTCGACCAAAAAACGATCCGTGGCCCCCTCTTACTTGTCACCCATATGTTGCCACTCAGTAATGTCATATGAAGTCACATCATTATATCCCACATAAACGAAGACCACGCCAAGCCACTCCTCAGAACAAACTTTCCCAAGACTCCAAAATCTTTAGTTTATCAGACGTCATGTTGGACATCCTTTATTGGATGAGCAGTAATTTTTTACATCGACATTTAAGAAAGGAATGCGCTATTGTCTTCGATTGCTGCCTCAAATACCATAGCCACTGATTCAATCTCTCTCCTTGGCAACTGTCTGAGAAAGCCTCCTGTCATATTTGACCCCAAGATGACCTTCCTACCCCATATTTGTGCCATCACTAAGACCACCTTTTTCCAACACCAGAACAGAGTGGGGGTTTCAATTACTAGAGGACACGAGTTCAAAGTGAAAGGGGAAAAGTTTAGGGGGGATATGCGTGGAAAGCTCTTTACGCAGAGGGTGGTGGGCACCTGGAACGCATTGCCAGCGGAGGTGGTAGATGCGGGCACGATGGAGTCTTTTAAGATGTATCTAGACAGATACATGAATGGGCAGGAAGAAAAGAGATACAGAACCTTAGAAAATAGGCGACATGTTTAGAGAGAGGATCTGGATCGGCGCAGGCTTGGAGGGCCGAAGGGCCTGTTCCTGTGCTGTAATTATCTTTGTTCTTTGTTCTAACATCATCTAATTCCCTCTCTGCCTCAGCTCATCTGCTCCTGAAACCATCGTGCATGTCTTAATTAGCTTTAGCCATCACTAATCTACCACACACCTGGCTAGTCTCCGACAATTTACCCTCTGTAAACTTATGGTTGTTCCAAAGTCCTGCTGTCGTGTCCTGAGTCGGACCAAGACTTGATCACCATTCACCCCAATGCTTGCTGACCTGCATTGGTTCCAAGGCAAGCAGCCTTTCGATGTTAAAATTCTCTTTCTAGTTTTCCAATCCACCCTTTCCCTCGATTCTCCCTAATTCTGTCAGCTGCTCCAATCCTACAGCCCTCCATATCTCAGTAATCTTCTTCAGCCCCTACAAACCTTCCTGTATGGGTAACCTCCTGCAGCCCAGACAAACCTCAGAAATCTCTTCACTCCTGTGATTCTGCCCGAAATGTCTGCTAACAGTATGCCTAACCCTAAATGCAACCACAATGCTAAACCTAAATGTAACACTTAACCTAACCGTTACCCGAACCATCAACCTAACTACAAGCCTAACCCGAACACTAACCCTAACTGTGAAGCTGACCTTAAATCTGCACATCCGTTATTTATTTTTCTCCAACATTGGCGAGGTGCTTACAGCCGCCTAGGCCTTAATCTCTGCAATCCACCCCACTCCCTCCCTCCGCCAAACATCTCTGCCTGCTTATCAGTTACTTTAAGACACTCCCTAAAACCAGTGTCTGTGACCAAGCATTTGTTCAGTAGTCCTAATATCTTATGGCATGTCTTGCTTTCAAATAATTCAAAATAATTCTCCTGTGCTGTTTCTTCAGATGCCTTGCTCAATTAACCCTGAGCCATACCCGAAACCATATACATTACGCTAACCCCAATGCTCAACCTAACTGCAACACCAGCACCAACACTAAGCATTACTAAGCAGATAATGCAAAACTAACCTGAGCATTAAATATAAATCTAAACCTGATGTTAAACTTAGCTGTATATCTAATACTATCTATATCCTAACCCGAACCATAACAGTAACCCGAAATCTAACTGTAATCCTAAGAATATCTACAACAGCAGCTCTAACCCCAACCATACCGTTAAACTTAACTATAACTCAAATGTAACCATAACTCGTACTGCATTTTCTAACCACACCAGAGCCCAAACTACAAACCTAGCCCTCAGCGTATCCATGACAGCAGAATTTCTACAAGTTAACCCTAACTGTAACCTCAAACTATAAGCTAACTTTGACCCTAATTTACCTCTTCTTTCAACATTGGCTGTAACTCTAACCACAAAAGAAAACAAAGTTCAATGTTTGCTAATGGTGTGCCTAAGCCTAAATGCAACCATAATCCTAAACCTAAATGAAACACTTAACCTAACTGTAACCCTAACCTCTAACTTTAAGCCTAACCCTAAACATAACCTAAATGAAACACTTAACCTAACTGTAACCCTAACCTCTCACTTTAAGCCTAACCATAAACATAACACTAGCTGTAACACTAACCCTAACGCCAAATCTCACCCTTACACAAATTGTGTTCCTAATGTAAACCTAATTATATAACTAACCCCAACACAAGCAGCAAGATAACCTGTCACAAACCTGTACCCTAACACAAACTGCAATAGTGAACAGAACATTAAACCTAGCTGCCTGATAACCGCAACACTATATGTAACACTAACTATAAAACTAAGCATAACCTTAAACCAGTAACCAAACCTCAGACATAACGTTCTGCTGAAACAATCTCTGTGCTCACCTCTAGCTGTTAGCTGATGGAGTAAAGTGCAGGCCCCATTGACACTTGCGTGGAGATGTGGGTCGCCCGCTCACAGAAACAGCTACAGATTTTTCTCCTTCTTAGCCATCGCCTTCTTGCACCAGATGTTCACTTCCTCCCACTGTCCCCACCCCAACCCCCAAAATAGTATTAAACTATTTAAATAGAACCCACAGTTCAGCAATAAATCCTCATCACATCAGCACAAATGCCACTCTGCCGTAACATGTACAGCTTTGCAGTTGCTTCAGCTATTTCAGCCTGCTGAACACTGAGCAAAAGCACTTGGTCTAAAGAATGGGATTAGTCTGCATCTGCTGATTTCCATTTTAAACAGACTTAGCACAGGCAGGAACTCTGCCCCATAGTAATGGTGAGAGGTGAAAATGGCAGGTGCAAGGTCGCACTGGCGGCCGCAGCTTCAGTTTTTCATGTAGGTGGTTCAGCATCATGAGTCATTTGAGTGTTAACCTGATTCAGCAACATCATCGAGCAACACATTGAGTGACCGAGAAGTATTCTATCGGTATTGTACTGCTTGTTCCATTTGGGATTGAATCTACAAAAGACCTTCCAGCTAATACATGTCTCAACTCACCTGGTTGGCCAGCCAGAGCCAACGGGCATCTCCTATGACGGTTCAAAAGAAGGAAGTAACAAATATATATGCAAAAAAAGGAAACGAGCAAAAAATAAATCCAGTAACTTGCGGGCTGGAACGTTCACACAATGTCAGATTCAGATGATTATAGACGCCCTGAAAGACATTCCACACAGGTAGCCAGCGAGCCTGCCCGTCTGGACATTGACATCACAGCACTCAGTGAGGTTTGCTTTAAAGAGCAGAGATCCATACCAGATAATGGAGTAGGTTATACACTTTTCTGGTCAGGAAAAAATAGGGTTGAATGACACCTCTTAAGGGATTTGTGACTAAAAAAAGTCTACTACCAGCATGTGTAAGAACCTCGCCATGGGCTTTTACTAAATGATTCATGTCTGTAAGATTGTCAATCCAGGCCAATACATACGCCACCATTATCAGCATATATCCGCCTACCCAACACGCCATTATAGTGATCAAAGAAGGCTTCTACCGGGAGCCACATGTCCTTCAACTGAAGTTTGACACCAAAGATAAGTTCAGCACCTTTCGAGATTCCAATGCATGAGTTGGGCGTGACCAAGAGCATTGACAAGCTGCCTGAGGCAGGCATGGTATTGGCAAGTGTAATGAATATATGGTCGAATTCTGCTAGAATTATGCACCGAGTGTGAACTAATTTTATTAATTTTTTGCTCCATCATGAAGTCTGATTTAAGACCAGCTAGAGGCATCCAGGCGCAAAGCACTGGCACTTATTGGGTCATATTCTGGTGCAACAAGGTAAAAATGGGACGGACTACACACTTGTGTTACCCCTAGCTCGAACTGCTAGAGCAACCACACACTGTTTCGATTTAAACTTGCCTTCACAAAAAAACCATCGCCCAAAAGAAAAAAAAGCGCAAACAAGGAAACTGCATGTCCATGGACCCTATCTACAGCAACTAAACGACGTTCACAGAGCAAGCTTGAACACAGACTCCCCAGTGACGCGACTCTGGGCAGAGCAGCAGAGCAGTGGGGAGAGTTGAAATCCGCCCTATTAATATAAGAAAAAATGCAGAGCTGGTTGGCTTCTCAATCAGCAGAAACGAAGATTATTTTTTCTGAAAACTATATTGAAATCAAGAGCTTCTTCAGAAGAAACACTTCTGTCTCAATGTATAGTTGCATGTACTGATCAGCAGGCTGCAAAGTTTGCCTATAGGGAAGCCTGCATCCCTCTGCCAACCAACCTCTGTGGCATCCAAAGAAAATCGTGAACATCGCTCACTGAGAAGCTACAAATGTATGCAGATATGGGAGATATGAAATTCTTCTAAGAAGCCTTGAGATCTGTACGTGCACCTTCAACCAGGTGCAGGCACCATTAAAATCTTCTGATTGAACAACCAAGCCCAAAGACATAGATGTGATCTTGCAACATGTAGTTAGATTACTATGACTGCTTATTTGGCGACCCACAGAGGGTACAGGAGAAGCCCATCGTAATGAGCTCCCAGAGGGAAGTGAAATGCGAGCTGGATGTAACATCAAACTATGAAAAGATCAAGACTGCTACAGCACAATTAAAATCACACAACGTCCCTCGAATAAATGGGATTCCAGCCAACATCTATAAACAGGGAAGAGATATGATCCTTGATAGGCTTACAGATGGGCTTTCAGCAAGCTGCAAGAAACGTGCATTGCTTCAGAACCTTCGTGATGCAGTGACTGTCTGTTCCTACAAAAAAAAGACAGGGGAGAGAATTCTGACTGTTTAAATTACGGAGGCTTACTCGCCAATGCAAGGAAAACCTTGGTCAGAGTGGTTCTAAGAAAACATTTTCCCGCAATAGAGGAAGCGAGGTTCCGAGAGAGTCTGTGTGGATTCGGACCCAATCGGGGAACTGTATGCATGATTTTTGTGCTGAGACAGATCCTGGAGAAAAGTAGAGCACAAAACATGGGCCGGTACTTTACTTTTGTCTGTCTCTCCAAGGTGTTTGATACAGTCAGCGGGAACAGACTTTGGAAGGTGGAATCATTGAATAATAGAATGGTTACAACATAGAAGTAGACCATTCGGCCTTCGTGTCAGTGACCGTTTTCGGAAAGAACAACTCACTTATTCCCACTCCTTTGCTTTTCCTGTCGCCCTTCATTTGTTCTTATTAGTGTTCAAATAACTAGCCAGTGCATTTCAGATGGTCCCAATTGAATCTGTCTATACCGCACTGCCAGGCAGTGTATTCCAGACTCTAAGCACTCGCTGCATAAAACAATTTTTTCCTCATGTCACTGCTTCTCCTTTTGCCAGTCACACTAAATCACTTTCCTTTGGTTCTCGACCCTCTACTCCTGGTTCCTTTGGTCAATGGGCTCAGTTTCTCCGTATCCCATATCTATTCTGTCCAGACCCCTCGTGATATAAAATCACCTCCTTATTGTTTTCTCCAAGGAGAACAGATCCAGCCTCTCCAAACTATCACATAGCTTAATATCCTCATTTTGAACCATTCCCATGAATATTCCTGCATAGTCTCTAATACATCTACATCTTTCCAAAAGTGTGGTTCCCAGTACTGGATACAAAAGTGCAGTTAAGGGAGATCCAGTGATTTACACAGGTTTACCCAAGCTTCCTTGTTTTTTTCACTCCATGCCCCTATTTTAAAAAAAACACAAACCGATAAGTTTATCAAGGTTTTCTCAAACCTGTCCTACAGCCTTCAATGATTTGTGCACATATACCCCCAAGTCCCTCTGCCACTACTCCCCATTTCAGAATTGTACCTTTTAATTTATATCGCCTTTCCTTGTTCTTGCCACTACTTCCTACACACTTTTTTGCATTACATGTCATCTGCCAATTGTCAGCCCATACCATCAGCCTGTCGACATCCTCTTGAAGATTATCACTATTCTCCTCACGTTTCACAATACTTGCACGTCCTTTGTCATCCTCAAGTTTTATTTTTGTTTTAAATAGTGCCCTGTACAACAAAGTCTCGTACATTAATACAGGTCATGAAAAGCAGGCGTGACAACACTGACCCCTGAGGATCTTCACTAAATATCTTCTACAGTCTAGAAATAACCGTTCACATGTACTCTCTGTTTCCTGTCACTCAACAAATTTCGTATCCATTCTGCTACTGACCCGTTATTTCATGATTTATAGTTTTGCTGACAAGCCTGTTATGTGCTACTTTATCAAATTCTTTTGGAAGTCCATGTACCACATCAACGACATTAGCTTCATCAATTACCTCACAAAAAACTTCAGCACAATTTGCCTTTACCATACACGTGCTGCCTTTCCTGATCGAATCCACATTTGTCCAATAAGCTATTAATGTTGTCCAGAATTATCATTTCTAACCACTTTTTCGTCAGCCACGTAAAACCGAATGGTATGTAGTTTCTGGGCTTGAATTATAAGCTTTTCTGAACAACGAGGTAACATTTCCAATTTTTCCTTCCTCTGGCACAAGTCCAATGACTAAGGAGAATTGGCAGAATATGGTCTGTTCTTACTTTACTAAGTATCCATGGATGCATATCATCCAGTTCTGATGACTGATCAACGTTAAGTACAGCCAGTTCATCTATAACCTCTTATTTATCAAATTCCACCTCAACTGCGTGTGTGAGGGAGAGTGCTGGTGAAAGCCTGTGAGTGAGGGAGAGCGGTAGTTTAACTCTTGGTGTGTGAGCGATATTGCTGGTGTAAGACTGCTCGTGCAAGCTTCTGAGTGTAACTGCGATTCTAGTGGTTTGTGTGTGAGAGTTTTGTGGTGTAACCCTCTCTGTGTGAGACAGAGTGCCGCAGCAAGGCTGTATCTGTGAGAGAGAGCGGGACTGGTGGTGTGCTCCTCAGTGTCTGTGTAGATGCGCGTGGTGTAAGAGTGTGTGGTGTAATACTCTCTCTATATATTAGATAGACTGGTGCTGCAAAACATTGTGACTGAGAGAGACAGCTGATGTAAACCCCTGTGGGTGAGAGACTGGTAGGATGAACAACTGCGTGTGAAATAGACTGTAAATGTAACCTTGTGTGTTACAAAGACTAATGATGCAACCCTCTGTGTGGGTGTGAGAGAGAGGCTGGTCCTGTAACACATTGTGAGTTTGAGAGAGAGACTGGTAGCATAACCTTATGCATGCGAGAGAGAGAGAGAAACAATGGTAGTGCACCACTCTCGATGTGAGAGAGACGTATCTCCTGTGTGTGAAATCAGACTGGTGATGTAAACCTCAGTGTTTATGAGAAATTGGTGCTGTAACATTTTGTGGAAGCACTGCAGAGCTTAGTTCTGATCCGTTGGTTATGGGATCGCTTAGCTCTGCCCATCGCAAGCTGCTTACAGAGTTTGGCATGCAAGCAGCCCTGTGTTGCATCTTCACCAGGTTGACACATCATTTTGATGTTTGCCTGATGCTGCTCCTGGCATGCCCTCCTGCACACGTCATTGAACTAGGTTTGGTCCCCCGGCTTGATGGTGATGGTATAATGCGGGATATGCCAGGCCATGAGGTTACAGATTGTGGTTGAGTACAATTCTGCTGCTGATGGCCCACAGCGCCTCATGGATGTCCACTTTTGCACTGCTATATCTGTTCGAAATCTATCCCATTTATCACGGTGGTAGTACCACACAACAAGATGGAGGGTACCCTCAATGTGAAGGCGGGACGTCATCTCCACCAGGATTGTGTGGTGGTCACTCCTACCAATACTGTCATGGACACATGCATCTACAGCAGGCAGATCTGTATCAGTAAATGAGAAGATGCAGGGTCAGGGCCGAATGATGTTTTCGAGGTGGTAATGGACGGGCTTCGAGATGGAGACGAAGTGCTGTTGGAAGCTCATCTCGGGGTCAAAAATAACGAGGAGCATATGACCAGGAGAGCAAAATAGTTGGTGGCGAAGGAACAGATTTTGTGGCGGGTCCGAAGATAATGGCTTGAGAGAGATGGTGGGGAGGGAGGGCTGGAGGTCATCAGCATAAATGTGGACACTAATGCTGCGTTGTTGGATGATGTGGCTGAGGGGGAGCATATAGATGAGAACTGGGAGTGAGCCAAGAATAGATCGTTGGGGGACAGCAGATGGAACAGCGTGGGAGCAGGAAATGTAGCCATTGGAAGCGGTTCTCTGGCTGTGATTACACAGATAAGAAAAGGACCAGGTGAGAGCATTCCCATCCAGCTGGACAACAGTTTTGAGCAGTTGGAGGAGGAGGATGCGGTCAACCGTGTCAATCGCTGCAACTATGTCGAGAAGGACGGGGAGGGACCATTTACCTTCGTCCCAGCACATAAGAAGTAATTTATGACTGTGATAATAACTGTGTTGGTACTGTGGCAGGGGGTATACCTGATTGGAGGGATTCATACATGAAGTTCTGGAAAAGATATGCATCGATTTGAGAGGCCGAAAACACATTCAAGGATGTTGGAGAGAAAAGGAAGGTTGGAGATGTGCTAGTAGTTTGTAAGGGCGGGCTAACAGCAGTTTTATTTTTGAGGGGAATTGTGAAGAGAATCATATTTGAAGGAGAGAGGGACAGCAACAGAGGCGAGGTAGCAGTGTACAATATCAGGTAACACGATGACCAGGAAGGAACTCAGATCAGTCCTGTCCATCCGAGCAGTCATCAAGCTGATGCGCTAGGACTGTCGGCTCCTGTGCTGATCCCGGCCTAGCTCCCTCGCCCCAGGTCCTGTCTCTCTGCTCGAGCGCCTTGGCTGGGCTTGTCCAGTCTGGAATCTACCCCTCGCATCCCCCACCCTCTGACTTGGGGAAGGGGAGAGATAGATCACAACAACTAGGAGTGGATATGGGGGCGGGGGGGAGGTGGTATGGAAGGAGACGGAAGTCATCAAGTCTTTCCAAAAATTAAAAGGCAGTGAATTGACCCAATAGGATTTCCAGCATCTTCCACCTTTTTCTTTTGTAAGAACAAGACTTTTGTTCTTTCTGAGCAGAAATGAGGTGCTGAGAATCAAAGCACATCATGTGGAGAAGAGATTGTGGATGCTGAATTACCTTCTGACTTCAGGTGCACTCTGACTCTCCACCATCCCACCCGCCTTTATGCCTGTTCCTCCGAAAATCACCTACTGCCCTTGGAATACTGCTGGTTGGTGTGCGAGGCACATCCTGCCTGTATACATCCAGTGCTCCAGCTGTCTGTCACCTCTTGCCTGGTGCTCACAGCTTTTTAGCATTTTTATTACTCATCCAGACCTTTCTCTTCCAGTCCTCTAGCAGTCACCTCTTGCCTCATACCTGCTGGATCTTTTTCATGTGTATCTACTCCTCTGTCAATCAGAAGTCGTGCCGTGTCCTAAATGTGCTGTTTCGTCCACACCACTGGGGGTATTTTCATATACCAAAAATTCCTGGTGTTATTCAGTTGATGAAAGTTTACGGATAAAAAATACATTCATGGAATGGAAAAAACTGGGACACGTCTCTGAGCTGCTCTCAGTTATTTTGTTTCTTCATTAATTGAATAATTGTTGTAACTGGATATTTCACCACACTCCTGGCCTGCTCTCTGAACTTGGACTGAGTAACTCCGTACGTAAACGTGTTTGTGCAGCAACTTAAATTCATCAGCATATATCCGACTTGCAGAAAGATATATGAAGATTCATTGTCATTGGGATTTATTCCTGTACTGGTATAATGTAAGAAAATTATGACAGTTGTCAACCACAGAAGAATGAAGTTGGCGGATATGCTGAAGAGTAAAATCACAGACTTCCTTCTGCTCTCCATCTCTGGGTCACTATGATTCCCTCCCTTCCTCTGACCCCTGAGTCCCTTACGGACTCGACTGGCCAATAAAATGTATCTGACTGTCAGAGCGTTGAGCAACAGAATTAAAGCAAATGGCAGCAATGGTGTCGAAGCCTTTTCAAACCAATCATATGCCACCCATCGGGCTCAGTATAATAGCTTGACTTGTAATAACAGCCCCGTGGTACATTGTCAATTATCTGCACAGCTTCAAACACAAAGTAGTAAGGTATGCTTTTTAAACAGAACAGAATGCAGGTTGTTGCGAGAATCACAGCTGCAGTTTCCCCGGTGCAATACTTAGTTTTCAACTTTTGGCAACAGATGGCCAGAAATCGATCAAAGGAGAAAGTGACCGTTAACCAGACAGAACAGTCCCCGGATGTGTTACTCAAGGTCACCATAGCACTGCACACAGGAGTGATGCTCAGGAACGATCCTGGGAAATAAAACACATTGATCCGAGAGAGTATGAAATTAGTAATAACGAGCAGTAGATCCGCTGCTGCCATGGCCACCAGGTAGCGAGTGGTGCAGGTGGAGAATCCGCATTTTACCCGGGAGAGAATCACAATCGCCAGTAAATTAACTGTGAGAGAGAGAAGGGAAAAGAGACTGGAAATTATTGATCAAACATTCTCCATGTCTGACATAGACTAGAAGGGCAGGATTTCAGGATCATTACCGGGTGAGTGTGAGAGGTTTAACCCAGTTCAAAGAAGTCTGGACCGGATGCTCGCAGACAACTGCTCGCAGGAGGCAAGTTGGAAATTTAAATATGTTCATGAGGCTGGGAGACTCTGATTTAACATGGTTTTCAGCTTTCCCTCTCGCCAACCATGTTTCCCAGACCTCTGGAAAACAGCAGCTGTGGGAGATGAGAACAGCTTCAGGGAGAAGAGAATTGTCTTTACAGCACTGCTTGTGGGCCAAGAAGAACAGGAGTGCGACCCGCTGGTTCCCCAATTGTCCCATACATCAGTGTATCAGACACCCTCATGCAAATAAGCACAGGACCTCGGATCAGACCCTCACTCAGGGTAGGAATGGCACATCCTGGAATCAGATAGTTCCCTGTTCCCCATCTGGATTGGACTAACTCGTCAGTATTGGAACACACCCACTCCGGGAATGCACATCACCGCCCCCGATGCGGATCAGAGCATCTCCCGAAAATATGACCAGCCGCATCCCGAGATCAGACAATACCCGACTCTCTAACCCTGACCAGACACTCTTGCAGGCTCGGACATCACACTCACCATCTCCCCGCCGCGCCTCGGTCATTGATCCTCCACGGGATTGGAAGCCACTATACTGGGATCTGACACGTCTCCCCCTCGCCCACACGGGTCAGAGACTCTGCCCGGAATTGTGACCCGGCCCTGCCCAGGATCCCAGTGTGGGGAATAAGACCCTCCTTCTCTTGGAATACTCCCTGGAATCCTCTTTCTCTGACTGGAAGCCAAGCCTGTCAAATAGGCTGACTTCAGCTTAGGGAACCTGTCAAGGTTAAAAAGCACAATCTGTGGAGTTCAAATGTTACAACATGTTGGAAGAAAGCTGGACTTATAGAGAGATACAGCACTGAAACAGACCCTTTAGCCTGCCGAGTCTGTGCTGATCAACAACCACCCATTTATACTAATTCTACACTAAGCACATGTTCCCGACCACATCCCTACCATTCTCCTATCACCTACCGACACTAGGAGCAATTTACAAGGGCCATTTTATCTATCAGCCTGCAAGTCTTTGGCTGTGGGAAGGAACTGGAGCATCTGGTCACAGGGAGAACTTGCAAACTCTGCACAGATGTACCCAGAACTGAACCTGGGTCGCTGGAGCTGTGAGGCTGTGTTGCTAACCACTGCGCCACTGTGCCCCCGCCCTTTCTATGTATTCCCCACACCCACTACTAATATGCAGGCCAAAGGATTGGCGCAAAAACAAGATACTGAAACTGCTGTAAATCTGATAAAATAGGAGAATATTGAAAACACACAGGACGTCAGGCAGCATCTGTGAAGGGATAAACACAGTAAACGTTTCAGGCTGACAGTCTTCCATTGGAACTGGAAGATTAACAGTTTTCAAAGCAATGATGGAGCCAATGAAACTAGGTGATAGGGGAGAAAAGATCAGGCGGATGGCAGGAGTGATTGAATGAAATAAGGGATGCTGGTGCAATTGGAATGGGGCAATTAAAGAAACAGAAAATGGGTCAAGCAGAGGTACAAATGGTTACAGCAGAATAAAAGAGGAACACGGGAGCGTGGGAAATATGACAAAGAGTAGAAGACTCTAATGACCTGGAAAAGTGTATTGATGGTGGATAGAGCACAGGGGTGTGTAGCAGCCTGCCAGCTGTTTCCCAATATGCGATTCCACGCCAAGAACAAGTTTACACCCCCTCCACGAAATGACTCTGGTGCAGTTATCCTTTATTACCAGCTGAGGCCTTCTGAGAAAAAGCTATCAATCATAATAATCTGAAGTAGTTAATTCAAATGCTGAATCCGACAGGCAAAACATGTCTTATGGAAAAATCCGGTGATCTACCTCACTGAGATTCAGGGGCACAGAGTAAAGAGTTCAGATGGGGAGAGGCAAGGAGAATAATAGAGGCAAGTGACCAGAACCTCAGGGTCACGCTTGCAGACTGAATGGAGCAGTTCACAGAGAAATCAACCAATCTGTGCTCACTTAGTACAATTCTACAGTGACAGATACTCCCAGTAATGCATGGTCACTGTGATCAGGTGTTCCACTCCGGTCAGTGGCTCATACTCAGTTCATTCCGACAGTGACTGATAATCCCAGTGATACATGGTCTTCCTAATACGGTGTTCCACACCGGAGAGTGACCCATCCTCAGTACAACATACTCAGCACAATTCCACAGTGACAGATACCCCCAGTAATATATGGTCACTGGGATACGGTGTTCAACTGCGGTCAGCGGCCTAACTCAATTCAATTCTACAGTGACAGATACTCCCAGTAGTACATGGTCACTGGGATACGGTGTTCCACTTCAGTCAGTGACCCAACTCAATTAAATTCAACAGTAACAGTTCTCCCAGTAATACATGATCACTGGGATCAGGTGTTCCACTCTGGTCAGTGACTCATTCTCAGTTCAATTCTACAGTGACAGATACTCCGAGTAATACATGATCACTGGGATTAGGTGTTCCACTCCGGTCAGTGACTCATACTCAGTTCATTTCTACAGTGACTGATACTCCCAGTGATTCATGGTCACCGGAATACGGTGTTCCACTCCGGAGAGTGACCCATACTCAGTACAACATACTCAGCACAATTCCTCAGTGACAGATTCCCCCAGTCATACTTGGTCACTGGGATACGGTGTTCCACTGCGGTCAGTGGCCCAACTCAATTCAATTCTGCAGTGACAGACACTCCCAGTAATACATGGTCACTGGGATACGGTGTTCCACTCCAGTCAGTGACTCAACTCAATTCAACTCGACAGTGACAGATACTCCCAGTAATACATGGTCACTGGGATACGGTGTTCCACTCCAGTCAATGACCCAACTCGATTCAATTCTACAGTGACAGATACTCCCAGTAATAGATGGTAACTGGGATACGGTGTTCCACTCCGGTCAGTGGCCCAACTCAATTCAGTTCTACAGTGACAGATACTCCCAGTAATACATGATCTCTGGGATCAGGTGTTCCACTCTGGTTAGGGACCCACACTGAGTACTATTCCATAGTCAGAGATTCTCCCAGAAAGACATGTTCACTGAGATACGGTGTTCCACTCCGGTCAGTGACCCAAAACAGTTCAATTCTACTGTGACTGATGCTCCCAGTAATACATGGTCACTGGGATCCGGTCTTCCTCTCCGCATAGTACCCATATTCAGTACAACATACTCAGCACAATTCCACAGTGACAGACACTCCCAGTAATACATGGTCACTGGGATCAGGTGTTCCACTCCGAATAGTTATCCTCACTCAGTACAGTTCTACAGTGATAGATACTCCCAGTAATACATGGCCACAGGGATCAGGTGTTCCACTCTGGTTTTTTGAACAACACTCAGCGGAATTCAACAGTGATAGATGCTCTCAGAAATACGTGGATACTGGGATCAGGTGTTCTTCTCCGTTTAGCAATCCTCACTCACTACAGTTCAACAATAATAGATACTCCCAGTCATACATGGTTACTGGGATCAGGTGTTCCTCCCCGTTTAGCGACCCTCATTCAGTACAGTTCAACAGTGACAGATCCTGCCACTAATTCCTTCCATTATTATGTTTCGGCATTGTGATCTGATTGAACAGTGCACAATGTTCCATGGAAGGTAATAACGATATAAATACGGGAGCCTGTGAGCCACAAATGGGGATGCATTTTCAACTGAGGCAGCATAATAAAACCACAGAAATAATTAAGGAGATTGACTTAGTGAAATGACTGCACTGAAGGGGTGTCTGCATAATTCTCACCACCGAGATCAGCTCGTAACATTGTCAGTCATCGACTAAAACCAGAGACCAGCTCACATAACATTTTACACAGCTTCCATGGTTAGAGACAACTACCAGGAACACCAATGACAGCGAGGATCGGATAAACTATTTTCTCGGGCATTAGTCTTGAACTTTCCATGTTCTGTGTGAAATGATCCGTCCCTTCGTGTTGCAGGTAATCGCTCTGTATTAAACTCCGATGTGATACATTCCCAGGGACATTAATTTATACACTGTGGGATCTCCACAGGGAAATGCAGGTTACAAAATTGTTCAAATTGTTTTTCTAAAATTCCAAACATATCTATGACGACAGTCAAGTAAATTCCCTTTAGAGATCGAAGCTAATACTGTCCCTCAAACAAATACAGTCCATCAAAGTGATACATTCCCTCAAACTAATACAACCTCTCAAACTATTACGGACTGTCAAACTAATGTAGATGCTCAAACTAATTCAACCCACCAAACTGATATGAAATTCAAACTAAATTAGACCTGCAAACCAATACCACCCCTCAACCGATGCCGCCCCTCTCACCTTCTCTCTCTCCCTGCACCTGTCACTGTCAATCTCCTGACCTTTCACTTTCTCTCTCCCAGCCTCTGGCACTTTCTTTCTCTCCTTGCCTCTCGACTTCTCGCACATATACAGCAGCAGCTGCTGCAGCTGCACCTGTTGCCCCATCACTTTTTGCACTGATGATATCAAAGCATGCGGACAAGAGCTATGTCCATCCCAATATGCCAATAAACGCATGTGCGAAAGCAATGGCCGAGGTTGGCATCACTTCACCCATTTTTACTTGCTCGAAAATGAACAGGAAGGCTGTATTTTCACTGAGGAGCAAGGGGGCAATGCCCCTGGCCCTGAGCAAGGGGATCACCGTGGCGGAGCCTTTCTGCCAGTGGATTCCCTTGAGACCACTGCGCAACGGGTCAGTCTGTCAAATGTCCCACCCGTCATTTCTGGTGAGTGCCTGTTTACCCACCTGCACCATCTGGGGTAAGTCAAGACAGGGCTCACCCCAGTCCCGCTTGGTCTTCGGAAAAACAGAACGTGTAAGCCTTCGGCCGCCATTTATTTATGCAGCTGACATGGGAGGAGGTCACAGAAGGCCAATTTAATGCCGAATTCCAGAGGGCAGCCTGCAGAGTTTTCCAGGCCTCGGACGGGGCGCGATTCCATGACTGCAAGGGTGGTGCTGCTGCACCTCTGCCTACTCCACAAAAACCTACAACAACTGCTGCTGGGGCTGTTCCATAGGCCATGGCTTTAAGGGCCACCAGAGGGGAGGTGGAGCTTCGTCCGGGTTGAATGAGGACATGGTGGAAATCAAAACACTTCAAGGCGAGCCCCCCTGGACATGCACTCTATTCCTGAGCCTGGGATCAGCCCTACGACTGATTCAAGGGTGCCCATCTGCCCCATAGTTGTGCTTCGGTGCAACAAACCTGCGCATCAGGGCACGGAGGGTGAATCAGAGCCATCTACGCAGATGGAGGTCTCGAAGATAATAAGAACAGGAGACGTTCCTCCTCTGAAGAATGCCTTGAACCATGGGGTCCATTTCCAGGCGTGGGTCCCACAGGCTCACCCTGCATCTGCATGATCAGGGCCTCGAGCCCAGGGCAGGAACCCTCCACCCCTCGGAAAGGAGCAGGGGGGGATGCCACTCTAAATTTGCCAACTCCTGATGTGGGGGAACTGCCCGTTGCAGGGGAGCCTGTGGATCCCACGGGAGAAATCATTCCTTTGGCCGATGGGTCGGATCTCCTGGGAGAGGACGTGACCTGTGAGGGCCTGCCCTCCTGTCTCCTACCGGACCTCCTCACAGCTTGCAGGGGTTGCCAGAATAAATTTTACCTGGCTCTCGGCCCTTTGCCGAATATGGCGCGGATCATCAGTCCGTCCATGCCACCCTCAAGAAAGTGGGGAACGGCACGGGTGTGAAACTGGTTGAGAGACGCCGGTTTATTGCGTTCCTCAGTGGGTTGCTGGAGGAGTGGAAGGCCAGGGGCACTTCTGCTCCATCCTCACAGTGAGGTGTAGGTGACAGGATGTTAGGTGCTTTAGCCATGAAGATAACCATAGCCAGCCTCAACAGCAACGGCAGCAGGGGGTCTCGCCGCAGATTTCGCAATCCCTCAGTACCCAGGGAAGGGAGATTTGTGGTGAGATTTCTGCAGGAAACACACACCATTCTGGCAGACTAAGCCACCTGGCTCCTGGAGTGGTAATGTGGGGTCGACATGAGGCACCTCACCCACACTTCTAGTGGGGTGGCTATCTTGTTGACCCAGACTTTTCAGCTGGAGATCTTGCGGGTCAAGGAGCTCATGTCGGGCTCCTTGTACCACTTTGCCGTTCCGCTGGGTCGGGTCCCATTCCACTTTTAAAATGTGTGTCCAGTCCCGGCACGCAGCAAGCACCCTTATTTGAAGAAGTCTCCACGCTCTTCAGCTCTATCAATAGCGGCGGGTGCATCATCGCCAGGGGTGGTGGAGCGGGGGTGAATTTTAACTGTACCCTCGAGGTGGGGAATCGGTCTCGTCTCCTGTGCGGCTAAGCGCCGGTGGAGAAGTTGAGGGTACTGATCAGCCTCCTCAACTTGGTGGCTGTCTGGCTGAATTTCCATCCCAACTCACGCGCTTTCTCATGGAGTTCCGGAGGAGGATGGTCCAGAATCGACCACCTCCAGATTTCACAGGCATACGTCTCCTGCATCTCGGAGGCCTCCATGCGGCTGGTGCCATGCTCGAACCGACACTTGGTGTGGGCGGAGTTCAGGCCGCTCAGCATGCGGGCGGTTTCAGCGTACTGGCGCTTGAACAACTAGTTGTGGGAGGACTAGCGATTGCGGGACTCGTTCCATCGATTCTGGGCTGGTTGGAGAAGGAAGTAGGGGGGCGCCCTCCCCTTGAGGCAATGGTGGGATGTGGCCAAGACTCACATCCGTGTTATCTGTCAAGTGTACGCGAAGAGGTTGACCAAGAGGCGGGAAACCGTGCCTACAGAGGGATGTGCTCGACCTGGAGTCTCGCCTCTGTCATGCAGTCACGAACCCGGCCCTGTGGCAGCCGTACAAGGAGAAGAAGAGCACGCTGAGGAACCTGCAGCTCACAGGGTCCCGAGGCACATACATGAGGCCACGGATCTAGATCCCGGAAGATTTGGACTGCGCCTGACCACTCGCTGGAAAAATGGCCGGGGTACCAAACGCAGCTTGTTAATGTGCTGGCTGACGACAGATCTCCCATCCCGGCTCCAGAGGTAATGGGCGTCTTGGTCCGCACCTATTACAGTGCATTATTCTCTCCAGATCCGTCCAGTGAGGATGTTTGTAGAGTTTTGTTGGATGACCTGTCGACGTTTAGCCTGGTGGTTGCTGAAGGATTGGCTCTCGAGGGGATAATCCCCTGGGCCGTTTGGGCTGACCATGGAGATTCCCCCTGGAGGCCACTGTGCAAAGGGTCATTTTGTCCAATGTCCCGCCCTTCATTCCTGGTGAGCTCCTCCTTCCCCACCTGCACCATCTGGGGGATGTAAAGACGGGGCTCACCCCAGTACCGTTCGTTCTTCGGGACAACAGCTTCCGGCATGTGTACTCTTTCTGCCGCCCGCTATTCATGCAGCTGTCGTGGGAGGAGCTCACAAACGGCCATTTCAATGTAGAGTTCCAGGTGACAGCCTGCTGCGTCTTCTGGATCTTGGATGGGGCACGGTACCATGTCTGCAAAGGGTTGGGGCATGTTCATAAGAACTGCCCCAACCTCCCGCCTGCCAACTACACCCGGTGGCTAAGTTTGGCGCCGTTGCACCTCCTCCTAACCCCCCCTACACCTCTACCAGATACCGTACAGACAGTCCCACCGTGTCACGGCCTTCGGTGGGGTGGGGGGGTGCCCGTTCAAGTGGAAGGAAGGCGTGGAGGAAAAATAAAAATCGAGAGGCACGTCCCCTGGACACCGTGACACTACCCGAGTCTGAGCTCTGCACAAGGCCCACTCCCAGGGAATCCACCTGCCCCAGGGCTGGGCTCAGGCCCAGGGAAACCAGGCAAAAGGTGGGTGCGGAGGCAGAGGCCCCTGATGACATGGATGTCTCTGAGCCACCGCCCCCTTCCGAAATAAGAGGAGGAGACGTTTCTCCTTTGAAGAAGGCCCTGAACCATGGGGTCCATCTCCTGGTGTGGGTCCTCAGGCTCCCCCTGCCAGCAGCACGATCAGGACCTCAAGCCCTGGGTGGGAGCCCTCCACCCCTCAGAACGGAGATGCGGGAGATGCCCCTGTGATCTTGTCAACTCCTGAGGTGGGGGGCCCGCCCTTGGTAGGTGAATTTGTGGACCCCACGTGAGAAATCATTCCTTTGGCCGATGGGTCGGGTGTCCTGGGTGAGAGCGAGACCTGTGAGGGGCAGCCCTCCCAAAAGCCTGATTCTGCCGCCTGGGATGTGCCCGACCCAGAGGCCTATCTCTGTAATTCTCCATCTGCTGGTCCTGTGGGCGCTGGTGCTGCAGGCGATGGCCTCCTCTCTCCGCCTCCGGTCCCAGCTCCGGCTGGATTTCTGGAGTCGGGCACTTCCATCTTCCCTGGACCGCTGATTGGCCTGGGGACTGCGGTGGAGGGGGGTCCTGAAGGGCTGGTACTCACAAGCTCCAGTTCCATCTTAGAACCCAGAGAGGACTCCTGCGCCATCGATCCTAGGGCTGGGCTCGTGACGGAGGCGGGACTAGCTGGCGCGGCCGGGACGTCCGCCCAACAGTGGGTGGTGGATGTGTCGTCCGCTGACGGTGACATCGCAGAGGAGGATGGGGATTCGGTGTGGGACACGGAGGACGACCTTGATACCATCGCCAGTGAGGTGGTGGAGTCCCTCGTGCCTCCCACCGAGTCTCCTCTCATCCCCATGGCGGAACGGCAGGATTTCCTCGCAGCTTGTGGGGGTTGCCATGATAAAGTTCAGCTGGCCCTCGATGGTTGGTCGAGTCTGGCGCTGATCATTCAGTCCGTCCGTGCCACCCTCAGGAAAGCGGGCAAGGTCCCGGCATGAAACTGGTTGAGAGGTGCCCTTTTAATGTGTTCCTCAATGGGTTGCTGGGGTTGTGGAAGACCAGGTAGACTTTCGCTCCCTCCTCACAGTGAGGTGTTGGTGACGTGTTTTAAGTACCTTTGACATGAATATACCCATAGCCAGCCTCAATATCAACGGCAACAGGGAGTCTCACCATAGATTTCACAATCTCTCATTGCTCAGGGAAGGGAGCTTTCTGCAGGATACCAACAACGTTCCGAGAGACGAAGCCACCTGGCTCCTGGAGTGGTAAAGTGGGGTCTACATGAGTCACCTCACCCTTATTTCTAGTGGGATGGCTATCTTGTTGGCCTCGACATTTCAGTCGGAGATCTTGGGGGTCAAGGAGCTAGTGCCGGGCCGCTTGCTCCACCTCGCCGTTCACCTGGGTGTCATGTCACTCCACTTTGTGGACCTGTACGCTCCCAGGCCCGGCGCGTTGCAAGCGCACTTCTTTGAAGAAGTGCTGGCTCTCTTGAGCTCCATCGATAGCGGCGAGTGCATCATCCTCGGGTGAATTTTAACTGTACTCTCGAGGTGGGAGATCACGGCCAAGCGTCGATGGAGAACTGATCAGCTCCCTCAACTTGCTGGACGCCTGGCGGAAACTCCATCCCGACTCCAGAACCTTCACCTGGAGGTCTGGAGGAGGAGGGTCCCAAATCGACCTCCTCTACTTTTTCGCAGGCGTAGGTCTCCCACATCTCAGCGACCTCCGTACTGCTGGTGCCATGCTCGGACCTCCACCTGGTGTGGGCGGAATTCATTCTGCGCCGCACGCGGGCGGGGTCCACGTACTGGTACTTTAACAACGGGCTGCTGGAAGACGAGTGATTCCGGGACTCGTTCCATCGATTCTGGGCCGACTGGACAAGGAAACAGGGGGGCTTCCCCTCCTTGAGGCTATGGTGGGATGTGGGCAAGACTCACATCCGCATCATCTGTCAGGAGTACACGAAGGGTCGACCAAGAGGCGGGAAACCGAGATCGGGCGCCTAGAGAGGTGCTCGAGCTGGAGTTCCGCCTCGGTCATGCCGTGGCGGACCCGGCCCTGTGGCAGGCGTATAAAGAGAAGAAGGGCGCGCTGAGGGGCCTGTAGCTCATAGGGTTCTGAAGCGCGTACGTGAGGTCGCGGATCCAGATCTTGGAAGATTTGGAAACGCCTCACCCTTCTTTTACTCGCTGGAAGAATGGCGGGTTCCTGAAAGCAGCTCGTTCAGCTGCTGGCCGACGATGGATCTTCCATCACAGATTCACACGGAATGGGCCTCCTGTTCCACACTTATTACAGAACGTTGTTCTCTCCGGATCAGTCCAGCTAGGATGTGTGCAAAGTTTTGTGGAAGGACCTGCCACAGGGCGTCGAAGGATTGGAGGGTCCTTTGCACGTTGGTGGAGCTGACTGGGGCCCTTCATCCAGCTCTCGAGGGGCAAATCCCCAGGGCTGGATGGATTGACCGTGGAGTTCCTCAGGGCGATCTGGGACGTCCTGGGGGACGATTACGCGCGGGTCCTGGGGGGAAGCCTGGCGACCGGAGATATGCCCCTCTCGTGGCGCAGGGCAGTCATTGTCCTGCTGCAGAAGAGGGGCGATCTCCGCCTGCTTAAAAACTGGCGTCCGCTCTCCCTCCTCAGCACGGATTATAAGATCTTTACCCGGGCTATGTCTACCCGCCTCGGCTCCCTGCTGGCCCACATGGTCCACCCCGACCAGTCCTACATGGTCCCGGGCCGGTCCATCCAGGGAAAAATCCACCTGGTCCGGGACCTGATCCATCTTTCCCATAGGACTGGTCAGTCGGTCGCCTTTCTCTCCCTCGATCAGGAGAAGGCGTTCGGCAGGATCACTGATACCTTTTCAGGACTCTGTGCCATTTCGGATTCGGGCCACATTTCGTGGCACGGGTCCAACCTTTATACGCCGCCTCAGAGTGTCTAGACCAAGTTAACGGGTCCTTGACGGCGCTCCTTTGCTTTGGGAGAGGAGTGTGTCTGGGATGCCCCATGTCCGGCCAATTGTACACCATCTGCGGGGAGACTTTCTTGTGACTGCTTCACAGGAGGTTGACGGGATTGGCTCTGCGTGAGCCGGCCAAGCGGGTCATCCTCACGGCTTACAGGGACGACGTGCTCCTTGCAGTCACAGATCCCATTGACTAGTGGAGGATGCGCGACTGCCAGCAGACCTTTTCTACCATGTCCTCTGAGAGGATCAATTGGGAAAAATGTTCCGGACTCCTGGTGGGTCATTAGTGGACAGACTCCCTGACAGAGGAGTTGTCACCTTTTGCGTGGAGCACCAGACACATCCTCTATCTGGGAGTCCACCTTAGCCCCGCTGAGGAAGCCTGGCTGGCAAACTGGCAGGAGTTGGAGGCGAAAGTCACCACTCGGCTGGGGCGCTGGACAGGACTGCTCCAAGTGCATTCCTACAGGGACCGAGCGCTGATTAGAAACCAACTGGTGGACTCGATGCTGTGGTACCGGTTCTTCACTTTGGCCCCGCTCCCCTGCATTCCCCACCGAGATCCAGAAGAAACTCGTCGATTTCTTCTGGGGCACGAGGAAACACTGGGTCTCTGCCACGGTCCTGAGTCTCCCGATCGAGGAGGGCGGCCAGTCGCTGGTGTGCGTCCGCACCCAGGTTGCGGCTCTCTGCCTTTGGACCCTGCAGAGATACCTGTACATCCAGCATCCTCCCAGATGGTGTGCGCTGGTGATGTATTTCTTCCGCCAGTGTCGATGCCTTCAAGATGACACGCAGCTCCCGGAAGAGACCGTTAGCTGCGCCTCTCTAAGGGAGTTCCCTGTCTTTTACCGGGATCTATTCCGAGTGTGGAACATGGTCTACTCCAGTCAGTGTACTCCCCCGCGGTGGAGGAGAGCGCCTCGGCTGTCCAGGCGGCAGAATCCGGGGACGGACCGGCGGGCGGAGGAGTATCCGAAGCCCCCGGGCCACCCATCACTGCCGTTGGCGAGGGGGCCCGGGAGAGCGGAGCGCACCCGGCCGTGCTGACCCCCGGTCGGCTGGATCTGCTCATTGGACCGTGGCCCCGAAACCCTCCTCGGATGTCGGTCCCGCACAACCTGAGCCGCCTCTCGGAAATGCCCTCTGTGCCATTCCAATCGGCGAAGAGGGGTTCCTTGTACGGGCTGCTCCTGCACACTCTCCAATTCCTCGCCCTCGCCAGCTGGCCGGGCACACCCTGGCGGTCCACGTTGCCATCTGGCAGCGAAGGGAAACCCCGATGGAGGTCTCTTGATGCGGGAGTCCTCCCCTTTACATTGGGGACCTGGGGTGGAGGTTGTTGCACAGGGCAGTCCCGTGCTACAGACTTTTAAGTAGGTTCGCGGACGCCCAGGCCGCCTCTGCTTTCTGGGGCCAGGACGAGTCTGTGTTCCACGTATATTTGTAGTGTGCAAGGTTGCAGCCCCTGTTCGAGTATTTGAAGGGGCTGCTCCTCAAGTTCTGGCTACACTTCAGTCCCACGCTCCTGATATTTCGGCCACCAATGAGGAGGGCCATGGGCCAGGAGGAGGATCTCCTCGTCGGTCTGCTCCTGGTCCTGGCCAAGGTGGCAATTCACAGGTCCAGGCTGCGGGCCATTGGGGGGGCGTTTTCCCTGATTGCTTGCCCCTCTTCCACGGTTACGTTCGCGCCCGGATGTCCCTGGAGAAGGACCATGCGGTGTCCACCGGTATGCTTGAGGCATTTCGCTGCCAGTGGGCACGGCAGGGATTAGAGTGCATTGTCGACGCCGAGAACGCCATTTCAATATGGGTTTTTTGTTTATTTGATTTTATTAAAGTTATTTTTTTTAAATGTATATAAAAGGGGACTGAGGAATAAAACCCCCTCGACATGAAATATATAGAAGGGGCCTGGGGTATAAAGTCCACCAAAAGAAACAAAAAAAAACGGGATTAGATACAGAGTAAAAAGAAACAGTAAGAAAAAAAAGGCGTTAAATACAGAACAACTTTTCCTCTATACCGTACATTTCAAAGACTTTCAGTCTGGTTTAGCATGGGTTAGATGCAGAGTCAAAAAAAGATTAAACGGTGTTTGCTGCCGCCTGATTTAGGAATGCTCTGTGGTTCACGAGTTTCAGCTGACTGTGGGGTGTTTGCTGAGTCTGGAAACTGTAGATTGTGCGAGTGCTACTGATACAGGAAGAGAGAGGCAGAGACTTAAAGGAAGGTTTTTCAACTAATTCTTTCAACAAGGAAAAGGGACAGGAGAACAAAGGAACTGAAAGATCTTCTGTGACTTTTCTTTAACATTGCAGTCCCCTGGTTGGAGTAGGTAAAGAAGAGGAAGGAAGATGACATCAGGTGAGGCTTCCTGTTTCAGTAGTGGCTGCTGTGCTGTTACCAACGAACGGGGTGCTCCCATCACACCCCAATCATTTGGCCTGGGACAGCAAGAGATGCCCAGGCGAAGAGACTTTATTGCTTTTTGATAACATCTGGAAACGTGTACGCCTGAGCAACTTCAGCTGTCCAAGGTGAAGAAATCACCCCACTCCAACCAGAAGACCAGCAATAATACTTTTCTGTAATTTTTCAACTGAAAAATGCTATTTCCTTCTGGGGGAGGTGAGGTGGGGGATCACCCCACCCTCGCTCGGTGCTTGGGAGAGCAACCTTCGGCAAGCTAATTCCTTCCACCGCTAGTTATTCATACAGATGGCACGGCAGGAGGTCACAGAGGGCCAGTTAGTGTAGAATTACAGGGGGCGGTGGATACGGTGTTTTCTGTACCAGCGACTGGGCGGGCTGCCACCCTGTAAGGTGGTGAGGCATGCTTGGAATAGCTGCCCCAAAGTCCAGGGTGTTGCTGCTGGACCTTCCTCTGCTCCCCGAATACCTGCAACAGCTGCTGTTCAGGCCTTTCCAGAGGCCATAGTTTTCACAGCCTCCAGGTTGAAGGAAGGCATGGCATAAGTCAAAACTCACAAAGGCACGCAGCCTGGACATAGAACAACAACCTGAGCCTGAGCATAGCCCCAGGCCAAATCTAGGGGAGTACGCCTGCACCCCGGCTGAGCTCGGGCCCAAGGCATCAGGGCTGGGGATGCAGTGATAGAAGCAGAGAAAGCTTCTGAAATGGAGGTCGCTGAGCCCCCATGTCCCTCCCGTAGTAAGAGGAGAAGGCGCCCCTCCACTGAACAAGACCTTGAATTACAGGGACCATCTCCGAGCACAGATCATCGGGCTCCCCATGCCACCAGCACATGACCTCCTCCATCCCTCGGCGGGAAGCCTCCATTCTTCAGAAGGGAGGGCAGGAGTTGGCCCTATAATCTTGGCAGCTCCCAATGAGGTGGGGGTGGGTTATGGGTGGTGCCTGTGTTGGGTAGCTTGTAGACCCGCCAGTAGAAAATACTCCATCTTCCAATGGATCTGGTTTCCTGCATGTGGGAAACCCACCCATTAGACTGATGCTGCTGCCCAGGATGTACCGGACCCGGAGGTCAATTTGCATAGTTGCAAATCTGCTGAGCCTGTGTACGCTAGCTGGGCAGGAGATGGTCTCCTCTCAGCACATCCTGTCCCGGGTCTGGCTGGATTTCTGCAGTCGGCAACTACTACTCTGACACTGATCATGGATTTTGGATCATGACGGAGGCGGGAGCAACAGGGTGTGATGGGTGTCGGCCGCGGGCGGTGCTGACCAAGAGCAACATAGAGACCTGGTGTGGGGCACAGAGGACGACCTTGAATCCATCGGCAGTGAGGCGGTTGACTCCCTCGTGCCTCCCACCGAGGCTGTTCTCATCCCCACCGTGGAACTCCAGAAATTCCTTGCTGAATGCAGGTGTCACTGCAAAAAAATTCAGTTAGCCGTCGGATGACATACAGTCCATTCATGGCACCCGCAGGAAGCGACGGAAATACACGGGTGGAAAGTGGTTGAGAGGCGCCAGTTTAAAGTGCTCCTAAAAGGTTTGCTGGGGTGCAGAAGGGGAGGTGCACTTCCACTCCCTCCTCACAGTAAGGTGTTGGTGACATGTTTCCAAGTAACCTTTTCAGGGAGATAACCATAGCCAGCCTCAACAGCAATGGCAGCAGGAGGTCTCTTTGCAGATTCACAATCTCGCAGTCCTGAAGGAAGGGAGGTATGCAATGAGGTTTCTACAGGAAGCCCACACCGTTCTGGGAGATGAAGCCACCTCGCTCCCGGAGTGACTTGGTATTATCTACATTAGTCACTTCACCTAAACCTCTAATTGTTTGGCTATCTTGTTGGCCTTGACGTTTCAATCAGAGATCTTGGTGGTCAGGGAGCTTGTGCCAGGTCGCTTGTTCCACTTCGCCATTTGCCGAGCTACCGAGCTGCTCCGCTTTTTGTGTGTAGATGCGTCCAGGCCTGGTGTGTTGCAAGATAGCTTCTTTAAAGAACTGCCCACTTTCTAAAGCTCTATCTATAGCAGCGAGTGCATTATCCGGGGGCATTTTAATTGCACCCTCCATCTGCGGCATCACTACATCCGCAGTGCAGTCAAGCATCGGTGTAGAAGTTGAGGGAACTGATCAGCACCCTCGACTTGGTGGAAGTCTCAAAGAAACTCCATCCTGATTCCAAGGCATTCACATGCAGATCTTGAGGAGGAGGAGTGTCCAGAATCGACCGCCTCTGCATATCACAGGCATATGTCTCTTGCATCTCCGTGGCCTCCATGCAGCTGGTGCTATGTGCGGACCACCACCTAGTGTGGGCAGAGCTCACTCTACTCCACCCACGTGCGGTGTCCACGCACTGGCATGTTAGCAACTGGCTGCTGGAGGACGAGCGATTCCTGGACTCGTTCTGTTGATGTTGGCCCGACAGGAGAAGCCGGGGGTGCTTCCCCTCCTTGAGACCATGGGAAGTTGTGAGCAAGACTCACATCTGTGTCTTCTGCAGGAGTACACAAAGGGGTCGGCCAAGAGGTTGGAAACCGAGATCGCGTGCCTCGAGAGCGAGTTGCTCGACTCGGTCAGGCCATCATGGACCCGACCATGTGGAAGGCGTGTAAAGGCAAAAACGGTACACTCAAGAACCTGCAGCTCATAGAATCCCAGGTCACGTACATGAGGTTGCGGATCCAGTTCTTGGAAGATTTACACAGTGCCTCACCTTTCTTCTACTCGCTGGAAAAATGGGGAGGCTTCCTTAAGCAAATTGTTCAGCTGCTGGACGACCACGGATTCTCAGTCACAGATCCAGAGCGAATGCGCCTTTTGGCCCCTACCTATTAGAGCAAGTTGATCTCTCATATTCCTTCCAGCGAGGACGATTGGAGACTTTTGTGTGAGGACCTGCCAAAGGTCAGCTCGGATGGCGTTGAAGGATTGGAGCCTCCACTCATGTTGGTGGAGCTGACCGTGCCCTCCAACAGCTCTCGAGGGGGAAATCCCCGAGGCTGGGCTGGCTGACTGTGGAGTACCTCAGGTGTTCTGGGACGTCCTTGGGGGGCGATTACACGTGGGTCATGGGGCCAAGCCCGTCAACCGGGGAGATGCCCCTTTTGCAACACAGGGCGGTCATCGTACTGCTGCCAAAGAGGGGCGATCTCCACCTACTTAAACACTGACATCTCATTTCCCTCCTCAGCACAGATAATAAGATATTTTCCCGGGCTATGTCTACCAGCCTGGGCTCCCAAATGATCTACCGTGATGAATCCTACACAATCGCAGGCTGTAGATCCAGGCCAACATCCAGCTGCTGTGGGAGGGATCTGACCCATTTTTCCAGAAGTTTTGTCTGTTCATCGCGTGCAACAGGTTGGATCACAAATCTCTTTTTGGTTCTCTGCGCGTGTTCAGAATTGGGCCACAGTTTGTGGTCTGGGTCTGACATTTATACGATGCTGCAGAATGGCTGGTCAAAGTTAACGGGCCCTTGGAGGCGTCCCTTCACTTTGGGAGAGGAGTACATTAGGGATGGCCCGTTTACAGCCAATTGTATATCATTTGCATTGAGCCATTCCTGTGCCTGATTCACATGAGGTTGGCGGGTCTGGTACCATGTGGACAGGGCATGCGGGTCATCTTATCGGCTTACGCTAATGACGCGTTCCTCACGGTCAGGGATCGCATTTACTTGCGGAGTGCGCACACGTGCCAGCAGACCTTTTCTGCCCTGTCCTCCGCGAGGATCAATTGGGAAAAATGTTCCAGAGCCCTGGTGGGTCAGTAGCAGTTGAAATCCCCGCCAGAGGAGTCAATATCTTTTGCAAGGTGCACAACGGATCTTCTCTATCTGGGAGTCCACTTTAGCCCCACTGAGGACGCCTCGCCGTCAAAGTGCCAGGCGTTGGAGGTGAAGGTCACCACTCATCTGTGGCGTTGGACAGGACTGCTCCGAATGCTTTCCTACAGGGTCGAGCGCTGGTCATATACAAACTGGTGGTCTCGATACTGTAGTACCGGTTGGTCACTTGGCTCCTGTCCACTGCATTTGCCAGCAAGATCCAGAAAAATATCACAGATTTCTTCTGTGCCAAGAAGAAGTACTAGGTCTGTGCCGCAGTCCTGAGTCTTCCAATTGAGGAGGGCGGCCAGCTTCTGGTGTGCAGCTGATCCCAGGTTGTGAATTTCTGCCTTTGGACACTGCAGAGATCACTGTACATTAGCCGTCCTACCAGATGGTGTGCACCGGCGATGTATGTTTTTTCGCCGAGGCACTGCCTTCAATAGAACATGCATCTCCCGGTTGAGAGTTAGCCGTGCATTGCTGAGGCAGTTGCCTGAATTTTACCAAGAGATATTCAGAGTTTGGAACATTGTCGCCTCCAGTCAAGAGGCTCACCCAACGGCAGTCACCTGCTTGGCCGAACTGCTCAGTGAACCCAGGCCCAGAAACCCTCCTCAGGAGCCAGACATGCACAACCTGAGCAGCCTTTCAGTGATGCACACTGTGGCATTCCATATCGCGTGAGGACAATCCTCTACGGGCTGTTCCAGCACACTCTCCATTTCTTGCCTTCATCTTGCACTCTGGGAACGCCCTGGCGGTCCTTGTTGCCGTCTGCCGTCAAGGGGGGACCCTGGTGGAGGTATATCTGCGCAGGGTCCTCCCACTTTACATCGGGGACCTCGGATGGATGGTGCTGCACAGGGCAGTCCCGCACAATAGACTTTTATGTACATTCACCGACTCCCAGGCCGCCTGAAATATCTGTGGCCTGGAGGAGTCTGCGTTTAATGTATATCTGGAGTGTGTGCTGTCGCAGCCCCTCTTTGAGTGTTTAGAGGGGCTGCTCATCATGTTTTGGCTGCACTTCAGCCCAATGCTTCTGATCTCTGGGCACCTGTTGTGGAAGGTGGTGGGCCGGGAGGAGGATCTCCTCGTCAGTCTGTTCCTGGGGCTGGCCGTGGCGGCAATTCACAGGCAGCGGACCATGGGGTGGGTCCTTTCACCCTGATTGCCTGCCCCTCTTCTGTGGTTACCTTCACGCACAGGTGGCCTTGGAGGAGGAGCATGCGGTGTCCACCGGTACATGCGCGGCCTTCCCTGACTGCTGGCCATCGCAGGAGCTGGAGTGCATCACAGATGCACACGATGCCATTTTAACTTGAGTTTTTATTTTATTTGTTCAATGTTAATAAAGTTATTTTATAAAATGTATATAAAGGGGGACTGAGCAATAAAGGCCCACGCCACAAAAGTACATAAAAGGGGCTGGGTTACAAAGAACACCTCAAAAAAGGGGTTAGGGTACAAAATACTGCTCCCGCTATTCGTTAGTGATCAAATATTCCCAGGGAAAATAGTGGGCGATGTAAGCTAGATTAAAACTCCCTCTCTGCTGCCCCATCAAATCCTTCCAAGACTGGTACAGAACGCAGTTGGATAAAGAATAATGCTGCCACTACTCTGTGGGCATCAAACCCTCCCCACACAGGTGCAGCACGGGATTAGGTGCGGAGTGAAGCGCCCTCGGCATTGCCCACATCAAACATTCCCAGAGAAGGTACAACACGGGTTAGACGCTGAGTAAAGCTCCGTCAAACACCTCGGGGAATGCACCACACTGTTTGGTTGCTCCCGGTTGGAGCTGCTCTGTACCAGTTGGACGCAACAAGGTACTGCAGAGTGTGTTCGGGAGCCAGTGCATCTACTGCAGGGAGGGGCAGACAGAGACTGAGTCTGAGAGGAAGGTTTCCCATTTATTTTATCACTGAAAGAAGGCAACAAGAAGACAGAAGAACTGAAAGAACCTTTGTGCAGTTGGTTGGAGCTTTCAATCCAATTTTCTTGATTGTTGAGGGAGGAACAAGAGACAGAATACCCATTGTGGGGCTGCCTGTTTCAGTGGAGGCTTCCCGTGCGGTTTATTACATTTAACTGCGAGCTCCCTCTCAAATTCAACTATCTAGCCTTGCACAGCTGGAGCAGCTGGGGTGAAGAGTGTTTTCTTTCCTCTCTCATAACTTCAGCATAGGAGTGTGCTTGCACAACTACAGCTGTCCGGCTAAAGACATGTACACCCCCACAGCTGGAAGACCATTGCAAAGACTGCCCGATATTGTTCTAGCTGCAAAGACTGATTTTTCCTGGCCTTCGTCTCCCTCAGCCTCTTTCCATCCCACCACGCTTGCCATAAGCCGACAACTATATGCATTACCAATTCATTATATTTAATCATTCTTTTTAATTTACTTTTTCAACAAACGGTTTATGCGTTTTCCCCATTGCGTCACTGAACTGTCCGATGGCGGGGCCTTCCTGTGCAGCTGCAGCCACTCCTATACACCCGTTAATATTCAGGCATCTAAGAGCAAAGCATGGGGTGAAGAGTTATGCCCAACCAAATATGGCTGCTAAGGCTTCAGTCAAAGAAATAACCTAAGTTGTCTCCCCACCCCGGATATTGTCACAACCTCAGCATATATAGGATGGCTGTTTTTTGTCCCTGATGACCGAGTGGGCTTTCTCCCTGGTCGTCAGCAAGGAACTCACGTTGGAAAGTACCTTCCTATCAATGGACAATCTGGGAGTCATGGTGCAGTGGATTCTCTTATCCAACGTCCACCTTTCATTTCCAGTGATTTCTTCCTCCCCCACCTGTACCATACCGGAAGGGAGAGGTCGAGGATCACTCCAGTGTAGCTTGGGGTGGTATAACAGTCTCCAACATGTCTACTTCTTCCACTGACAGTTATTTATGCATCTGGTCTGGAATGAGGCCCAGCAGGCCAATTCAAAGTCGACTTCCAGGGGTGGAGTTCCATTTCATATGGGCCTCGGATTGGGCGTGTTGCAACTCCTGTAACGTGTGGGGCATCTTCGTAAGAGTTGTCCCAAACTCTGGGCTGCAGGCTCCACCTCAGTGGCCAAGATGGCGCCGCCATTCCTCACCGCACTCCCGCGCACCACCCCCCCTCCCCCACACAACCTGCAACAGCCGCGGCTCAGGTGGTTCCAGGTGCCACTGTTTTCATAACCTCGACATGGGTGGGGACCACTCTGCCCAGAAGGAAGGTGTGGTTCAAGACTAAGCACATGAAGGCGCACCCCCTGGCCAGAGAAATCAATATGAGCCTGAACTCTGACCTAGGCTTGATCCAGTGGCACCCACCTGCCCCACATCTGATCTAAGGACGAATGAATCTTTGCAGGAGAGTGCGGAGATAAAAGCAGAATTATCTAGTGAGATGGCGATCTCTGAGGCACCGCAATCCTTCCGGATTACGACGATGAGGCATCCCTTTCCTGAAGCGATCCATATTTGCAGGAACCATCGCCAGCTGCGTGAACTAGGGTTGCTCCCCCATCCCCCCCCCGCCCGCGCCCCCCCCCTCCACACCCACCACCAGCAGCATCAGGACGTCGAGTCAGGACGAAGTGAGGAGAAAAGCCTCTGTGAGATGATGGAACAAACGGTCTCCTTCTGTGCCGTAAAGTTCATTGATGCTCCTATTCGCTGCTATCCATGTTTGCATACTGTATTAGTTTGAACAGCAGTATGATCTTGATGTTTGTTGTTATTTTGAGATTCATGGTTGGGTTACAATATTTTTTGGAAGTAATGCATTTTGGGAGGACTAACAAGGCAAGGGAATATACAATGGGTGGGAGGACCCTATGAAGTACAGAGGGTCGGAGGGACATGGGTGTACTTGTCGATAGATCCCTGAAGGCAGCAGCACAGGTAAACAAGATGCTTAGGAAGGGATATGGGATACTTGTCTTTGTTAGCTGAGGCGTCGAATATAAGAGTAGGGAAGTTATGATGGAGCTGTATAAAACGCTAGTTAGGCCTCAGCTGGAGTACTCTTGTACAGTTCTGTTCACAACACTGCAGGGAGGATGTGCTTGCACTGGAGAGGATGCAGAGGAGATTCACCAGGATGTTGCATGGGCTGGAGCATTTCAGCTATGAAAAGAGACTGGATAGGCAAGTGTTGTTTTCCTTCGAGCAGGGAAGGCTGAGGGAGGACCTAATTGAGGTATACAAACTTATGAAGCGCACAGATATGTTAGATAGGAAGAAACATTTTCCCCCTTAGCGGTTGTGTCAATAACCAGCCAGCATATACTTGAGGTAAGGGGCAGGAGGTTTAGAGGGGATTTGAGGTAAAACAAAAATCGCCCAGAGGGTGGTTGTAATCTGGAACACACTGTCTGAAGGGGTGGTAGAGGCAGGAACGCTCCGCACATTTAAGAAGTTTTTAGATGAGCACTTGAAACGCCTTATCTCTCAAGGCTACGGGCTAAGTGCAGGAATATGGGGTCAAAATAGATGGGTTCTTGAAAGCCAGCATGTACACTGTGGGCCAGAGGTCCTGCTTCTGTGCTGAATAACTCGGTGACTCGATGATTCTGTTAGTCCGACTTCTGAATCACTTATAGAGTCATGGAGTCATTTTACAGTTCACATTGAGACCATTCGGCCCATAGAATCCATGCCTGTTCTCCATGGAGCTTTCCAGTCAGTCCCACGCTCTCGCTCAATCCCCATGGTTGTGCAATCTACTTTTTTCTGAAGTGGCCATCCAACTTCCTCTTGAAGGCTTTCATTCTCTCCGCTTCTACCACCCTTGTGGGCAGTGAGTCTCACGTCATTACCACCGGCTGCATAAAAAAAAAGTTTTTCCTTATATTCCCACCGCATCGCTTGACCGAAACTTTCAATCTGTGCCCCTTCCTCCTTGCATCATGCGTTAGTGGAAACAGGTTCTCCCTGTTTAAGTTATCTAAGTCTATCACAATCTTGTACACTTCCATCAAATCTCCCATCAAACTCCATTGTTCCAACGAGACCAAACCCAGATTTTCCAACCTTACATTGTAGCAAACATCCTCTATTCCTTGAACAATTATGGTCAATCTCGTCTGCGCCCTCTCAAGAACACTTACATCCTTCCTGAAGTGCATTCCCCAGAACTGGACCCCAGTTGTTGTTTTAGTGTGAGAAGCAGTATTTATAGTTTTAATTTCAGGTGAGGCTTTAGTTTCAAGACTGTATTAGTTTCAGGTGACCAATGATTTTGATTTGTTCTGTTACATTAAGCTGCTGTTTAATTTGAAGGGTCTATGTCAGCCAGAATCTCTGCATCGGTTGCAGGGACTGTTCTGGATGTAGGTTTGGCTTCAGGTGAAGGGTTGCTCTGACTTGGAACGCCAGTATCAGTTGGAGGGTTTGTATAAGTTGGAGGACTACGATCACTTTGAGGGGCAGTATCAGTTCGAGAGAATGTATCTGTTGGGGGCGGGGGCTTCATTGGTTGGAGGGTCTGTATTAGTTGAATTGTTCTACTTGTTTCAAGCATTGCACTAGTTTGTGGTTATGTATTACATTGCGATGGTATATCAGTTTGGGGTTTGGAATTGACTTCTGGTGCTGTATTAAATTGAATCCAGCAGTACATAGTCACGTAACTGAATGTCCACAGTTAAAGAGGGCCGCCAGGTCTCAGAGTGCAGTAGATTAATCCTAAGAGAGATATTCTAAGATGTGGAATTTAATTATTACATTGTAACATTTGACTTAAGGACATCACTGAAACAATAGGAGATCCAGAGTTCGAATTGATGATGTCTGTTGTTTGAAAGAACAACCTCATTGCTGGGAGAATGCAGGTTTATTTTTAATTGATTATTTAATGCGAACAAAATTGTCCAGTCTTTGGCTTTTTCCAATTCAATCTCAGAACCAAATATATTCTATCAGTACTTGGACTGAACTTGATGTCGTAATCTATTTGTTCAAATTTAAATAAAGCTTTGTGAACGATGTTGCAACCTCAATATTCCAGTAGTGATCCCATAGGGTATACAATAAAGACTCTGGAAAGGTATTGCCACGGTGTTCCAAAGAGTAACTCTGCAGCACGAAGGGAGAGATCACTTCACACAGAGAATGCATCAACCAATTTATGGTATCGTGAAAATATATTACATGATCCTTGCCGTCATTGGTGTTCCTGGTAAGTGAATATCACCTGATGTGTGTATCTGTCTTCGAGCTGGACCCTGGTTTTACTATGTGACTGATAATAATGCACGATGATATAGTGGTCACAACGATACAGACGTACAATCAAATATATATTTTCCTTATGTCAAATGTTTTCAATAATTACTGTGCTTTTATTATGTTTCCTTAGCTGATAATGAACCTCTGTTAGCAGCTGACCGGCAGTCCAAATTATCAATGAATGCATTCAGTGAAATTTGGTGCAATGTTCCATTAGATTCACTGAATGATTAAAGTAATGAGAGTATCAGACTCAGTAGAATTGGGTTGAGTTTTGGTCACTAACTGGAATGGCACACCTGACAGAGGCATGAGTACTGTCACAGTAGAATTTTAATGAGAGTGTGTCACTAACCGAGTTTGAACACCTGAACCCTGTGGTCATTTCCTACTAGGAGTACCAGAAAATCCAGATTTGCAGTGAGTACAATTATCAAATGTGGTTCTACTTTAACGCGATTTTTTTCAGGTGACAGATTTCTCCATTGCATGGAGCTGCATCTGTGTGTCAAGAATGCAATTCCTTTCAAATGGTTAGATTTTTGTTGATGTTTGGTAATCAATGTTTAAATTGAAATGCATTGATGTTATTCCATGTCCCATTGAAAGGCACTAACCAAGAAAGATATTTACTATTTACTGACATGTCAGCAGCAGGTCAACATTCTTATAGTATACAAATCCTCTGCAGCATGATGCTTCTTTAAAACAAAAATATTAGAACATTGTTATCGAACATAAGGACAACATTCGGCTCATCGTGCCGACGTTGGCACTCCAAAGGAGCAATTTCCCTCATGGCATTTGATTGCAATATCTCTGTATTTCTGAATGGAGGGATGTGACTAGTGGTGTTCCGCAGGGATCAGTGCTGGGACCTTTGCTGTTTGTAGTATGTATAAATGATTTGGAGGAAAACGTAGCTGGTCTGATTAGTAAGTTTGCGGATGACACAAAGGTTGGTGGAGTTGCGGATAATGATGAGGATTGTCAGAGGATACAGCAGGATATAGATCAGTTGAAGACTTGGGCGGAGAAATGGCAGATGGAGTTTAATCCGGACAAATGTGAGGTAATGCATTTTGGAAGGACTAATGCAGGTGGGAGGTATACAGTAAATGGCAGAACCCTTAGGAGTATTGACAGGCAGAGAGATCTGGGCGTACAGGTCCACAGGTCACTGAAAGTGGCAACACAGATTGATATGGTTGTCAAGAAGGCATACGGCATGCTTGCCTTCATCGGTCGGGGTATCGAGTATATCAATTGGCAAGTCATGTTGCAGCTGTACAGAACCTTAGTTAGGCCATACTTAGAATATTGCGTGCAATTCTGGTCGCCACACTACCAGAAGGACGTGGAGGCTTTGGAGAGGGTACAGAGGAGGTTTACCAGAACGTTGCATGGTCTGGAGTGCATTAGCTATGAGGAGAGGGTGGAAAAACTAGGATTGTTTTCACTGGAACGACGGAGGTGGAGGGGCGACATGATAGAGGTTTACAAAGTTATAAGCGGCATGGACAGAGTGGATAGTCAGAAGCTTTTTCCCAGGGTGGAAGAGTCAGCAACTGGGGGATATAGGTTTAAGCTGCGAGAGCCAAAATTTCGAGGGGATGTGCGAGGCAGGTTTTGTACACAGAGGGTGGTGGGTGCCTGGAACTTGCTGCCAGGGGAGCTGGTGGAAGCAGATACGATAGTGACGTTTAAGTGACATCTTGACAAATAAATGAATAGGAAGGGAACAGAGGGATATGGGCCCCAGAAGTACAGAAGGTGTTAGTTTAGGCAGTCATATAGATCGACGCAGGCTTGGAGTGCCGAATGGCCTGATACCTGTGCTGCACTGTTCTGTGTTCTTTGTTCTTTGTAGCCTTGTACATTCTGCTTTTTCAGTGAACAATACAATTCCTCTTGAGTAACTCGCTTGAACCTGCCTCCAGCAAATAGTCTCAGGCCATCCATTCCATATCCTAACAAATAACTGCGTGAAAAAAGCATTTCCACATGTTGTCGTTGCTGCTTTTTCCAATTATCGTAAACCTGCAGTCTATTTTCCTCTATCCCTCCACTAATGAGAACTTTTTATCTGTATCTAATGTGCCCACAACTTTAATGGCGTTCAATATCTCTGTCAAATCTCCACTCAACCTCTTAGCCGCCAACAAAAAAAACACACTCCCAACTTCACCAACTGATTTACGTAACTGAAATTCGTTATCTCTGGGACCGTTTTTGTGCACATTTTCTGCACACTCTCTCATGTCTTTATAACTTTCAAATAGTGTGGTGCCAAGTACTAGGCACAATACTCCAGTTGAGGCCGAACCAGTGTTCCATTCAAGTTTAATAGAACTTTCTTGCTTTTGTACTCTCCGTCCCTGTGAAGAAAGGCTAAGATGTGGTATGCTTTATAAATCGTTCTCTCAAACAGTCATACCAAGTTCAAATAATTATGCACATATACACTCAACAGGTGCCTCTGCTCCTGAATCACATTTAGAATTGTGCCCTTTAATGTATATTGTCCTTCCCCGTTGTTCCGAGCGAAATTAATCATTTCGCACTTTTCTGCATTAAATTGCATCCGCCAATGACATCAACCTGTCTGGGTCCATTTGGAGTCTGCATTATCCTCCTCACAGTTACCAATGCTTCCAAATATCGTATCATCGGCAATTTTTGAAATTATAGCCTCTACAGCAAGGTCTGGAGCGTTAATAAAAATGATGAAGATGCACGTGTTCCAGTACAGACCCTCAGGGAACTCCACTGTATACATACATCCAGTCATAAAACTTCCAATAACCACTATTCTCTGTTTCCTGTTGCTCAGGCAATTTTGCATCCACGTTGCTACGGTCCATTCTAGCCCATGGGATAAAACTTTTCTTACAAGTCTGCTGCGTGATACTTCATCAAATGCTTTTTGGAAGTCACGATCTTTGGCGCGGTGATCGAAACACCTGCACATTCAGATCCTCACCCAGGAAAAACAAACTGTCATGACACGGGTGGGGAGGGGGAAGGAGTTAAGATATTAAATGGGGTGCAGGGCTTAAACAACTGGAATGGATGTAGGGAATGGTGGGAAGAGGTGAACTTTTAACTCCGTACAAATTCAAAAGGTAAATATTTTGGAGGAAAATGCAAATAGTATATGCAATTGTTATTGGGGTGTGGGAAAGCGGCGTTAGAGATCTATTTGATAAATTTTGACGGGTGTAAGCTTTAAGAAATAAATAAGCCGGCAGGGCTGGCTTCCATTTAAAATGCTGCCAGCGCCTGCCCACAGGCAGCTGACAGCATTTTCGGTGATGGACAGTCCGCCGCCTCCACGTGACTGGGCGGGGGTGGCATGCCGTCAAGGTTATTTAAATGAGGCGGCACGTAGAATATTGTGCCAGCTGATTGGCTTGCTGTCCACCATATTTTCATCATGCCAGAGATCGGCAGACGGCTCTTAAAATCCAGTTCAATTCGTACAGTTCTCTCAGTACTAGTATCATCTTGGTTAAAATAATTGAACTGCATCCAGCGTATCAATATTATTTTTGAAATATGGTGAGCAGGACTGGACTCAGTATGCTACCTGATGTAATAATATAGTTCTATATTATTATTAGATCAGCTCTTTGGCTTTTAAGACATCCATCCATTGAGAATTGAACTGCAATCCATTATTTGCAATTTTATGGCTTTGTGCCCAGTTTCGCTCGTTCAAAATGATTTGAGAATCTATACGGCTGAATTCCCTTTCCCTTCCATCCATCTGGCATTTATTTTCCAGGGGGGAAGCTTATTCGCCTGACCAAATTTCAGCAAATCACACGAGCTCTACTGAATTTTTTTTTTTGCTATATAAATGCTCCTTGCACAACTTTATTAATTAACAGAATGCACGCAGGCATTTTAATGCCCTTTTTGTCAAGATTAACTCTCCTCTCAACTTAGATTTGACTGCAAATTTTGAGATTCTGCTTCTGCCTCCCTTGTCCATATGGATGATATAATTTTTGTACAACTGCTTTCCCAGCGCTGATTCATGTGGAACACCACTTTCCACCTGCCGTTAATCTGAATGAATTCTGGTAATCCCGATTTCTTGCCTTCCATTTTCATTCACCAGCTTGCTCTCCATTCCAATGCTTGTGCCTTAACTCCACTGGCTCCAAGATTGCTCATGAATCTGCAATGAGATCCCTTGGCGAGGGCTGTGGGAAAACCGCCGTATATTACATCCACTGAATTAATTTTTCCAACACTTTCTGATTATTATTTAAATAATTCAATGTTATTGGTCAGTTATGACCTTTGTTTTGGAAGGTGCATTGAATACTCGATTGCATTATGACTTTATCGTTGTTATTTTCATTTTTTTTGCATAATAATTTCAGCAACTTTCCTACCATTGACGTAATTCTAACTGCTCTGTTCTTGGACTTGTTTTATCCATACATATTTTTGAATACCGTAGCTCATTAGTTGTCCGTCTGTTCTTTGGCATCATTCCCTTTTTGCTGATTATTAATGAGCAGATATTTGTGTTTCTTTTATCTGTTCCCTATCTTTCCTTTCACTACTTTCGGATGCAATGCATCTGAAAAAGAGATTGCATCCTCTTTTTTATTACTTCATGACATATTTCGCAGCTCTCTTCCTTAAATGTTTCGAAGATTTATTTATTATCTATGCTGTACCAATTTGGATCCGCCCCTCAGGAATCTCTCTCTCCATTCTTCAGACACTAAATCGTCATCCACTGGTTCAGTCTGTCCGACTGTCCACAGCACCTGTGATATCCTTTTGAAATTGGAATGTGATCCAGAATTTAATTTACATGTCTGTCCATATCAGTCTGTCCCCTCTTGCTCCAGTTGCAATAAACCCAACCCTTTGTTAAACTGACAGAGAATGCAATCTTGCAGTACATATAATTTGAGGTCTCTTCCCTTGATCATCTTCTGCTGATACGTTCTGACGATGCTTTTTGGAATTCTTCCGTTACTTTCATTCACTCATCATTACTGTTGGAACTCATTTCTCTTGCTCAACGGCTTTATTAGATTAGATTAGATTAGAGATACAGCACTGAAACAGGCCCTTCGGCCCACCGAGTCTGTGCCGACCATCAACCACCCAGTTATACTAATCCTACACTAATCCCATATTCCTACCCAACATCCCCACCTGACCCTATATTTCCCTACCACCTACCTATACTAGTGACAATTTATAAAGGCCAATTTACCTACCAACCTGCAAGTCTTTTGGCTTGTGGGAGGAAACCGGAGCACCCGGAGAAAACCCACGCAGACACAGGGAGAACTTGCAAACTCCACACAGGCAGTACCCAGAATCGAACCCGGGACCCTGGAGCTGTGAGGCGGCAGTGCTAACCACTGCGCCACTGTGCCACCCTTCTGGGAATGAAAACAGGCACAGTCTCCTGATATTCACACCTGTGCAGGAACCCTGTTGAAAATTATGGGTGTGTTATCCTCGGTTGTAAACACGGGAGTATTCCACGCTCACATGGTCAATATGGGAGCCAGTATGTTTCCCAGCTATGCTATCTTTGCGTCGGCTATGTAGACTGTTATTTGTTCCAGTTCTACTCATTATCCTCATTTACATGTATCATTTTTTTCTGATACTTTGATGACTGTTCCTTGAAACTTAAGACTTTCAGAATATTTTTCTCTCATTTCCACCTCTCCATGGTCTATTACTGACACAGTTGTTCCATTCATTGATTCTTCTACCACGATTCCAAGGGCTTGGCTATCCACCAATAACTACTATGTCATCACTGACTCTAACACCTACCTTTATTGCACTTCCCGCTTCCTGGAAAGATTCTGTCCCAAACTCTCACCTTCTAAGCCTCTATCCCATCTGTTATAAGTATGATGCCTTCCACACCAGTGATTCTGAAATATCTTCATTTTTTCTCAGCCGAGGTTTCCCCTGGACAACGGCTAATAGGGTATTCGATCATATCAATCCTATTACTCGAATTACTGACTTCATCCCTTCTCCTCCCTTCCAGAAACACGAGAAGTTTGCCTTTGTCCCGACAGTCTGCCCATACCCTATCACCCTGCAAATTTAACGCATCGCCCTCCACACTCTGTCATATCCAACTAAATCCACGAGAGACCAATGTTTCTCTGCTCCACCTGCCCGCCCCTAGGTCAAACTGGTCCACTCCTCAATCACTCCAACATGAGCTCTTCTTCGCCAGGCACCTTGATGTGAAAGTACAGGCGATGTTATCAACGGCTCGCTTTTCTCCTTCTTTCCTATTGAATATGGCCCTGAAGACTTCTGCCTGGTTAAACAGCGATTAGCATGTACTCATTTCAGTTTCATCACTGTATTTATTGCTCACGATGGCGTCTCCTGGACATTGGGAGACGACCAAGCACCATCTGTCCCGGGGCACACTGAATTACTACTGCTCTTCATTGGAACTGTCGTCCCCCTTTCCTCTACTTTTCTCTGTTGTGATCATTGTATTTAAACTGTTAAATTCTAATTATCGTTGTGTTCTGCTGAAAAGCTATCACCCTGAAACCTTCACTCTGTTCACCTCTCACAGATGGAATCTGACCTGCTGAAGGTTTTTAACATTCTCCAGCAGTGCAGCAGCTTCATGTTTTGTTTGTTAATCCAATCCGTAGGCATGGATATTACCCCGGGACGGGGGTGCCGCGGGGGTGAGCGTAGGGGAGGTGGGGGGGTGGGAGGTGCGGTGACATAGCTCGGGATACGAGTTTCAGCGTTTTCACTTCACAGTCTGCATGCTTTATCAGGGCAGTGACCCCGCCTTTATGCCAGATTAACAAGCAGGCTTTCCTTGCAATCGGGCAAGGAGCACTGTGGAGTAGGCCGCAGACCACTATGGTCCATACCAGTAGGGAGATGACTGATATAGGCGATGTCCAATCCCAAATTCCAGAGGGGAAAATTGTGGCAGCAACTCAGACGACAGTGGTTATGATCCCAACACCTTGATATGGGTCTCCCATCCTGGACTGTGACCCGAGTCCAATGAGTAAAATGGGTAGAGGGGGAATCTGCATCATTAACCCAGTGGAGGGGTCTCATACGATGGAGCATAGGACGAATCAGAAAGTGAGAGTCAGGGGACGGAGAATGTCTGATCAACGACCCCAGTGAGCCCCTTCTGTCCTGGAGCTTTGTCTGAAGCGGGAATGCAGGAGAGAAGAGGAAGGGAAGTGTTTGATCCTCAACCCAGGGGAGGTGTCTCATATGCTGTAACGTGGTCCGATTCTGGCGAGGACCAGGGGAGTGTTTGGTCCTCAAATTGGAAGGGGTCTCCGATCATGAAGTGTTTTCTGAGAACGGGAATGTAGAGAGGCCGGGCTGAGCGTCTGATCGAAGACAAGTTGGGGCAACTTGATCTGTGGGGCGTACGATCCCAGGGCGGGGTGTGGTAGTGATGAGGGTTGTTGGTGGTGAGGGTGGGTGACGGGCATTTGACTGATACTGGGAAATATGTCCGATACTAGGAGGGGACTCCGGATCCATGAGGCGATTCTGATCCCCGTGGGTTCCAATTTAAGGAGTGGGCCCAAATTCTGAGTGGGTGCAATACTGGGTGATCCATATCCAAGGGCGTGTCTGCTCCAGGGATGTAGATTCAGTTCCTGGGGGTGAAATGATTTAGGCTTGTGGGTAGCAGAACATGGGGGTTGTGGGTTGATGCTTGATTCCCGGAATGCATCCAGGAAAAGTGGCCTGATTGTCAATTTTGGATTATTGTTGCTTTTGTTTTGTGGAAGTTGAGGTCTAATGGGGACAAGGGGATCACAAGAGGTTATTCTGTACAACAGATTAATCAGAGACTCCCAACCGAATTAAAATATTTGAATTTCTAACCCACGTCCTGGGACTGGTAGTCTGTCCAATCCCTCTCCTAAATCCGTTAAACCCTAACTTAAGTGGGTCGGACGTGGTTGAGGATCGGGTTGAGATTTTAAAAATTGTAATCCTTGACCCAACCTCAAGCCCCACATCCCACGATGCACCCACCTCCTCCCACCCTCACCCCATTTTTTGGTGCGAAGTTCCTGCCATTATTGTGAGGGTCAGACATGGAGAAAGTTTGATCTGTTAATTTGCTGATATCATCTCATTTCTTTCTCTTACAGTTAATTTACTGGGAATTATGATCCTGTCCAGGAGAAAGTGCGGCCTCTCCACCTGCATCACTCGCTACCTGGTGGCCATGGCAATGGCAGATCTATTGTTTCTTATCAATGACATCATACTGTGGCGAATTTGTTATTATTATTTCCCCAGATCATTCCTCTACATCACCCCTGTGTGTAGTGTTATTGCTGTCCTGAGAATTGCAGCCAGAGAGTGTTCTGTCTGGTTCACAGTCACTTTCTCCTTTGATCGATTTGTAGCCATTTGTTTCCAGAAGCTGAAAACAAAATATTGCACCGAGAAAACTGCAGCTGTGGTTCTGGCAGCAACCTGCAGTATACTAGTTTTAAGTAACGTCCCTTTCTACTTTATATATGAACCTGGAGAGATAATCGACAATGTCCCATGGGATTGTTATACAAATCCAAACTATTATAATGAGCCAGGGTGGGTGGCATTTGATTGGTATCATGCAGCTTCAACACCGTTGCTCCCATTTGCTTTAATTCTGTTGCTCAATGCTCTGACCGTCAGGCACATTTTAGTGGCCAGTCGAGTACGTAAGCGTCTGAGGGATCAGATCAATAGAGAGAATCGCAATGACCCAGAGATGGAGAGGAGAAGAATGTCTGTGATTTTACTCTTCACCATATCCGGCAGCTTCATACTTCTGTGGTTAGTGCATGTTATAGAATTCTTATATTATAACATTGCAGGAACAAATACAAGGAATTACAACAATTCTGAGTTCATATTTGAACGAGTTGGATTGATGCTGATGAATTTAAGTTGCTGCACAAATACCTTCATTTATGGGGCAACACAGTCAAAGTTCAGAGAGCAGGTTAAGAGTGCAGTCAAATATCCGTTTACATCAATTGCCCAATTAATATATACACACAACAACGGATAGTGGCCCAGGGGTACTTCCCAATGTTTGCACTCTATGAATGTAATATTTATCCGCAACTGGAAAGAGGTGACCTTCAGCTGGACGAGTGCAAATACCATGGGTATCTTGATTTGTGGGTGGTCATACGTGCCAAAAATCAGAAGCACCGCAGCCACAAGGTAAAATTTAGAGGACCCGATGGAAAAGGCAGCGGGGAGACAGAGGGCCCCTTGCCGGGAAGAGGGGAAACATCAGCCATAACCTCGCCTCCATCTGCACGATTCATTCTCAGCTCCTCACTCAAATTCATAAAACCAGCGAGTCTTGCTAGAAAAGCAAAATGCTGCGGATGTTTGAAATCTCGGGTTAATTGATTTTTTGCTATTTGTTTTATTTGGGCGACACTTTATTGATTGTGCCTCCCAAACATTCCCCAAACAATCACAGCCATGTCTCTCCCACTCCCTCTCACACCCACACTCCCCCTGTGTCAAATGGTAGTGTTGGGGGATTTTCAACTGGACAAACACAGCCGGGGAGTTCTGGTGAGGAGACGGGACTGTGATCGAGCGAGTGAGGCCAGGCTCTTCACCATACCAAATAGACCTAGTAGCAAGGAGGTGGCATGGTGACAATGTCACAGGACTAGTAATCCAGAGCCCTGTTTAATGCACTGCGACATGGATTCAAATACGACCGCGGCAGATGCCTACATTTGAATTCGAAAAAATCTGGAATTAAATGCTAGTCTAATGGCGACCATTAAATCATTGACGTTGGTTGTAGAAAGCGACCTGACTCCCGAATTCCCTTGAGATAATCTGCCATTCTTACCTGCTTCCGACAGGCCAGCGATGCCCACATCCTACATGTAAAAAAAAGACGTGGCCGCTCTGCTGGGCATTGTTGGGATGGACAGTGCAGCGTTCATTCCTGACCCATGATCGCTGATACTGTTAACAGTGCTCCCTCCTCAGGTACTTCCACTCTCTCCTTGAACTCTGCCGTTAGCAACACATCCCTCAAAAAAACTTGGTACCTTCCGCCTTGTTATCCCGTCCAAAGTCCTTGAACGTGTTGCCACCTCTCAAATCCGTGCTTACATTTCCCGAAATACCATGTTTGAAAACTTATAGTATGGTTCTCGCCCCTAGCATAACATCAAAGCGTCTTTTATTAAAGTCATCAATGACGCCCGATGTCACTTACTGTGACAAATTTAAACTAAACCCCCTTGTCATTCTCGATCTCTCTGCGGCCTGTGATACTGTTGACTACACCATCGTTTCCAAAGTCTCTCCACTACCATCAAAATTCGTTTCTATCGAATCATAGCTTGGGGGTCACTTATTACCGCTTCTCTTCCTGTTGCTGTACTCATCTCACTGTTCTCCCTAATGATCTATACTGTGTCCGATCCTTCATCTTGGCTACAGACTGATAATAAACCAGAATGTTCAAACTTAAATTTGTTCCTCCGACGAACGTCTGACAACATATCCAAACCACCACTAAGACCACCTACTTCAACCTCTCTAACGTCGCCCCAATTCACCACCGCCGCAGCTCATTTACTGGTCAAACCATCATACTGCCATTGTTCCCATTTGCCTTGCCAATTCCAACATATTTTTGGCCAGCATCAGACATTCTATCATCTGGAAACATGAGGACATTCCAAACCCTGCTGCTTGCGGCCTCACATACACCAAGTCATAGAGAGATGCAGCACTGAAACAAGTGCTTCAGACAATCGAGTCTGTACCGACCATCAACCACGCATTTATACGAACCCTACATTAATACCACATCCCCTACCACATCCCCACCTTCCCTCAATTTTCCTGCCACCTACCTACAGTCGGGACGATTTACAATGGCCAATTTACCTATCAACCTGCAAGTCTTTGGTTGTGGGAGGAAACCGGAGCACCCGGCGGGAATCCATGTGGTCACAGGGAGAACTTGTAAACTCCACACAGGCAGTAACCTGAGCCGAATCCGGGTCGCTGGAGCGGGTGTGCTAACCACCGCTTCTTTGTGTCACCCTTGTCCTGGCAAACCATCCTGCCTTTTTCTTGCTGAACGACCTAGACTCCCATTTTACTTCTATCTGCACATAGTTGCTTGCACTGTAGTTTGACATATATAACACGAAATATATGGACTTCCCATGACAGATCACTGTCTAGCTCTCCAGTTAGAAACCTCACATGGTAGATTCACGTCAGGATTTGTCTTAAAATGAACGAGGAAGGAACTGCCTGTACAATTTTCACGGTTAAGGAAGACTGAAGTATCCCAGCTCGCAGTCATGTGAGAGACCCTCTCACATTTGCAATACAAATTACTGAATGAGCACAGTTAAAGTGGAGAGCCACCTCCAAAGAGCGGAGAATGTAGCACTCCGACATTCGAAATGTACTTACTGGATCACAAAAGTTGATGTCGAGGAGCACAGAGTTGGCATTCCGACTAATGGATGATAATACCTGAATGGAGATGGTTGAAGAGGGAACACACATCCAATAGTGCTGGAGGCAGCCCCGGCAGAGGCGCTCCAGCATTTGTAATTTAATTACTGAATGGATGGTAAAGTTGGCAGCCACATTTTAGAGTCCAGTACAGAAGTCCTGAGAGAGACAGTCTAACACTTGCAGTCTAATTGCTGAATGGTTACAGTTAAAGAAGACAGCAAATTCCCAAAGCAATACAGAGCCGACTTTCGCTAGTCAAAGAACAAAGAGAACTAATAAAGAACAGTACAGCACAGGAACAGGCCATTCGGCCCTCCAAGCCTGCGCCAATCGTGATTCCTTTTTAAACTAAAACCTTCTGCATTTCCGGGGTCCCTATCCCTCTATCCCTCTATGACTGCATCATAGGCTTCATTACTCGGTGTATAGAGTACAAACCAAAGAAGTTATGCTAAACTTGCATAGAACAATAAATATAAAAACAAGCAGAAGAACTTCTACAGGTACATAAAAAGAAAAAAAAAGAGTTGCTGACGTGAGCGTGGGACCCTTGAAGGATGCGACTGGAGAATTGATAATATGATCCCCCTGTTCAAGAAGAGAGGGGGGTAAAAGCAGGAAACTATAGGCCGTGTCAGCCTAACATCCGTCGTTGGGAAAATGTTAGAGTCGATTATAAAGGAAGAAATAGTAGGACATTGAGAAAAGTTTCACGCAATCAAAAAGAGTCAACGAGGTTTTGTGAAGGGGAAATCATGTTTGACAAATTTGCTCGAGTTCTTGGAAGTTATATCAAGCAGAGTTGACGAAGGAGAACGGGTAGATGTAGCGTATTTGGATTTCCAGAAGGCATTAGATAATGTGCCACGTAAAAGATTACTGTACAAGATGGGACCTGACAGTTTTGGGGGTAATGTGGTCGTATGGATTGAGGATTGGTTATCTCGCAGATGGCATTGAATCGGTCTTTTTCAGGTTGGAAACACATAACTAGTGGAGTGCAACAGTGAGCAGTCAAAGGGGCTCAATTATTTACTATCTATATGAATTACTTGGAAGCGGGAGCAGAGTGTAACATATCCAAATTTGCTGACGATACAAAAATAGGCGGGAGGGCATGTTCTGATGAGAACATAATGCATCTGAAAGGGGATATAGATAGGTTGAGTGAGTGGGGAAAGAACATGGCACATGGAATTTAATGTAGGAAAGTGTGAGGTGATGCACTTTGTTAGGCAGAATCAAATGGCAGGCTATTATTAAATGGAGCGATACTTCAGAAAAGTGCAGCACAGAGGGATCTGGGTGTTCTTGTACATGAAACGCAAAAAGGTAGCATGCAGATGCTGCAAGTAATTAAGAAGGCAAATGTATGTTGGGATGAAGGGGTTGACTTATCAAGAACGGCTAAACAAGTTAGGCCTTTATTCATTATAATTTAGAAGAATGAGGAGTGCTCTTTTTGAAACGTTCAAGATTTTGAGGGGGCTTGACAGGGTAGATGTTGAGAAGATGTTTCCACTAATAGGGGAATCTCGAACTCGGTGACATAGTTGTGGAATAAAGGGGCACTCATTCAAAACTGAGATGCGAAGTAATTGCTTCTCTTAGAGGGTAGTGAATGTCTGGAATTCTCTATCCGAGAGAGTTATGGAGGCTAGATCAGTGAAAGTATTGAAAGAGGAGGTGGATAGATTTTTGAAATGTCGAGAAGTTGTCGGCGATGAGGAGCTGGCATGAAAGAGGAGTTGAGGTCTGCTGCAGATCAGCCATGACCTTATGGAAAGGCGCAGCAGGCTTGGGGGGCCGAATGGCCGACTACACCTCCTACTGCTTATGTTCTTATGTTCGGAATAACACTGTGCCGGCCTAAACCACAGTCCTGTCTTCGGTCTGGGCACTGCACTTTAGGAAAGATGTGAAGGCATTAGCGAGAGTGCAGGACGGTTTCATGAGTGTTGGTCCATGGATGACGAATAAACGTTATGTAGATAGTTTGTAGAAATTGGGCTTTCTTTCCGTGGAGAAGACATGGTTGAGTGGTGACTCGATAGAGGTATTTAAAATCATGTGGATTTATGGGGAAAAACTGTTGCCCATTGTTGGACGACTCCAAACCAAGAGGACACTGATTTAAGGTAATTGGCGATTTAAGCATTCGTAACATGATGGAAAGCTTTTTTCATGCAGTAGTAGTGAGGATATGGAATTTGTTGCCTGAGATGGTGATACAGCTGGCTTCAAGTGAAGCATCCGAAAGGGAATTGATAGATATCTGAAAATTAAAAATATGCTGGGTTCCGTGGGAAAGGCACAGGAGTGGCACTCGGGGAATTGATCCAATGGAGAGCCGACATAGATATGGCGGGCCGAAATGTTTGATTCTGTGTTGTAACAATTCTATGATAAGGTGTTTCTGTAATATGATCAAGAATGCTACTTCCGCTGTGCAGCTGCTCTATGCACAGAGCCACGACCTAACAAACAGTGGTACTGTCACAGGCTGATGTAATGCATCAGTTACAGTTGCATGGTCCACTGCCACTTGATAGCTTCCTGCGAAGTGCAAGCGAAATCGTTAAGTCTCTTCTGCCAGTTCGCAGCCTCGATAACACAAATCCCCTGATAGTGCCGCCTTGCAACTTGGAAACCTGCTGACCTAGGCTGAAATGCAGGCGATCTTAGAGGAACCTTGGACCCCAGAAATGCGATTTAAATGTCCACCGGCATTTCGACACTCGACTGACCAGCAGCCAGGTCCCAGCTACATGTCAAAGCGTGCCTATTGCCCTGTGGATGTGGCATGGGAGTTTCAAAGGCACCGCAGTGGAGTTCTATTGGCGGCTGCACTCGCTTTAACCTTGTACCTTCCTTCAATTCCTGCAACTGTGTGGGCTCCGGAATAGGGGGTTCCTCCTTTTCCTCTGGATTCCGTCTATATTGTCTGGAAGAACATGGAGAGGATGGGAAAGTCTGTGCATCCAAATCCTTCCCAGGAAATGGAGCCGAAATAAAATAGACAGGACATGGAGAGGGTATGTCATCTTTACTTTTACCAGCGGGGGGACCAACAGAGCAAGTAGCAGTTTGCAGGTGATAAGGCAAACTCCGTTGGCGTAAGTGGAGGTCACCATATCTTGTCTCCGAAGGTCTGAATGATCAGGTCATTTTGTTGTGCACTCACAGCCTGTTAAAGCTGGGCAATCCCCAGCCAATATGCTTCTGCGTTGTGTCCGCGAGGATCAGGAATCCTATTATGACAACGACGGTAAATGGCCATCCATGAAGCAAAGGAGAAGATTCTCCGGCTTGGAAGCTGAAAAGTCATGCCCATATGTCCTGCCATGTATGAAGAGTTACAGTCAACAGACAATGCTGGAAGTTATTAGAAACAGAAGTTATTGATCAGCTGTGTTTTGCAGATGTTCAGCTTCGGCATTACTGCTTGCTAATCGAAGAGAGTAGATTGAGCGATGCTGGATACAATGTGAAGAAAATTATGCTGGCTTCTGGCGTCGGACAGTTGCAGATGACCGCCACACACATGCTATCAACACCAGACTGATGCAAATAATTGAAATGCCTGTCATAACTGCTGAATGCCTCATAACTCTTGTTCTACCATCAGATAGAGGATTGGTCACCATCATATGAACTTATGCGCCAACATTGTTGACAAATGTAGAAGTAAATGATCACATCTACGACACTCAAGATAATATTCTGAAGCATCTGCTCCGAGGAGAAAAGTTACTTTTCACCGGATCATTGAACACAAGAGTTGGATCAGACAGAGTTTCAAGGCAAACATGCCTCTGGCATCATGGTGTTGTCAGGATGAGCAAAAGAAAGGGAAGTGGCTATTATAATTGTGTGCACAGCGTGGACTTTGCGTTATCCATGCCTTGTTCCAGAGCACACAGTCCACCGTCAGACAGTCAGGAACAGTAGTGAAACTGAAAACATCTCACACTCTCACTCAGTAGGGAATCAGACTGTGGCAGGGACGGTAACTGATAAGAAATTAATCCGGCATTCACATATTGTACAGTTTCTGGACAGTGGCAGCGACTGTAAATGGCAATGGGCTAGTCAGCTACACAATAGAAAGAGACTGTGAAGAAATCCCTTCTCCATGCCCCGGGTAGTGTGCGAAAATGTAGTGTAGTGTACAGTACCACACACAGAATAAATCCTGCAAATGCAGTAAAAAGTGAGACAGCAACAGGAACAGTAAATAAATGCACTCTGAAACAATAGCATCAGGAACTGACAGGAAGAGAACCTGACACCAGTTCTGTTTTCATATTCAGGGCCTAATGTCACCTAGTTATCGAATAAACTCCACACTCACACACACGACAGTGGCAAAAGGTGAGATGGATAGTAACTGACACTGAGTAAGTAACACACTCACACACTGTGCAGAGTCAGACAGTGACTGGAACAGTCACTGGAACTGCCTATATCCCACATTCACACACTGTGCAAGACAGAAACAACGACTGTAACTGAGGCTGAATAAATCCCACACTCCCACGCAGTTTGGTTGGGACAGTGTCAGGGACAGTAACATACATGAATAAACCCACATTCACATACAGTGCAAAAATATATAGTGGAAGAGGGAGTAACTGACACTGGATAAATCCCACTTTCAGACACAGTCCAGAGTCAGACAGTGATGGGGACACCAATTCATACTGAGTTGATCCCACAGTTTTACACGTCATCTAGTAAGGTAATGAAATGGCCAGTTGCTGACGCTGGACCTGTTTCCTACTCGACACACAGAAACGAGTAGGTATTTAATTAATCACATATTCATGCTCAGTGCAGCGTCACACTGTGATAGGGATAGTATCTGACAACGAATAAAGCCACACTCATACACAATTCAGAGTCTGAAAATGAGAAGTACATTCACTGATTCTCGGCCTGTTTCCTGCTCAAACACAAAGGTGGCAAATGACTGAATACATTCCACGCTCACACTGTACTCTTTTCAAGGAAGAGCATTAAAGTTGCTGATCCACCCTTCCCAGCAAAGAACACCACATGGCGCACATTGGCAGAGTCAAGTAGCGGGTTACGCACCATCCTATGGCTTCTTGGAGTCTTAGCGCCGGCACCAGCGTCTCGGTGGAGCCATAAAGGGCACAGGAAGAGAAACAGAGGGAAATAAATTCACTTTCAAGAGGGAGTGTGAATACTTAAAGCGTAAGAAGTTGCAGGAACATGCAAGGGATTGGGAGTAATTGACGGTGATGCCATGGAGGACTTTGAAAACGAGTGAGAATGCTAAATTTGAATTCCTGCCAGATCGGGAACCCAAGCAGGTCAGTGATTATGCATGTGAAGGGTAAAAGGGGTTCTGTCTGAATTTGGGCACGGACAGCAGAGCTTTGGATGATTTGTCATCTATTGAGCTTTCTGACTTGGAGGTTGACCCCGGGTAGCATGAGGGTCGAAAGAACCAGATTCAGTAAAGGCTTGAAGCTTTATACAGCAGATGGGCGGAGCTGCAGTGTGATAGTGTAGTAATGGAAATGATCTGGGATCAGAGGCAGCTCAGTGTCAAACGGATCCATGAGGTTTTGCCTCACATATTTGGCAGAGAAGAGAATGGAGTTTTTGAATGAAGAATGGATTTTGTACCTGGATCCAAATACAGTGGCTTACTTCTTTCCAATGATTAAATACACCTTATTTTGTAGCAGAATAAATTAAAAAATTGAACAGACTGTATGAGATGTATGATGGCTGCTGATGGACGGCAAGGTGAAAATAGCAGAGACATTGATTAAACCCTTCCAGTTCTGCTTTGATATGTGAGTGCTGCCAAAAGTCTGAAGAGTACCACTTATCCCGAAGTTCAACAAAAGGAGAGATGGGATAAACCCTGTAACTACAGGCCAATCAGTTTAGCATCCAGCCATCTTCCCTTGACATTCAACAACATTGCCATCGGTGATGCCCCAGCCTTCAAAGTCCTAGAAATTCAGTGATCAGTGCGGATTTCTGCACCATTTGAGCTCATACAGGGATGGAGGCAGATTATCTTATGGAGCTGGAAATAGGCAGTTTTAGTGGGGGGGCGGACACGATGTCGCTAATTCATTTCCGGGTCAAATGGGGCGATAAAATTGCAAACAATCTGATTCAGCTGCAGGCAATGGTCGGAGAGAAGGATGCGATCGTTATCTCAGGCCTGCTGAAGGAGCGCACAATGGGGACTGGCTTTGATGCCGCATGTAGTTCAATACCACCAATAAGAACTAACCCATGAAGGAACTGGCCATGGAACTCAAGTCGAAGGCAAAACCGTCCCAGGGTGAGCAGAACGTTTTCTGTAAAAACAGAAATGACCAACTCAACTAGTGTCAATTCTCAGGATTGTAAGGAATGTGGAATGTGGCATACACGTTAGTTTAAATAGTTACCAGGGCAGATACAGCACTGGAAAGCTATAGAGTCAGCCTGCCTCTGCACTGACTTCAGACAACACATCCAGAACAGTTGCAGCCATGGGGCAGATACAGTGAAACTTCCTACTCGCTCTTCCATCAAACACTCAAAGTGCAGGTACAGGACGATGTTAGACACAGAGTAAAGCTCCCTCTCAACTACCCCAATCAAAACTTCGCTGGTAGGTTCACCACGGTTTGCACAAAAGAAAATTCACTCTGCACGCTGCCTCTCAAACATTCTCACGGACTGGACAGCACAGGGTTTGATACAGAATAAAGCTCCCTGTACTCTGTAGATTGGTCCCAGGAGAAGCAAACAAACGACAAGGATCCAGTAAAGTATAGGGGAACTCTTCGTGCAGATGTAAAAGTCAGTCGTGGTTGTTTAGTTGAGATGTAGAGTTTAAATTATACCTCTTCATATTTTGTTCGGATTTTTCGTTTAAAATATAAGTAATTTAAAATTGTAGTGTTAATTTAGTCGTGGTTTGATTCGCTTAACACCTGGACAGTAAAATATTCTTCTTTAAAACGTGAATGATTGGAGTAAGTTCTTTCAGTTAATGAAGGGGAATTTAAATTACCTTTTAAAATTTAACGGTCCCTCACGGGATCGTAACAATAGGGTCCCCATCAAGCGTTCCCACGTTAGGTTCCCCACTGGTTGATGGTCATATACACTGTCCCAACAAACACTTTTAACTATAAAGTCGAGAAGTTGGTCAGCTCCCTAGACTTGGTCGAGGTCTGGCGGAAACTCCATCCCGACTCCAGTGCCTTCAGGTGGAGCACTGGAAGAGTAGGATCCCGAATCAATGGCTTCTACATTTTGCAGGTGTCCGGCTCCTGCCTCTTGGTGGCCTCCTTGCTGTTGGTGCCGTACTTGGACCACCTGGTGTGGGTGGAGTTCACTCTGCTTTGCATATGGGCGGGGATGGGGTACCGGCACTTTAACAACCGACTGCTGGAGGATGAGCGATTCCAGTGCTCGTTCCCTCTAATCTGAGTCGACTGGAGAAGGAAGTAAGGGCGTTTCCCCTCCTTGACGCTCTGGTGGCATGTGGGCAAGACTCAATCTGTGCCTTCTGTCAGAAGTACGCGAAGAGGCGGAAAGCCAGATTGGATGCACAGGAGTCAGGATGAAGTTTCTGACTTAGAGTCCCAACTTGGACAGACCATCGTGGACCTGCACCTTTGGCTGACGTAAAAAGAGTGAAGGCTGAGCTGAGGGAGCTGCAGTTTGCAGGCTCCCAAGGCGTATACATGAGGCCACGGATCCAGATCCTGGAATATTTGGACTGCACCTCACTCTCTTCTAATTGATGGAAAAATGGCGCAGGGTCTGTCACCATCGCGTCGAGCTGCTGGCCGACGATGTATCCTCTGTCACACATCCGCAGGGAATGGACCTTTTGGTCTGCAGCTATAATGACATGATTTCTGTCCAGATACGTCCAATGATGATGTGCGCATGGGTTTGTGGAAGGACCTGCTGAAGATCAGCCCGGAGGTCCTGAAGGATTGGAGGCCCTGCTCACGTTGGTGGAGCTGACTGGTGCCTTCCATCAGCACTCAAGGGAAAAATCCCCGGGGTTGGACGGGCTGACAGTGGAGCTCCTCCCGGCATTCTGGAATGGCCTTGGGGGCGATATGCCCGGGTGCTGGGGGAAAGCCTGTTGACCAGGGAAATGCCCCACTAATAAGAACATAAGAACTAGGAGCAGGAGATGGCAATTCAGCTCCTCGAGCCTGCTCCGCCATTCAATACAATCTTGGCTGATCTCATCTCGGCCTCAACTCCACTTTCCTGCCCGTTCTTCTTAAACCTTTGTTGGCCAGGGGCTACAAGAAACACAGAATCAGTTAGAAACTGCTGGAATTGTTTGACCTGCAGTAACCTGGAGTTCGGACACTGGCTTGTGCTGGTAAAAACCAGTTTGAACTAATTACTTTACGGGACAAGACAAAGAACAGGACACAGGAAAAGGACCTTATTTGGACACGGTGTGAGACCGGGGTCTTTGGGCTTGGGCCAATTAATAGAAGCTATGAACGAGGTGATCAAGCTTAAGCCAAACGGAAAGACACAGCTCAGATTTGGTGAGATAAGCAACAGGGCAAGAATAGAGCTTTTTGGGCATAGAGCCAGCGAAAACTCCGGACATCAACCATCGTGGAAGCGGAAGACCCTGCGTGAGCGACACAGTGATGACGTAGAAGAGAGAGAGAGAACGGAACGCCTGGCCAGCGTGAACTCTCCCTTTTTCGGGTAATATCCGTTGTATTCTGTGACTAGGACAGGGAAAGGCCAGAGGAACCTAGTGGGTGTGCTTATGAATGCCAGCTAGTTTCGTTATTAACTGTATAACTCAGGGGAGTTGTATGTTTTTGTCTCACTAAGTGTATAAGCCTTATTCTTACATTGCACAATAAGGTGACTAAAGTAAATTGATAGTTAAGAAAGGACTGAGTTCTCCCTCTTTATACTAAGCTAGTAACTGTAGCTGTGGACAAGGGGGAGTTGACTCCGCTCCACGGTTAAAATAATTCGCGTCCCTGGGTGGGCTCGAGGATAAATCTCTCTGTTGAATCAGCGGTAGACTGGAGCCGAACCGAATTGGTAAAGTACAGAGAGAACAGGAACTTAGGGGTTGATTTGCAGCTAATAAGACAAGATGAAAAAACAAAGGGAATCTCCAAACCTTGCAGACTCGGATTGTTTTGATTGGAAAGGATTCCTCCAAAAATACGTAATAGCAAAGTGGCCGCAATGCTGAGCGCATGCTGGTCACACTAGTGATAAGGGAAAACCTGTAGGGGAAGGCCTTTGGAAGTATGCACAAACAAAGATGTCAGCTGGGAAATTTAAAGAGATACAGAAGTCAGTAGCTATCGGCTGCTTACTTGAAGAATGGATAGAATGCCAACAGAAGGCTACAAATGAGCAGAAAAGACTAGAGGAAGAGAATAAAAAAACTCCGTGAGAAGGCAGCCCGCCTTAGTGAAAAAGTAACTAATTTGAAGGGACAGAGAAGTGCAGATTTGATGCTTATGAACCAATATCAGTTACAGTGCGAAAACCTAGGTGCAGAAAAAAGTAGGCGACAGGGAGAAGCCCAAGCAGCTAAAGCTGAGGTGAAAGGATGGAAGCAGCAATGTAATGATTTAAAAACTGCCATGAATTTGATTCAGAGAGCAGCCCAGGAAAGGAGAAGTAATACAGGTGATCACACAAAGTGTCAAAAATACATAGCGAGACTGCAACAGCAGCTAGCCACGCAGAGAGGTATAATCTGTGCTTTTGCACCCGAAGGAAGTGAGGAGAATGGTGATGGGGGCACAGTGGAATGAGTTAGCAGACGAAGGGGTGAGATACGGTCATGATGATGGAGAACCTCTATTCGAGGATCCTCCGCCAGCAAATGAACCAGAGCCAAAGGAGTCATCGGCCCCCATGGCCCCCTTGTGACCACTAGGGCAGCGATAGGGGCAGATGGCCAGGAGGCAGCTGGCCCGCATATGACATATTCCACTCAAATGGGGGTACTGCAATTGAGGGATATTGTGAAAGATATTGGGACGTGCACACCCGGGGATGATCCTAGGGAGCTGTTCCAAATGGTCAGTCAACAGGGAGGAATACACGGCTAAGATGATGCTGAAGAAAGAAAAATAATTATAATGTGCCTACACCCACACATACACTCCGCCCTACCGGAGGAGCAAAAACTCGGTGGAGGCACAAATGAGGCTTTAAAAGAACAAGTATTAAATGTCATGGGCGCTAATAGAGGGGATTGTGGAGGCGCTAATGAAACGTTATCAAAGAAAAGGTGAACACCCTGTTGCATTTGCAGCTCGCTACTGGGCGGTGTTTCAAGGGGTCGATGGCGCGAATCTAGATAGAGCAAATCCAACGCCAGAGATTAGAAATCAATGGAACAGAACGCTGGTGTCGAATGGCACTGAGGAGTCAAGAAGGGCACTAGATCAATTTGATCCCTCTCATGACACGCACACAGAGGCTTGGGTACTCAGGAGGATGGTGAGAGCATGGGAGAAGGAAACTACAAAATTCTCCATGGCCCCTGGGGGAAAGGCGATGCCTGTCAAAGATCAGACGATAACCTGGAGAAATGAAGGGAGGGGAACTACACAAGGGGCTCCCCACCCAGCCTTTCAGACAGGAGGAAGGTGTAGAGGCATTGGGAGAGGATCTGTCCGAGGAACAGGGAGAATTCCGGGCGGGCCGACCCACTGCGATAACTGTGGTCAGGAGGGATATTTCAAAAGAGATTGCCCAAATCTGAGACGAGAAAATGTAGGTCGGGGAGGAGGACACAACAAAAGCCAGAGCCGACCCGTGGGAGGACCTAATAGGTCAAATCCTCAATGTGATATACTAGAGAAAGCACCGTCTTCCGGGTTGTACCCTGAACTACAATGACGGTTGCAGGCCTCTCCGTTATGGGTGTGTGACACACGGTGGGATAACCCAGGGAGACCCCTAAAGAATGGGAGGATTGGAGGCCGCCCTGTCACGTTCCTTTGGGAAACTGGAGGATCCCAAACCACCGGAAACACCACTAATGTTAGTAAAGTAGATTGGAAAATTCAAAGTAAACTTGTTTTACGTGGATTCACAGGACATTCACAAGTGGGATATGTGAGCGTCCCGTTGGAAGTCAGTGTGGGGGACGTAGCAATAGAGCACTCAGTGGTTCTCATTAAGTTACCCAGAGAACAAGAGCATATATTAGGGTGTGGTTACATGACTAAAGCAGGACTCCGTTTTGACCCTGTCAATTGCGCGATTTGGCAAATGCCCTTGGGCATGGGTAGTGTTGATCACACATCCGTCCCGGTGGGGGAATACCACGATAAGATATGCACGTTCGGGGAACTGTGGACAAGACCAGAAGAAATGAGTAGCGATGGTGAAGTACAGCAAATTATCACACGGAATTCAGTAGTATTTGCTCGACATAAACATGATTGTGGGAAAATGACCGAAAGTGTGTGTATGCAGGGCCCAGACCCCAAACCACAGAAGCAGTATGGTTTTCCGAAACAGGCAGAAGAGGAGGTCGGAAAGGTGATACAGAGTTTGTTGCTACAAGGGATATTAAGACCGGTAGCGTCCACTGACAACTCACCTATTTGGCCATTGATGAAACCGGACGGTAGCTGGCGACGAATGAGAGACTATCGAGAATTAAATAATGTAACCCCGTTAACGGCCCCTGCCGTAGCAACTAGCCCAGAGACGGTAGTTAAACAAAATGAGGATGCACAGTGGTTCACGGTTTTAGACATAAGTAACGGTTTTTGGTTTATTCCATTGGAGAAGGAATGCCAATATAAATTTGCGTTTACTTTTCAAGGACAACAATATACATGGACCGCCCTGCCACAGGGATTTCATAATTCCCCATCTATATTTCAACAACGTTTAAGGGAAGGGTTAAAAAGGTTCTCAAAGCCTCAATGTCTGGTGCAGTATGTAGATGATTTACTGCTACAAACTGAAACGGAACAGGAACATTATCAGTTACTAAGTGAATTACTACAATTGTTACACGAATTGGGACTAAAAGTAAACCCTACAAAAGCACAAGATATGAAACAGAAGGTTACTTACTTGGGAATGATCTTGACACCGGGAAAGAGAGAAATTGACCAACGAAGGGTAGTAGCGGTTGGCAGACTCTCTGTCCCGAGGGATGTAAAAGGGTTGAGATCTTTTCTGGGATTGTGGGATATTGCAGGGACCACATTGATGGATTCACTACAAAGGCGGCCCCATTAATGGAACTATTGAAAAAGAATGTGGCCTGGGAGTGGAAAACTGAACACGTACAGGCCATTTCAGATTTAATGCAGGCACTAGCTGCTGTGCCTACTCTGAAAACCCCAAATCCAACTGAGCCAGTTTCATTGGAGGTAGCTACCACAGACACCACCCTCTTGGCAGTTCTGTTACAGGAGACACACAGGAAATTGAGACCAGTAGCGTATGCCTCGCGTATGCTTTCACTGGTAGAGCAGGGGTATACGACGTGCGAGAAACATTTGTTCGCAGTTTTTTGGGCAGTACAGTATTTTAATTACATAGTGGGACTGAATCCATTTCCAATATTGACAGAACATACTCCTGTACAGTTACTATTAGAAGGTAGGTTCAAAGATGGGCCAGTAAGTCAGAACCGAATTGCTAGGTGGACGCTGTTGTTGCAGGGAAGAAACATAAGCGTGAAAGGAGTAAAAGCTACCACTATGTTGGCAGACAACCTAATGTATCAAGGAGAGAGACATGAGTGTCAAGTCATGATAGCAAATCATCCCAAGGGACCATTTGTATCAAAACAAAAAGGAGCGGGTTGAAGTGGATTGGAGAAAGCAATGGGGACAGAAAGCAAAGGTGCAAAGAGAAAAGAGGAACCCCACTTAAACATTTTTGTGCATGGTTCCTCATCAGTACAGGATGGCGAGAGGAGGTCTGGTTGCGGGATATGTAGAAGACGAACACGGTCAGGAAAAAATTTAGCGCAGTCTTAAAATTGCCTAAAACCATGAGCACGCAGGTGGCAGAATTAGCAGCCATCGCATATGTGGTTGGCCACCCAGAATCCGCCTGGATTGGTTATATATTCTGATAGCTTGTATGTCTGTAATAGCCTCACGGAACATTTGCCCTTATGGGAGGCGAGGGGTTTTGTCTCAGCGGATGGGAAGCCCCTTCGTTCGGCTGCATTATTAAGATACATCTTTGAAGGAGAACAGGGGAAAGGATATGGGATCATAAATGACAAATCTCATTCAAAACTTAGGGAACAGGAAAGTGGATGAGCTAGCCAAACAAGGTGCTGTTAGCGGGCAGGAATGGCAGCCACCGATTGAGGACATTGGGGAACAGAAACGGAAACAGGTAAAGGTATTGGATTTAACAGAGGAGCAGAAGAAAGATGGAGAATTGAAAAAGCTGATAGAAGGAGTACAGTCAGATACATACAAAGAGTACAAGGGGATATATATTCAGCACAGAGTATTGTAATGTGAAGGAAAATTTGTAGTGCCAGGGGGGACGAAACCAAATAATCCACTGGTACCATGACTTATGGGGACATACAGGGACAGAGAGTACCCTGGAAAGGATAAAAGAGTTGTGCTGGTGGCCTGGAACGAAAGGTGACATGGAACACTACGTCAAGAATTGTTTGATCTGTGCACAACACAACACCGATAGGAATGTTAAGAAAGGGGCCCTCTGACATACTCGACCAGTAGAAGGGCCTTGGACTAATTTGCAGATCGACTCTGTAGGACCCTTACCCCCCACTCCAGGAGCGTTTAAATACATTCTAGTAATAGTAGATACGTTTACCAAATGGGTGGAAGCTTTCCCAACCAGAACAAATACATGCAAATTCACCGCGAAAATTCTGTTAGAAAAGGTATTCACTCGATGGGGTTTACCCCGAAGCATAGAACCAGATGAGGGAACACATTTTACAGCACAAGTAATGCAAAATGTCATGATCCGCTTTGGGGTTAAACAGAAATTCCACTTACCCTGTCGACCACAGTCGAGTGGAATTGTGGAAAGAAGGAATCGGACATTGAAAAACATGATAGCTAAAATGGTACAGCAGCATAAGGCGACCTGGCAGGGTGTTTTGCCCTATGTGTTGATGGTAATCAGGAATACCGTAGCTTCATCAACAGGTTATACTCCCTATAAACTCATGGCAGGAAGGAACATGAGAGGAATGGAGGGTTTGGTAGGTTTGGACTTCTCCGAACCCGAGGTGGACAGTATTACATCAGAAAAATGGGTACAGCAATTAGTAGAAACAGTGAGGGAAGAAAATTACGTGGCAGCTCATCAACAAGAAAAGAAGAGACAGCAAAGTAAGGTTTATTTCGATGCGAAAGCCAGCCCGATAGAGTTGAGCCCCGGACAAACGGTGATGATCAGAATATACCAGCCCATCTCATTTCTGAGTCCAAAGTTCGCCGGTCCCTATGAGATCGTAGATAAAGCTGGTCCATCTGTATACAAAGTATTGACGGCGCCAGATAAGAGTGGCTGGTATCACATTAATCAGGTAAAGCTAGTCGGAGAAAAACAAGATAATCACAGTTGGCATGTGATGCTTGATGCTACCGATGTTCCGACCGAAGGTCAGGGAGATCAAGAGCAGGATCAATTGCAGATCGAAGCGGAAGTGTTTGAAAGACAAAGTGAAGTTGTACATCCACATACAGAGGGAAAAAACGAAAGAAAAATAAATAAAACAGGGAAAGTAAGTGGGCTAGGAGAAATGGATGGTTAGAATCAGTAACAAATTGGGAACAAGATATAGACAGTCTCGCTCAGTGTGTGGAGAGACTGGACTTAAAATAGGATAAGAAAGAAACTGTAAATAAGAGCAGAAATTAGACTTGTATATTACAGGTCCAGCCCACAATGAAGATGGTGAGACATTGCATTGCAATTGGATTGACCATATTTGGGACTATGGGTGAATCCGCATTGGAGCTACCACAACAAATGATTGCGCGAGAAGCAGTGGCGACGAGGGAAGACTATCGCGTGCCCAGAAATAACTTTGCTCGACAGATAAAGATAGTTCGAACCAACGAAGGACAGTGGGAAGATTTAAATTTGTATTGTGTGGGAGTGGATGGGTTGGCGTGCGTGGGAAAGACATTGGGGTTACTGGAAGGAACAGGAGTTTGACCTTAACTAACAGAGTGTTAGGTACCTGTGAAGAGGATAGAGGAAGATATTAGGTTGGGGCAGTGTTTCATATTCCCCGACACGGAAGTAATTTGACCTACCCTTTCAAGAGAGTCCATAATGTGGGCAAGTACCAGGAGGGTATTTGGATATCTTTAAGTCACCCACCATCTCATGCCATTGTAATGGATGGTGTTGAGAAAGGGGTAGATTTGACAAAATGTCATCAAGGGGGGAATCACTGGGCCTTTCCAGAAGAGACAACGAGACAGAAACATACAAATTGCGGGCTCAGCACCTATGAAAATTGTTCATTGTCCATTTTGCCTGTAAATAACCAGACCTTTTTACAATATGCCCTTGTGGGGAAAATGTATTACATAGCCACGGCTGCTGTGAATTACAACAAGGGATGGAAACAGTGCCCTCTGGAGCGACACAATGTAGCCATTCACAATGTAACCTCGTACTTGGTTGTTGGTGGACAAGTACTGCCCAAGCCAATAAAGAGGATAGTGAAAAAGGAAAATCTTACAGTCCAGCGTACTGATACAGGTCAAGAGGTAGGGGAATATACTGCCACTGAATTGCCACCCATCCCACACCTGACAGCGGATTGGGCACAAATAGCAGACAAGGCAAAAGAGAGAATTCATCAATGGAATAAACACACTGGAACAATTAGAACTGATGCTGACAAGGCAAATGAACTGTTGCGTGACCCAGGGTTTTGGAATAAGTTTTGGAATTGGGGATCTAATGTTCAAATACATCCATGGGTCAGAATTGTATCACATATTGCTGTCATAGTGATTCTATGTGCGCTAATAATTGTTGTATTCAATGTATATCAGCTTAGAAGGTGGAAAAATGAACTTTTGCGAAGATTGGATGATGGGACTACAATGAAACAGAAGGTACGGTTATCAATATAAACAAAAAACTGGAAGAAAAACAACTGGATATACTAAGTTTTATAGCATATCGTGTTATATATAACAGTATTGCACACTCATTGGGGGACAATGACGTTCCCGGGAATGGTTCACGGAGAAGGGAAACTTGCTGATCCTAAGAAAAGTATCCTTGGATCTTGAGGGAGGAGTTGTTGGCCAGGGGTTGCAAGAAACACAGAATCAGTTACAAACTGCTGGTATTGTTTGACCTGTGTTAGCTTTTATTAGTAGAGGGATAGAGTTTCGGAGCCACGAGGTCATGCTGCCGCTGTACCAATCTCCAGTGAGACTGCACCTGGAGTATTGCGTGCAGTTCTGGTCACCACATTATACGAAGGATGTGGAAGCTTTGGAAAGGGTGCAGAGGAGATTTACTAGTTTGTTGCCTGGTATGGAGGGAAGGTCTTACGAGGAAAGACTGAGGGACTTGAGGTTGTTTTCGTTGGAGAGAAGGAGGAGGAGAGGTGACTTAATAGAGACATATAAGATAATCAGAGGGTTAGATAGGGTGGATAGTGAGAATCTTTTTCCTCGGATGGTGATGGTAAACACGAGGGGACATAGCTTTAAGTTGAGGGGTGATAGATATAGGACAGATGTTAGAGGTAGTTTCTTTACTCAGAGAGTAGTAGGGGCGTGGAACGCCCTGCCTGCAACAATAGTAGACTCGCCAACTTTAAGGGCATTTAAGTGGTCATTGGATAGACATATGGATGAAAATGGAATAGTGTAGGTCAGATGGATTCACAGGTCGGCGCAACATCGAGTGCCAAAGGGCCTGTACTGCGCTGTAAAGCTCTAAAAAAAAACCTGGAGTTCGGACACTGGCCTGTGTTGGTTAAAATAGTTTGAACTAATTACTATATGGGACAAGACAAAGAACAGGACACAGGAAAAGGGCCTTATTTGGACACGGTGTGATACCGGGGTCTTTGGGCTTGGGCCAATTAAGAGAAGCTGTGAACGAGGTGATCAAGCTTAAGCCAACCGGAAAGACACAGCTCAGATTTGGAGAGATCAGCAACAGGATAAGAATAGAGCTTTTTGGGCATAGAGCCAGCGAAAACTCTGGACATCAACCATCGTGGAAGCAGAGGACCCTGCGTGAGCGACGCGGTGATGACGTAGAAGAGAGAAAGAGAACGGAACGCCTGGCCGGCGTTAACTCTGCCTTTTTCGGGTAATATCCTTTGTATTCTGTGACGAGGACAGGGAAAGGTCAGAGGAACCTAGTGGGTGTGCTTATGAATTCTAGCTCGTTTTGTTATTAACTGCATAACTCAGGGGAGTTGTATGTTTTTTTCTAACTAAGTGTATAAGCCTTATTCTTACATTGTACAATACCGTGACTAAAGTAAATTGATAGTTAAAGAAAGGACTGAGTTCTCCCTCTTTGTACTAAGTTAGTAACTGTAGCTGTGGACAAGGGGGTGTTGACTCCGCTCCACGGTCAACACCTTCAACCCGTTACTAATTAACAATCTGTCTATTTCCTCCTTAAGTTGACTTAATGTCCCGGCATCTGCCGCACTCTGGGATAATGAATTCCACACTCACAACCCTTTAAGAGAAGTAATTTCTCCTTATATCTGTTATAAATCTATTACCCCTTATCCTAAAACTATGACCTCTCGTTCTAGATTGCCCCAGCAGAGCAAACATCCTCTCTACATCTGCTTTGTCAATGCCCCCATCATCTTATATACCTGTAGTTTGATATCCTCTCATTCTTCTGAACTCTAGAGAGTTAAAGGCTCAATCAATCAGGAGAACAAAGAGGGGATATGAGAAAGCCCTGGCTGGTAAAAGTAGGGAAAACCCAAGATATTCTATAAGTATATCAATGGGAAGAGGATAACCAGGGAAAGAGTAGGACCTATTAGGGACCAAGGGGGAAATTTGTGGGTGGAGCCAGAGGACATTGGCAGGGTGTTGAACGAATACTTCACATCTGTCTTCACCCAAGAGAATGAGGATGTAGATATGGAACTTATCTATTATCAAATTGTCATCGGGAGGGACAAGGTATTGGAGGTTTTGGAAAGCTTAAAAGTGGACAAATCTCCAGGTCCGGACGATTTGTGTCCCAGGTTGCTGTGGGAGGCGAAGGTGGAGATTGCAGGGGCTCTGACCCTAATTTTTAATTCCTCTCTGGCCACGGAGAGGGGCCAGAAGACTGGAGAACATCTAATGTGGTCACACCAATTGAGAAAGTTTGTAGGGATAAGCCAGGGAACCACAGGCCAGTGGCAGGGAAACTATTGGAGAATATTCTGAAGGAGAGAATCTATCTCCACCTGGATAGGCAAAATTTGATTAGGAATAGTCAGCATGGCTTTGTCAGAGGGAGGTCATGCCTAACAAATTTGATTGAATTTTATGAGCACGTGACCAAGTGTGTAGATGAGGGTAGTGCAGTTGATGCAGTTGGATTTCTGCAAAACCTTTGACAAGGTCCCACATGGGAGACTTATCAAGAAAGCAAATGCACATGGGATACAGGGTAACTTGAAAAGGTGGATTCAAAATTAGCTCAGCTGTCGGAGACAGAGACTGATGACAGATGGCTGTTTTAGTGACTGGAAGCCAGTGTCCAATGGCATACCACAGGGATCTGTGCTGGGTCCCCTATTGTTTGTCATTTATATAAACGACACAGATGACTATGTGGAGGCGGAGGGATGGGGGAGGATCAGTAGGTTCGCAGATGACACAAAGATTGGCCGAGTGGTTAACAGTGAGGTGGAGTGTCTTGGGTTACAGGAAGATATGGACGGGATGGTCAAATGGGCATATAACAGTGACAGATGGATTTTAACGCTGAAAGTGTGAGGAAATACACTTTGGAAGGAGTAATGTGACACAGAAGAATTCAATGAATGGCCTGACACTGGGAAGTTCCAAAGAACAAAGGGACCTTGGCGTGTTTGTCCATAGATCTCTGAAGACAGAAGGGCAGTTTAATAGGGTGGTGAAAAAGGCATATGGGACACTTGCCTTTATCAATCGAGCCATAGATTACAAAAGCAGGGAGGTCATGTTGGAGTTGTATAGAACTTTGGTAAGGCCACAGCTGGCATACTGTGTGCAATTCTGGTCGCCACATTATTGGAAGGATGGGTTTCCATTGGAGGGGGTGCAATGATGATTCACCAGAATGTTGCCTCGGATGGATCATTTAAGCTGTGCTGAGAGGTTGGATAGGCGTGGGTTGTTTTCGCTGGAGCAGAGAAGACTGAGGGGTGACCTGATCTAGGTGTAAAATATTATTCGGGGCATGCACAGGGTGGATACGGAGCAGCTGTTCCCCTTCGTTCAAAGGTGAGTTACGAGGGTTCACAAGTTTAAGGTGAGGGGCGGGAGGTTTAAGAGGGATTTGAGGAAGAACTTTTTAACCCAGAGTGTAGTGACGGTCTGGAATGCCCTGCCTGGGAGGGTGGTAGAGGTGGCTTGCCTCACATCCTTTAAAAAAATACGTGGATGAGCACTTGGCACGTCATAACATGCAATGCTGTGGGGAAAGTGCTGGCAAATGGGATTAGGTGGACAGGTCAGGTGTCTTTAATGCATCGATGCAGACACGGTGGTCTGAAAGGCCTCTTCTGCGCTGTATCATTCTGAGATATTGTGAGAAGACAAACCCCTCATCTCTGGAATCAATCTAGTGGACCTCATCTGAACTGCCTCCAATGCAAATACATCCCTCCTCATGTAAGTGGACCGAAAATGTTTGCAATGCTCCAGGTGCGGTTTCACTAATGCCTTGTCTAGTTGCAGCAACACATCCCTATTTTTACACTATTCCTTGAGCAATTAATGTCAAAATTCCATTTGCCTTCCTCATTACCTGCTGCACCTGCATGCTGGTTTTCTGGGATTCTTGCATGACGACACCCAGATTCCTCTCCACCGAAGCACTCTGAAGTTTCTCTCCATTCACATAATAATTTGCCTTTCTATTCTTCTGACCACTTATCCACGTTAAACTCCATCTGCTTTTACACGGGCACAGCGGTTAGCACCACAGCCTCACAGCTCCAGTGACCCGGGTTCAATTCTGGGTACTGCCTGTGTGGAGTTTGCAAGTTCTCCTTGTGTCTGCGTGGGTTTCCTCCGAGTGCTCCAGTTTTCTCCCACAGCCAAAAGACTTGCAGGTTGATAAGTAAATTTGGCCATTATAAATTGCCCCGGGAAAGCAAGGAGTTGGGGGAATATAGGAACAGGTGAAGATGTGGTAGGAATGTGGGATTAGTGTAGGATGAGTATAAATGGGTGGTTAATGGTCGTCACAGATTCGGTGGGCCGAAGGGCCTGTTTCAGTGATGTATCTCTGAATCAAATCTAAAAACATATCCATATCCATTTGTAATTTTTTGGATTTCTTTATTGCAGCTTACGATCCTACCTATGTTTGTGTCATCTGCAAATCTATTCCTGCATCCAAGTCATTGATGTAGATTGTAAATAGTTGGGGACCGATGACCTAAACCTGTGGCACCCCTCTAGTCAGACATGGCCAACCAAAAAGGTACACATTTATCCCAGCTGTCGGTTTTCTGTTGGTTAGCCAATCATCTATCTAAACTAATATATTGCCCCAAACACCATGTCAATCTGACTGGTCTATAGTTTCCTACTTTCTGCCTCCCTCCCTTTTTAAATAAAGGCGTTATAATAGCATTTTTCCAATCCATTGGAACCTTCCCTGCATCCTGGTAATTTTGGAATATTATAACCAATGGATCCACTATCGCCGCCGTCACTTCCTTTACCGCCCGACGATATAAGCCATCAGACCCTGGGGACTTGTCTGCCTTCAATCCCAATAGTTTGCTCAGTATTATTTTTCCTAGTAATGATGATTGTTCCAAGTTCCCCCCTTTCTATAACCTCTGCATTACTTGTTGCTATCGGGATGGTGCTAGTGTCCTCCACCGTGAAAACTAAGGCAAAATACTGATTTAGTGTCTCCGCCATTTTTGTGTTCCCCACTATTAACTCCCCAGTCACATCTTCCAAGGAACCAACATTCACTTTCGCTACTCTCTTCCATTTTATATACTTATCGAAGCTTTTGCTATCCATGTTTTCTTTCTGCACTAGTATTCTTTCATAATTTACCTCTGCTCATTGAATTACTTTTTTTTGTAACCCTTGATCGATCTTTAAAAATATACCAATCTCCCAGCCTGCCACTGGCCTTTCCAATATGGTATGCCTTAGTTTTTGTCATTATGTTATCCTTAACTTCCTTGCTTATCCATGGATGTTTTTCCCCCTCTTAACATATTTCCTCCTCTCTGGAGTATATTATAGGTGGGAGGAATTGAATATATCCATAAACATCTGCCACTGCTCATCAACTGTCCCAACATTTAGACTTCCTGGCCAGTCCACTGGGGCGGAATCTGTCCTCCTGCCTATGTAATTAGCTTTGCTTAACTCCAAAATGCTGGTGTGGGCCTTCAGTTTCTCGCCCTCAAACTCGGTTTGAAATTCTCGCACGCTATGATCACTCTTCCAAAGAGGATCCTTAACTATGTGATCATTAATTACACCCATCTCATTACATAATACCAAAGCTAGAATTGGCTGCTCCCTGGTTGATTCCACAACATATTGCTCAAAAAAATCTCCAATACATTCAATGTGCTCTCCCTCGAGGTTACCCTTGCCAATTTGATTAATTCAGTCCATTTGCATATTAAAATCACCCATTATTATTGACTTACCGTTCTTGCAAGCCCAAATATTTCCTGGTTTATACTTTGCTCCACTGCAGAACTACTATTTCTGGACCGATAGATTACGTCCGCCGGGACTTCTTTCTCTTGCTGCTTCTTATTTCCACCCAGACTGATTCTATGCCTTGAGCTCCAGTGCTGATATCGTTTCTCACTACAGCACTGATCTCTTCCTTTACTAACGAAGCTACACCACCTCCTTTTCCTTCCTGCCTATCTTTCCAAAATGCTGAGTACCCTTGGATATTCAATTCCTAAACCTGGTTTCCCTGCACCCACGTCTCAGTAATCGCCACTAAATCATACGCACTCATCTCTATTTACACTGTTAACTCATTAATTTTATTCCGAATGCTTTGTGCATTCAGATACAAAGCCTTATCAATAACATGCACTCCTATCATCTCCTTTAACTTGACTTCCCAATTTCCCATGCAATTGAACCCTCACCGGCCCCCTCACCCCACTATTTAGTTTAAAGCCCCATCTACAGCCCTAGTTATGCGGTTCGCCAGGACTCTGGTCCCAGCATGATTCATGTGGAGCCCGTCCCATCAGAAGAGCTCACTCCTTCCGCAGTGCTGGTGCCAATGCCCCATGAATTCGAACCCATTTCTCCCACACCAATCTTTGAGCCACGCATTTACCTCTTTGATCTTATCGGCCCTCTGCCAGTTAGCTCGAGGCTCCGGAGGTAATCTGGAGAGTCTTACCCTTTGGTTGTTTTTTTTTAAATTTAGCCCCTAGCTGCTCATATTTCCTCAGCAGAACCTCTATCCATATTCTACTATATGGTTGGTACCATCGTGGCCCATGGCAACTGGATCTTTTCCCTCCCACTCCAAGTTCCTTTGCAGCACAGATGAGATATGCTGAACCATGGCAACAGGTTGGCAACACAGCGTTCGGGTCTCTCCTGGCGAAGGACCTTCATTCTACGGGTGCTGAAGAGGGATGATATCCGCCTGTCTTAATAAGTGGCATCCAGTCTTCAGCCTCAGCACGCATGGTGAGATCTTTGCCCGCGCTATACTCCTGTGTCTACCTGCCTGGGCTTCGAGCTGGCCAACATTATTCACCCCGACCACTCCCATAAGGTCCTGGGCCAGTGTATCCAGTACAACATCCACCTGGCCCGGGAGCTGATCCAACATTTCCAGAGGACTGGTCTGTCAGACGCCGTTCTTTCCCTCGATCAGGTGAAGGCATTCGACAGGGTGGATCACGAATACCTTTTCTGGACTCTGCGTACATTTGGACTTCGAGTGTCTCGTCAAAGTTAATGGATTCTTGACGGCGCCACTTCGATTTGGGGTAGCGTGCTTCAGGGATGGCCCATGTCCAGCCAATTATATGCCATTTGCATGGAGCCATTCCTGTGCCTGCATTACAGGAGTTGGCGAGTCTGGGTCTGCGTGGCACTGGCATGCAGGTCATCCTCTCGCATTACACTGAAGACATGCACCTCATGGTCACAGGTCACGTTGACTTGCGGAGGATGCGCAGTGCCAGCTACCTTTTCTGCTGCATCCTCCGTGAGGATCAATTTGGATAAATGCTCTGGAACCCTTGTGGGTCAGTGACAAGTGAAGTCCCTGCCAGGGAAGTAAGCACCTTAATGTGCAGCATCACCAATTTCTTCTATCTAGGAGTCCACCTGAACCCCACTTAGGAAGCTTAGCCGGCAAACTGGCATGTGTTAGCGGTGAAATTCACCACTGGGCTCGGGATTGGGCCAGGAGTGCTCTGAGTGCTTTCTTACAGGGGCCGATCGCTGGTCACATACTAGCTGGTGGTCTCGAAGCTGTGGTACCGGTTAATCACTTTGGCCTCGCTCCCTGCATTTGGCACCAAGATCTGGAAGAATATCGTCGATTTCTTCTGGGGCAAGAGGAAACATTGGATCTCTGCTCTGTTCCTAAGTCTCCCAATTGTGGAGATAGGCCAGTTGCTGGTGTGCATAAGCACCCAGGCTGTGACTGTCTGCCTTCAGACCGTGCACAGATACCTGTATGTCGAGCGTGCTTCCAGAGTGTGTGCGCATGGGCACTGCCTTCAAGACGACACGCAGCTCTCAGACGAGAACGTTAGCCGCGCCTCTCTGAGGGATCTGCCCGTCTTACACCATGATCTATTTAGAGTCTGGAATATGTTGGTGGAGGAGAGTGTCTTGGCTGGCCAGCAGTCGGCTCTCGGGATGTAAAGATGAGCAGGCGAATAGCCGAAGCCGCTGGGGCGTCCCTGACTGTGGGTGACCAGAGGGCACAAGATTTTGGAGTACGACCGGCCAAACTGAATCCCGCTCAGCTGGAACTGCTTAGCGGACCCAAGCTCAGAAACTCTGCTTGTGAGCCAGTTCCACACAACCTGACCTGCCACTCGGAAATGCCCATCTGCCAATCCACAGAACACAGAGGGGTTTCTGGTACGGGCTGCTCCTTCACACTCCCCACTTGCTCGCCCTCGTATGTCACCCGGATACAACATGACGGTTTGAGTTGCCAACTGGCAGTGAAGGGAAATCCCGGCGGAGGTGTCTGCGTAGGAGTCCTTACCCTTTACATCGTAGACATGGGGCGGTGGCTGCTGCACAGGGCATCCCGTGCAATAGACTTTTAAGTAGGTTCATAGATTCCCGGCAGCCTGCAATTTCTGCAGCCTGGACAAGTCTGTGTTCTATGTATATGCAGAGTGTGCGACGTTGCATCCCCTCTTTTGGTATTTAAAAGGGCGGCTGCTCACGTTTTGGTTGCACTTCAGCCCCAAGCTCAGACTGCCAGTTGCATTGTCGTTGCCAAGCAAAAGCAGAGGGAGAGAAAGGTCACGTGATTCAATGTTGGAGTTTCAGCAAAGAGAGCTCTGAGGCGATTTGAACTGAAGAAATTGTATCATTCTGCCCTCAAAATTCCATAAAGCTGTAAGCCAAATTAATTCCCTAAGAAAATAAGGAAAACTTTTCTTTAATAACAAATTATCAGTATTTTCTGTGTGCATCACTGAACGAAAATTTAATGCTCCAACAGCTGAGCTGTTGAATTCCTATCTTTGAAGGTTTTTTCCCATTATACCACTGTGAACACTTCAAGCAAACTTTGACTGTTTTTGCATTGGAAGACGCCGTTCATTAGGAACATAACTTGGAAAGACATTCTTTTTTATCTCATGGCTCAATGATCAGCTCAGTAAAAATTGAATGATTGTTAGTTTGAGTATATGTATGCGAATGTGGAGGTTAGATTTATAAATAAAAATGTGTAAGGTATTTAGACATTTGGTCATCTTTGTGGCGTTTAAGATTTTAATTTATTCAAATAAATACTTAATTTGTTGTTGCCTAAAGATACCTGGTTCGGTCTGCTTCATTCGGGGGAATACCAGAGTGTTCATTTTGGCTGCTTATTTGATTCAGAAAGCTTAAAGCAATATGCTGTGACCTTCAGAGCGAAGAGACTGACGTAACAGTGCGATGCTCCCGCCGCAGGCATAACAGGTTTAATTGTATTAATTTCAGGCGAGGTTTTAGTTTGAGGGCAGCATTAGTTTCAGGCGAACTATGATGTTGAGTTGTTGTGTTGCATTCAGATGCTGTTTCATTTGAAGTTTCTTCCTCAGCCTGAATGTGTGTAATTGTTGGAGGGAATGATTCAGATGGAGGTGTTGCTTCGGATGGAGAGTTGGTAGGATTTGGAGTGTCAATGTTAGTTGGCTTTTATCGTTTTGAGAGTGAGTATCGGTTGGAGAGATGGTATATGTTGGGGTTCCCAGGCTGCATCGGTTGGCACGTCTGTATTAACAGAGTTGTTCTGCTGGTTTCAAGTATTGTATTAGTTTGAGGTTCTGCATTCCATTACAATGTATATCAGTTTGTGGTGTTGAATTCGTTGCTGATGCTGTTTTAGTTGAATCCTGCAATTCATAGTCACAAATCGCCCATTTTAGTCACGTAACTGCATGTTTACCGTTTCAGAGAGCAGCCACATCACATAGTGCAATAGTGCAATAAGAGAGACATTTAAACATTTGGAATTTTATTATTGAAAGGTCAGACTTGAGTGAAGGCCAACACTCAAATAATATATAGTCTAGAGATGGAATTTACCATGTTTAAACAACGACCAGATTGCTGGGAGAAAATTGATTTTTTTATTGATCATTTAATGTGACGAACATCGTCTAGTCTTTGGAGTTTTCTAGTTCTATCCCAGAACCAAATATGGACCGAACTTGATATCGTAATCTATTTGTTCAAAATTGTTTTTTTTAAATGTGTGAAAGATGTTGCAACCACAATGTTCCAGGCATATCCCATAGGGTATAAATTAAAGACTGAGAAGATATTGCTCGGAGAATTTCATACAGTGACATATTGTGCAGCACGAAGGGACAGATCACTTCACACAAAGAATACACCAACCAGTTGACAGTATCGTGAAAATATATTAAATAATCCTTGCCGTCATTGGTGTTCCTGTAAGTGACTATAACCTGATGTGTATATCTGTGTGGGAGTTGGATCCTGTTTTTACTCTGTGACTGATAATAATGCACGGTGATCTGGTGGGCACAACTATACAGACACACAATCAAATATGTCATTTCCTTATGTCAAATGTTTTGAATTAGTGCTGCATTTTTATTTTATTTCATTAGCTGATAATAAACCTCTTTAAGGAACTGATCAGATGTATGACGTATAAAGTCAATGCAATTCGTGAAATATTGTGCACTGCTGCATTGAAACGCAGCAAATGCAAGTCTCTGATTGAAGTCATTAGTGGGAGTATCACTCACTGTACAATTGGGTTGAGAATCGGTCACTGACTGGAATGGAACACCTGACCCCAGAACCATGTATTACTGGGTGAATCTATCACTGCAGAATTGTGCTGAGTATGGCTCACTAACTGGAATGGTACAGCTGTCTCAATTTGCCTTGTATTACTGGGAATACTGTCACTGTAGAATTTTATTGAGCGTGGGTCACTAACTGGAGTGGAACACCTGTTCCCAGAGGCCATGTATTGCTCAGAGTAACTGTCACTGCTGATTTTTTATTGAGTACAATCATTGAATATGGTTCTGAAACCATTGTTTCAAGTGACTGCTTTCTCCATTCGATGGAGCTGCCTCTGTGTGTTAAGAATGCGACTGATTGCAAAGCGGAAGATTTTTGCTAATGCTTGGTAATGAATGTTTAAATTGAAATGCTGTTCCGTGTCCTATTGAAATGCCAAAGCAGAGACGGATATTTGCAATTTATTGTCAGTTAAACAGCAGGACAGCACTCTTACAGTATTCAAATCTTCTGTAGCATGAGCTTACTTTAACAAAAATAAAAAAGAATTACAACATTGTTGCAACACATAACGATACCATTCAGTTGATCGTGCCGATGCTGGCATCCTAAAAGAGCAATTTATCTAATGGCATTCCACTGCTTTATTTCCATCGCCCTGAACGTTCTTCTGTGTTTCCTTTAACAATACAATTTCGTCTTGCATGCCTCGATTGACCCTACCTCCACAGCACTATCAAGCCGTCCATTCCAGATCCCAAACAACTACCCACGTGAGAAAAAAAGTTTCTTCACGCGGTCATTGCTTCCTTTTGCAATTATCTTAAATCTCTAGTCTATTTCCCTCCCAACTTCCACCAATGGGAAAAGTTTATGCCTATCTATTGTGTCCAATGCTCCAATGATTTTGAATAACTCTATCAAATCTCCTGTCAACAGTAACTGAAGTTCATCATCTCTGGGACCATTCTCGTGAACCTTTTCTGCACGCTCTCTAAAGTCGTCATAACTTCCATAATTTGTGAGGCCACAAACCACGAGCAGTACTCAAGATGAGGCCGAACCAGTATTCTATTCAAGTTTAATATATCTTCCTTGCTTTTGTACTCTCTGACTCTATGAAGAGAGCCCAGCAAGCTGTATGCTTCAGTAAACGTTGCCTAAATCAGTCCTACCACTTTCAATGAATCATGCACATCTACACCCAGCAGGTGCCTCTGCTCCTGGATCACATTTACATTGAGTTTCCGCGTTCTTCCTCGCAAAATGATTCACTTCACACTTCTCTGCATTAAATTGCATCTGCCAATAGTCTGCCAAATCCGTCAAACTGTCCAGGTCCTTTTGGAGGTGTGCACACTCCTCATCACAGTTAATAATGCTTCAAAATATGGTATTATTGGCAAATTTTGAGATTATGCTCTGTACACCAAGGTCTAGAGCATTAATATATAAAGTGCAAACGCCTAAAACCGACCCATGGGGAACTTCATTAAATAAAAAAAACAACCTCTAGACTTAAAGAAAACTTGCAAGAACCACGATTCTCTGTTCGTTATCGCTCAGGAAATTTTGTCTCCATGTTGCTACTATCCTTTTTAGTCCTCAAAGGTTTGTTGAGTGACACTTTGTCAAATGCTTTTTGGAAGATACGATCTTTGGCGCGCTGGCTGACACTCCGACATATTCAGTACCCCATCCAGGGAAAGCCGGCGTGACACTTGTCGGGAGGGGGTGAAGTTAAGTTATTCAGTGCGGTGGGAGGGGTCAATTCATTGTAATGCATATGGGAGGTGGTGGGAAGAGGTGAACATTTAACTTTGTCCAGTCTGGGGGGGGTTGGGGGTGGGAAGGGGTGGTGTGAGGAGGGGTTGGAGATCACATGTAAAAGGTAAATGCTTTGGGTAAAGTGCAAATATTTAAGCTAATTGACATTGGGGTGTTTGAAAGGGCGCTTGGAATATATTTGATAATTTTTCTATTGGGGGTGGGGTGTATACTTAAAAATTGAAATAAGCCGGCAGGGCTGGCTTCCCTTTAAAATGCTGCTGATGCGAGTTCGTTGACGGAAAGACCGCCCACTCCATGTGATTCGGGTCGGACCACCCCGGCTATTTAAATAAGACATCACGCGGGAGAATGCAGCGGCTCTTTGGCTTGAAGCCTGCCATTTTTTGAACATGCCACAGAGATCACCATCGTGCTCTTAAAATACAGCCAAAATAGTGCACTTCGATCATTGCTGTTATCATCCTGATTAAAATAATTGAACTGTGTTCAATGTATCAATATCCCTTTGCGCAATGTGGTGAGCAGGACTATACTCAGTACCCTACGCTTTGCAATAATAAGGTTCCATATTAGTATCAGATCAGCTCTTTGGTTTTTAAGAATTCCATTCCCCCAGAAATGAACTCAAATCCATTATTTGCATCGTTCTGGCCCTGTGCCTAGTTTTGCTCGGTTAAATGATTTGTCAATGTGCACGACTAAATCTGTTTTCCCTTCCAACTAGTCAGACTCTTATGTTCCAAGGAGTATTTCGGACGCTTATTAGTCTGAACAATGTTCAGCAGCTCACACTTAGCTCTAATGAACGTATTTTGCATTTAAATGCCCATTGCACAACTTTATTAACTATTATTAATGTAATCAGGTATTTCGTTGCAGTTTTGGTCTGTACATCTGTCCTCTCAATTGGATTTGGCTGCAAATTTGGAAATTGTGCTTTTGCTTTCCTTGCTCATATCGGTGATGTAAATGGAAAACAACAACTTTCCCATCGCTGATCAATGTGCAACACCACTTTCCACCTGCCGTTAATCTGAGTAAATATTGTTAACCCCGATCCCCTAGCTTACTTTTGCATTAACCAACTTGCTGCCCATTCCGCTGCTTGTGCCTTCACTCCACTAGCTCCAACATTGATTATGAATCTGTGATGAGCTCCCTTATCAAGGGACGTGGGAATATAGCAGTATATTATTTGTCCTGCTTGTCATGAGAGACAATAGGTAAGCGTATAGAGGTGGTCAATGGTTCATGGAGCAGCGCCTGGAGTGCCTATAAAGGCAAATTCTGGAGTGACAGACTCTTCCACAGGCGCTGCAGATAAAATTGGTTGTCGGGGCTGTTACACAGTTGGCTCTCACCTTCCACTTCTGTCTTTTTTCCTGACAACTGCTAAGTCTCTTTGACTCGCTGATCTGTCGCCCCGCCTTTATGGCTGTCAGCCTGCTCTGGTGATTACTGGCAGCTGCCTCCCACGACTTGTGTTCAATATCACAAGGCTTCATGTCACCTTTGCAGACGTCTTTAAAGTGGAGACATGGACGGCCGATGGGCCTGATACCAGTGATGAGCTCGCTGCATAATGCATCCTTGGGGATCCTGTCATCTTCCATGTGGCGCACACAGCCCAGCCAACTCAGGCACCGCTGGCTCAGTGGGGTTTATATGCTGGGGATGTTGGCCACCTCGGGGACTTTTGCGTTGGAAATACGGTCCTACCACCTGATGCCAAGGATTCTCCGGAGGCAGCGAAGATGGAATAAGTTGAGGCATCGCTCTTGGCTGACATACGTTGTCCAGGCCTCGCTGCCATAGAGCAAGCTACTGAGGACACAGGCTTGATACACTTGGACTTCTGTGTTCCATGTCAGTGTGTCTTTTTCCCACACCCTGATGGCCAATCTGGACATACCAGTGAATGGCTTTCCCATTTGTTTATTGATTTCTGCATCGAGAGACAGGTTACTGTTGATAGTTGAGCCGAGGTAGGTGAACTCTTGAACCACTTACAGAGCGTGGTCGCCGATATTTATGGTTGGAGCATTTCTGACCTCCTGTCCCATGATGTTCGTTTTCTTGAGGCTGATAGTTAGGCTGAATTCGTTGCAGGCGGCCGCAATCCTGTCGATGAGTCTTTGCAGACACTCTTCTCTGTGCGATGTTAATGCAGCATCGTCAGCAAAGAGCAGTTCCCTGATGAGGACTTTCTGTACTTCTGTCTTCGCTCTCAGGTGGGCAAGGTTGAGCAACCTGCCATCTTATCTTGTGTGGAGGAAAATTTCTTCTTCTGAAGATTTGAATGCACGTGAGAGCAACAGTGCGAAGAATATCCCAAATAGTGTAGGTGCGAGAATACAGCCCTGTTTCTGCCACTTAGGAGAGGAAAGGGGTCTGATGAATTGTGCCTTTCATATTGTCATGGAATGCGGTGATGATACTGAGTAGCTTTGGTGGACATCGGATCTTTGCTCGTCTGAAGAGACTACGTCTGCAGAGGAGGTCAAAGGCTTTGGTGCGATCTTTGAAAACAACTTAGAGGGGCATCTGTTGCTCACGACATTTCTCCTGTAGCTGGCGAAGGAAGAACAGCATGACAATGGTGGATATCTCTGCTCAAAGTCACACTCTGACTCAGGGTAGGCACGCTCAGCCAGCTTCTGGAGTCTGTTTGAAATGACTCGTGCGAAGACTTTCCCCAGTATGCTGAGCAGGGAGATACCATGGTATTTGCTGCAGTCATCATGGTCACCCTTGTTCTTATAGAGGCTGATGCTATTGGCATCGCGCATGTCCCGTGTTACTGCTCCCTCATCCCAGCACAGGCAAAGCACTTCTTTGAGTGCTGAGAGTTTAGTTGGTTTGACATTCTTGATTATTTCAGGGGTAATGCCGTCCTTTCCAGGGGTTTTTCTACTGGCTAGAGAATCAATGGCATCACTGAGTTCCGATTTTGTTGGCTGTTCGTCCATCTCATCCATGACTGGCAGAGACTGGCCTGCTTTGAGGGTAGTATCAGTGGCAACCTTTTCCCTGGAGTCCAGTTCTCGGTAGTGCTCCACCCAGCGGTCCATTTGCTTGCATTGGTCAATACTCGTTTCACTTGATTTCGACTTTTGGAGGGGTGATATTCTTGATGGTTGGCCCAAAAGCTCTCTTAATGTTATCATACATTCCTCTGATGTTTCCGGTTTAAGAGGCCAAATGAATATGACTGCACAGGTGTTACCAGTAGTCATTTGAACAGTGCCTGACTGTTCTTTGTGCAGCGCTTCAGGCTACCTTAAGTGCTACGGATGTTCACTCGCTGGGGGCTTTCTTGTAGTTCAAAAGTGCAGTGCACTTCGCGGCTATCACAGGTTCCAGCTCTTCAAAGTGAGATTGAAACCAGTCTCCATTCTGCTTCTCACGTTTGCCAAAGGTGGTCATTGCAGAGTCAGAGATGGTGTCTCTGATGTCGGCCCACCTCGTCTCTGCATCCCCTACAGGAGAGTTTTGAAGGGCTTTTTCAAGTGAATTTAGAAACTTATGTAACAACTGTGGATAAGAAATGCTCTTCGTGTTGATGCGCAGATGACCATTCTGCTTGGAGTGTTGTAGCTTCTTTGGCTTACGTCTAAATTTGCTGCACACCAGGGAGTGGGAGGGTGTGAGGGGGAAAGGTGGTGCGAGGACAGCATCCTAAAAGTCTGCGTCGTCCAGGCCCTCCAGGCTGACGCTGCGCTCGTGGTCGCCATCCAGATGTTTAGGGCCCAGGAAATGTGCTCCGGTCTGGCTCGCAATCCGCTGCCTGGCGTGGAGAACCAGTCCCTTGCCGCCCTACTGGTCCATTCATTTAATGTAGCGTCTTCGCGATCAACACATTTTCCTCCATTGGGAGCTGAGGATTGCTTTTGGTGTTGCTGGTCGCCGGCTCAACACGACTCCCGTGGAGTCCATGACTCCACTGTTTAGAGGAAAGTTTAGAGGAAAGCAAATCCATTAAACATTATCTATCAGGTTATGCAACAGTTTTGACGGTAAACGTTAATTTAAGTGACAGGTCAATGGTGAAATATTGGCTTTGAGCTCCACTCTTCACCCCTATGCCTTTCTTTGGAAAACACAGTGGTTGAACTATGCACAAACAGATTCCGCACTATATTACATCCACTGCATTAGTTTTGTCTGCACATTCTGATAATTATGCAAATGATTCAATGCGATTGTTCAATTATGACCTTTATTTTGGAATACGTGCTGGCTACTCGACTACATTATGAGTTTCACGTAGTTCTTTTCAATTATTTTATGAATAAGAATTTCATTACTTTTCCTACCAGTGAAGTGATGTTAACTCCTCTATCGTTCATGGATTTGATCTATCCAGCCTTTTTAAATACCAGAAGCACATTAGCCATTTGTCAGTTCTCTGGCATTTTCCCCCTTTTGCTGATTATTAATAAACAGATAATCGTGCCTCTGCTCTCTCTTCCCTTTATTTACCTTTACTGTGTGGATACAATGCACCTGAACAAGATGTTTTGTCCTATTTTTGATAACTTCATCAAATATCTCACCACTTGCTTCGTTAAATGTTTTAAAGATGTCTGCATTATGTATGATATACCAGTTTAGTATTCGTGCAGATGTGTTTTTGGAATCTCATTTCGGGATCATATATGGCACCAAGATTGTGAACAGGAGAGCAATGGAGTTGGCGAGGGAACAGACTTTGTGGTGGGACCAAAGTCAATGGCTTGTATTTTCCAAATAGACAATAGGAGGAAATTTCTGCTCATCCAGTACTGGATGTTAGTCAAGCAGACTGATAAATTTACAAACAGTCGAGCGAGGTCGTGTGAGGTACACTGGGTGTTCACAGCATACCTGTGGGACCGAACGCTGTGTTTGTGGGTGATGTGGTTGAGGGGCAGCATGTAAATGAGAAACAGGAGGGTTCCAAGGAGAGATGCTTGGGGGTCAACAGAGGTGAAAGTCTTTGAACAGGAAGTGAAATCATTGCAAGTGGATCTCTGGCTATGATTATATAGATAAGAATGGAACCAGGAGAGAGCGGTCCCAACCAGCTGGACGGCAGTGGAGAGGTGTTGTAGGAGGATGGTGTTATCACCGTGTCAATGGCTGCAGACAGGTCGAGAAGGACGAGGAGGGAAAGTTGACCTTTGCCACAGTCACGTCGGATCTCATTTGTGACTTGATAAGAACTCTTCCTGTAGTGTGGCAGAGGGGAAGCTTGATTGGAGGGATTCAACCAGAGCGTAATGGATGAGATTATAACAGTTACACTGATAGACTGGAGAAGCTGGGGTTGTTCTCCTGAGAGCAGAGAAGCTTAAAAGGAGATTTGATCGAGGTGTTTAAAATCATGAAAGCTTTAGATCTAGGAAATAAAGAGAAACTGTTTCAAATGGCTGATGGATTGATAACCAGAGAGCACAGATTGAAGGTGATCGGCAAATAAAAACATTGGCGACATGAGGAAAATGTTTTTTTTTCCACAGATTTGCTTCAGATTTGAAATGCAATGTCTGATAGTGGTGGAGAAAGATTGAATGGTAGCTTTCAAAAGGACAATTGGAGAAATCATTGAAAGAGAAAAAAATTAACAGGCACTTGGAGAGGTTTGAGTTGATTAGTAAAAGCCAGCATGGATTTGATGAAGTAACAGAGAAGGTTGATGAAGGGAATGCAATGGATTTTATATGGATTTTAGGAAAGCATTTGACAAAGTAGCACATACAAATCTGGTTAACAAAACTGAGGCTCATGGGATAGGAGGGCCAGTGTCAACTTGGATCAAAAATTGGTGAACGGACAGAAAACAGCGAGTTGTGGTAAATGGTTGTTTTTCAGACTGGAAAATGGTAGACAGCAGTGCTCCCCAACAGTCAGTGCTTTTTGTAAAATTTCAATATTTGCTCATGATCCCAAAAATGGAGGGGATGTAAACAGTGAGGATGACACCAATCGACTGCTACAGGACATAGATAGGTGAGGGGGATGGACGGACAAATGGCAGAAGGAACGTAATACAGGAAAATGTGAGGTGATGTCTTTTGGCAGCAGGCATAGGGAGAGGCAATATCGACTGAATGGCACAGATCTAGCGAGTGTGCAGGGAAAGAGGGACCTGGGTATACATGTGCATACATCTTTGAAGGGAGTACAGGTTTCTATATCTAAAGGGAATTTACTCGACTGTCGTGACCTGTTGTTGAAAATTTTAGAAAAACAATGTGAACAGTTTTGCACCTTCAATTTCACCATGGAGAACCCACAGTGCATAGATTAATGGCCCTAGGAGAGTACCACCTCGCAGATTGATGCCGAGAGACTGCCTGCAGCACAAAGAGATCGTGCATTTCACACAGAACATGGACGGTTCAAGACTAATGCCCGAGAAACTATTTTACCCGATCCTTGCTGTCATTGGTGTTCCTGGGAAGTGACTCGAACCATTGAAGTTGCATCAAATTGTGTGTGAACTGCTTTCTGGTTTTACTCTGGGGGTCAGGGTTTTACAGACACCCGATCAGTGTGGTCATTTAATGAATTCAATCTCCTCAATTATTACTGCGGTTTTATTCTGCTGTCTCAAATGAAAATGTGTTTCCATTTGTAGCTCACAGATTCACTGAATTATTGGGTTATTGCCTTGCATTGGATATTGTGCAATCAGATACAATGGAGAAAATATGTATTTGGGAATAATTAGTGGGATTATCTGTCACTGTTGAATTGTACTGAGTGAACGCAGATTTGATGCTTTCTCTGTAAACTCCTCCATTCTGTCTTCTTGCATGACCCTGAGCTTCTGGTCTCTTGACGCGTTAATTCCCCTTGCCACTGCCAATCAGAACTCTCTATCCTGTGCCCAGAATCTCAATAAGGTAGATCACCATATTTTTCAGTTCGACATGTTATTGCCTGTGGGACTCTACACTTGATTTAACTACTTTAGATTATAACAATTGCTAGCCATCTTCCAGACCCATCCTCTGTTTCTTCAACTGTCCCATTCACCAGGCACTATCATCCCTGATGTCATTGAATCCCTCCTGCCATCCAGCCGATCACAGACCTTCCCTTTTTTTCTTTCCTCTCCATAACCCACTTTTCACTGGCTCCACTATTACTTTAAAAACTGTTATTCACTGACATCTTCCAGTTCTGATGGATGCCTTTCATCCTGACACGTTAACTCTATTTCTCTCTCCACAGATGGTGCCTGACCTACTGTGTGTTTTCAAAGTTCTGCTTTTTAAAATCAGATTTACTGCATTTTCAGTATTTTGTTTGTGCTCCAATCCTTTGGTCTGGACAATAGTATTGGGCGTGGGGATTATGTATTCAAGGGGTGGAAGTCCAAATTTCTCCAAACATGCTGTAGGATTTGAACTCCACAGATTGTGTCTTTTAACCTTGACAGATTCTTTAACCTTCGAGGTAAAGGGAAAGGAATCCAGAGCGGGTCCAAGAGAAGGTGGGTGGTATACCCAACCCTGAGGGAGTCTCATCCTGGGCGGGTCCGAGTCCCAAAACAGGGGAGAGTCTCTGATCCGTGTGGGCGAGTTGGGAGGGGATTCTGATCCCGTGGTGAGAGTGCACTGGTCCAAGGGAGAGTGTCTGTTCCAAGAAGTGGAGGGGAGGGGTGTCAAATCCCGGGATGGAGGTGCCCGATCCCAGGATGTAGAGCACAGATCTAGGAGAAGTGTACGATCTTGGTGCAGGAGGGCTCAGCCGAAGTCTGGAAGAGTGCCTGATCAGGGTTGGGGAACCGGTATTGTATGATCTCAGGATGGGGCTGGTCTGCTCCCCAGTGCATAGTACGATCCGGTTCGGGGGTGGTGATATGTGTTCCCGGGATGTGGGTGTTCCAATACTGAGGAGTTTGTCTGATCAAGCTGAGGAAGTGAGAGCTGTCTGATCCCGGGTTGAGTCGGAACCTGGGATCTTGGGCTATTTGCATGTGGGTGTTTGATGCTCTGATGGATGGTGAAATTGGGGAGCCAGCGGAAGCACTCCTGCTCTTCCTGGCCCACTAGCAGTGCTGTAAAGACAATTCTCTTCCCCCTGAAGCTGTACTGCTCTTCCTGGCCCACTAGCAGTGCTGCAAAGACAATGCTCTTCCCCTTGATTCTATCCTGCTCTTCCTGGCCCACTAGCAGTGCTGTAAAGACAATTCTCTTCTCCCTGAAGCTGTCCTGGTCTTCCTGGCCCACTAGCAGTGCTGTAAAGGCAATTCTCTTCTCCCCGAAGCTGTCCTGCTCTTGCTGGCCCACTAGAAGTGTGGTAAAGACAATTCTCTTCTCCCTGAAGCTGTCCTACTCTTCCTGGCCCACAAGCTGTGCTGTAAATAGAATTCTCTTCTCCCTGAAGCTGTTCTGATCTTTCTGGCCCACTAGCAGTGCAGTAGAGACAATTCCCCTATCCCTGAAACTGTCCTGCTCTTCCTGGCCCATTAGCAGTGCAGTAGAGACAACTGCCGTATCCTTGAAACTGTCCTGCTCTTCCCAACCACTAGCAGTGCTGTAAATGCACTTCTTTTCTCTTTGTAGCTGTCCTACTCTTCCTGGATCACAAGCAGAGCTGTAAAGACAATTCTCTTCACCCTGAATCTATTCTGCTCTTCCTGGCCCACTATCAGTGCTGTAAAGACAATTCTCTTTTCCCTGAAGCTGTCCTGCTCTTCCTGGCCCACTAGCGGTGCTGTAAAGACAATTCTCTTGCCCCTGAGACTTTCCTGCTCATCCTGGTCCACTAGCAGTGCTCGAACGACAATTTTCTTCTCCATGAAGCTGCCCTACTCTTCCTGGCCCAGGACCAGTGCTGTAAAGACAATTCTCTTCTCCCTGAAGTACTCCTAGTCTTCCTGGCCCACTAGTTTGCTGTAAAGACAATTCTCTTCTCCCTGAAGCTGTCCTGCTCTTCCTGGCCCACTAGCAGTGTGGTAAAGACAATTCTCTTCTCCCTGAAGCTATTCTGCCCTTCCTGGCCGACTAGCAGTGCTGTGAAGACAGTTCTCTTCACCCTGATGCTGTCCTGCTCTTCCTGGCCCACTAATAGTGCTGCAAAGACAATTCTCTTCTCTCTGAAGCTATTCTGCCCTTCCTGACCCACTAGCAGTGCTGTGAAGAAAATTCTCTCCTCCCTGAAGTTTTCCTGCTTTTCCTGGCCTACTAGCAGTGCTGTAAAGACAGTGCTCTTCTCCCTGAAGCTGCCCTGCTCTTCCAGGCCGACTAGCAGTGCTGCAAAGACAATTATCTTCTCCCTGAAGCTGTCCTGCTCTTTCTGGCCCACTAGAAGTGTGGTAAAGACAATTCTCTTCTCCCTGAAACTGTCCTGCGCTTCCCGGCCCATTTGCAGTGTTTAGTTTAGAGATACAGCACTGAAACAGGCCCTCCGGCCCACCGAGTCTGTGCCGACCATCAACCACCCATTTATACTAATCCTACACTAATTCCATATTCCTACCACATCCCCACCTGTCCCTATATTTCCCTATCACCTACCTATACTAGGGGCAATTTATAATGGCCAATTAACCGATCATCCTGCAAGTCTTTGGCATGTGGGAGGTAACCGGAGCACCCAGAGGAAACCCACGCAGACACAGGGAGAACTTGCAAACTCCACACAGGCAGTACCCAGAATTGAACCCGGGTCGCTGGAACTGTGAGGCTGCGGTGCTAACCAGTGCTGTAAAGTCAATTAGCTTCTCCCTGAAGCTGCCCTGCTCTTGCTGGCCAACCAGCAGTGTTGTAAAGACAATTCTCTTCTCCTTGAAGCTGTCCTGCTATTCCTGGCCCACTAGCAGTGCTCTAATGACAACTCTCTTTTCCCTGATGCACTCCTGATCTTCCTGGCACAATGGCAGTGCTGTCAAGACAATTCACCTCTCCCTGAAGATCTCCTGCTCTTCCTGGCCCACTAGCAGTGCTGTGAAGACAATTCCCTTCTCCCTGAAGCTGTCTTCCTCTTACTGGCCAACTAGCAGTGCTGTAAAGACAATTCACTTCTCCGTGAAGCTGTTCTGCTCTTCCTGGCCCACTATCAGTGCTGTGAAGACAACTCTTTTTTCCCTGATGCACTTCTGATCTTCCTGGCACAATAGCAGTGCTGTAAAGACAATTCTCTTCTCCGTGAAGCTGCCCTGCTATTGCTGGCCCTCCGGCAGTGTTGTAAATACTATACTCTTCTCCCTGACGCTGCCCTGCTCTTCCTGGCCCACTAGCAGTGCTGTAAAGACAATTCTCTTCTCCCTGAAGCTGTTCTGCTCTTCCTGGCCCACTATCAGTGCTGTAGAGACAATCCTCTTCTCCGTGAAGCTGTCCTACACTTCCTGGCCCACTCGCAGTGCTCTAATGACAACTCCCTTTTCCCTGATGCACTCCTGATCTTCCTGGCTACACGCAGTGCTGTGATGACAATTCTCTTCTCCGTGAAGCTGTCCTGCTCTTCCTGGCCTACAAGCAGTGCTGTGAAGACAATTCTCTTCTCCCTGAAGCACTCCTTCTGTTCCTGGCCCTCTAGCACTGCTGTCAAGAAAATTCACCTCTCCCTGAAATTCTCCTGTTCTTCCTGGCCCAGTAGCAGTGCTGTGAAGACAACTCTTTTTTCCCTGATGCACTTCTGATCTTCCTGGTACAATAGCAGTGCTGATAAGACAATTATCTTCTCCGTGAAGCTGTCCTGCTATTGATGGCCGTCTGGCAGTGTTGTAAATACTATACTCTTCTCCCTGACGCTGCCCTGCTCTTCCTGGCCCAATAGCAGTGCTGTAAAGACACTTCTCTTCTCCCTGAAGCTGTTCTGCTCTTCCTGGCCCAGTATCAGTGCTGCAGAGACAATTCTCTTCTCTGTGAAGCTGTCCTACACTTCCTGGCCCACTAGCAGTGCTCTAATGACAACTCCCTTTTCCCTGATGCACTCCTGATCTTCCTCGCTGCACGCAGTGCTGTGATGACAATTCTCTTCTCCGTGAAGTTGTCCTGCTCTTCCTGGCCTACAAGCAGTGCTGTGAAGACAATTCTCTTCTCCCTGAAGCACTACTGCTGTTCCTGGCCCTCTAGCACTGCTGTCAAGAAAATTCAACTCTCCCTGAAATTCTCCTGTTCTTCCTGGCCCAGTAGCAGTGCTGTGAAGACAATTCTCTTCTCCCTGAAGCTGTCCTTCTGTTCCTGGCCCACTAGCAGAGCTGTAAAGACAATACCCTTCCCTCTGAAGCTGTCCTGCGCATCCCGGCCCATTAGCAGTGCTGTAAAGTCATTTAGCTTCTCCCTGAAACTGGCCTGCTCTTGCTGGCCAACCAGCAGTGTTGTAAAGACAATTCTCTTCTCCCTGAACGTGACCTGCTCTTCCTGGCCCACTAGCAGTGCTGTGAAGTCAATTCTCTTCCCCCTGACGCTGTCCTGCTCTTGCTGGCCAACCAGTAGTGTTGCAAAGACAATTCTCTTCTCCCTGAAGGTGTCATGCTCTTCCTGGCCCACTTGCAGTGCCGTAAAGACAAATATCTTCTCCCTGAAGCACTCCTGATCTTCCTGGCCCACTAGCAGTACTGCAAAGACAATTCCCATCTTCCTGAAGCTATTCTGCCCTTCCTGGCCGACTAGCAGTGCTGTAAAGACAGTTTTCTTCTCCCTGATGCTGTCCTGCTCATCCTGGCCAACTAGCAGAGCTGTAAAGACAATACCCTTCTCTCTGAAGCTGTCCTGCTCTTCCTGGCCTATTAGCAGTGCTGTAAAGCAATTAGCTTCTCCCTGAAACTGCCCTGCTCTTGCTGGCCAACCAGCAGTGTTGTAAAGACAATTCCCTTCTCCCTGACGCTGTCCTGCTCTTCCTGGCCCACTAGCAGTGTTGTCAAGACAATTCTCTTCTCCCTGAACGTGTCCTGCTCTTCCTGGCCCACTTGCAGTGCGGTAACGACAATTCTCTTCTCCCTGAAGCACCCCTGCTCTTCCTGGCCCACTAGCAGTGCTGTAAAGACAGTTTTCTTCTCCCTGAAGCTGTCCTGCTCTTCCAGGCCCATTAACAGTACTGTAAAGTCAATTAGCCTCTCCCTGAAGCTGTCCTGCTCTTGCTGGCCCACCAGCAGTGTTGTAAATCCAATTCTCTTCTCCATAAAGCTGTCCTGCTCTTCCTGACCCACGAGCAGTGATGTAAAGACAATTCTATTCTCCCTGAAGCTGTTCTGCTCTTCCTGGCCCACTATTAGTTCTGTAGATACACTTCCCTTCTCCGTGAAGCTGTCCTACTCTTCCTGGCCTACCAGCAGTGCTCTCATGACAACTCAATTTTCCCTGATGCACTCCTGATCTTCCTGGCACACTAGCAGTGCTGTAAATACAATTCTCTGCTCCGTGAAGCTGTCCTGCTCTTCCTGGCCCACTAGCAGTGCTGTAAATACAATTATCTTCTCCCTGAAGCACTCCTGCTCTTCCTGGCCCACTAGCACGGCTGTAAATACAATTCCCTTCTCAGTGAAGCTGTCCTGCTCTTCCTGGCCCACTAGCAGTCTTGTAAATACAGTTCTCTTTTCACTGAAGCTATCCTGCTCTTCCCGGCCCATTAGCAGTGCTGTAAAGTCAATTCACTTCTTCCTGAAGCTTTCCTGCTCTTGCTGGCCCACCAGCAGTGTTGTAAATACAATTCTCTTCTCCGTAACGCTGTCCTGCTCTTCCTGACCCACGAGCAGTGATGTAAAGACTATTCTCTTCTCCCTGAAGCTGTCCTGCTCTTCCCGTCCGACTATCAGTGCTGTAGAGACAATTCAGTTCTCCCTGAAGCTGTCCTGCTCTTCCTGGCCCATAAGCAGATCTGTAAAGACAATTCTCTTCACCCTGAATCTATTCGGATCTTCGTGGGCCACTAGCAGTGCTGTAAAGACAATTCTCTTCTCCCTGAAGCTTTCCTGCTCTTCCTGGCCCACTAGCAGTGCTGTGAAGACAACTCTCTTCTCCATGAAGCTGTCCTACACTTCCTGGCCCAGTAGCAGCGCTGGAAAGACAATTCTCTTCTCCCTGAAGCTATTCTGCTCTCCCTTGCCGACTCGCAGTGCTGTGAAGGCAATTCCCTTCTCCCTGAAGCTGTCCTGCTCTTCCTGGCCCGCCAGCAGTACTGTAAAGGCAATTCTCTTCTACCTGAAGCTGTTTTGCTCTTCCTGGTCCATTAGCAGTGCTGTAAAGACGATTCTCCTCTCCCTGAATCTGCCGGCTCTTCCTAGCCCACTAGCAGCGCTGGAAAGACAATTCGCATCTCCCTGAAGCTGTCCTTCTCTTCCTCAGCTGCTGCCTTCCAGAGTCGTGGGAAATACGCAGTGAAAACTGTAAAACTGGTTAAATCAGAGACCCCCAGCCTCATTAACATGTTTAAGTTGACAGCTGGCCTCCCGGGAGCAGTTGTCTGTCAGCATCCTGTCCTGACTCCTTTAAACAGAGTTAAACCTTTCACACTCACCCGGTAATGATCCTGAAATCCTGCCCTTATTGCCTCGGTCTTACAGTTAATTTACTGTCGATTATGATCCTGTCTCGGGGAAAGTTCGGACTCTCCACCTGCACCACTCGCTACCTAGTGGCCATGGCAGCAGCGAATCTACTGCTCGTTATTACTAATTTCATACTATATCGGAACAATAAATATAATTTCCCAGGATCGTTCCTGAACGTCACTCCTGTGTGCAGTGCTGTGGTGACCCTGATTCATGGAGCAATGAACTGTTCATTCTGGTTCACTGTCACTTTCTCCTTTGATTGATTTGTGGCCATTTGTTGCCAGAAACTGAAAACTAAATATTGCACTGGGAAAACTGCAGCTTTGGTTCTCGCAACAACCTGCATTCTGCACTGTTTAAAAAGCATCCCCTTCTACTTTGTATTTGAAACTGTAGAGATAATTGACAATACACCGCGGGGCTGTTAAAAGGAAACCAAGCTATTACACTGAATCCGGATGGATGGCAGATGACTGGTTTGATAAAGTTTGAACGCCATTGCTGCCATTTGCTTAAATTCTGTTGCTCAACGCTCTGACAGTCAGACGCATTTTAGTGGCCAGTCGAGTCCATAAGGGACTCAGGGGTCAGAGCAAGGGAGAGAATCACAGTGACCCAGAGGTGGAGAGCTGAAGGAAGTCTGTGATTTTACTCTTCAGCATGTCCGGCAACTTCATACCTCTGTGGTTGACACATGTCATATGTTTCTTATATTATACCATTACAGGAATAAGTCCCAAAGGTAATAATTCTTCATATATCTTTCAACAAGTCGGATTTATGCTGATGACTTTAAGCTGCTGCACAAACACGTTTATTTACAGAGTTGCTCAGTCCAAGTTCAGAGAGCAGGACAGGAGTGTAGTGAAATATCCGGTTACATCAATTATTCAAATAATGAATAAACAAGACAGCTGAGAGCAGCCCAGAGATGTGTCCCTGTTTTTTTTTCCCATTCCATGAATGTAATATTTATCCATAGATATTCATCAACAGAATAACAACAGGAATTGCTGGGGATCTGAAATTACCCCCAGTGGTGCTGGCGGGGCACCCTCTATGTTTAGGACTCAGCTCGGCTTCTGATTGACAGAGGAGTAGATACATGACTGCACGGATAAGGTGCACGAGGTGACTGAGGGAGGACTGGAATGAAAAGCACTGCATGAGTAATGAGAAAAACGCTAAAGAGCTGTGAACAACGGCAAGAGGTGACAGACAGCTGGAGGATTGGATCTATACTGGCATGATGGATCTCACACACATAGGAGCAGCAGTCCAAGGGCAAGGGGATACTCGGAGGATGAAGGCGGATGAGCTGGAGGAGTGTCACAGTGCCCCTGTATGGCAGGAATGTAAACAGTATCCGCAATCTCTCTTCCAAATGATCTGATTCGATTCCCAGCTCCTCATATCTGCTCAGAAAGAAAAACACATGTTCTTCCAAATGCAGAATGTAACAGATGCTGGAAATCCTATTGTGTCAATTCACTGCCTTTTTTCATTTTTGGAAACGGTCTATGGTGTCCGTCTCATTCTATACTGCCTCGCAACCCCCAGCATCTCGGCCGAGTCACTGCCGCCTTTCTCTCTCCATCCCCAAGTCAGAGGGTGTGATGTGGGAGGGGTGGATTCCAGGCTGGACAAGCCCAGCTAATGGGCTCGGGAAGTGAGATAGAACCTGTGACGAGGGAGCAGGACTAGGACTTGCACAGGGGCTGACAGTGCTGGCGCCTCAGCTTGGTGACTGCTCGGATGGACAGGACTAAGAACCTTTGTGATCCCCATGTTAGCCGATATTGTTAACTGTTCTATCGCCTGAATCTGTTACTGTCCCTCTCTCCTTCAAATATGCTGCTCATCACCCCTCCCCTCAAAAACAACTCTTGTCAGCTCTGCCCTTGCAAACTACCGCCCCATCTCCAAACCCCCTTTCCTCTCCAAGTCCTAGAACGTATTGCTGCCTCTCAAATCCTTGCCTATATTTCCTGGAGCGGAGCTCCACGCTAAACTCCCTCAATCAGTTTCCCCCCTGCCACATTACTGAAACTGCTCTTATCAATGTCACAAATGACATCCTTGGAGACTGGGACAAAGGTAAACATCCCCTCCTTGTCCTTCTTCACCTGTCTGCAGCCTTTGACGTGGTTAAACACGCCATCCTCCTCCAAACCTTCTTCACTGTCGTCCAGCTGGGTGGGACGGCTCTCACCTGGTTCCATTCTTACCTGTCTAATCGCAGCCAATGAACCACGTGAAATGGATTCACTTCCTATTCCCACACAGTTACTTCTGGTGTCCCCCAGAGATCTGTTCTTGGCTCCCTCCTATTTCTCATCTACACGCTGCCCCTCAGCAAAATCATCCAAAAACATAGCATTAGTTTCCACATGCACACTGATCACACCCAGTTCTACCTCACCACCACCTCTCTCGACTGTCTGTAAATTTATCAGTCTGCTTGACTAACATCCAGGACTGTATGAGCAGAAATTTCCTCCAATTATACCTTTGGAAATTTCAAGCCATTGTCTATGGTCCCACCACAAAATCTGTGCCCTCGCCAACAACTCCATTCCTCTCCTGTTCACAATCTTGGTGCCTCTATGACCCCGAGATGAGTTTCTAACAACACATCCGCACTATCACGAATACCATCCATTTCCACCTCCAAAACATCACTTGGCTCTGTTCCTGTTTCAGCTCATCTGCTGCTGATCCCGAAGTCCCTACCTTTGTTACCTCTAGATTTGACTATTCTAACACACTTCTGGAACACCGCCCACATTCGACCCTCTGTAAACTTAAGGAAATTAAACACTGTGCTGCCATGTGTCCTTGCACGCACAAAATCCCGATTATCTATAGTCACTGTGCTCACTGACCTACGTTGGCTGCTGGTCCAGCAACCTCTGAATTTTAAAATTCTCATCTTCGCTTTCAAAACCTTCATGGCCCCATCACTCCCTACCTCTGTAATCTCCTCCAGGCCCTCCAAACCTGCCGATATATGTACCCACCGTGAGGGCCTGCATCCTTCGCTGTCTCTTTAAACTCATCCAATGTGATCAAACATCCCTATCTCTGTAACTTCCTCCAGCTTCTGCAATCCTCCCTATATCTGAAAATTCCTCCAGCCCCCACAACCCTCCCAATCTCTGTAACCTCCTACAACCCCTACAACCCTCTCTATCTCTGTAACCTCATCCAGCCGCAATAAACCCCGGGATCAATGGAATTTCCTCCAACCCTTAAAAACTTCCTTCTGTCCCCAGCCTCCGCCAGCCCCAACAAGGATCCCTATCTCTGTAACCTCCTGAAGTCCAACAATTCACCCATTCTCTGCAACATCCTCTGGACTCTGCAACCATCCCAAACTCTGTCACCTGCTCCCACCCCTAGAATGCTCCCGAAATCTATAACCGCCTAGAATAACAACTGTCCCCATCTCTGTAACTTCCCAAGTCCTTTCAAACTTCCCTATCTCTTTAACCTCATCCAGCGTGTGCAAACATCCCTATCCCAGTAACCTTCTCCAGCCTCTACAACACCCCCTATTTCTGTAACCTTTCCAAATTCCTTACAAACTTGCCTATCTCTATAAACTCCTAAAAGTCTTTACAATCTTCACTCTCGCTGCAGAGGGCTATGGCCCATACGATCCTCCATGTCTCGGTATCTCCCTTCCACCCTACAACCATCATCAACTCAGTAACCTCTGACAACGCTTACAAATCTATATCTGTAAGCTTCAGCAGTTGCTACAAGCGTCCCTCTCCCTGCAACCTCCTTCAGTCTCGACAACCCTCCTGATCTCTGTAAACTCCACCTCTCCTCCATTCCTACCTCTCCCAGTTGCATCCTCCAAACCCTACAACCCGACCTATATCTGCCACCGCCTCCAGCACTACACAACTTCCTATCTCTAACCTTCTCCAGCCCCTACAGTTTTCCCTATCTCTGTAACCTCCTCCAGCTCCTAAAAGCCACCCTGTCACTGTAACCTCCTCCAACCCTTACAACCCTCCCAATCTCTGCAACATCGTGCAGCACCTCCAACCCTCCTGATCTCTGTGATTTCCTCCAATCACTACACCCCTCATCTCTGTATCCTCCCTCGACCACTAATGATCACCTCCAGCCCAGCAACTCTCCCTACACCTGGAACCTCCTCCAGCACCGACAACTTCCCCATCTCTACCACCTACTCCAAATCTACAACAATCCCTATCTCTGTAAACAATTCCTGCTCCTACAACCAAAGCAGCGCACCCCCTCCCCCACGTCATCTCTTTAACATCATCCAGCAGTGTCAGTCAAGAACAAAGAACAAAGAACAAAGAAAATTACAGCACCGGAACAGGCCCTTCGGTTCTCCAAGCCTGCGCTGATCCAGATCCTCGATCTAAACATGTCGCCTATTTTCTAAGGGTCTGCATCTCTTTGCTTCCTGCCCATTCATGTATCTGTCTAGATACATCTTAAAAGACGCTATCGTGCCCGCGTCTACCACCTCCACTGGCAACGAGTTCCAGGCACCCAACACCCTCTGTGCAAAGAACTTTCCACGCATATACCCCCTAAACTTTTCCCCTCTCGCTTTGAACTCGTGACCCCTAGTCATTGAATCCCCCACTCTGGGAAAAAGCTTCTTGCTATCCACCCTGTCTATACCTCTCATGATTTTGTACACCTCAATCAGGTCCCCCCTCAACCTCCGTCTTTCTAATGAAAATATACCTAATCTACTCAACCTCTCCTCATAGCTAGCGTCCTCCATACCAGGCAACATCCTGGTGAACCTCCTCTGCACCCTCTCCAAAGCATCTACATCCTTTTGGTAATGTGGCGACCAGAACTGCACGCAGTATTCCAAATGTGGCCGAATCAAAGTCTTATACAACTGTAACATGACCTGCCAACCCTTGTACTCAATACCCCGTCCGATGAAGGAAAGCATGCCATGTGCCTTCTTGCCCACTCTATTGACCTGCATTGCCACCTTCAGGGAACAATGGACCTGAACACCCAAATCTCTCTGTTCATCAATTTTCCCCAGGACTTTTCCATTTACTGTATAGTTCACTCTTGAATTGGATCTTCCAAAATGCATCACCTCGCATTTGCCCTGATTGAACTCCATCTGCCATTTCTCTGCCTAACTCTCGAATCTATCTATATTCTGCTGCATTCTCTGACAGTCCCCTTCACTATCTGCTACTCCACCAATCTTAGTGTCGTCTGCAAGGAAGGAGGCCATTGAGCCAGTCTTGTCCATGCCAGCTCTCTGCAGCTTGTCCCACTGCCCTTCGCTTTCCCTGTAGCCCTGCATCTGTTGTTTCTCTACAGCTCCTTATCCAATTTTGTGTTAAAGCAATGATTGAATATGCGTCCACCACACTCTCAGGCAGTGCACTCTAGATCCCAGCCGCTCACTGCATTGGAAACATTTTCTTCATGTCCTCATTGATTCTTCTGACAATCACTTTCAATCAGTGCCCTCTGGTTCTTGACCCCTCCACCAATGGCAGCGGTTTCTCCAATATTCTAGTTGAGACCGAACCTGTGTTTTATAATGCTTCATCGTAACATTATTGTTTCTGTACTCTGTGCCACCTTTTATGATCCCCGTATGCCTCATCAGTGACTTTCTCAACCTTCCCTGTCATCTTCAACAGTTTGTACACCAGTTCACACGCGCCTGCACCCCCTGCAGAATGGTGTCCTTCATTTTATGTTGCCTCTTCCTTTTGTTCCAACCAGGAAGTCTCACTTCACACTTTCTCCATTAAATTACATCTGTCACGTGCCTACCCTTCCCACTGGCTTCTGTTCTCTTGACGTTTATCACTATTCTCCTCACAGTTCAAACATTTTCCAAGTTTTGTGTCAGCTGCAAATGTTGAAATTGTGCCCTGTAGACCCAAGTCTAAGTCGTTAATATAGATAAAGAAATCCACGGGTCCTAATAATCAGAGAAAGTTATAACCCAGGGATTGTGAGTTCAGGTTTCCCTGGGGCCCATTCAATTTTAATTTTCAGTGTCTAAATTCACACTTAGGCTATAACACCGTTACATCAACAAGAACCATACAATTTACAAACTACATCCCAGGACTGTATCCAGACTTTTTCATATCGAATCTCAGCCCCACAAAATTATCCCGAGATTTCGCATTTCCTGCATTCACGGTTATTATTACTAAGAGGTGGTGAGAGATGTAAATGGAACTGTTTGGGGTTTTATCCAATAATTCATACTGTGGAAATTTAATTTATGCTTGGTGCCAGTCGGTAAAATATGAAAGCAATCTCAACCTGGGTGAATTCCAAAACACAACCTGTGGAATTGGAAACTAAAGACCAGAACCATTATTGATGTAACAGTGTTATGGCCTAAGTGTGAATTCAGACACTGAAAATTAAAATTAAATGGGCCCCAGGGAAACCTGAACTCACAAACCCTGGGTTACAACTTTCTCTGATTATTAGGACCCGTGGATTTCTTTATCTATATTAACGACTTAGACTTGGGCCTACAGGGCACAATTTAAAAATTCTCAGCTGACACGAAACTTGGACCCCACTTGTAACTTATTTTGATTTGAGAAAAAAAAACAGTTTTTTTTCCCCCATTTTGTCCTTTACAACATGTGTCAGCGAAGAGAGAGAAGGGAAGAGTGCCAGGGAGAAAAATGAAGTGAGAGGGGAGGGAGGGGGAGAGAAAGTGAGAGATGAAGAAAGAGAGATAAAGTTAGAGCGGCAGAGAGAAAGAGAGAAAGTGGATCGGGCTATCAGAGAGAGAAAATGAGAGGGGCGTTTGAGAGAAAATAATACTGGCAGGGAGATAGAGCAAGCCAGAGGGCCAGGGAAAAAGTGAAACTGGGAGGTGCAGGGAGAGGGTAAGTGAGAGCACGGGGGACAGAGGAAGTGAGAGGGCAGCAATAGAGTAAAGGTGAGACGGCATGGAGAGAGAAAAAGTGAGACGGTCAGAGAGAGAGGGAGCATGTGAGAAAGGCAGCGAGACAGAGAAATTGAGAGGTCGAGGGAGAGAGGAAGTAAGATGGGCAGGACAAGAGAAAATGCGATTGGGGCAGGGACAGAGAGAATGTAAGAGGGGTAGAGACAGAGAAAGTGAGGGGGCAGAGAGAGAGAACGTGAGACGGCATTAAGATTGAAAATATGATGGTCAAGGAAACAGAGAGGCAGGGAGATTTAGAAAATGAGAGGGCAGGGAGAGAGAGAGAGAAAGTGGGAGAGTCAGAGAGAGTGAGGATGTGAGAGGAAAGGGGAGAGAGAGAAAGTAAGATTGGCAGTGAGAGGGTTTTGTTAGAGGTGAAGGGAGAGTGAAAGTGAGAGGGGTAGAGAGTGAAAGAGTGTGGGGCAGGGCAGAGAGGTAATATGTGATGGGAAGGGAGAAGGAAAAAGTGAGAGGAACAGGGAGAGAGAGAGAGAAATTAAGGTGGCACGGGAGAGAAAAAAGTGAGAGGGGCATGGCAGAGAAAGTGACATGTGCAGAAGTAGAAAGAAAGTGAGGGATAGGAAGTGAGAGACAGTGAGGTGTATCTGGAGACAGAGAATGTGACGGGGCAGATGGAGAGAGACAGAGTGTGGGACATGAACAAAGAAAGTGAGAGGTAGAGAGTTAGAAAGTGGAAGATGCGTTGAGAGAGAAAGTGACTGGCAGGGAGGGAGAGAATGTGATAGGGCGGGGGGTAAGAGAAAGTGAGGGGGAAGTGAGCGAGAGAGTGAGAAGGGTAGGAAGAGAGAATTTGTGAGGGCACGGAGAGCGATAGATTGAGAATGTCAGGGTGACAGGGAAAGGGAGATGGTGGAAAGTGAGAGGCCATAAGAAGGAAAAACTGAGGGGTGAAGGAAGAGAAAAAGCGATAGGGATTAGGAACCAGAGAATGTGAGATGGGCAGTGTGCGCGGGAAAGTGAGAGGGGCAAGGAGGGAGAAAGTGAAAGGGGCAGGAAAGGCAGAGAGAGAGAGGACAACTGGAGAGAGTACATGAGAGGGCAGGTGGAGTGAATGTGAGAGGACAGTATGAGAGAGAAAGCGAGAGGGGTGCGAGGGAGTAGAGAGAGAGAAATTGGGAAATGATGAAATAGTTAGAAGGTGAGAGAGGAAGGGAGAGAGAAAGTGAGAGTGGCAGGGACAGGGAGAGAAAGTGAGAGGGACACAGAGAGGGAAAGTAAGGGTTCAGGCAAAGAGAGAGAAAGTGGGAGGGGCAGGGGCCGATAGGCGACAGAGGCAGGGATAGAATAAGTGAGAGGGGTAGAGAGAGAGAAAGTAAGGGATCAGAGATAGAGAAAGAAAGTGAGAGGGGCAGGGGGAAGGATAGTAAATGGGGTAGGGGACGGAGAACCTGAGAGGTTATGGAGCAATAGAGTAAGAGTGGCAGGTAGAGAGTCTGTCAGGGGGCAAGTAGAGAGATAAATTGAGAATGGCAGCTAGAAAACGAGCGGACAAGGAGAGAGAAAATGTGTGAGAGGCAAGAAGAGACATAAATTGCGAGAGGTAGAGTGAGAGAATGTGAGAAGTGTAGGGCGAGAGAAAATGTGAGAGGAGTCATATTTGTTTGAGCAGCAGTATTAGTTTGAATGTCTGTGTCAGTTTGAAGGATTAAATAATTTGAGTTTTATATCAGTTTGATGGGCTGAATTAGCGGTGGTATCAGTTTGACGGTCTGGAATAGTTTGAGGGGATGTATTAGTTTGAGAGGATGTATTAGTTTGAGGGGATGTATTAGTTTGAGGATATATTTTGGTTTGAGGAGCTCGGTTAGTTTCAGGGGATGTATTACTTTGAGGGAATGTATTATTTTCAGGAGTTCAATTAGTTTCTATCAATGAAGGAAATTTACTCGACTGTCATAATCTGTTTGTTCAAAATTTTGGAAAAACAATTTGAACAATGTTGCAACCTCAATTTCCCCGTGGAGTTCCCACAATGTATAAATTAATGGCAATGGAAATGTATCGCCTCGGAGTTTAAAACAGAGAGATTACCTGCAGCACAAAGAGACAGTTCATTTCACACACAGCATGGACAGTTCAGGACTAATGCCCGAGAAAATATTTTACCCGATCCTCGCAGTCATTGGTGTTCTGGTAAGTGACTCCTACTATTGAAGTTGTTGAGTTCGTCTCTGGTTTTACTCTTTGCCTTACAATGTTCGATGCTGATCCAGGAGTGAGAGTTATGCAGACACCCGATCAGTGCGGTCATTTCATTGAGACAATCTCCTCAATTATTTCTTTGGTTTTATTTCGCTCTCTCAATTGAAAATGTCTCTATTTGTAGCTCACAGCTCGCTGAATTGTCAAGTTATTGTCATTCATGGATTATTGCACACTGTTCAATCAGATCACAATGCCGAAAAATATATCGGGGAACGAATTAGAGGGAGGATCTGTCACTGTAGAATTATACTGAGTGTGGGTCACTGACCAGAATGGAACAGCTGATCCCAGTGACCATGTATTGCTGGGAGTATCAGTCACTGTAGAATTGTATTGAGTGTGGGTCAGTGACCAGAGTGGAACAGCTGATCCCAGTGACCATGTATCACTGGGAGTATCTGTCACTGTTGAATTGTATCGAGTGCAGGTCACTAACCAGAGTGGAACATTGGATCCCAGTGACCATGTATTACTGGGAGTATCTGTCACTGTGGAATTGTATTGAGTGAACACAGATTGGGTGATGTCTCCATGAACTGCTCCACTCAGTCTGCAAGCGTGATGCAGATCTTCTGGTCACTTGTCCTTTTAATTCTCCTTGCCACTCCCCATCTGAACTCATAATCCTGCGCCCCTGAATCTCAATGAGGTAGGTCACCGGATTTTTTGATTAGACATTGTATGGCCTGTCAGGCTCAACACTTCAATTAAATAGCTCAGATCATAACGATTGCTAACGTTTTCACGGACGGCCCATGCTGTTAATGATGGATGCCTAAGCCAGAGTAATTTTAAGTGCAGTAGGTGTGAAATGGTGCCTGGGTGGTGATCCCCTATTGTGAAACAGATGGCAGGATGGTCCACACCCCTGGGGTATACACATCATCGGTCACTTTTCCAGGCACGTTCAGCCTTCTCCTGCTTTCCATATTTTTAACTCTCCCGTTTTCCTATGTTATTCTGCTGTAACCTTTTATACCTCCTCTGGAACCATCTTCGCTTTCTTCAATTTTCCCATTCTCCTTGCACCATCATTCCTTATGTCAGTGAATCACTCCTGCCATCCACCCGATCACAGGCCTTCACCTTTCCTCTCCCCGTACCCCACTTTTCAGTCGCTCCTTCATTGCTTTAAATACTGTTAATCGCTAACATCTTACAGTTCCAATGGAACGTTGTCAGCCTGAAACGTTAACTCTGTTTCTCGATCCACAGATGCTGCCTGACCTTCTGTGTGCTTTCAATATTCTCCATTTTTTAATCAGATTTTCAGCAGTTTCAGTTTTTGTGCTTTTGCTCCAATCCTTCGGCCTTGATGGGGTGTGGGAATTATGTGGACAGTGGGTGGAAGTCCAGGATTCTCCCAACAAGCTGAAAGATTTGAACTCCGCTGATTGTGTCTTTTAACCTTGCCAAGTTCCCTAACCTGCAGTCAGCCTGTTTGACAGGCCTGCCTTCCAGTGAGGCAGAAAGTACTCCAGGGCATGTTCCAAAGAAGGTGCGTCTTCATCCCAACCCTGAGGGAGTCTGATCCTGGCCGAGTCCGACTCCCAACTCCGGAGAGTGCCTCTGATGCGTGTGGGTGAGTAGGGAGGGGTGTCTGATCCCGGGAACGGGGTAGTCCAGTCCCAGGGAGGATGTTTTACCCAGGTAGTAGAGGGGAGCGTGCCAATCGCAGGATGGGGCTGTCCGATCCCGGGATGTGGGTGGTGCAATCCTGGGGAGAGTGTGCGATCCTGATAGGGGAGTGGAGAGTGGTGTCCGATCCTTGGATGGGAATGTCTGATCATGGGGAGAGTGCACGATCCTGGTAGGGAAGTAGGGAGAGGTATCCGATCCCGGGATGGGGCTGTCTGATCTTGGGGACAGTGTATGATCTGGGTGTGGGAGAGATGTGTCCAAGCCTGGAAGAGTGTATGATCAAGTTTGGGGAACCAAGTATTGTCTGAACTCGGGATGGGGCTGATCTGATCCCGGGGGATGGTCTGATCCAGTTATTGGGCGGTGATGTGTATTGACGGGATGTGGGTGTTCCAATACTGGGGAGCTTGTCCAATCCAGGTGGGGAAGCGGGAGCTGTCTGTTCCAAGGATGGGTTGATTTGATCCTGGATGAGGGTCTGATCCCCAACCCTAAGGTCATTAGTATGAGTGTATCTGATACACTGATGGCTGGGAAAATTGGGGAGCCAGGAGAAGCACTCCTGCTCTTCCTGGCCCAATTGCAGTGCTGTAAAGACAATTCTCTTCTCCCTGAGGCTATCCTGCTCTTCCTCAGCTGCTGCCTTCCAGAGTCCTGGGAAACACGGCCAGTCGCAGTGAAAACTGAAAACCAGATTAAATCAGAGACTCCCAGCTTCATTAACATATTTAAATTGCCAACCTGCCTCCCGGGAGAGGTTGTCTGTCAGTCCCCTGTCCTGACTCCTTTACACGTGGTTAAATCTCACACATTCGCCCGTTTTTGATGCTGAAATCCTGCCCTTACTGTCTGTGTCAGACGCGGAGAATGTTTGATCAGTAATTTCCAGTCTCTTTTCCCTTCTCTCTCTTGCAGTTAATTTTGTGGCGATTGTGATTCTGTCCCGGGGACAATGCGGACTCTCCACCAGCACCACTCGCTACCTGGTGGCCATGGCAGCAGCGGATCTACTGCTTGTTATTACTAATTTCATACGATATTGGATCAATGTGTATTATTTCCCAGGATCGTTCCTGAGCATCACTCCTGTGTGCAGTGCTGTGGTGACCGTGAGTCACGGAGCAATAGACTGTTCTGTTTGGTTCACTGCCACTTTCTCCTTTGATCGATTTGTGGCCATTTGTTGCCAGAAGCTGAAAACTAAATATTGCACTGGGAAAACTGCAGCTGTGGTTCTCGCAACAGCCTGCATTCTGTTATGTTTAAAAGCTGTCCCCTACTAGTTTGTATTTGAACCTGTAGAGATAATTGACAATACACCACGGGGCTGTTATTATAAGCCAGGCTATTACACTGAGCCTGGATGGTTGGCATATAATAGGTTTGATATGGCTTCAACACCATTACTGCCTTTTGTTTTAATTCTGTTTCTCAACGCTCTGACGGTCAGACACATTCTAGTGGCCAGTCGAGTCCGTAAGGGACTCAGGGGTCAGAGCAAGGGAGAGAATCGAAGTGACCCAGAGATGGAGAACAGAAGGAAGTCTGTGATTTTACTCTTCAGCATATCCGCCAACTTCATACTTCTGTGGTTGACAAGTGTCATATGTTTCTTATATTATACCATTACAGGAATAAATCCCAATGACAATAATTCTTCATATATCTTTCTGCAAGTCGGATGGATGCTGATGAATTTAAGTTGCTGCACAAACACGTTTATTTACGGAGTTACTCAGTCCAAGTTCAGAGAGAAGGTCAAGAGTGCGGTGAAATATCCGGTTACATCATTGTTTCAATTAATAGATAAACAAAACAGCTAAGAGCAGACCAGAGGCGTGTCTAGTTTTATTTTCCATTCCATGTATGCTTTATCCATTGACATTCATCAACTGAATAACACCAGGAATTGCTGGGGCTCTGAAAATAACCCCTTCAGTTCAGGTGGATGATGACACTCTGTTTGGGATATGGCATTACTTCTGATTGACAGAGGAGTAGAAACATGACAAAGATCCAGTGGGTAAGAGGCAAGTGGTGACTGCCGGAATACAGGAAGAAAAAGGCCTGGTTGGGTAACAAAAAAGTGCGAAATTGCTGTGAACAACAGGCAAGAGATGGCAGACAACTGGAGGACTGGATGTATACTGGCAGGATGTATCTCACACACCAAGGAGCACTAGGCAAAGGGCACGAGGTGATATTAGGAGAAATAGATTTAAATACGGGGATCTGGAGGAAAGTCGGAGAACTCCTGCAGGACAGGAGAGGAAACAGCAACTTAATCTCTGCTCCACATGAACTGATTTCATTCTCAGCTCCTCATTTCTGCTCAGAAAAAAAAAAAAGCTTGTTCTTACAAAAGGAAAATGTAGCAGGTGCTTGAAATCCTATAGTGTCAATTCACTGCCTTCTCTTTGGAAACTCTTTATGGTGTCCATCTCCTTCTCTAACCAACTCGCAACCCCTGCCATCACAGCCTCGTCGCTGCTGTCTATCTCTCTCCCTCCCTAAGTCAGAGGCTGGTAGTGGAAGGGGTGAATTCCAATCTAGACAAGCCCAGCAAAAGGGGTCAAGCAGGGAGACCTGGGTCGAGGGAGCAGGGCTGGTTTCAGCAGAGAAGTCGACACTCCTGGTGCTTCACCTTGGTGACTGCTCGGATGGACAGGGCTGAGTCCCTTTCAGGTCACGATGTTAGCTGATATTGTTAACTATTCCCTCGCCTCTGTTACTGTCCCTGTTGCATTCACGTCTGCTGCTCATCACCCCTCCCCCTCCAGAAAAAAAACAACTCCTATCAGCTCTGCCCTTGCAAACTACCGTCCCATCTACAACCTCTGTTGCCTCTCCAAAGTCCTTGAACATGTTGTTACCTCTTAAATGCGTGCATACCTTCCCCTGAAATCGATGTTTGAATCCGTCCAATCAGGCTCCCCCCACCCCACCACAGTACGGAAACAGTTCTTATCAACGTCACAAATGACATCCTATGTGACTGTGACAGAGGTAGACTTTCCCTCCTCATTCTACTCGACCAGCCTGAAGCCATTGACACGGTTGACCACACCATCCTCCTCCAACGTCTCTCCACTGTCGTCCAGCTGGGTGGGACTGCTCTCAAATGGTTACATTCTCATCTATATAATCACAGCCAGGGAACCACTTGCAATGGATTCACTTCCTGTTCCCACACCATTACCTCTGGTGTCTTCCAGAGATCGATCCTTGGCTCCCACTTATTTATCATCTACATGCTGGCCATCAGCAACATCATGCAAAAACACAACGTTAGTTTCCATATGTATGCTAATGACAGCCGGCTCTATCTCACCACGACCTCTCTCGATCTCTGTGTATTATCCGTCTGCTTGGCTAACATCAGGGCTGGATGACCAGAAATTTCCTCTGGTTATATCGCTGGAAAATTCAAGCCATTGACTTTGATCCAGACTTCCAGCATCCACAGTATTTTGCCTCAGATAATGAAGTAATCCAGAGCCACATGCACCAAGACCCAGACAACATTCAGGCTTGGGCTGACCAGTGGCAATGAACATTCATGTCACACAAGTGCCAGGCAATGACCATCTGCAACAAGAGAAATCAACCACCTCCCCTTGGCATTCAAAGCATTATCCCATCGCTGAATCCCCCAGCATCAACATCCTGGGGAATATTAACATGAAACGTAACTGCACAAAACACATCAATAGTTTTTTCACCATTTCTCTGAGACAGAGAGACAGAGATAAAGAATGTGAGGGGACCTTGACAGAACCTTAGTAAATTGTTCCAACCGTTGCTAACGATAGAAATCAAAGATTATATCAAAGCAAAGGAAAAGGCAAATAACGTTAAACCCTTTATAACTGTATCCTTTAGTTTAGATTGCATCTCCTCCTCCTTCCTACCTGTGGAGATGGATGATGTGGGCATGGTTCTTAATGAATACTTGGTCTGCATCTTCATAAAAGATGGGGAACGATGCAGACATTGTAGTTAAAAAGGAGTGTGTGAAATTTTGGATGGGATTAAACAGAGTGAGAGGGGAAATATTAAGGTGTTTGGAAGCTTTGAAAGTGGATAAATGATCAGGCCTGGATGCATTGGAATCAGTTCAGAGAAGGTTCACTGGGTTGATTCCTGGGATGAAGGGGTTATCTTTGAGGAATGGTGGAACAGGTTGGGCTTATACACATTGGAGTTTAGAAGAATGAGAGGTGATCTTATTGAAACAAACAAGATTCTGAGGGGACTTTACAGGGCGGATGCTGGCAGGATGTTCCCCTTGTGGGGGAGTCTAGAACTAGGGGGCAGGTACAGTATGGGGTTAGATACAGAGTAAATCTGCCTCTAAAAATGCCTCTCTTTCTCCTCCTCCATCCAGATGGAGAGAGCAACAGTGAGAAAGACAGGGACAGATATAGAGAGTAACAGACAGAGGGAAGGATAGCAATGGAGAGAGGGAGTACCAGAGAGAAAGAGGAAGAGATTGGGAAGGAGAATGTCGGTCAATGTTCCTGCAAATCTGCGTGCAGCAGCCTCAAATGTCCCCCGAAGACCCTGTTCCACAATAAATAGCACATATCTTCAAAGGTTCTTCAAATACTTCAAGGAACACCTCATGGAAAAAAAAACTGGACAAGCATAACATCTAAATTTTCACAGGAACATTGGAGCCAACTGCAGAATACAGGTCTCTTACCAGCCTGCATAAGTAAATGCGACCTCTGCAGATGCAGTGAAACCAAAATCAGCTGACTTAAAATGGCAAACTGATGGATGTGGAGTTTTACCAAGGGTCTGAGAGAGGGGAGAGAAACAGGGATAGACACACATGCACACAGATAAAAACACACAAACAGAGAAACAGAGTGACTCAGGGACAGAGAGCGAAAGAAGAATATTTCAATTATTAAAAAGGCATTTGATGAGATCAATCTTCGATTTAAAAATGACAATTGATTTTGCATCAATGTGCTTGTCCAGAAGACACGTTCCAAACTACTACCACCTTTTTCCTGGAGTGTCGGATTAACCCGGGTCACTCACTGTGCCCGGCTCAGGCTCAAGTCTCACCTGCCTTAGTCACTGAGACGCTCCTGTATCACTCGCCTTAATGTCAGCGGATGCCGGGTTTGGGACTGGGACAGGCACAAGGGATGAGGACGACTGTTCATGTGTAGGATAAGCATCAGTAATCTCACAGAGAATCAGAACAGACCAGGGAGAATCGAAAAAAGGAAACTTGCGTTGAATTTGTGAGCCTCGCTTTCTGGAATGCTTCAGTGTTTAGTGAGAATGTTGAGCCAGTGACATTTTGCCCCAGTGGGATGAATAGATACTATATGAACTTATTGCAACAGTAACGGTACCATGTGTACTGTAAATATGGACAGAAATAACAATGTAACTGATCAATGTTCAGCTGAATACTATGACTACAGTTATACCTGCTATCCTGTGAGAATGTCCATAAGACACCATGGGATGAAGTCAAAGTCTCCACTGTTTAAACCGAAAGAGCAGTTCTGATGGTGCAGGGTCAGTGGTTGGGACTGCTCCCCGCACCCCCAACCCCCCTCAGGGTCACAGCGCTGTGTCAGTGGTCACAGGCACTGGGATTGACCCATGAACCCCTGACCCCAAAGACAAGAAAAGGAAAGCAAAAATTCTCCTGATTCCTGTAAAATCAGATTGACAAAATATCCTCACAAAATATCAAGAAGTTGTATCTTAATACCTGTCAGTACAAAAGTGCTTCTCTCAAACACGGCCCATGTTAGGTTTATATGGGCTGATGATACAAAGTTTGGTGGGGCAGTAAGCTGTGAGGAGGGCACAAAGAGACTGCAAAGGGAGATTGACAGGTTAAATGAGTGGGTAGGAAAGTGGCAGCTGGAATATCATGTGGGGAGATGTGAGGTTCTTCACTTTGGCAGGAAGAATGGAAACACGGAACATTTTTCAAATGGTGAGAAACTATTAAATATTAGTATTCAGAGGGATTTGGGTGTCCTTGTGCACAAATTACAGAAAGTTAACATGCAGGTACAGCAAATGAAGTGTTGGCCTCTATTGCAAAGAGGGTTAGAGTACAAGAGTGAGGAAGTCTTGCTGTTATGGTACAGGGCTTGGTGAGCCCACACCTGGAGTACTGTGTACAGTCCTGGTCTTCGTACTGAAGGAAGGTATATTTGTTTTAGAGGTGAGGAGGAGAGAGAGAGAGATGGGGTGAGGGAGAGAAAGAGAGAGCGATAGGGAGAGGGTTGGTTGAGGGGGAGAAAGAGAGAGAGTGAGACGGAGTGAAGGAGAAGGTGAGGAATACAAACTCCCAAAGGCACTAAACAGGGTGCATTATAAAACAAAATCTGACACCAAACCCACAGAAGTTGAGATTAAGGTTGATGACCAAAAGCTTGGTCAAAGAGGTTAGTTTTAAGGAACGTCTTTAAGCAGGAATGAGAGATAGAGAAATGGAGAGGTTTATGGAAGGAATTCCCCAGTGTTAACAGGCAGTGACATTAATTCCTGATTGTCAGTAGATTTGTTTAAAAAGGGTATGAATGTTTACGGAGCCGAGACAGCTCGATGTGGATAAGGAGCAAGTCAGCTATGACCTGAGTGAATGGGCAGGACAGGTTCGAGGGGCCGAATGGCCTCCTCCTGTCTTCCCAAGAGCTTTATTAACATCCCTGCCAATGCATTGATGGTTTTCCGTTTGAAGAAAATGACCAGGTTGGGGGTTCTCTCGAAATCCTCCCGCCAGCCTTGCAACGACTCACGGATTTAATTGGAAGGGAAATGGTCAATTGTTCTGGCAGAATTTCCCGCTTTGCTGATGGGTTAATAAAGCAGATGTGGTCCTGAGCTTTACAAACAGGTCTAGAGTGTAAAAGTCAGGAAGCGATGCTAAACCTTTATAAAATATTAGTTTGTCCTCAGCTGCAGTATTGTGTCCAATTCTGGGACCACACTTCAGAAAGGACATGGAGGCTTTGGTGAATGTCCAGAGGCGATTTACTGGAACGGTTCCTGGATGAGATTATTACAGTTACACTGATAGACTGGAGAAGCTGGGCGTGTTCTCCTTGGAGAGAGAAGCTGAAAAGGAGATATGATCGAGGTGTTTCAAATCATGAAATATTTAGATGGAGGAAATAAAGAGAAACTGTTTCCAATGGCTGAAGGATTGATAACCAGAGAGCACAGATTGAAGGTGATCGGCAAAAACAAAGATTGGCGACATGAGGAAAAGGATTTATTTTCACACAAGTGCTTCAGATTTCAAATGCTATTTCTGATGGTGGTGCAAACAGATTCAACAGTAGCTTTCAAAAGGACAATTGTTGAAATAATTGAAAGACAAAAAAAACCAAAAGGCACTTGGAGAGGTTTGTGTTAATGAGGGAAAGCCAACATGGATTTGATGAAGTAACAGAGAAGGTTGATGAAGGGAATGCAATGAATTGTATATGGATTTTAAGAAATCATTTGACAAAGCAGCACATAAAATTCTGGTTAACAGAACTGAGGCTCATGGCATAGGAGGGACTGTGTCAGCTTGGATCAAAAATTGGTGAAAGGACAGAAAACATCGAGTTGTGGTAAATGGTTGTTTTTCAGACTGGAAGATGGTAGACAGCAGTGTTCCCCAAGAGTCAGTGCTTTTTGTCAAATTTCAATATTTTCCCATGATCCCAAACTTGGAGGAGATGCAGTGAGGATGACACCAATCGACTACAACAGGACATAGATAGGTGAGCGGAATGGGCAGACATGTGGCAGAAGGAATTTAATACAGGGAAATGTGAGGTGATCTTTTGCAGAAGGGATAGGGAGAGGCAATATAGACTTAACGGCCCAGTTCTAGGGAGTGTGCATGGACAGAGGGACCTGGGGATACATGTACATACATCTTTGAAGGTGGCAGGACATATTGAGAAAGTAGTCAGCAAAGCATATGAGATCTTCAGCATCATGAATAGAGGTTGTCAGTGCAAAAGCATGAAAGTTATGCCGAATGTTTATAAGCCTCTGGTTAGGCCACGAACAGAATACTGCATCCAATTCTGGTGACCACACTTTAGGAAGGACGTGAGGGTCCATTGGAGGAGCAGAGGGGATGGTGGTTCCAGAGATGGGGGATTTTAGCAAAGTGGACTGGAAACAGCTACTTGAAGGTCAATCAGTGTCAGAGCAGTGAGAGTTACTGAGGGTTGTAAACAAACATGTTCACACAAAGACAAACAGGGTGGGACTCCCACATCTAGAGCCCCTTGTATGTCAAGGATCAAACCGGGTACGATAAGGCACAAGAGGGAAGCTTATGTCAGATACCGAGAGTTCAATACTACAGAAAGCCGAGAGGAGTGTAGAAAGTTCAGGGGTGAAATTTAAAAGCAAATTAGGAGAGAAAAGAAATGGCAAGAAAAAAATATTACCAAGTAAAAGCAAAGAAATCACAAAGATGTTTTATAAATACATGAAGAGCAAGAGGATTACTAAGGATCGAGTATTAGGGACCAAAAAGGGAATGTGTGTGTGGAGGTGAGAGATGTGGGCATGGTTCTTCATGAATTCATTATGCCTGTCTTTATAAAGTGGTGGAATGATGCAGATATTGTAGTTAAATAGCAGGAGTGTGAAATATTGGATGGGATAAACAGAGTGAGAGGGAAATATTAAAATGTTTGGCATCTTTGAAAGTGGATACATGGTCAGGCCTGGATGCATTGGAATCAGTTCAGAGAAGGTTCACTCGGCTGTTTCCTGGGCTGAAGGGGTTGTCTTATGAGGAATGGTTGAACAGGTTGGGCCGATACTCATTGGAGTTTAGAAGAATGAGAGATGATCTTATTGAAACATACAAAATACTTAAAGGGATAGACAGGTTAGATGCAGGTAAGATGTCTCCTTTGGCTCGGGAGTCTAGAACTAGGGGTCACAATTTCAAAGTAAGGGGGAAGCCAGTTAGGACAGAAATGAGGAGAAATTTCTTTGTTCAGAGGGTTGTGAATCTTTGGGATTCTCTCCCCCAGTGGGCTGTGGAAGCTCAGTCTGGGAAAAAGACATTGAAGTTTGTGATCAGCCATGATCGTACTGAATGATGGAGCAGGTTCGATGGGCTGAATGGCCTACTCCTGTTCCTTGATTCAAAATAGTTTCTCCCAAAATACGCCATCAGTTCCCCTTACCATCTCAACAGCTTTGAACAAATCACCTTGATCCTCCTAAATTCCAGGGAATGCATCCCTAGTTTGTGTAATACCACCTGGCAATTATACCTTGGAGTCCAGTTATCATTCTGGTAAATCTACACTGCACTCAAATGGATATAGACCCCCCCCAAGACTCTTTGCACCTCCAGTGTTTCTCGTTTTTTACCATTTAAAACGGACTCTGTTCTCGTCTTTTGCTGACATTGAAATCTATCTACCACAGTTTTGTCCATTTATTTAAGATATTAATATCTCTTTGTAATTTGATACATCCAGCTACACTGCTTACGATGCTGACTATTTCTGCGTCATTGGAAAACTTGGGTATGTGGCATTCTACTCCATCATCTTAAATGGTCAATAAATACAGCAAAACTGAGACTCACCCGGGCTTTGCACGAGTAGACAGGAGTAAATCATTCCATCCGAGAGGTTTTTTAATTCCAGATTCATGTTTTTTTTAAGAAAAAACAGAATTCAAATTCACAACAACCCAGTGCGGGATTTGAACTCCAGCCTTTTCAATCATCAGATCAGGCCATCAAATTAAAACCCATAAAAGGAGATTCGCTTTCCTACTGCTGTTGTCTGACTGTCTCAGGTTTTGTATATTGTTCCCTTCTCCTCTTCTTCCATAAGTCTGAAGTCTTTGAGGTTTGTCAGTCATTGATATACTACTTCATGTGGTGTTCTGTAAGTACCTTCAATGCTGTGTATCTGCAAGGGACACAATTCCAATTCTCACCATATTGCATCAACCAAAAGCTGCAGGTCGATTCAAACAGAAAAGATAGCTCACACTTCCACAATGCAGGAATGTCTGAATGGAAACAGCTTTTGACACATTTCCCAAGATGTTTGCTACCACTGTTCAGGATGAAGCTAAACACAACTGAGAGATTGCAAGCCCCAAATTGAATCTTGTGGATGTAAAAAGTGACTCAAATGAAATCCCAGATCTCTCTGTCCCTGAACCCATTTTAACATTGTACCATTTAGTTTATATTGCTTCACCTCAGCCTTCATTCCAAAATGCATCATTTTACATTACTCAGCATTGACGTTAACCTGCCATGTGTCTGACCATTTCACCAGACTGCCTTTATCCTCCTGAAGTCGACTACTATTCCCGTCCCTGTTGATAAGAACATAGAACATGACAGCGCAGTCCAGGCCCTTCGGCCCTCGATGTTGCGCCGACCTGTGAAACCATCTGACCTACGCTATTCCATTTTCATCCATATGTCTATCCAATGACTACTTAAATGCCCTTAAAGTTGGCGAGTCTACTACTGTTGCAGGCAGGGCGTTCAACACCCATACTACTCTCTGAGTAAAGAAACTACCTCTGACATCTGTCCTATATCTATCACCCCTCAACTTAAAGCTATGTCCCCTCGTGTTTGCCATCACCATCCGAGGAAAAAGACTCTCACTATCCACCCTATCTAACCCTCTGATTATCTTATATGTCTCTATTAAGTCACCTCTCCTCCTTCTCTCCAACGAAAACAACCTCAAGTCCCTCAGCCTTTCCTCGTCAGACCTTCCCTCCATACCAAGCAACATCCTAGTAAATCTCCTCTGCACCCTTTCCAAAGGTTCCACATCCATCCTACAATGCGGTGACCAGAACTGCACGCAATACTCCAGTTGCGGCCGCACCAGATTTTTGTACAGCTGCAGCATGACCTCGTGGCTCCAAAACTCGATCCCCCTACTAATAAAAGCTAACACACCATATGCCTTCTTAACAGCCCTATTAACCAGGGGAGCAACTTTCAGGGATTTATGTACCTGGACACCAAGATCTCTCTGCTCATCTGCACTACCAAGAATCTTTCCATTAGCCCAGAACTCTGCATTCCTGTTACTCCTTCCAAAGTGAATCACCTCACACTTTTCCGCATTAAACTCCATTTGCCATCTCTCAGCCCAGCTCTGCAGCCTATCTATGTCCCTCTGTACCCGACAACATCCTTCGGCACTATCCACAACTCCACCGACCTTCGTGAGAGAGAGAGATATATAGGGAGGAGAGACAGAGACAGATGCATAGGGACAGACAGAGAGCGGATAGAGAGAGATGTAGAGGGAAAGAGACAGACAGAGAGGGAGCGAGAGAGACAGAGAGAGAGAGACAAATTGAGAGAGGCAGAGATGGTGTTAGAGAGAATCAACCTGAGTCATGGACAGAGGGAGAGAATGAGAGATCGGGAGAAACAGAGTAAATGAAGGAGGGAGAGACAGAGAGGGGGCAAAAGAGAGAGAGATGAAGGGGCAGAGAGAGATGCAGAGACAGAGAGAGAGTGAGAGATGGTTTGAGAGAGACACAGAGTCATGGACAGAGGCAAAGATAGAGGGACAGAGAGACAGAGAAAGAGGGAGAGACAGAGAGAGAGAAACAGAGATGGAGGCAGGGCCTGAGAAACAGAGTGAGGGAGAGACAGAGAGGGAGAGACAGAGAGAGACAGAAACAGAGAGGGAGGCAGGAACTGAGAAACAGAGTGAGGTAGAGACAGAGAGGGAGAGACACACAGAGAGAGAAACAGAGAGGGAGGGAGAGACAAACGGAGAGGGAGGGAGTGAGAAACAGAAAGGGAGGGAGAGAGAACACCAAGAGAGGGAAGGAGGGAGAGACAAAGAAGGGAGCGTGAGAGAGATGGAGAGACCAGGGAGAATTAAAGAAGGAAATGACTAAAGTTGTACCATTGATTAAAAAGGGAGAAAGAGATAGACTGAGTAATTACAGGCCACTCAGCCTAAACTCAGTGGAGGCCAAATGATTGGTATAAATTCCGATAAACAGTTGTTATGGTCATTTAGTAAGGAGCAGATTAATTAAGAACAGTCAGCATGGATTTGTTAAGTGAAGATCGTGTCAAACTAGCTTGACTGTATTTTTTTTGGGGGTAACTACGAGGGTCAATGAGGGGATCAGCTCATCGCCACCTTCTCAGGGAAATTCGACAATAAATGCTGGTCTTGTCAGTGATGCCGAGATCCCGGGAATGAATTTAATGCAGTATCAGCGCCTGTACACATGCAATACAATGGGGACAAGGGAATGATTCACTCCTGTCTGGTACTGTGTGTCTCAGTGTCTCCATGTCGGTGTCTCTGTCACGTTTAAAGCACTAACAGTACATTAGTGAGGAATCAGTCTCAAAAATAAATGTCCCCGTGTTGTGGTAACTTAAAATGGCCACCGTGAACAAACCTAAAATGGCTGACTGATGTTTGTGGATATCCACAGATGTTCTGAGAGAGGAGGTAGAGAGACAGACAGGTGGAAAGAGAGACAAAGAGGGAAACACAGACCGAGAGGGTGACGCAGACATAGAGATTGATAGCAGGATATTTGTCGGAGGATATTGGAAGAGGAGGAGGCCATTTGGCCCCTCAACCTTGTTCTGTCATTCAAAAAGATCATGGCTGTTCTGTGATCGAACTCCATATACCCGTCTTGGCCCCAGATCTCTTCAGACCTTTAACTACAAAAATCTATCAATCTCAGATTTAAAAATTAACAATTGTCTCAGCATCAATTGCTGTCTGCGGAAGAGAGTTCCAAACTGAAACCACACCTGGTGAGTTGAAGTGTTTCTTTATTTCACCCCTGAACGTTTTTAGACTACGTTTAGATTTTTAGACTATGCCCACAAGTTCTAGTATCTGGAGCCAGTGGGAATAGTTTTTCGCTGTCGATCAGTTTCAGTTATTATTCTGAAAACTTTGATCTAATTACCCCTTAACCTTCTAAATTCCAGGGGATGCAGAGTAAAGCTCCATCTACACTGTCCCATTAAACACTCCCAAAACAAGCACAGGGTGGGATTAGACACAGAGTAAGTTTCCCTCTGCACTGTCCTATCACACACTCCCAGGACAGGGGCAGCATGGGGTGAGATACAGAGTAAATACAGGGCCTACTTTCCTATCAACAGAGAAACGGTCTTGTGCAGTACAAACTGAGACCGGGTGAAATGCAACAAAAGCAGAGACGACTCCCAGGGCACGAACATCATGGTGTGGATACAGACTGAATCTCGCTCTACACTGTCCGAAACAGGCAGAGAGAGAGAGAAATAGAGAGATACAGAATGCAAGGGTGACTGAAAGTGAAAGAAGGATATTGAACATAGGAAATAGGAAGAGGAGGAGGCAATTTAACCCCTCAACCCTGTTCCAGCATTCAATCAGATCAGGGCTACTCTGTGATCTAACACCTTACATCCCACCTTTGCCCCTTATCTCCTAATACCTTTGGTTAACAAGAATCTAACAATCCCAGATTTGAAAATGAACACATAAGCCAGCATGAATTCCTGTTTGCAGAAGAGAGTTCCAAAATTGTAAAGAAATCCAAAAGAATGAACAAAGAACAAAGAAAATTACAGGAACAGGCCCTTCGGCCCTCCAAGCCTGCGCCGATCCAGATCCTCTATCTAAACATGTCACCTATTTTCTAAGGGTCTGTATCTCTTTGCTCCCTGCCCACTCATGTATCTGTCCAGATACATCTTAAAAGACGCTATCGTGCCCGTGTCTACCACCTCCTCTGGCAACGCGTTCCATGCACCCACCACCCTCTGCGGAAAGAACATATCCCCCCTAAACTTTTCCCCTCTCACTTTGAACTCGTGACCCCTAGTAATTGAATCCCCCAGTCTGGGAAAAAACTTCTTGCCATCCACCCTGTCTATACCTCTCATGATTTTCTACACCTCAATCAGGTCCCCCCTCAACCTCCGTCTTTGTAATGAAAATAATCCTAATCTACTCAACCTCTCTTCGTAGCTAGCGCCCTCCATACCAGGCAACATCCTGGTGAACCTCCTCTGCACCCTCTCCAAAGCATCTACATCCTTTTGGTAATGTGGCGAGCAGAACTGCATGCAGTATTCCAAATGTGGCCGAACCAAAGTTTTATACAACTGTAACATGACCTGCCAACCCTTGTACTCAATACCCCGTCCAATGAAGGAAAAATGCCATATGCCTTCTTGACCACTCTGTTGTCCTGCGTTGCCACATTCAGGGAACAATGGACCTGAACACCCAAATCTCTCTGCACATCAATTTTCCCCAGGACTTTTAGTGCCGAAGGATGTTGTAGGGTACAGAGGGACATAGATAGGCTGCAGAGCTGGGCTGAGAGATGGCAAATGGAGTTTAATGCGGAAAAGTGTGAGGTGATTCACTTTGGAAGGAGTAACAGGAATGCAGAGTTCTGGGCTAATGGGAAGATTCTTGGTAGTGTAGATGAGCAGAGAGATCTTGGTGTCCAGGTACATAAATCCCTGAAAGTTGCTCCCCTGGTTAATAGGGCTGTTAAGAAGGCATATGGTGTGTTAGCTTTTATTAGTAGGGGGATCGAGTTTCGGAGCCACGAGGTCATGCTGCAGCTGTACAAAACTCTGGTGCGGCTGCACCTGGAGTATTGCGTGCAGTTCTGGTCACCTCATTAAAGGAAGGATGTGGAACCTTTGGAAAGGGTGCAGAGGAGATTTACTAGGATGTTGCCTGGTATGGAGGGAAGGTCTTACGAGGAAAGGCTGAGGGACTTGAGGTTGTTTTCGTTGGAGAGAAGGAGGAGGAGAGGTGACTTAATCGAGACATATAAGATAATCAGAGGGTTAGATAGGGTGGATAGTGAGAGTCTTTTTCCTCGGATGGTGATGGCAAACACGAGGGGACATAGCTTTAAGTTGAGGGGTGATAGATATACGACAGATGTGAGAGGTAGATTCTTTACTCAGAGAGTAGTAGGGGCGTCGTACGCCCTGCCTGCAAGAGTAGTAGACTCGCCAACTTGAAAGGCATTTAAGCAGTCATTGGAAAGACATATGGATGAAAATGGAATAGCGTAGGTCAGATGGTTTCACAGGTCGGCGCAACATCGAGGGCCGAAGGGCCTGTACTGCGCTGCAATGTTCTAATGTTTTCCATTTACTGTATAGTTCACTCATGAATTGGATCTTCCAAAAAGCATCACCTATCATTTGCCCTGATTGAACTCCATCTGCCATTTCTCTGCCCAACTCTCCAATCTATCTATATTCTGCTGTATTCTCTGACAGCCCCCTTCACTATCTGCTACTCCACCAATCTTACTGTCGTCTGAAAGCTTGCTAATCAGACCACCTATACTTTCCTCCAAATCATTTATGTATATCACAAACAACAGTGGTCCCAGCACGGATCCCTGTGGAACACCACTGGTCACATATCTCCGTTTTGAGTAACTCCCTTCCACAGCTACTCTCTGTCTCCTGTTGCCCAGCCAGTTCTTTATCCATCTAGCTAGTACACCCTGGACACCATGCGACTTCACTTTCTCCATCAACCTACCATGGGGAACCTTATCAAACGCCTTACTGAAGTCCATGTATATGACATCTACAGCCTCATCAATCAACTTTGTCACTTCCTCCAAGAATTTGTCACTTCCTCAAAGAATTTGTCACTTCCTCAAAGAATGATTGGACAGGCTGGGGTTGTTTTCTTTGCAACAGAGGAGGCTGAAGGGAGATTGAGTAGAAGTATATAAAATTATGAGGGGCTTCGATAGAGTGGATCGAATGGACACATTTCCCTTAGCACAGATGTCCATAAGCGGTGGCATAGATTTCAGAATGTCCACAACCAATATCCTGATAGTGTGATGCCTCTCACAGTGGAATAGCTTTCTGGATGTTTAAAATGGAGGATATTCCCTCTGGATCTCTCCTGATGTTTTGCTCTCCATCCCTATCTCTTAAATGTTTGTGCACACAGCAGTGAAGGATTATATCATATTAACACATCTTACATTCTCCCTTTCAATCCACCCCATCAATCTCTCTCTCTCCAACCTTGGCACTCACTGTGTCTGCATATCTAACCCTCGCTCCCTCTGTCTCTCTCCTAGTGTCAGAGATAGCGGGAGGGAGAGACAGAGAGAGAATATTGAAGGAACTGTACTCTGTTCCTCAGCTGTGCTGAACCTGCTCTGGGAGTGTTTGATGGGCTACATTAATCGTCCACGTACAGTCCTGTATCAGGCTGTGAAGAAGCAGAGCATGTTCAGTACACAACGGGTCTATGGGAATGATTCACTCCTGTCTGCTACTGGGAAGCGAGACTGACCTTAACATCAAGGCAGCGTTTGACTGAGCGTGGCTTCGAGGAGCGGAGTAAAATTGAAGTCAGTGGGAATCCGCTGGTTAAAGTCATACCGAGCACAAAGGAAGATGGCTGTGGTTGTTGGAGGTCAATCATCTCAGTCACAGGACATCACTGCAGGAGTTCCTCAGGGTAGTGTCCTAGGCCCAACCATCTTCAGCTGCTTCCTCAATGACCTGCACTCCATCATCAGGTCAGAAGTGGGGATGTTCACTGATGATTGTGCAGTGTTCAGTTCCATTCGCAACTCCTCAGATGGTGAATTCACAGCAGGAAATGCTGGAAATACTGAACAGGTCAGGCAGCATCTGTGGAGAGAGAAACAGAGGTAGTGATTCAGCTCGATGGATTCCAGATTTCCTGCATCGACAGTGTTTTGCCTCAGATAATCAAGCAATCCAGAGTCACATGCACCAAGACCCGGACAACATTCAGGCTTGGGCCGAACAGTGGTACGTAACATTCATGTTACACAATTGCCAGGCAATGACCATCTGCCACAATCGATAAGCCAACATGGCATTGAAAGCATTATCCCATCGCTGAATCCCCAACATCAACATCCTGGGGAAACATTGACATCAAACTTAACTGAACGAAACACATCATTAGTTTCTTCACCCAGTGGCTGATGGGTGTCTGGAACTCAATGCCTGAAAAGATGGCAGAGGCAGATACCCTGATCACATTTAAAACAATTTCCTGGATATGTACTTGAACGAATAACTTCTCCATATTTCAAATGGGTAAGGAATAACTCTCCTCGTCCGCACTGCCCCAATGAACACTCTCAGAGAAGGAACATCACTGGTTAGATACAGAGTAAATCAAAGTTTAAAGTGCTCCTGGAGTGTCGGATTAACCCGGGTCACTCATTGTGCCTGGTTCAGGCTCAAGACTCACCTGCCTCAGTCACTGAGACACTCCTGTATCACTTGCCTTAATGGAAGGGGATGTCGGGTTTGGGAGCAGGACAGGCACATGGGATTAGGACGACTGCTCATGTGGAGGATAAGCATCAGTAATCCTTCAAAGAATCAGTACAGACCAGCGAGACCCAGAAAAGAAAACTTGTGTTGAATTTGTGAGTCTTGTATTGTGAAATGCTTTAGCATTTGGTGAGAATGTTGAACAAGTGAAATTTTGCTGCAGTGAGATGTGTAAATACTATATGACTTTATTACAACAGTAAGGGGCCGTGTGTACTGTAAATATGGACTGAAATAACAATGTAACTGATCAATTTTCAAATGAATGCTATGACTACAGTTATACCTGCTATCCTGTGAGAATGTACAAAAGAAACGACGGGGTGAATTCAAAGATGACACTGTTGAATTTTCTAGCTTGATCTTTGTGGGAACAAAAGGGTTAAGTCGTTCAAAATATTAAATGTCAATTCACTTGTTTAAATACACACTGAGCAGAAATGGGTCTGGAATGTCCTATGTTCTGCATTCCTACTCCTGCATCTACTCTGTCCGGACCCCTCCTGATTTTGAACACGTCTATCTAATCTAATCTCAAGTTTCTCTTCTCCATGGCGAACAACCCCAGCTTCTCCAATCTATCCATGTAACTGAAGTCCCTGATCCCTGGACCCTTGCTCGTGAATCTTTACTGCACCCTCTCTAATGCCCCCACTTCTATCCTAAAGTACAGTGTCCAGAATTGGACACAATACCAGTTGAGGATGAAGCAGTGTTTTATAAAGCTTCAACATAACCTCCTTGCTTTTATTCTCTAAGCCTCTATTTACAAAGCTTGGATCCCATATGCCTTTTAACCACTTTCTCAACCAGCCTGCCGCCTCCAATTTGTGCACAGATATCCCCAGGTCTCTCTGTTCCTGCACCCACTTTTTTCTGTTCTTAGGTTCTCGTGACGGAGCTGGACAGGAGGACAGGGAGATCTGGAAAGAAGGAGGGGGAAAGAGAGCAAACAATCAGGAAAAACATATGGGAACACTATCACCTGCAAGTTTCCCTTCAAGTTACACACCATCCTGACTTAGAACTATATCGCCGTTCCTTCACTGTGACAGGGTCAAAATCCAAGAACTCGCTTCCGAACAGCACTCTGGGTGTACCTACCCCACATGGACTGCAGCGGTTCAGGAAGGAGGCTCAACACCACCTTCTCAAGGGCAATTAGGAATGGACAATAAATGCTGGCTGACCAGTAACGCACACATCCAACAAATGAATAATGAAAATTAAAATGTGACACCATTTCACTTCAGGAGATATTAGACTAGACGACCAAAAACTTGGTCACAGGTTGGATTGAGGGAGCGTCTTCAAATAGGAAAGAGAGTTCATAAGACGGAGAGGTTTAGGAATGGAATTCCAGAGTTAGAGCCTTGGCAGCTTGAAGACACGGCCACCAATAGTGGAAAGATTCAAATTGGGGATGCCAGAGAGAAAGAGGAAGAGATTGGGATGGAGGATGTCGGTCAGTTTTCCTGCAAAGCTGTGTGCAGCAGCCTGGACGGTACCACACAGTTCCTGTTCTGTGATAAATTACACACGTCTTCAAAGATTCTTCAAAAATTTAAAGGGACTGAGCACCGGACAAAACAAATTGGCTGTGCACAGCAACTAAATTTTCTGGGAACATCTGTAGCTCAGTGGGTAATAATCTTGCCTCTGAGTTAAACGTTTCTCGGTTCAGGTCTGAACACAAAATCTTGGCTGATGCCACCCAACAGAAAATCAGAACTGACCAGTGAGACTCAGAAAAGGAAATTTGTGTTGAATTTGTAAACCTCGCTTTCTGTAATGTTTTAGTGTTTGGTCAGAATGTCGACCCAGTGAAATTTGCCCCGTGGGATGAGAGTTATCTGAATAGAGATTACAACATCTTATTACAACATGACGGTTCCGTGCGTACTGAGTTTAACAACATTTGCAGCGTCCCATCATATAAAATACTTAGCTGCGTGTGGGATCAGGGTTCGACATTCCCAAAACACTGAGGGAAACTCGAACTTTTAATCAGCCCTGGGAGGAAAGTAAACCTTGAATCTTTCAAACAGTAATCAATGTCAGATTCGATCAATTATTGGGGATTAATCAATTACAGTGTACAAGGCATACAGAATATGTCGTTAAATCGCGGGATACGGGTTTCTCACCAGCTTGCATAAGGAAGTGCACCCTCTGCAGTTGTGGTATCACCAAACCAGCCAACTTAAAATGGCAAACTGATGGATGTGGAGATTTACAGATATTCTGAGAGAGGAGAGAGAAACAGGCACAGACACAACAGACAGACAGACACCCACAGAGTGCCCAAGGGGCAGAGAGTGTCAGAAGAATATTTCAATTTCCAAAAGTCATTCGAGAAGGTCAATCTAGATTTAAAAATGAACAATTGATTGAGCATCAATGGTCGTTTACAGAAGACAGTTCCAAACTAACACCACCTTTAGTCTGCAGAGGTATTTCCTAACTTCATTCCTGAAAGGTCCGCCTCTGATGTTTGGACTATGCTCACTTGTCCCAGACTCCCCAAACATAAAAACGGATTGTAAAATTTTCTGTATTGACATAAAATGGAATCGTTTGGCTGAGACAAATGTGGGTCCATGACTGGCAGAGTCAGGAGAATTTATAATGGAGAATAGAGAAATGGCAGTGGAGCTAAATGATGACTTTGTGTCTGTCTTCAGTGAGGAAGATACAAGAAATCTCCCAGAATTAGAGATCCAAGTGATTAGGGGGAATGAGGAATTGAAGGAAATTAGCATTAGTTACAAGGTTGTATTGGAAAAATTAATGGGGCTGAAGGATGATAAGTTCCCAGGACATGATATTCAACATCCCAGAGTGTTGAAAATGTTGAATGTGGAAAAATGAGAGGTTATCCAGTTTGGAAGGCAAATAGATGTGCAGAGTATTTCTTAAATGGCAAGAGATTAGAAAGCGCAGTTGTACAAAGCGATCTGGGTGATCCCGTCAATAAGTCAGCGAAAGCTAACATGCAGGTGCAGCTAGCAATTAAGAAGGCTAATGATATGTTAGTCTTTATCGCAAGAGAATTTGAGTACAGGAGTAGTGAAGTCTTGCTTCAATTGTATAGAACCTTGGTTAGACCGCACCTGGAGTACTGTGTGCAGTTTTGGTCACCTTACCTAAGGATATTATTGCCATAGAGGGAGTGCAACGAAGGTTCCCAGAATTGTTCCTGGGATGACGGGTCTCTCCTCGGAAGAGCGATTGGGGAAACTAAGCCTGTATTCTCTAGAGTTTCGAAGAATGAGGGGTGATTAAAGGGATAGACAGGGTAGATGCACGTAAGATGTTTCTCCTGGTTGAGGAGTCTAGAACCAGGGGACACAATTTCAATGTAAGGAGGAAGCCACTGAGGACAGAGATGAGGAGAATTTTCTTTACTCAAAGTGTTGTGAATCTTTGGAATACTCTACTCCAGAGGGCTGTGGAAGCTCAGTAATTGAGTATGTTTAAAGCAGAGATTGACAGATTTCTAAATACTAATGACAAAAAGGGATATGGGGATAGTGCGGGAAAAAGACATTGCGGTGGATGATCAGCCATGATAGTATTGAATGGCGGAGCATGCTCGATGGGCTGAATGGCCTACTCCTCTTCCTATGTTCCAAAGCTGGCAAAATAGTTTCTCCCAAACTACACCATCAGTTTCCCTTAATATCTCAACAACTTTGAACAAATCATCTTGATCCTCCTAAATTCCATGGAATAAATCCCTAGTTTGTGTAATATCACCTTGTAATATAACTCTTGGAGTCCAGTTATCATTCTGGTAAATCTGCGCTGCACTCAGATGGATATGGACCCCATCAACTCTCTTTAGACCGCCAGTGCTGCTATCTTTTCACCATTTATAAAGTACTCTGTTCTCGTCTTTTCAGCTGATATTGAAATCTATCGACCACAGTTTTGCCCATTCATTCAGATATTAATATCTCTTTGCAGTTTGATGCTTCCAGCTACATTGCTTACAATGCTGCCTATTTTTGTGTCATTGCCAACTTGGGTATGTTGCTTTCTACCCCATCATCTTAAATCGTTTGTAAATACAGCGAAACTGAGACACGAGTCTCAGGGCTTTGCACTAGCAGACAGGATTGAATCATTGCATCCCAGAGGTTTTTTAATTCCAGATTCATGTTTTGTTTGGAAACAAAGAGAATTAAAATTCACAGCAGCCCAGCGTGGGGTTTGACATCCTGCTTTTTCAATCATCAGATCAGGCCTTCAAATTTGATTCATTTTCCTACTGCTGTTGTCTGACTGTCTCAGGGTTTGTATATTGTTCCCTTCTCCTCTTCTTCCATGTGTGTGAAGTTTTTGAAGTTTGTCAGACATTGGTAAACTACTTCATGTGGTGTTCTGTAAATACTTTCAATTCTGTGTATCTGCAAGGGGCACAATTCAAATTTTCGCCTGATTGCATCAACCAAAAGCTGCAGATCCATTCAAACAGCCCTATTTCATGTCTCTGCAAAGATAGCTCACACTTCCACAATGCAGGAATGTCTGAATGGAAACAGCATTTGACACATTTGCCAACATGTTTGCTATCACTTTTCAGGATGAAGCGAAATTCAACTTAGAGATTGCAAGCCCCAAATTGAATCTTTAAGATATGAAAAGTGACACCAATGAAATCCCACATCTCTCTGTCTCTGCACCCATTTTAACATTGTACCATTTAGTTTGTATCTCTTCTCCTCAGCCTTCCTTCCAAAATGCATTATTTTACATTTCTCAGCATTGAAGTTAACCTACCATGTGTCAGACCATTTCAGCAGACTGCCTCTATCCTCCTGAAGTCTACTACTATTCCCTTCCCTGTTTATTACATTGCAAATGGCACAATGTTGAAGTTATGCCCTGTAAACCCAAGTCCATGTCATTAATATATATCAGAAAGATCAGTGGTCCTAATCCAAAGCCCTGGGGAATACCACTGCACCACCATCTCTTCTCCTTTTTCCTGCCCATGGAGGCAGAAGATGCGGACATGGTTCTTAATGAATCCATTTCGACTGTCTTTAAAAAAAGGCACGACACATACATTGTCGTCAATTAGGACGGGTTTGAAATATTGAATGGGATAAACAGTGAGAGAGGAAATATTTAGGGTTTTAAGCATCTTTGAAACCTGATAACTGACCAGGCTCAGACTGTTCAGAGGTGCAAGGGAAGAAATACCAGAGGCTCTGACCATCATTTTTCAATTGTCTCTGGTTACAGTCGTGCTGCCAGAGGACTGGAGGACTGCGTATGTTGTACTGTTGTTTAACAGGGGAGAAAGTAATGGACTGAGTAATTCCAGGCCACCCAGCATAATCACAGTAGAGGGCAAATTATTGGGAGAAGGGAATGATTGATTCCTTTCCAGGACTGTGTGTCACAGTGTCTCCATGTCTGTGTCTCTGTCACATTTTAAGCTCTGCCCTAAAATTTGTGAGGAGTCCATCTCTGAAATAAATGTCCCAGTGTTGTGGTTACATAAAATGGCCACCGAGAACCAGCCTAAAATGGCAGACTAATGTTTGTGGATTTCCACAGATGTCCTGAGAGGGGAGAGAGAGACAGACAGACAGACAGAAAGAGAAACAAAGAAAGAGACACAGACCGAGACACAGAGAGTGATAGCAGGATATTTGTCATTGGACAGAGGAAGAGGAGGAGGCCATTTGGCCCCTCAACCCTGATCTGCCATTCAATGAGCTCATGGCTGATGTGCAATCGCACTCTATGTACCTATCTTTAACCCTTAATACCTTTGGTTAACAAAAATCTATCGAACTCAGATTTAAAAATGAACAAGCGTCTCAGCATCAATTGCCGTTTCTGGAAGAGTGTTCCAAACTGATACCACAACTGGTGTGTTGAAGTGTTTCTTCATGTCACTCCTGAAAGGTTTTAGACTACATTTAGATTTTTAGACTATGCCCCCAAGTTCCAGAATCTGCAGCCAGTGGGAATAGTTACTCTCTGTCCACGCTATCAGTTTCTCTTATTATCTAGAAAACATTCATCAAATCACCCCATAACCTTCTAAATTTCAGGCATACACAGTAAAGCTCCAGCTATACTGTCCCATTAAACATTCCGAAGCTATGCACAATGTTGGGTTTGACACAGAGTAAATTTCCCTCCATGCTGTCCCATCACTCACTCCGAGGGCAGGAACATCATGGTGGATACAGAGTGAATCTCACTCTACACTGTCTGAAACAGACAGAGAGAGACAGAAAGAGAGAGACAGAAAGAGAGAAACAGAGACATAGACTGACAGGGTGACTGGCAGAGAAAGAAGGATATTTAACAGGGGAGATTGGAAGAAGAGGATGCAACTTAACCCCACAGCTCTGTCCCAGCATTCAATGAGATCATGGCTGATCTGTGATCTGACTTACACCATCTATCCTGCCTTTGCCCCTTATCTCTTAATAGCTTTGGTTAACAAAAATGTATCAATCACAGGCTTAAAAATTAACCAATAAGCTAGCATGATATTTCCACAACCAACATCATGAGGGTGTGATGGCTCCCACAGTGGAATAGCTTGCTGGATGTTAACAATATAGACTATTCCTTCTGGATCATCAATAGTGTCTGCCTGGGCCCCAACTTCATCCTCATACTACACAGCAGTAAAGGATTACATCAAATTAATATATCTTACATTCTCCCTTTCAGTCCACCTCAGCAATCTCTCTCCAACCTTGTCCCTCTCGACAGCCCTCTCTATGCCTGCATATCTGACCCTCTCTCCCTCTGTCTCCCCCTTAGTGTCAGAGATAGCAGGAGGGAGAGATAGATAGAGGAAGACAGAGAATGACAGAGAACAACCCCAGCTTCTCCAATATATCCACGTGACTTAATTCCCTCATCCTTGGCACCAGGCTAGTGAATCGTTTCTGCACCCTCTCTAATGCCTCCACATCCTTTCTCAAGTGTGGTGCCCAGAATTGGATGCAATACTCCAGTTGAGGCCAAACCAGTGTTTAACACAGGTCTGACATTGCCTCCTTGCTTTTGTACTCCATGTCTGTATTTATAAAGCCCAGGACACCGAATGCCTTTTAACCACTTTCTCAACCTGCCCTGCTCCCTTCAGTGATGTGTGTACAACTACCCCCAGATCTGTCTGTTCCTGCTCCTCCTTTAGAATGCTATCCTTTACTTTATATCGTCTCTCCTCCTTTTTCCTACCCGTGGAGGCCGAAGATGTGGGTATGGTTCTTAATGAATATGTTGCGACTGTCTTCACAAAAAGAGAGACAAATGGTGTGAGACAAACACGAACAGAGTCATGGACAGAGAGAGAAAAACAGAGAGAGAGTGAGAGGGAGATAGACAGAGAGAGATGGATAGGGACAGACAGCGACAAGGGATGCAAAAATAGAGTCATGGACAAAGGCAGAGAAAGAGAAAGAAAGAGACAGAGAGAGAGAGACACAGACAGGCACTCCGCCTCTACAGATAAAATGGAGGGTGCTCCTCCTCCACACATAAAATAGAGGGAGATCCCCCTCTACATATAAAATGAGGGAGAGATAGTGAAATAGAGAGACAGAGGGAGAGAGAGAGAAAGAGAGACTGTGCGAAAGAGAGAGAGAGGAAGACAGTGTGAGGGAGAGAGAGAGACAGTGTGAGGGAGAGAGAGAGAGACAGAATGAGGGAGACAGAGAGAGACAGGGTGAGGGAGGGTAAGAATTAGAAAGATTTAAAGACAGGTTGAGGAAATGGGGGAGAGGGAGCGAGAGTGAGACTTCAATGCATAAAATAGAGGGAGATCCTTGTCTATAGAACGAATGGAGGGAGTTCACCATTTAGAACAAAAGAACAAAGAAAATTAAAGCACAGGAACAGGCCCTTCGGCCCTCCAAGCCTGCGCCGATCCATATCCTCTATCTAAACATGTCGCCTATTTTCTAAGGGTCTGTATCTCTTTTCTTCCTGCCCATTCATGTATCTGTCTAGATACTTCTTAAAAGACGCTATCTTGCCCGCATCTACCACCTCCGCCGGCAACGCGTTCCAGGCACCCACCACCCGATGCGTAAAGAACTTTCCACGCATATCCCCCCTAAACTTTTCCCCTTTCACTTTGAACTCGTGTCCTCTAGTAATTGAATCCCCCACTCTTGCTGTCCACCCTGTCGATACCTCTCATGATTTTGTACACCTCAATCAGGTCCCCCCTCAACCTCCGTCTTTCTGATGAAAATAATCCTAATCTACTCAACCTCTCTTCATAGCTAGCGCGCTCCATACCAGGCAACATCCTGGTGAACCTCCTCTGCACCCTCTCCAAAGCATCCACATCCTTTTGGTAATGTGGCGACCAGAACTGCACGCAGTATTCCAAATGTGGCCGAACCAAAGTCCTATACAACTGGAACATGACCTGCCCACTCTTGTACTCAATACCCCGTCCGATGAAGCAAAGCATGCCGTATGCCTTCTTGACCACTCTATTTACCTGCGTTGCCATCTTCAGGGAACTGTGGACCTGAACACCCAAATCTCTCTGGACATCAATTTTCCCCAGGACTTTTCCATTTACTGTATAGTTCACTCTTGAATTGGATCTTCCAAAATGCATCACCTCGCATTTGCCCTGATTGAACTCCATCTGCCATTTCTCTGCCCAACTCTCCAATCTATCTATATTCTGCTGTATTCTCTGACAGTCCCCTTCACTATCTGCTACTCCACCAATCTTAGTGTCGTCTGCAAACTTGCTAATCAGTCCACCTATACTTTCCTCCAAATCATTAATGTATATCACAAACAACAGTGGTCCCAGCACGGATCCCTGTGGAACACCACTGGTCACAAGTCTCCATTTTGAGAAACTCCCTTCGACTGCTACTCTCTGTCTCCTGTTGCCCAGCCAGTTCTTTGTCCATCTAGCGAGTACACCTTGGACCCCATGCGCCTTCACTTTCTCCATCAGCCTGCCATGGGGAACCTTATCAAACGCCTTACTGAAGTCCATGTATATGACATCGACAGCCCTTCCCTCATCAATCAACTTTGTCACTTCCTCAAAGAATTCTATTAAGTTGGTAAGACATGACCTTCCCTGCACAAAACCATGTTGCCTATCACTGATAAGCCCATTTTCGTCCAAAAGGAATAGATCCTATCCCTCAATATCTTCTCCAGCAGCTTCCCTGCCACTGACGTCAGGCTCACCGGTCTATAATTACCAGGATTATCCCTGCTACCCTTCTTAAACAAGGGGACAACATTAGCAATTCTCCAGTCCTCCGGGACCTCACCCGTGTTTAAGGATGCTGCAAAGATATCTGTTAAGGCCCCAGCTATTTCCTCTCTCGCTTCCCTCAGTAACCTGGGATAGATCCCATCCGGACCTGGGGACTTGTCCACCTTAATGCCCTTTAGACTACCCAACACTTCCTCCCTCCTTATGCCGACTTGACCTAGAGTAATCAAACATCTGTTCCTAACCTCAACATCCGTCATGTCCCTCTCCTCGGTGAATACCGATGCAAAGTACTCGTTTAGAATCTCACCCATTTTCTCTGACTCCAAGCATAACATTCCTCCTTTGTCCTTTAGTGGGCCAATCCTTTCTCTAGTTACCCTCTTTCTCCTTATATATGAATAAAAGGCTTTGGGATTTTCTTTAACCCTGTTTGCTAAAGATATTTCATGACCCCTTTTAGCCCTCTTAATTCCTCGTTTCAGATTGGTCCTACATTCCCGATATTCTTTCAAAGCTTCGTCTTTCATCAGCCGCCTAGACCTTATGTATGCTTCCTTTTTCCTCTGAGCTAGTCTCACAATTTCACCTGTCATCCATGGTTCCCTAATCTTGCCATTTCTATCCCTCATTTTCACAGGAACATGTCTCTCCTGCACGCTAATCAACCTCTCTTTAAAAGCCTCCCACATATCAAATGTGGCTTTACCTTCAAACAGCTGCTCCCAATCTACATTCCCCAGCTCCTGCCGAATTTTGGTATAGTTGGCCTTCCCCCAATTGGGCACTCTTCCTTTAGGACCACTCTCGTCTTTGTCCATGAGTATTTTAAAGCTTACGGAATTGTGATCAATATTCCCAAAGTAGTCCCCTACTGAAACTTCAAACACCTGGCCGGGCTCATTCCCCAACACCAGGTCCAGTATGACCCCTTCCCGAGTTGGACTATTTACATACTGCTCTAGAAAACCCTCCTGGAAGCACCTTACAAATTCTGCTCCATCTAGACCTCTAACACTAAGTGAATCCCAGTCAATGTTGGGAAAATTAAAATCTCCTATCACCACCACCCTGTTGCTCCTACATCTTTCCATAATCTGTTTACATATTTGTACCTCTATCTCACGCTCGCTGTTGGGAGGCCTGTAGTACAGCCCCAACATTGTTACCGCGCCCTTCCTATTTCTGAGTTCTGTCCATATTGCCTCACTGCTCGAGTCCTCCATAGTGCCTTCCTTCAGCACAGCTGTGATATCCTCTTTGACCAGTAATGCAACTCCTCCACCCCTTTTACCTCCCTCTCCATCCCGCCTGAAGCATCGATAAAATGGAGGGTGCTCCGCCTCTACACATAAAATAGAGGGAGATCCCCCTCTACATATAAAATGACGGAGAGATAGAGAAATGGAGAGACAGAGGGAGAGAGAGAGAAAGAGAGACTGTGCGAAAGAGAGAGAGAGGAAGACAGTGTGAGGGAGAGAGAGAGACAGTGTGAGGGAGGGAGAGAGAGACAGAATGAGGGAGACAGAGAGAGACAGGGTGAGGGAGGGTAAGAATTAGAAAGATTTAAAGACAGGTTGAGGAAATGGGGGAGAGGGAGCGAGAGTGAGACTTCAATGCATAAAATAGAGGGAGATCCTTGTCTATAGAACGAATGGAGGGAGTTCACCATTTAGAACAAAAGAACAAAGAACAAAGAAAATTAAAGCACAGGAACAGGCCCTTCGGCCCTCCAAGCCTATATAAAATGGAGTGAGCTACCTCTCTACATATAAAATGGAGGGAGCTCCCCCTCTGCATATAAAGTGGAGGGAGTTGCCCTTCTATGTATAAAATGGAGGGAGATCACCCTTTACATATGAAGTGAAGTGAGATGCCCATCTATGTATACAATGGAGGGAGATCGCTCTCTAAATATAAAATGGAGGGAGATTGCTCTCTAAATATAAAATGGTGGGAGTTCCACCTGTACATATAAAATGGAGGACGCTCACTCTCTACGTATAAAATAGCGTGTGTTCCACCTGTACATATGAAATGGATGGGATCCCACAGACACCTCTCCCATTTTAAAACACTTTTTAAAAATGTTTATACCAGAGACAGGGCCGAGTATCATCTAAGCAGAAGCACGGTCAATTATAGTCTTAACTCGTGCATTGGGGTGAGTGAGAGAAAGAGAGAGAGAGAGAGCGCGCGAAGGAGAGAGATACAAGGTTTAAATGAGACAGCAAGCTTTGAGGAGGACACAAATAGACTCCAAAGGGAGATGGACAGATGCAGAGAGAGATGGATAGGGACAGAGACCGACAAAGGGAGACAGAGGGAGAGAGAGAGATAGAGGGAAAGAGAGAAAAAGAGGGAGAGGGAGAGATAGAGGGAGAGAGAGAGTGGGAGGGAGAAACAGAGAGAGGCAGAGAAGGGGTGAGAGAGAGACAAACAGAGTCATGCAAAGAGGGAGAGAAAGAGTGATAGGGAGAGAGAGGGGGGGAGGGAGAGTTGGGGAGAATGAGATAGGGAGAGGCAGAGAGAGAGCGGGAGATACAGAGTGATAGTGGGCGAGACAGTGAGAGAGAGAGAGAGAGAGAGACAGAGAGAGGCAGAGAGAGAGAAAGACAGACAGAGAGAGGCAGAGAGAGAGAGAGAGGCAGAGAGAGAGAGAGAGGCAGAGAGACACAGAAAAGGATAGATGGTGCAAGAGAGACACAAACAGTCATGGACAGAGAGAGAAAGACAGGGTGAGGGAGGGAGAGACAGAGTGAGGGTGGTAGAGAGAGAGAGACAGGGTGAGGGAGGGAGAGAGGGAGAGACAGAGTGAGGGAGACAGGGAGAGAGCGAGTGACAGGGTGAGGGCGAGACACAGTGTGGGGGAGAGATGGAGAATGAAATAGAGAGACAGGGTGAGGGAGAGAGAGAAAGAGACTGTGTGAGGGAGTTAGAGAGAGAGACTGTGTGAGGGGGACAGGGTGAAGGAGAGAGAGAGAGACAGAGTGAGGGAGAGAGAGAAACAGTGTCAGGGAGACAGGGAGGCAGACTATGTGAGGGAGGGAGGGAGAGAGACTGGGTGAGGAAAGGAGAGAGAGAGACAGTGTGATGGAGAGAGAGTTGGACTGTGAGGGAGGGAGAGAGAGAGAGAGACAGAGTGAGAGACTGTGTGAGGGAGGCAGACTGAAGGAGAGAGAGACAGGATGAGAGAGAGAGAGAGAGTGACAGGGTGAGCGAGGGCGTGAGATAGAGAGAGGCAGGGTGAGGGAGAGAGAGAGACAGAGTGAGGGAGAGAGAGACAGAGTGAGGGAGAGAGATGGAGAGAGAAATAGAGAGACAGGGTAAGGGAGAGAGAGAGGGATAGAGAGAGGGAGAGAAATAGAGAGACAGAGTGAGGCAGAGAGAGAGAGAGAGACTGTGAGGGAGAGAGAGAGAGTGACTGTGTGATGGAGGGAGAGAGAGAGACAGGTTGTGCGAGGGAGAGAGAGAGATAGAGGGAGAGAGAGAAAAAGAGGGAGAAGGAGAGATGGAGGGAGAGAGAGAGAGACAGAGAGAGAGTGGGGCATAGAGAGAGAGAGAGACAGAGACAGAGAGAAAGGGAGAGATGGTGTGAGAGAGACACAAACAGTCATGGACAGAGAGAGAGAAAGAGTGATATGGAAAGACAGAGATAGGGCAAGACAGAGAGAGGGAGAAGCAGAGTGATAGTGGGAGATGCAGTGACAGAGAGTGATAGGGACAGAGAGAGGCAGAGAGAGAGAGAGACAGAGGCAGAGAGAGGGAGAGCATGGGGCAGAGAGAGACAGAGAGAAATGGATAGATGGTGTGAGAGAGACACACACAGTCATGGACATAGGCAGAGAAAGCAAGAGGGAGGGAAAGACAGAGACCGAGAGAGGGAGGGGGAGGGATAGACAGAGAAAGAGAGAGAAATGGAAAGACAGACAGAGAGGGAGAGGCAGTAGCAGGGAGAGGAAAGGCAGAGAGTGAGAGAGACAGAGACAGACAGAGAGAGGGAGAGCCAGGGACATTGATAGTGAAAGACAATGAGAGAGTCAGAGATGGGGTAAAGACAATGGCAGAGACAGAGAGGGAGAGACAGAAAGAGAGACAAAGACAAAGATAGAGGAAGAGCCAGTGATAGAGGGAAAGACAGAGACAGAGAGACAGAGATAGAAGGAGAGAGAGGGAGGGACAGAAAGGGAAAGACAGATGGAGGGACAGAGAGAGAGATAGACAAAGATAGAAGGAGAGAGAGAGAGGAACAGAGAGGGAAAGACAGATGGAGGGACAGAGAGAGATAGACAGAGATAGAAGGAGAGAGAGGGTGGGGCAGAGGGGGAAAGACAAATGGACGAACAGGGAGAGACAGAGATAAAAGGAGGGGGAGGGACAGAGAGAGACATAAATGGAAGGAGAGAATGGGACAGAGAGGGAGGGATAAAGATAGAGGGAGAGACAGAGTCAGAGACAGAGATAGAAGGAGAGAGAGGGAGTGACAGAGAGGAAAAGACAGGATGGAGGGAGAGCGAGGCAGACAGAGATAGAAGGAGAGAACCAAGAACCAAGAATAGTACAGCACAGGAACAGGTGATTCGGCCCTCCAAGCCTGCGCCGATCTTGATGCCTGCTTAAACTAAAACCTTCTGCACTTCCGAGGACCGTATCCCTCTATTCCCATCCTATTCATGTATTTGTCAAGATGCTTCTTAAACGTCATTATCGCACCTGCTTCCACTTCCTTCCCCAGCAGCACGTTCCAGGCACTCACCAACCTCTGTGTCAAGAATTTGCCTCGCACATCCCCTCTAAACTTTGCCCCTCGCACCTGAAACCTATGTCCCCTAGTAACTGACTCTTCCACCCTGGAAAAAGCTTCTGACTATCCACTTTGTCCATGCCGCTCATAACTTTGTAAACCTCTATCATGCCGCCCCTCCACCTCCGTCGTTCCAACGAAAACAATCCGAGTTTATCCAACCTCTCCTTATAGCTAACGCCCTCCAGACCAGGCAACATCCTGGTAAACCTCTTCTGTAACCTCTCCAAAGCCTCCACGCCTTTCTGGTAGTGTGGCGACCAGAATTGCACGCAATATTCTAAGTGTGGCTTCACTAAAGTTCTGTACAGCTGCAGCATGTGACAGAGGGAGTGACAGTGAGAGAGAGACAGAGAGAGAAGTTGAGAGAGAGGGAGTGACAGAGAGGGAAAGACAGATGGATGGACAGGGAGAGACAGAGATAGAAGGAGAGGGAGGGACAGAGAGAGACAGAAATGGAAGGAGAGTATGGGACAGAGAGGGAGGGATAAAGAAAGAGGGAGAGACAGAGATAGAAGGAGAGAGCGGGATTGACAGAGGGAAAGACAGATGGAGGGAGAGACAGAGGAAGGGAGAGACAGAGAGTGAAGGAATGAGAGACGGAGTGACAGAGAGGGAAAAACAGACTGGAGGGACAGACAGAGAGACAGAGAGAGAGGGAGTGACAGAGAGGGAAAGACAGATGGAGGGACAGAGAGAGACAAAGACAGAGTTGGAAGGAGAGAATGGGACAGAGAGAGAGGCATAAAGAAAGAGGGAGAGAAAGAGGTAGCAAAAAAGAGAGAGATAGGGACTGGGAGAGACAGAGAGAGAGACAAGGATAGAGGAAGAGCCAGTGATAGAAGGAGAGACAGAGATAGAGAGTGAGACGGAGATAGAAGGAGAGAGAGGGAGTGACAGAGAGGGAAAGAGAGATGGAGGGACAGAGAGAGAGACTGAGATAGATGTAGAAAGAGGGAGTGACAGAGAGGGAAATACAGATGGAAGGACAGAGAGAGAGAGAGAGACACAGAGATAGAAGGAGACAGAGGGAGTGACAAAGAAGGAAAGGCATATGGAGGGACAGAGAGAGAGACAGAGATAGGAGAGAGAGGGAGTGACAGAAAGGGAAAGACAGATGGAGGGACAGAGAGAGAAGGAGAGAGAGAAGGAGGGACAGAGGGATTTAGGGGGTATGGGGGGTATAAGGGGGGGAGAGGGAGAACGGGGGGGAGAGGGAGATCAAGGGGGAAAGGGAGATTGAGGGGGAGAGGGAGATCGAGGGGGAGAGGGAGATCGAGGGGGAGAGGGAGATGGAGGGGAGAGGGAGATAGAGGGGGAGAGGGAAATAGAGGGGGATAGAGGGGGTTAGAGCGAGATAGAGGATAGATGGGGATAGAGGGGGATAGAGGAAGATAGAGGGAGATAGAGGGAGAAAGAGGGGGAGAGAGAGATAGAGGTTCGAGACGGAGATATAGGGGAAGAGGGAGATAGAGAGATAGAGGGGTGAGAGAGATAGAGGGGGTGAGTGAGATAGAGGGGGTGAGTGAGATAGAGGGGGTGAGAGAGATAGAGGGGGTGAGAGAGATAGAGGGGTTGAGAGAGATGGAGGGAAATAGGGAGATGGATGGGAAGAGGGAGATGGAGGGGGAGAGGGAGATAGAGGGGAGAGGGAGATCGAGGGGGAGAGAGAGATCGAGGGGGAGAGAGAGATAGAGGGGGTGAGAGATAGAGGGTGTGTGAAAGGGGGTAGTGAACCTGAGTCCGAATGGATGGCATATGACTGGTTTGATAAAATTTCAAACCCATTGCTGCCATTTGCTTTAATTCTGTTGCTCAACGCTCTGACAGTCAGACACATTTTAGTGGCCAATCGAGTCCATAAGGGACTCAAGGGTCAGAGCAAGGGAGAGAATCACAGTGACCCCGAGATGGAGAGCAGAAGGAAATCTGTGATTTTACTCTTCAGCACTTCTGGCAACCTCATACTTCTGTGGCTGACACATGTCATATGTTTCTTATATTATACCAATACAGGAATAAATCCCAAAGGTAATATTTCTTCATATATCTTTCAACAAGTCGGATATATGCTGATGAATTTAAGCTGCTGCACAAACACGTTTATTTACGGAGTTACTCAGTCCAAGTTCTGAGAGCAGGTCAGGAGTGTAGTGAAATATCCGGTTGCATCAATTATTCAACTAATGAATAAATAATACAGCTGAGAGCAGACCAGAGATGTGTCCCAGTTTTTTCCATTCCATGAATGTAATATTTATCCATAGACATTCATCAACTGAATAACATCAGGAATTGCTGGGGATCTGAAAATACCCCCAGAGGTGCTGGCGGGGTACCCTATATATTTAGGACACGGCCCTACTTCTGAATGACAGAGGAGTAGATACATGACTAAGCGGATAAGGTGCAAGAGGTGACTGAGGGAGGACTGGAATGAAAAGCACTGGATGAGTAATACGAAAAAAGCTAAAGAGCTGTGAAAAATGGCAAGAAGTGACAGACAGCTGGAGGATTGGATCTATACTGGCATGATGTATCTCACACACATAGGAGCAGCAGTCCAAGGGCAAGGGGATATTCGGAGGATAAAGGCGGATGAGCTGGAGGAGAGTTACAGTTTCCCTGCAGGGCAGGAGGGGAAGCAACATCCACAGTCTCTCTTCCCATTGAACTGATTCAATTCCCAGCTCCTCATATCTGCTCAGAAAGAAAAACACATGTTCTACCAAATACAGAATGTAACAGATGTTGGAAATCCTATTGTGTCAATTCACTGCCGTTTTTCATTGTTGGAAACGCTCTATGGTGTCCATCTCATTCTATACAGCCTCGCAACCCCCAGCATCCCGGCCCAGTCCCTGTCGCCTATCTCTCTGCATCCCCAAGTCAGAGGGTGGGAAGTGGGAGGGGTGGATTCCAGGCTGGACAAGCCCAGCGAAGGGGCTCGGGTAGTGAGATAGAACCTGTGACGAGGGAGCAGGACTCGGATCTGCACAGGGGCTGACAGTGCCGGTGCCTCAGCTTGGTGACTTCTCGGATGGACAGGGCTAAGTACCTTCGTGATCCCCATGTCAGCTGATATTGTTAACTGTTCTATCGCCTGCCTCTGTTACTGTCCCTCTCTCCTTCAAATATGCTGCTCATCACCCCTCCCCTCAAAAACAACTCTTGTCAGCTCTGCCCTTGCAAACTACCGCCCCATCTCCAAACCCCCTTTCCTCTCCAAGTCCTTGAACGTATTGCTGCCTCCTAAATCCGTGCCGATATTTCCCGGAGCGGAGCTTCACGCTAAAATCCCTCCAATCTATTTTCCCCCCTTGCCACATTACTGAAACCGCTATTAAAAATGTCACAAATGACATCCTAGGTGACTGGGACAAAGGTAAACTTTCCCTCCTTGTCCTTGTTCACCTGTCTGCAGCCTTTGACATGGTTAACCACACCATCCTCCTCCAAACCTTCTCCACTGTCGTCCAGCTGGGTCGGACGGCTCTCAGCTGGTTCCATTCTTATCTGTCTAATCGCAGCCAAAGAACCACTTGCAATGGATTCACTTCCTATTCCCACACAATTACTTCTGGTGTCCCCAGGGATCTGTCCTTGGCTCCCTCCTATTTCTCATCTACACGCTGCCCCTCAGCCAAATCATCCAAAAACATAGCATTGGTTTCCACATGCACAGTGATCATACCCAGTTCTCCCTCACCAACACCTCTCTCGACTGTCTGTAAATTTATCAGTCTGTTTGACTAACATCCAGTACTGTATGAGCAGAAATTTCCTCCAATTATATCTTTGGAAATTTCAAGCCATTGTCTATGGTCCCACACAATCTGTTCCCTCGCCACCAACTCCATTCCTCTCCTGTTCACAATCTTGGTGCCTCTATGACCCCGAGATAAGCTTCGAACAACACATCAGCACCATCATGAACACCATCCATTTCCACCTCCAAAACATCACTCGGCTCTGTTCCTGTTTCAGCTCATCTGCTGCTGATCCCACATCCCTACCTTTGTTACCTCTAGATTTGACTATTCTAACACACTTCTGGAAGGCCTCCCACATTCGACCCTTCATAAACTTGAGGACATCAAGCCCTGTGCTGCCATGTGTCCTTGCACGCACAAAATCCCGTTTACCTATAACCACTGTGCTCACTGACCTACGTTGGCTGCTGGTCCAGCAACTTCTGAATTTTAAAATTCTCATCTTCGGTTTCAAAACCCTCATGGCCCCATCACGCCCTACCACTGTAATCTCCTCCAGTCCCTACCACTCTGCCGATATATGGAACCAGCGTGAGGGTCTGCATCCTTCGCTATCTCTTTAACCTCATCCAATGTTTGCAAACATACCTATCTCTGTAACTTCCTCCAGCCCCTGCAATCCTCCTTATCTCTGAAACCTCTTTCAGCCTCCACAACCTTCCCTATCTCTGTAGCCGCCTCAAGCAACTACAACCCTCCCAATCTCTGTAATCTCCTGCAACCCCTACAACGCTCCTTATCTCTGGAACCTCATGCAGCCGCAATAAACCGCGGGATCAATGGAATCTCCTGCAACCCTTAAAAAAATTCCCTATGTCCTCAGCCTCCGCCAGCCCCTACAAGCATCCCTATCTCTGTAACCTCCTCAAGTCCAACAATTCACCCATTCTCTGCAGCATCCTCTGGACTCTACAAACCTCCCAAACTCTGTAACCTGCCCCCACCCCTAGAACGCTCCCCATCTCTGTAACTTCCCAAGTCCTTTCAAACTTCCATATCTCTTTAACCTCATCCAGCGTGTGCAAACTTCCCTGTCCCAGTAACCTTCTCCAGCTTCGACAGCACTCCCTATTTCTGTAACCTTTCCAAAGTCCTTACAAACTTCCCGATCTCTGTAAACTCCTAAAGTCCTTACAACCTGCCCGATCGCTGCAAGCTGCTACAGCCCATACGATCCTTCCTGTCTCGGTATCTCCCTTCCACCCTACAACCATCATCACCTCAGCAACCTCTGACAACGCTTCCAAATCTATATCTGTCAGCTCCAGCAGCTGCTACAAGCCTGCCTCTCTCTGTAACCTCCTTCAGTCCCGACAACCCTCCCTATTTCTGTAAACTCCACCTCTCCCACATTCCTACCTATCCCCGTCGCATCCTCCAAACCCGACAACCGTACCTATATCTGCAACCGCCTCCAGCACTACAAACCGTTCGATCTGTAACCTCCTCCAGCCCCTAAACCCTTCCCTGTCTCTATATTCTCCTCCAGCTCCGAAAAGCCACCCTATTTCTGGAACCTCCTGAAGCCCCCATAACACTCTTATCTGTATAACATCCTCCATCCCCGAAATCCCTGCATATCTCGGCAACCTTCCCCCGCTCCTGCAATCCTTCCTATCTCTATAACCTCCTCCAGCTTCTGCAACCCTTTGTGATCTCTTGACTCCTCCAATTCCAATCTCTGATTCATGCCTGATTGTAAACACTTCAAGATTGTGGCGGTGCCTTTAGTTTCTGAGCCGTCAAACGCTGGAATTCCTTTCCTTAACTTCTCCGCCTCACTCTTTCCTCCTTTAAGACGCTGAAAACTTCCACTTCGACCAAATTCTTCCTCACCTGTCCCTCAAAAGTCTTTATGTGACTCGCTGTCAATTTGTTTTTGATAACGCTCCTGTGAAGCAACTTGTGACTTTTTACTACATTAAAGGTTTATAAGAAAGAAAGATATTGTTGCTGAAATAGATCTCTGATATGCCGGTCATTACTGAACCATTGCTACAAGCTGGTCATGATTGAGATTTCGGAAGGTAGAGATTAGCTAAACTAAACAGTTGTATGATGGGATTGGGGAATTAATAATTGGAAACCAGGAAATAACAGAGACTTTAAACATGGAAAAGACAGATAAAATCTCAAGAATAGTAGAGAATTAAGGTGCAAAAGGAAGGGAAGAACTTAAAGCAATCGCTATCTCTAGAGAAAAAGTACGATGAAGACGTATGGGAGTAAAGGCCGACAAGTTCCCTGGACCAGATGCCCTGCGTCCCAGCGTCTTTAAAGAAGTGAATTCAGAGAGAGTGAATGCATTGGTTGTAATCTTCCGAAATTCCCTCGGTTCTGAAAAGTTCCCTGCGGATTGGAAAACCCCAAGTGTGAAACTCCATTCAAGAAAAGAGGTAGGCAAAAATCAGGAAACTATAGGTCAGTTAGCCTAACATCTTACATTGAAAAAATGCTGGAATCCATCATGAAGGAAGTAGTAGCAGGATATTTAGAAAATCATAATACAATCAAGCAGAGTCAACATAGTTTTATGAAGGGGATATCTTGTTTGATAATTTTATTTGAGTATGTAACAAGCAGGGTGGATGAAGGAGAACCTGTAGATATTGTGTGTTTGGATTTCAAAAAGGCATTCGGTATGGTGCCATATATAACGTTACTGCACAAAATATGGTGATGGGAGTTATATATTAGCATGGATAGAGGATTGGCTAACTAACAGGAAACAGATAATCAGAATAAATGAGACATTTTCAGTTTGTCAAACTGTAACCATTGGAGAGCCACAGGGATCAGAGCTGAGGCCTCAACCATTTACAATATATATTAATAACTTGGATGAAGGATGAGTGCATTGTAACCACATGTTCTGTCAATACAGAGATAGATTGGAAAGCAAGTTGCGAGGGGGATATAAAAAGCAAGCAAAGGAGATAGATATGTCAAGTGAGTAGGCTGAAAATTGGCAGATGTAGTACTATATCGCACAATGTGAAGTTGCCCACTTGGTGGGAAGAATAAAAAAGCAGAATACTATTTAAATGCAGAATGCTGCGGTACAGAGGGATCTGGGTTTCCATGTACATGAATCACAATATGTTAGCATGCAGGTACAACAAGTAATTTGGAAGGCAAATTGAATATTGGCCTTTATTAAAACGGAGATGGAGTATAAAACTAGGGAAGTCTTGGAACAGCTGTACATGTAATTAGTGAGAACGCACCGAGAGTACTCTATGCAGCTTTGGACCCCTTATTTAAGGAGGGAATATTTGCATTCGAAGCAGTTCAGAGGATGTTCACTCGGTTGATTCCTGGGATGGAGGTGTTCTCATCAAGGAAATGTTCAGCAGGTTAGGCTTATACTCACTAGAGTTCAGGAGAATGAGAGGTGATCTCATTGAATCACATAATAATCTGAGGCAGCTCAACAGGGCAGATGCTGAGAGGATGATTCCCCGGTGAGGGAAGCTAGAACAAGGGGGCACAGTTTCAAAATGAGGGGTCTCCAATTTAAGGTGGAGATGAGAAACATTTTCTTCTCCCAGAGGGTCGTTAATCCTTGGAATTCTCTTCTTCGAAAAGCCGTGAAGGCTTGATCATTGACCATATTCAAGGCTGAGTTATGCAGATTTTTGATCTGAAAGAGTGTCAAGGGTTATGGGGCAGACAGCACAATGGAGTTAAGGCCACAATCAGATCAGCCACAATCTTATTGAATGATGGAGCAGGTTCGAGGGGCCGAATGGCCTGCTCCTGCTCCTATTTCTTATTTTCATAGAATGGATTGGTAAACTTGGTATTGTGGTAAACTATGAGCAGAATTGCAACAGATGTCAGGAGGACACTGGTGAAATGGGCAGACACAGGGCCGAGGAAATCTAATGCAGTGAAGTGTGAAGTGATTCATTTAGATAGGAAGAGTGAAGATAAGCAAAATTGTGGTAAATGCGACAATGCTAACGGGGGTACATGAACAGAGAGAGCTGCGCTTGGAAATACACACATGGATTTACGTGACAGGACAAAGTGACAATGCTATGAAAGAAGCATACAGGATCCTGGGCCTTACTAATGGAGTAATAGAATGCCAAAGCAAGAAAGTTATTTCTGAACCTTTATAAAACAGTGGTTAGGCCCCAGCTGGAAGATGGTGTCCAATTCTGGGCACCACACTGAAGGACAAATGTGAAACACATTGGGAGGATGCGGCAGGAGATTTACCAGAATGGTACCGGGCATTAGAGACCAGTTATGTGGAGAGACCGAAGAAGCTCTGGTTGTTCTCCTTAGAGCAGAGAAGGTTACAGGGAGATTTAATCGAGGTGTCTTTTCTGAGAGAAAACAAGAAACAACGGTTTCACCTGGTTGCAGGTTTGATCACAGGAACCTCAGATTTAAGGTGAGTTACACAGCGAGTTGTAGTGATCTAGAACACGCTGCCTGAAAGGGTGGAGGACGCAGATTAAGTAGCAACCTTCAAAAGCGAATTGGAGAAATACTTGAACAGGAAATATTTGTGGGGTTCGGGGAAAAGACCAGCGTACGTGGAACTAATTGGACAGATCTTTCAAAGAGCCAGCACACGCACAATGGCAAGAATCCTTCTGTTCTGTTTGCTTCCATGACTCGAGAGCCAGATATCCAAGATTGCTGACGACGCAAAGATCGGTGCCTTAGAAAGTAGTGCAACATGAGCATAAAATTAAAGATGCATTAATAGATCAAGTGAACGGGTGAAACTGTGGTCAATGGATTTCAACACAGGTCAGAATGAGGTCACTCATTTTGGACTGAAACGGGATGCTTCAGTATTTGGTGAGAATGTTGAGCCAGTGAAATTTTGCCCCAGTGGGATGAGTAAATACTATATGACTTTATTACAACAGTAATGTACCGTGTGTACTGTAAATATGGACTGAAATAACTGAAATAACAATGTAACTGATCCATTTTCAGCTGAAAACTATGACTACAGTTATACCGGCTTTCCTGTGAGAATGTACATAAGACACGATGGGATGAAGTCAAAGTGGCCACTGTTGAATTTGCTGGCTTGATCTTTGTGGGAACACAAGGGTTAAGTAAATTCAAAGTATTAAATGGTCAATTGACTTGTTTAAGTAAAAACTCAACAGAAATGGGTCTGGAATGTCCTATGTCTGCATTCCTACTCCTACATCTACTCTGTCCGGACCCCTCATGATTTTGAACACCTCTATCAAATCTAAACTCAAGTTCTTCCATGGCATGATCAATCCGAAGGTCCTTCCAAAGATAAGAATTCAGCAGGTCAGTTCAGTTCAGCAGTTGCAGTATTAAACGCTCCTTGTTTTCCCCACGATGAACACAGCAGATCAATAAGTTTTTGTGAAAGAATAAAAACCTTTTATTTTTTAATCTTCATTAAGGAATTAATTTGGCTTGAAGCATTTTCGAAGTTTGCGAGAGATACTACACATGGTTTAAATTGACTTGGAGTGCTCTCCCATTTCCTTCACGTGCTGTAACAGTCTGTCAACTGAACAAACCAGATTTTTGCCAGCTAGTTCCAATGTTAAAACGGATACATTGAATCTCTGTTCTCTCTCTCTGCATGGTTGTTGCCTGGCAACCAGAATGCACTTTGGCTCACAGTTTCTGGACCTTGCTGCCTTAACAATGTAATAACCTTTATGGCCTGAAAGGTGCACTGCAACATTTCCCGAGGAGATAGAAAAAAAACACAGGGCATAACACTATTCAGTTGTTGTATGCTGTCAGTTTTTTCTGTGCTGTTTCCTGTGTAGACTTGCTTTATTTCGTAAATAATCTTTTAATATGTGTGTTATGTATGACAGAATAGAAACTCTGTCGTACCTCAAAGGTTGCTGTTTGAAGTTTGGGGAAATATTGACTGGCATTTTCCATCTAAATCTCTGTCGCTTTGTTTCTGTATTCCCTCTCCTACATTCGCTTTCTGCCTCTCCCTCCCTCCCGCTCTCTGTCCTTCTTTTGCTGTCCGTCCCCCTGGCAGCAGGAGTAGGCCGTACGCCCCACTTGCCTGCTCTTCTCTGGTGTACAGGACATTTGTTGCACCTCTTCTGAGGAACGTACATCCTTCCATAGGACTGGAATCCAAAACTGTACAGAGTAGTCCGGGTGTGATCTCACGAATAGTCTATACAATTGCAGTATCACTTCCTTACTTTTGCGTCCCAAACCACTTGGAATAAAAGCCAACGCCCCATCTTTGGTAGAAGTTTGGAACTCACTTCGGCAAACGGCAATTGGTGCTCAGTTACTTGTTAATCTTTCATCTGAGATTGATAGATTTTTGTTTATCAAAGCTACTAACCGATATGGGGCAAAGTGGGTGTATGGAGTTAGATCACAGATCTCACATGATCTCATTGAATGCTGCAACAGGATTCAGGCATTAAATGGATTATTTATATTCCGATGTCATTTGCCAAATATCCTTATGTTAATTTCTGTCTCTCGGCCATGCTCTCTCCATCTCGCTGCAACTCCTGATCTGACTGTTTGTCTGTCTCCCTGCCTGCCTCTCTCTCTCTCTCTCTCTCTCTCTTCGTCAATCTCTGTTTCCCTCACCCACCCCTGTCTCAGAGCATCTCTAAAATTCCAGAAACATCAGTTAACCACTTGAAGTTTGCTCATGGTGACCATATTTATACAAATACAGCACTGGGAAATGTATTAGAGAGACAGTTTCCCCATGATGGGGAGAATTTTCCTACTCGTCATCTGGCCCACAAAGAGGGAAGCGTAATGGGAGAGCAAGGATGGGTTGGGAGGTAATGATGCAACGATAACTTTGGAGAGATAATGGTGGCGCGGTATTGGGTGAGGAGGCAATGGGTGACGTGCAATGGGCGGTCTAATGGGCAGGTTCTTGGCCATGTGTAAAGGGGGGGCGATAGTGGGGAGGAGCAATAGGTTGGAGTAATGGGGTTGGCGAATGGGAGAGAAGAAATAGGGGAAGGGGAATTCAGAAGGGAGAATGGAGAAGAATTAAGGGTGAGGTAATCGCGTTTGGGGAAATGGGAGTTGTAATTGGAATGAGTAATGGAGGCAGGAATGTGGCAGATGGTAACGAGAAGGGAAATGGACAGGCATAATGGGGAGGGGTAAAGAGTAGAGGTAATGAGGGGGAGAATCAGGGAAAGATTTGGGGGTATTGCGTGAGTGCAAGTGGGGAGGGGGAATAAGTTGTGCTGTAATGGGAGGGGCGATGGAGAAGGGTTTGCATTGGGTAATGGGGAGGGGGAATGGGTAATAGGAGGGCTAATGCATGGGGAAGGGGGTGGGTGTAGGTGGTGGAATGGGTGATGGGGAGGGTTAGTAATTGGGGTTAAATGGGTAATGGAGGCTAGGGAGGGAAATTAGTGAGATGGAGTGGGGAGGCCAGATGGAGAGGAAGAATGGGTGGGAGAACAGGCGAGGGGGAATGTGTAATGCAGAAAGTGGGAATAGGAATGAAGATGGGGTAATGGAGGAGAAACGGTGGCTTGGTTTCACCACCTGTCCTGAAGAGGGCACTCTGTATCGCCTGCTGACCGCTTTACCTCCGGTCTTGCAATCGTCACCTCTTACCTGCCGCCCCACTGCTCATTGGCGCTTGTGACCACCCCGACCCTCCCCTCGCTCCAGCCAATGCATTTCCTGTCATCCAGCTCTCAGTCACCTCTTGCCATTGGGGATAAATATTACATTCATGGGCTGCTTTCAGTTGTTTTGTTTATTAATTAATTGAATAATTGATGTAACTGGATATTTCAATGCACTCTTGACCTTTTCTCTGAACTTGGACTGAGTCACCCCATAAATAAAAGTGTTTGTGCAGCAATTCAAATTCATTAGCAAAGCTCCAACTTGCACAAATATGTATTCAGAATCATTGTAATCCTTGGGATTTTTTCCTGAAATGATATAATATAAGAAATGCATAACATACACCAACCACAGAAGTATGAAGCTGCCGGATATGGAGAAGAGTAAAATCATGGACTTCCTTCTGACCTCCATCTCTGGGTCACTGTGATTCTCTCCCTTGCTCTGACCCCTCAGTCCCTTACGAACTCGACTGGCCACTAAAATGTACCTAACTGTCAGCGCATTGAGCAGCATAATTAAAGCAAATGGCAGAAATGGGGTTAAAACAGTATCAAACCAGTCAAATCCCATCCATTGTTGCTCTTTATAATAGCTTGGCTTCGTATAACAGCCCCATGGCACATTGTTTATTATCCATCCAGGTTCAACAGCAAAGTAGAAGGGGACATTTTTTAAAAGGAGCAAAATGCAGGTTGTTGCTAGAACCCCATTAGCAGTTCTCTCAGTGCAGTATTTTGCTTTTAGCTTCTGGCAACAAATGGCCACACAGCGATCAAAGGAGAAAGTGACAGTGAACCAGACAGAACAGTCTCCGGCTGCGCGACGGAGGACAAGGATAACATTGCACACAGGGTTGATGTTCAGGAACGATCCCGGGAAATAAAAATCACGGATACTATTGAATATGAACTTGATGATAGTGACCAGTAGATCCGCAGTTGCCATGGCCACCAGGTAGCGAGTGGTGCAGGCGGAGAGGCCGCATTTCCCCCGGGACAGGATCACAATGGCCAGTAAATTAACTGTAAGAGAGAGAAGGGAAAAAGAGACAGGAAATTGCTGATCAAAAATTCTCCGTGTGTGAGCAAGGTTGAGGGCGTGTCACATGTTAACATTTTCCAAATCTCATCCCGACCCCAACCCATATCCATTCACTTCCGTGTTTAGTTCATAGTTCATAGATACAGCACTGAAACAGGCCCTTCGGCCCACCGAGTCTGTGCCTACCAACAACCACTCACTTATACTAATCGTACATTAATCATAATATCCTGCTCTCAGGAGACTAGTTGGCAATCTAAAAAAAATTAATGAGGCTTGAAATGGCTAATTTAATCTGTTTTAGAGGCTTAACTCTCACTATCGAGGTTGCTCAATGCTAACCACACCCGGAAATGGCGATCAGAACCGTCCCTCGCCCCTCCCACTACCCTTGGATCAAACCACTCTCCATAATCATCACATTACCAGAATCAGCCCCATCCCGGGCATCGGGCCCTCCCCTCGTTAGTACTTTCCATCGGATCAGCCAGCACCCCATGATCTGATACCAGCTGAGGATTTGAATCGACCCAATTAGGAATTACTGACCAACCCCACAGTTTGACCTGCTCTTCCATCCTGCCTGGGATGAGACAGTCCCCCCCGTCCCTCTCCCTCCATGACCTGGGAAGCATACAACACTCCAGGGTAGAAGATCCCTCTCCGGGGTTTGGCGTTCGATACCCATCGATCTGAAATCTCACCAGTCTCTCCAGCTACACAGTTGGGGGTTAGAAACCCACGTTATAAAAAGACCCGCAAACTATGTGGTCACGGTTTGGACCACCCTCGACCTGACCTGCCTGGGAGCCAAGCCGAAAGTCAGGGATAGTAGAGTCAGTATTGAGCTAAGTCTCTGAATCTTCGCTCCCCAGCGAGATCACTGTTACCATCCAGGCCAAAGTTTTGGAGCAATAAAAAATTACTGGAACTGTTATAAATCTGATAAAAGTAGAAGAATCTTGAAATCACTTCTCAGGTCAGGCAACACCTGTGGAGAGCAAAATAGTTAATGTTTCTGGCCTGGATCCTCCCATCACATCTGGACGGTATTTGGGATTATCAGTTTTAAAGCAATGACCGAGCCAGTGAAAGGTGGGATATTGAGGGAGGAAAAAACAAATGGGAAGGTCTGTGATCGGATGGAGGGCAGAACGGGTTCAATATCAAAAGGGATGAGGGTGCAAGGCGAGTGGGACAATTAAAGAAACAGGTTCAGTCCAGAGGAGATGTAAAGGGCAACATGAGAGTTGCAGAGGGGAGGAAAATCTGGCAAAGAGTAGAAAGCTCCAGTGGATAAGTGACTGAGTAGAGTGGGTAGACCCCACGGGTGTGGAGCAGCCTGCCAGATGTGTACCAACTGAGATGCCTAAGAAAGAGCCTACATCCCCCTTCACTCCCATTGACTCTAGTGTAGCCATCTCCCATTGCCACCGCAGGCCATCCGAGAAAAAGCAAGCAATAGGTATAATCTGAAGGTTTTGAACCTCACTGTTGATTTCTAAAGGCAATAGCATGCTGACTTGAAAAATCTGGTACTGTTCCTCATTAAGATTCAATGGAGGAGTGTAGGACTTTGAGGCTAAAGATGACAGAGTGGAAATGCAATATTATTTGCCCACCAGGGTACAGGTTGGAGGTTCTTGCAGCCTTTGTCGATGACAGCAGAGGTTGCACGGAGAAAGAGTGAACTGGTGACAGCACAGTGGTATGCGGGAGTTTGGGGAGGGGGGGTTGGTTGGTGTGGGGGGTGCGCATTCAAGTGGGGGAGGAGTTTATAAAGGATGTAGCAATAGAAGGGGGCAGTAGGGTTGCGGGATAGATCATGCTATCTGCAGCCAACTGTGTGAATCCCGAAGGCTGCTTTATCTGCCTGGGGACTGGGTTAAGGATGTCTCCTCTGGGCTGATGAGGAACATGGAATGGGAGGGGAAAGATCCAGTTGCCGTGGTACACAAAGGTACAAATGACATAGCTTTCTCTTCTAAGAAAGAGGTTCTGCTAATGATGTAGAGGTGGTTAGGGGCTAAATTGAAAAGCAGAACCACTGAAATAGTGAACGGTGGATTGCTACCTGAGCCACGAACACATTGGCATTGGTTAAATAAGATTAGAGAATTAATGTGTGGCTCAAAGGTTGGTGTGGGAGAAATGGGTTTCAATTCACGGGGCACTGGCACCAGTACTGCGGAAAGATGGATCTGTTCCATTGGGATGGGCTTCAATGCACTGCACTAGGAATAGTGTACTGCCGAATTGTATAACTAAGGCTGTGGAGAGAGTGTTATAATAAATAGTGGTGGCAGTGGCATGGGTTCACATGAAGGGAAATTTAGAAAGTTAAAAAGAAAGGACAATGCATTTGTGCAGGGTAGCGATATACGCAACGATAATCGTGCGACAGAAAGGGTCAGAGCGTACAAGCATAAGAGTGCACAATCAAATAAGGTCAGAGCCGGGACAAATATTTTAAAAAGCCATAATTGAAGACTCTTGATCTGAATTCATGCAGCATTCACAACAAAATGGATGAATTTATAGCACAAACAGAAATAAATGGGTATGCCGACTCTTTATTTGTTAACACAGCTCTGTACAGCTTGTGTTTGTGTATTTAGTCAGTCCCTGATTTAAGGCTGGGGGTTTACATGTTCTGGGACGTTATACCTAGGCTAAATAAACAAAGCGTCCTGTGACTGAGAGAAACCAAGCAGACAGGTTTTTTTATTGGAGACATGTGATTGGAGTTTAAGTTTCAGTTTTCCTCAAGGAAAGCCTACAGAGAGTTAAACCATCTAAAACCTAGGTACTTTTTATAAAAGGGCTCTCAGGATTGTGCACGTCTGCAGCGGTTGTTTAAGGGAGCCTGGACTGCGGGATGGCCGTTGGTGAATGCCTTTCTGCAACTGTCTTTTGTGACTGGAAATGTTATCGGTGAGGCTACAGCACCAGGATTGTAGTGAGGAAACAACAGAAATTCTGAAAGGATGCACAGTTTTTGTCGAGATGATACCCGTGGGGTTCAGATTGCAGAGAATCTGCCAACAACTGGAAACCAATCTTGCATCTTGGGGAGATGGTTAATCGAGACCTACTTGAAATATTCAAAGACTTGAAGGAGTTTGAGAATTTTCAACGCCACCTTGTTGATAAAACTGCCAAAGGACTTGTAAGAATTATTATTGTTGCATCTGCTAATTAATGTGTATTCTCGCCACAATACATAAGGTCATAGTTTGGTAGACCTAAACCGAGTTCAGGAGCCTGGAAGTCTTCGAATACACATATGGTAGGTATGCAAAAAGAAGGTGATGTTGCAGAGCAGGAGGATCAAGTGTGGCACTCAGTCTGAGAGCAAGAAAAACAGCACAAGGAAGCTAAGAGTAAAAGGGCTGCATGTATGCTTCCAGTCCAATAGAAAAAAAAACAAAGTCAGAAATTCACAAGTTACTTTTATGGTTGATGCAGCTACAGCAGTGTCTGTTATCACAAAATGCGTGGACAAGAAGTCCCTAAGTCACATTCAGTTACGAAAAAGTTGTGCAAATCTGACCAGCTACTCCAATAACATTATTCGTGTGTTAGGTGAAGTTAGTGGTAGAACGATATACGATGATGGATGCATCCTATTACTTGCCAGTAATAGCAGTAATATTGATTAGCATTTAGCGGGGTAAGGTTTATTGCAGGAGAAAGTGTTGTTAACTACTGGATAGAAGATTGGCAGGGCTGATGCGACATCCAGAGTGCCCATCCTCTGCTGCATGGGAACTCCAGGGCATTCCGTGTTCTGGATAAGATTTTATTCTGGCAGTTGTGTCAGTTACAGCAGCTTAGGTTCTGTGGTTCGAAACTAGAGCAGCAGCTGGTGTCATGGCAGTGCATCTGTGATGTTGAGAGCTTCATCGGTAGCGCATTTATAGAGGTGGTCACCTGAAACCTAAGAATGTGAAGGGAGTCAGGGAATGGGTGATCACCAGACATTCAAGATGAAATAGGAAAGTAGTGCAGGAGTCCCCTGAGTTCATCCCACTCTCCAATCAGTATTCAGTTCTGAATACTGATCAATGTAATGGTTTATCTGCGAAGTGCAGGTAGGTAGAAATAGAATACTCAGCATTTAGGAAGCAAGGTTAGGACCTCAAAACTAGTAATCTCCAGATTACTCCCAGTACCACGCGCAAGTGAAATAGGAGCATAAAGCAGATGAATGCGTTGGTGGAAAGACAGTGCAGGAGGGAGGGCTTTAGATTCTTGGAACATTGGGACGCGAACTGGGGGAGGTGGTGCCTGCACAGTCCGGACGGTTTGCACCTAAATAGAGCCTGGACAGATTTTCTTGCGGGTGACTTGCTAGTGCTATTGGGGAGGATTTAAATTAACGTGGAAGGGCTGTGGGAACAAGGTCAGTAATATACGGGATGAATAGCAAGGTGCAAAGGATATTAGGAGAGATAGATAACACTAGAGTAGGGAATAGTAAGTTATTACGTGAGGTCGGAGTAAGGAAAAATGTAATAAAGTCTGAATCAGAGTTACTGTGTATGCCTGTGAATGCACAGAGGCTGGTAAATACATTTGGTGAGTTTCAGGCGCAGTTTGCCATTTGGAAATATGATGTGGCTGCAGCAGAGACCTGGCTCAATGAAGCGTAGGATTGGGTGTTAATAATTCCTTGATACAGGGTGTTCAGAAAAAATAGGAAATGAAGAAAAGTGGGACTGTAGGTGGTATTGATTAAGGACAGCATTGCAGTGCTTGAGAGACAGGATGTCCCAGAGGGATCAAGGGCATAAAATATTTGGTGAGAGTAGCAGAAGAAAATACTTCCAACTACATTGTTCCATGTAGTCTGTAGACCACCAACGAGTGGAAAGGATGTAGAGGAACAAATTTGCAAGGGGATTACAGACAGGTGCAAGAATTAATTTGAATATATAATGGGCGTTTTTAATTATCCAAATATTGACTGGGCTAGTACTCGTGTAAAGGTCAGCAGAAGGGCTAGGGTTCTGTGTGTGTGCTTCGAAAAATGTTCCACAGCAGTATGTTTGGAACATTGGGACTGGAACTGGGGGAGGTGGTGCCTGAACAGGCCGGACGGGTTGTCCAAATAGTATTGTTAAACGAGAAAGGAAGCACTGCTCGAGCTGGTTCTTGGGACTGAGGTGTGCCAAGTGGATGAAATACCAGTAGGAGAACATTTAGGGAACATTGCATCACAAGTTCTGAAGAAGGGTAGCTGACCTGAAACGTTAACACTGCTTCTCTCCCCTCAGATGCTGCCAGACCTGCAGAGCATTTCCAGCATTTCTTGATTTATTTCAGATTTCCAGCATCCGCAGTATTTTGCTTTTATTGTATTATAAGGTTTGGGTTAGCAACGGAAAATAACAAAGAACAATCAGAGCAGGAATAATTAACTGGGCCAAGGCGATTTCAATCTGGTCGGAGTAGATCTGGGCCAGATTATTTGGGATCAAATGTTGGCAGGAAAAACGATACCTGAACAATGGGCTACCTTCAGAGCAGAGATATTTCGGGGACAGTCAAGATATATTCCCCCGAAAGGGGAAGATAAGGCAAACCAATCCAGAGCTCCCTAGATGACAAAAGACATAGAGTTTAAGATAAAGAAGAATAAAACTGCTTCGGCCGGATGTCAGGTGGATAATACAATGGAGAACCACGCCGAATAAAGAAAGTTCAGATGGGAAGTGAAAAAGCAAATAAGAAAAGCAACCAGAGAGTATGAAAAGAGACTGGAAGCTCATATAAATGGAAACCCAAAGACTACTATAGACATAAATATAAAATGGTGGTAAAAGAAGAGGTTGGTCGCTCAGGGACCAAAGAGGGGATTTACACATTTGACAGGAGGCACATACCTGAGGTATTAAATAAATAATTTTAATTTGTCTTTACCAAGGAAGAAGATATCTCACAGGTCACGGAGAAGGAGGAGACAGTTAATACACTAGGAGGTATTGGATAGTTTTTTTTTTACATATAGTTGATAAGGCACCAGGACCTGATGAGATGCATCCAAGGATATTGAGGGAAGTGACAGTGGAAATTGAGGAGGCACTCTCCATAATTTTCCAGTCTTCCAGTGAGTCAGGGGTGGTGACTGAAGAATTACAAATGTTATAACTTTGTGTCTAGTGTGTAAAGTTAAGCCTAGTAACTGCAAGCCAATCAGTTTAACCTCGATGGTGTGGAAAATTCGAAAACTATACTTGGGGAGAAAAATAATACTATTTGAACAAATGCAGATTAATTGAGAGACATACGATCATTAAGGGGATTGACAAAGTTGATGTAGAGAGGAAGTTTCCTCTGGTAGGGCAGTCAAGAGCAAGAGGTCTTAGTTTTAGGATAAGGGGCAGTAGATTTAAAACAGTGATAAGGAGAAATCATTCTCTCAAAGGGTCGTGAGTCTGTGGAATTCACTATTCCAGATTGCAGTCTGTTGCCGGAATATTGAACAAATTTTAGGAGGAGATAGGCAGATGTTTAATTAGTAAAGGGTTGAAGGGTTCTGTAGAACGAGCAGGAAAGTGGAGTTGAGGTCGACATGAGAACAGTCATGATCATATTGAAGGATGGAGCAGGCTCGAGGGGCTGAATTGTCTACTGCTTCTCATTCAAGATGAGGGGCATTTTTTTTTACAATGGACAATTTAGCTATCAACTCATAAGTCTTTGGTATATGGAAGGAAATCGGAGCACCCAGAGAAAACCCACGCATTCATAGGGAGAACTTGCAAACTCGGCACATGCAGGACCTAAAACAGAACCTGGGTCACTGGAGTTGCGAGGCTGTGGTGTCAGTCACTGCGTCACTAACAGTGCAGGGCCAGCTCTACCAGCAGCACCGCTTCAGAGACGGGCTTGGATTTTTGCGGCCCATCAGTTATATTGTATTATATTAAATATTTTAAGTAGCCAAGCATGCAAATATGGATGTCCTTTCGTGATGTCCTGTGATGACTGATTCATTTTTAGCAAATGAGTTACCTATGAATTACTTTACAAACACCAATAACATGTCAGTGTCTGTCAGAGAAATTTCTGAAGAAACTCGCAAGCAAGCGGTGTTCATTAAAGTCTTATATTATGTCATGAATGGCTGGTCTAAAGAGTATTTTGTTTTGATCCATAGCTATAACAAGTGGACAAAAGTCTGTTAATGCCGAATACCACAAGTGCCAAAACTGTTGAAGCTTTGAGACGTTGCTATGCAATTTATGGGTTGCCAGAGTGATTGGTGTCAGGTAATAGTCCACAATTGACATCAGAAGATTTTAAATATTTCTGAGTAATTATGGAGTCAAACATACACTAATGCTACTATATCTTCCAGCATCGAATGGTACTGCAGAAAGAAATCCACATATTGTGAAGAGGTCTTTGTAGAAGTATATGCTAGGTTACAGGCTAGAGAGTAATTTCCATGCTTCTCTTCAACATAGGCTAGACAATTTTCTGTTCCCTTACAGGATAAAACCACAGTCTACAACATGCTGCTCACCTTACGAGTTCGTGTTTGAACACATTCCGAATATGAAGGCTAGTTTGCTTCAGCCTGACGTCAATAGAAGAGTAAAAGAAAAGCAAAACAGAGTGCATACTAGTTATGGTACACGAGGTTCAGTGCTGGTCAGAATGTCATGGTGCAAAACCACCGAGTTGATAATGAGAAGTATGTGTTTGGTGATCTTTTAAAAAGACTAGCTGCATTCACATATCTAGTGAAGATTGCGGACAGACTCCATCAGTGTCATGTAGAACATTTGGTTGCAAGAGGAAATCTGACCAAAGGAGACAATGAGCAACCTCCTACAGTCCAAATTCCTACAGTCCCAAGTGAAGTCAAAAAGAAAGTGCAAGTCACAAAGAAACTAAAAAAATTGCTGATATCACAGAATGCACTGATAGAGCAAAGGGAATCAATGTTTTTGATTACGTCTGATCAATCAATTTCACAGTCCCAACCATGAAGTGGAGTGGGCAGTCAACTTTAAAGTTCAGGGTCACCACAATCTGAAGTGTTGAGACAAAGAGTCATGCTGATAGGAATGGAAGAAGATGCCCAGGGAGAAAGAGAAAGATGACAGATAGGTTCATTGAGAGTATGTAGAAAGCAAGAATAAAAACGTTATTCTTTTAATTCTTTCTTGTCAAATGAGGATATTTCTGTTAAAACATACTGATGCTCAAGAAAAAAAAACTTTTAAACGTGTGTACTACTCTGGAAATATTGGTTATATACGTTTTCGTTGAGATTACAGTAACAAATATGCAACACAATCAGTTAAATTTCAGCTATTTTTATTGCAGTCTAGAAAATAATGCATATGTATCATTTTACATTTAATGCATAAGTTGCCTTTTTTTAGGTGTGGAGGGAATGTGAGAAATGTAATCGCTGAGCATTTGGTGTACTGCCTCTCTGCTGCCCTCTCTCGTCGGGCGGTGGAAAGAAAAGTTCAACAATGGCTGCTGACTGCCATGTTAGATGATATCCTCGAGCTTGATTTAATCAGTGGCGCCCATTAATCTTTGGAGTTGTCTGCCACAGAAAGCAGTGGCGGCTGAGTCATTGGATATATTCAAGGCTGCTATAGACGTTTTATTTCATCTACAGGGGAGTGAGGGTTATGGGGGACAGGCAGAAAAATGGAGTCCAACGCAAATCAAATCAGTCATGAACATATTGAATGGTGGAGTCGACACGACGGGCCGAATGACCTGCTCCTGCTCCAATTTCTTAAATTCCGATATTCTAGAATTATAGTAACATAGAAACATAGAAAATAGGAGCAGAAGCAGACCATACGGCCCTTCGGACCGGCTCCGCCTTTCAAAAAATATCATGGCTCATCATCTAATTCTGTAACCTGTTCCAAAGAACAAAGAACAAAGAGAATTACAGCACAGGAACAGGCCCTTCGGCCCTCCAAGCCTACGCCGATCCAAATCCTCTATCTAAACATGTCGCCTAGTTTCTAAGGGTCTGTATCTCTTTACTTCCTGCCCATTCATGTATCTGTCTAGATACATCTTAAAAGAAGCTATCGTGCCCGCGTCCACCACCTCCGCTGGCAAAGCATTCCATGCACCCACCACCCTCTGTGTAAAGAAATTTCCACGCATATCCCCCCTAAGCTTTTCCCCTTTCACTTTGAACTCGTGTCCCCTTTTAATTGAATCCCCCCACTCTGGGAAAAAGCTTCTTATTATCCACTCTGTCTATACCTCTCATGATTTTGTACACCTCAAGCAGGTCCCCCCTCAACCTCCGTATTTCTAATGAAAATAATCCTAATCAACTCAACCTTTCTTCATAGCTAGCGCCCTCCATACCAGGCAACATCCTGGTGAACCTCCTCTGCACCCTCTCCAAAGCATCCACATCCTTTTGGTAATGTGGCGACCAGAACTGCACGCAGTATTCCAAATGCGGCCGAAACAAAGTCCTATACAACTGTAACATGACCTGCCAACTCTTGTACTCAATACCCCGTCCGATGAAGGAAAGCATGCTGTATGCCTTCTTGACCACTCTATTGACCTGCGTTGCCACCTTCAGGGAACAATGGACCTGAACACCCAAATCTCACTGCACATCAATTTTCCCCAGGACTTTTCCATTTACTGTATAGTTCACTCTTGAATTGGATCTTCCAAAATGAATCACCTCGCATTTGCCCTGATTGAACTCCATCTGCCATTTATCTGCCCAACTCTCCAGTCTATCTATATTCTGCTGTATTCTCTGACAGTCCCCTTCAGTATCTGCTACTCCACCAATCTTAGTGTCGTCTGCAAACTTGCTAATCAGACCACCTATACTTTCCTCCAAATCATTTATGTATATCACAAACAACAGTGGTCCCAGCACGGATCCCTGTGGAACACCACTGGTCACACGTCTCCATTTTGAGAAACTCCCTTCCACTGCTACTCTCTGTCTCCTGTTGCCCAGCCAGTTCTTTATCCATCTAGCTAGTACACCTTGGACCCCATGCGCCTTCACTTTCTCCATCAGTCTACCATGGGGAAACTTATCAAACGCCTTACTGAAGTCCATGTATATGACATCTACAGCCCTTCCCTCATCAATCAACTTTGTCACTTCCTCAAAGAATTCTATTAAATTGGTAAGACATGACCTTCCCTGCACAAAACCATGTTGCCTATCACTGATAAGCCCATTTTCTTCCAGATGGGAATAGATCCTTTCTCGTTCCCGCTTTCTCCCGAAATCCTTTGAGGACTTTTTCATTAGGAAATATATCTATCTCCTTCTTCAATGTACTTAATGACTTGGCCTCCACTGCCTTCTGTGGTAGGGAATTCCATTGGTTCACGGGCCTCTGAGTGAAGAATGTTCTCCTCATCTCGGTTCGAAATGGCATACCCCGTATCCTGAGACTGTGAGCAGTAGTTCCGGAGTCCCCAGCCATCGAGAACATCCTCCCTGCATCTAGCCTGTCTTGTCCTATTAGAATTTTATAGGTTTCCATGAGATCCCCTCTCATTCTTCTAAACTCCAGTGAATAAAGGCCCAGTCGTCCCAAACTCTCCTCATACGTCAATCCTGCCATCCCAGGAATCAGCCAAGTAAATCTTCTTTGCACTCCCTCCATGACAAGAACATCCTTCCTGAGATAAGGAGAACAAAACTGCACACAATACTCCAGATGTGGTCTTACCAAGGCCCTGTATAACTGCAGTAAGACATCCTTGCTCCGTATTCAAATCCTCTTGCAATGAAGACCAACATACCATTCGCCTTCCTAATTGCTTGCTGCACCCGAATGCTTGCTTTCAGCGACTGGTGTACAAGGACATCCAGGCATTGTTGCATCCCCCTCTTCCCCAATCTATCACCATTCAGATAATGATCTGCCTTTCTGTTTTTACAATTGAAGTGGAGAATCTCACATTTATCCATGTTATACTGCATCTGCCATGCATTTGCCTACAGATCCAACTTGTCCAGATCAGATTGGAGCCTCTTTGTATCCTCCTCACAGCTCACATTCACCCCCACCCACAGCTTTGTGTCGTCTGCAAACTTGGAAAGGTTACATTTAGTTTCCTCACCCAAGTCATTAATATATGTTGTGAATAGCTGGGGCCGAAGCACTGATCCTTGCGGTACCCCACTAGTCACTGCCTGACACCTGGAAAAAAGACCCGTTTATTCCTTCTCTGTTTCCTGTCTGTCAACCAATTTTCGATCCATGTCAGTATATTATCCCCACTAATTTTGCACACTAAACTCTTATGTGGGACCTTATCAAAAGCCTTCTGAAAATCGAAATACACCACATCCACTGGTTCTTCCTTATCTATTCAACCAGTTACAGCCTCGAAAATCTCCAGTTGATTTGCTAAGCATGATTTCCCTTTTGTAAACCCATTCTGACTTTGTCCAATCCCGTTTATGCTTTCCAGATGTTCAGCTATCACATAATAGACTCTAGCATTTTCCCCACTACTGATGTAAGGCTAACTAGTCTGTAATTCCCTGTTTTTTCTCTCCCTCCTTTTCTTAAGTACTGGAGTTACATTTGCCACCCTCCAATCTGTAGGAACTGCTCCAAAGTCTATAGAATTTTGGAAGATGAACGCCAGTGGATCCACTAGTTCCAGAGCCACTTCTTAGTACTCTGGGAGGTAGATTATCAGGCCATGGGATTTATCATCCTTTAACCCCATTAGTTTCCTTAACATTTTTTTTGCTAATACTGATTTCCTTTGGTTCCTCCCTCTCATTAGACACTTGGTTCCCAAACATCTCTGGCAAGTTATTTGCGTCCTCCTTTGTGAAGACAGAACCAAACTATGTGTTTAATTGTTCTGCCATTTCTTTGTTCCCCATTATAATTTCCCCCATTTCTCACTGTAAGGGACCTACATTTGTTTCACTAATCTTTGTCTCCACATATTTATAGAAGCTTTTACAGTCAGGTTTTATGTTCATCACAAGTTAGCTCTCACACTCTATTTTCCCCCGTTTAATCACCGCTTTGTCCACCTTTACTGAATTCTAAACTGCTCCCAATACTCAGACTTGCTGCTTTTTCTTGCAATTTTATATGCCTCCTCTTTAGTTCTAATACTATCCCTAATTTCTTTCATAAGCCACGGTGCAGCCACCTTTCCAGTTTTATTTTTGTGACAGACAGGGATGAATAATTGTTGCAGTTCATGCACACTTCTTTAAATATTATCCATTGCCTATCCAGCATCAACACTTTTCATAATGTTCCCCAATCTACCACAGTCAACTTGCACTTCATACCTTCGTAGTTTCCTTTATTTAGATTCAGAACCTTAGTTTCAAAATCAACTACTTCGCTCTCCATCTTAATGAAGAATTCTGTCATGTTATGGTCGCTCCTCCGCAAGGGAGCCCGCGCAACAAGATTGTTAATTAATCCTTTCTCATTGCACGTTACCCAGTCGAGGACAACGTGTTCTGTTGTTGGTTCCTCAACATATCGGTCAAACAACCGTCACCTGTACACTCCAGGAAATCCTCCTCCACAGTAGCTTTGCTAATTTAGTTTGACAAATCTCTCTGTAGTTTAAGGTCAGCCATGATTACCGTTGTACCCTTATTGCATGTGCCTCTACTTTCCTGTTCATTGCCATCCCTTACATCTCCATTCCTGTTTGGGGGCCTATAGAAAACCCCGACCAACTTTTTATGCTCCTTTGTGCTTATTTGCTCCACCCATACAAAATCCTCATCATGATTTTCTGAGCTAATATCCTTCCTCACTATTGCATTGATTTCCTCCTTTACTAGCAACGCTACCCACCTCCTTTCCCTTCTTGCCTGTCCTTCCTATTTATTGAAGACCTCTAGATGTTCAGTTCCCATCCTTGGTCACCTTGCAACCATGTCTCCACAATCACAACTATATCATAATCGTTTATATCTATTTGCACCGTTAATTGAACGAGTTTATTGCGAATGTTCCACGAATTAAGGCACAATGCCTTCAGACTTGTCTTTTTTAAACATTGTTCGTCATCTTAGCTTTATTTTGCACTATGGCCCCATTTGTTTCTCGCCCTTGTCTTCTCTGCCTTCGACTTTTGCTTCTTACATTTCTGTCTTTCATTTCTATTCTTGTTTCCCCCTCCTCAGTCTCCCTGCTCAGATTCCCATTCCCCTGCCATTCTAGTTTAAACCATCCCCGACAGCAATAGCAACCTCCCTCCCCCAGAGTAAATTGCTCCCCGGTCCTGCCCAGATGCAGCCCGTCCAGCTTGTACTCGTCCCACCTTCCACAGACCTGGTCCCAATGTCCCAGGAATCTGAATTCCTCCCCCATATCATTTCTCCAACCACGTTTCATCTGATAGATCCTTCTATGTCTGCTGTCGCTAGTCAGTGGCACTGGCAATAATCGTGCGATTGCTACCTTTGAGGTCCCACTTTTTAATTTACACCCTAACTCCCTATCTTCAGCTTGTAGGACCTCATCCCTTTTTTTATCTATGTCTTTGGTACCAATATGGACTACGGCAACTGACTTCTCGCCCTACCCCCTCAGAATGCCCTGCAGCTGCTCAGAGACATCCTTGACCCTAGCACAAGGGAGACAACATGTCATCCTGGAGTCACTTTTCCGGCCGCAGAAACGTCTGTCTGTTCCCCTAACGATTGAATCCCCGATCACTGTAGCCCTTCCACCCTTCTTCCTTCCCTCCTGTACAGCAGAGCCACCCATTGCGCCATGAACCTGGCTATTTCTGCTTTCCCCTGAGCCATCACTCCCAACATATCCAAAGTGGTATACCTGTTAGAGAGGGGAATGGGCACAGCGGGCTCCTACAATACATGCCGTCCTCTACTTTGCCTGGGGGCAAATGACCCGAATCTCAGGGTCACGCTTGTAGACTGAAGAGAGGAGTTCAGCAAAACAATTACTGAATCTGCGTTTGGCCACTCACAATATACAGGAGACGTCATCGTGTGCAGCAAACATTGTTAACATAAAGTAAGAAGTACAATTGTACACGGAAGGCGTGCTTGGGGGAGGTGGAATGACAGGTGTTATATTTCCTGTACTTGTATTGCAAGGTGCCATGAAAAGGAGACCAGATGTTGCAAATTATTGAGTTGTCCATGGTGTCGCAATGAGCTGTGGTAGTGGGGGTGGTTGAGACAATAGGGCAGCATATATGGTTGTCAGTGGACGTAGCTGGATGTGGCACAATGTGGACGATGATGTATTAAATGTGGAGGATTATTGTGGCACTGGCAGGCAGAGGAAAGGGTGAAGGCAGTATCACGGGAAATGGGACGAACCATGTCGAGGACCTGTTGACCACAGTGGAGGATAATCCTCGACTAAGGAATAATTAAGCCATTTGAGAAGCAAGCATTGTCGCAACAGATGGAATGGATGTGGAGACACTGGGAGAGTTGGACACGGTCTTTCCAGAGATGGGTGGGAGGAAGTATAATGAAGGTAGCTGTAGGAATCAAAGTGCTCATAGTAGATATGGTTGCAAAGCTAAACGTTTGAAATGGAGGTACAGAAGTCGAGGAAAGGACGTGAAGTGTCAGAGACGGATCACGTAATGACGAGGGCGGGGATGAAAATTAGAAGCAAACTCGATAAAAAATCCTCTAGTTCAAGGCAAAAGAAGGAAATAACACCAGTACAATCATCAAAGCATTGGAAAAATATCTGAAGGAGGGGCCCTGAATAGGATTAGAAAGAAAAGGAACATAGCATGGACCCTGACAGGCTCCCACAGAGAAATTATTTGAGTGCAGAATATCCCATTGTTTACGCCAAAGGGCCTCACACTTATACTTTATAACAGGGTCCCTGCAGAGTGATCAGGAACCTGTGAGAGTTTTCATTCCCAGAATTGAGCCAGTAAGTAGCAGAGGTGTTTCAATGAGGATGACAAGTGAATGAAACAAAACACATCAATTCAAAATGGGGCTCTCCGTATGTACCAGCAAGAGATGATGAAGGGAAATTGCCGGGCAACAGCCTCATGGTGTCTGTCAGGTCAGATCCCATCCACTGTGAGTTTAGGAACAGCTCAGCCTTGCAGGAATTTGGACCAGACAGGAGTGGACTGAAATAGACAGAATGTAAGTAGAGTTTTGGAGTGCAGTTCAGAACTCAGAAGGAAGGAAGTCACTCTTGTTGTGGGACATTCGGGGTTGAATGAACCAGTGGAAGAGGAACCAGGGCCTGAAGAAGGGAAAGGGATCTCTGAGGTGATGAATTAAACTGTCAAATAATAATTGGATGTATTGGAGAAAAACAAACGTCATTGCAGTGAAATTAATTGATTAGGGAATCATAGAGAGGGAAAATCCTAGGTTTCGGACGGTTTGCAACCACGAATAATGAAAAATATGGAGAACAGACGGAAGAGAGAGCAGAAGGACTATTATCTGCCTTCAAAAACAAATCATCAGAATAGGCAATAGTACCAGAGGACTGCCAGACTGCTAAGGTTTTCCATGTATTAAAAACAGGAGACAGAATAAGCCCAAAGAATTATATGCCAGTTGGCATAACGTCAATGGCTGGATGGATAATGGAAACCTGATGCAACAATCTAATAGCCAAACATCTCGAAACACATAACATGACATAAAAAATAATCAGCCCATATTTCAAAAGAAAGGTCATACTGAAACAACTTCATTGATTTTTTCAATAGGCATCAGAAAGAGTGGATAAATCTAATCCCGTAAATGTTACATATACATGTATATATATATATGGAGAGAGACAGAGTGAGAGAGAGCACTGTTAATAGAGAAGAAGAAAGCAACCCAATACCTGAATATGTTAATGACAATAATTGATAAAATTGCACACGATGGGCATCTAAATGACTAATTAATTTCAACATAGCAAAGTGTAAGGTGTTGAATTTACCCTGGAGGAATAAGGTTAACAAATAATCTCAGGAAAGGGTGCAGGAGGAGCATTGGTTGAGGGGTATAGATTCGCAAATCATTTGAAAGTAACACAGGTTAACAGATCTATAAAACATCAAACAAAACATTGGAGTTCATTTCCGATATTTAACTACTATAGAACATTTTTCAGGTAACACTTGCGTACTGTGTACTTTCCTGGTCTCCATATTACAAAAAAAAAGGATATTGATGCATTTGAGAAGGTGCAAAAAATTTAACCAGGGGTAGACTCAGATAAGCACACTATTTGTTTAATGATTAATCATTTATAACCGCTATTATTTACTGCCCTAGAATTGATCTCTACATTGAGAAAACCTGATATGTATTTTCCTCAGTTATAGGTGTCTCTCCCTGCAGGGACACACCTCACTGAGCGGAAGTCAGGGTTTGGTTCAGTTTTCGTGTGTTGAGGCTCACAATCATAGATCGAAACTACTCAGTCAAACCGTCATCATTTGGAGATATGAATGGTTTAATAACCACCGCAAGATAATAAAATTCAGCACTCATGACTCAGATTCTCAGGAACATATTGGGAGCAGAGGATTAATCAGCACTAAAACAAACATTGTGTTTACAATGACTATAGTCAGGGTAATATAGTTATTATCCAAAGGATTTGAATGCTGTAACAGTGCCGTCCTGCACTTTCACGGTCGGAAAGGAAATAAAATCTGTTTTCCCTCAAGCAGTTCAGTCGGGAAAAAAACATAACTATCAACACATTTCACTTTATATACTTATTACAAAACATTTTCAATAAAGAGCAAAATATACCCGTTTGTCAAATGTTGCATCACTGAAACACGGAGACATCATGGAGTGGAGAGATCTAAAGCAATGATTTCAAAATCTAACCAGTTTGTTTCACTCCAGTTAACTATTCACACGCAATCCAGTTCCACAGTGACAGATACCCCCAGTAACACATGGCCACTGGGGTCAGATTTTTCACTCCTGTTAGAGACTCCCACTCAGTATGATGTAACACTACCTGCGACTGTCACTCATACCATCCTTCAGAGAGTTGTCATCACTAAGTTCTGATTCAACAGTACACGCTATTCCATTAACTGCAATGACTTGATAATTCAGTGAGCCTGTAAGTTGCACAGAGAGACTGATCTTCAAATGAGGCAACAAAATAAATATTCAGAGCTAAATCAGGATATTTGATTCAAGCAAATGGTGTCACTGATCCTGTGTCTGTAGATCAGTGGCAAATAGAGCAGCATCTAACATTATCAGTCGCAGAGTAAAACCATAGAGCAGCTCACACACGGATTTACATCACTTTAATTATTGTATGCACTTACCAGGAACACCAATGATGGCGAGGGATGTGTAGTATATTTTCTTGATGCCATAAAATGTTCCACGCATATTCTCTCTGAAGTGATCTGTGCTTTCGTGTTGCCAGCAATCTCTCAGTATTAAACTCTGAGTTGGTGCAATGCCAGATCCTTTAATTTATACACTGTGGGCTCTCCAAGGGGATATTGAGGTTGCAAAATTGCTCAACGTCGTTTTTTTTTAATTTGAAGAAACAGATTACGACAATAAGTTAATTCCCTCTTGTAATAGAACGTATTGAGTGCTGAGACTGAATTGGACAATTATGATCACACTAATTAACTACGAAAAATTGCAAGTTGCACTCTCCCAGAATCAGTGTTGTTTACGCAACAATCATAAGCCCGACTTCCACATCACATATTGGCACATAAATGCCCTTCACTTCTGTGGCCATTCCGTAAATAACTTCCAAATATGAGCCTGTCTCTCTCGGACTGTTCGCCTGCACTCTGCGATGTGACTGACTTCTTTAACTGTGAAAATTCAATGATGCAATCAATCTGTGGAATGTGTGTCTATGGGTCACTGATTTAGAAAATCTATCTTTTTGTCCTACAATCGGGTTATTCAAATTGGGGCTTTAAAACAATATATTCCATTTGTGTAAATTGGGGTTGCTTACCATTTTTAGTTGGAGGCAATGGATTATTTTCTGGTTGGCAGGCTGGTACTAGTGGATTGTCGCAACGATCAGTGCTAGACCCACAAATATTTACAATCTATATCAATGCATTACTTGAAGGGATTGAGTGTAATGTATCCAGGTTTGTTCACACTGCAAAGTTAGATGTGCTCTGAGGAAATCAAAGAGTGGCTGAAAAGGGATAGAGCCAGGTTAAGTGAGAGGGCTCTGGAGTTTAATCTGAGGCTCTGTGAGGTGATTCACATTGCGAGTAAGAATAATTTTAAAAGGTGGTGAGCAGCTATTAAAAGTCGGTATTAGAGCGATTCCGGTGTTCATACACACAAAGGCAGGATTTTAAGATGTAGGTGCAGTCAGCTATTAGGAAGGCAAGTTCATCACTTTAGAATTGTGCTGAATGCGGGTCACTAAATAGAGTGGAACACCTGCTTCCTGTGGCCATTTATTACTGGGAGCATCTGTCGCTTCAGAATTGGACTGGATCTGGATCACTAACCAGATTGGAACACCTGATACCAGTGACCATGTATCACTGGGAGTCTCTGTCACTGGAGAACTGCACTGAGCGTGGGTCAAACAGGAGTGGATCACCTGACCCCAGTGACCATGTACTACTGGGAGTATCTGTCACTGGGGAATTGCACTGACTGTGGGTCACTAACGGGAGTGGAATGCCTGACCCCAGTAACCATGTGCTACTTGGAGTATCTGTCACTGGAGAACTGCACTGAGCGTGGGTCAAACAGGAGTGCATCACCTGACCCCAGTGACCATGTACTACAGGGAGTATCTGTCACTGGAGAACTGTACTGAGTGTGGGTCACTAACCAGAGTGGAACACCTGATCCTAATGATTATATATTACTGGGAGCATCTGTCATTGCATAATTTTACCGAGTTTCTTTATTGGAGTGCAAGTGGAAGGAAATCTTGATACAAATGTCCATGGCTTTGGCGAGACCATACCTGGAGTACTGTCTTAAGTCTTGGTCCCAGTACCTAAGGAATAATACATATGCCTTGCAGACAGTACAGCAAAGATTCATTTATTAATGATGGAGATGTTTGAGGGGCCATCTGCTCTACTTCTGCAATTGTATATTGCGTTCTCTGACAGGGAGGGATAGAAGGACAAACAACCCTAGAAAAATGGAGAGTGACAGGCAGGATGGGACAGAGAGAGAGAGAGAGAGATGTATTGTGAAAGTGGGTGAGGGTGATAGAGAGAGTGGAGGAGGATGTGGGATGGAGTGCAAAAAGGTGATGAAGAATGGGAGAGCTTAACAGAGGTATTGAGAGAGTGCGATAGAGAGCAGGTAGAAATAGAGAGTGGGAGAAACTGATGCAGAGAAGCTGGGGGAGCGTGGAGGAAAGTGAAAGAGAGGCAGCGTGAATGAGGGACAGGCAGAATGGGAGAGGAGGGAGGGGGCTAGAGACACGAGAAGAAACGGGGAGAGGAATGACAGGGAGAGAGGTTACATGGAACCTCACTCTCTATATAATGCTTGCTGTACCTGACCTCGGTGTGCTTGATGGGGACAGAGTGGAGTGAGCTTTACTCTGTGCTAACCCCGTTTTTCGTTCTTTTTTTATGTCGAGTGGGCCTTTATTCCTCAGCCCCCTTTATATACACACTTATATTTATAAAATAACTTTATTAAAACCAGAAAAATAAGCAAAAAACTCAAATTAAAATGCCATTCCCGGCGTGGACAATGCACTCCAGTCCCTGCGGTGCCCACCGGTCGCGGAAGGCATCAAGCGTACCGGCGGACACCGCATGCTCCTTTTCCAGGTACACCGGGGCGCGAACGTAACCGCGGAAGAGGGGCAGGCAATCGGGGAGAATGGACCCCCCGACGGACGCAACCTGGACCTGTGAATTGCCACCTTGGCCAGGCCCAGGAGCAGACCGACGAGGAGATCCTCCTCCCGGCCCAAGACCCTCCGCACCGGGTGCCCAAAGATCCGGAGCGTGGAACTGAAGTGCAGCCAGAATTTGAGGAGCAGCACCTTCAGATACTCAAATAGGGGCTGCAACCTTGTACACTCCGTATAAATGTGGAGCATGGACTCGTCCAGGTCGCAGAAAGTACAGGTGGACTGGGAGTCCGTGAACCTACTTAAAAGCCTATTGCACGGGACTGCTCTGTGCAGCACCCTCCACCCCAGGTCCCCGATGTAAAGGGGGAACACCCCCGCGTACAGAGACCTCCATCGGGGTTTCCCCACGCCGCCAGATGGCAACGCGGACCGCCAGGGCGTGTCATGCTGGCTGACGAGGGCGAGGAAGTGGAGAGTGTGCAGGAGCAGCCCGTACAGGAAACCCCTCCGCGCCGATTGGAATGGCACGGAGGGCATTTCCGAAAGGTGGCTCGGGTTGTGCGGGACCGGCTCCCGAGGAGGGTTTCGGGGCCTGGGTCCGATGAGCAGTTCTGGCCGTGCGGGGGTCAGCTCGGCCGGGATCGCTCCGCACTCCCGAGCCCCCTCGCCACCCGCAGTGAGGGGCGTTCCGGAGGTTTCGGCTACTCCTCCACCCGCCGGACCGTCCCCGGAGTCGGCCGCCCGGACAGCCGAGGCGCACTCCTCCGCCGGCGGGGGAGCGCCCTGACTGGAGGCGACCATGTTCCAGACACGGTATAGATCCCGGTAAAAGACAGGCAACTCCCTCAGAGAGGCGCGGCTAACGGACTCCACCAGGAGCTGCGTGTTGTCTTGAAGGCAGTGACACTGGCGGAAAAAATACGTCGCCAGCACACACCATCTGGGAGGAAACTCGACGTACAGGTATCTCTGCAGGGTATGAAGGTGGCGAGTCGCAGCCTGGGTGCGGACGCACACCAGCGACTGACCGCCCTACTCGATCGGGAGACTCAGGACCGCGGCAGAGACCCAGTGTTTCCTCTTGCCCCAGAAGAAATCGACGAGTTTCTTCTGGATCTTGGTGGCAAATACAGGGGGCTGGGTCCAAAGTGACCAACCGATACCACAGCATGGAGGCCACCAGTTGGTTTATGACCAACGCTCGGCCCCTGTAGGAAAGCACTCGGAGCAGTCCTGTCCAGCGCCCCAGCCGAGCGGTGACTTTCGCATCCAATTCCTGCCAGTTTTCCGGCCAGGCTTCCTCAGCGGGGCTAAGGTGGACTCCCAGATAGAGGAGGTGCGCGGTGCTCCACGCAAAAGGTGTCATCACCTCCGGCAGGGAGTCCACCCGCCACTGACCAACCAGGAGTCCGGAACATTTCTCCCAATTGATCCTCTCGGAGGATGCGGCAGAAAAGGTCTGCTGGCAGTCGCACATCCTCCGCAAGTCAACGGGATCTGTGATTGCGAGGAGCACGTCGTCGGCGTAAGCCGAGACGACGACCCGCATGGCCGGCTCACGCAGAGCCAATCCCGTCAACCTCCTGCGAAGCAGGCACAGGAAGGGCTCCACGCAGATTGTATACAATTGGCTGGACATGTGGCACCCCTGAGGCACTCCTCCCCCAAATCGAAGGGGCGCCATCAAGGACCCGTTAACTTTGACTAGACATTCTGCGGCGGCGTATAAAAGTCGGAGTGGGCCACGAAATGCGGCCCGAGTCTGAAAGCGCGCAGAAACCCGAAAAGGTAATCGTGATCCAACCTGTCGAACGCCTTCTCCTGATCGAGGGAGAGAAAGGCGACCGACTGACCAGCCCACTGGGAAAGATGGATCAGGCCCCAGACCAAGTGGATGTTGTCCTGGATGGACCGGCCCGGGACCGTGTAGGACTGGTCGGAGTGGATCATGTGGGCCAGCACGGAGCCCAGGCGGATAGACATAGCCCGGGCAAAGATCTTATAATCCGTGCTGAGGAGGGAGACCGGACGCCAGTTTTTAAGCAGGCGGAGATCGCCCCTCTTCGGCAGCAGGACGATAACCGCCCTGCGCCACGAGAGGGGCATTTCCCCGGTCGCCAGGGTTTCCCCCAGGACCCGCGCGTAATCGTCCCCCAGGACGTCCCAGAACGCCCTGAGGAACTCCACGGTCAACCCATCCATCCCTGAGGATTTGCCCCTCGAGAGCTGGTGGAGGGCACCAGTCAGCTCCGCCAACGTGAGCGGAGACTCCAATCCATCGGCGCCCTCCGGGCTGACCTGCGGCAGGTCCTCCCACAAAACTCTGCGCGCATCATCGCTGGACGGATCCAGAGGCCCATTCCCTCCGCATCTGTGATGGAGGATCCGTCGTCGGCCAGCAGCTCCACGAGCTGCTTACGGACACCCCGCCATTTTTCCAGCGAGTAGAAGAAGGGTGAGACGCGGTCAAAATCTTCCAGGATCTGGATCCGCGACCTCACGTACGCGCCTTGGGACCCTATGAGCTGCAGGTCCCACAGCGCGCCCTTCTTCTCTTTGTAGGCCCGCCACAGGGCCGGGTCCGCGACGACATGACCGAGGCGGGACTCCATGTCAAGCACCTCCCTCTCAAGGCGCCCGATCTCGGCTTCCCGCCTCTTGGTCGACGCCTTCGCGTACTCCTGACCGAAGACGCGGATGTGAGTCTTGCCCACATCCCACCATAGCCTCAAGGAGGGGAAGCCCCCCTGCTTCCTTCTCCAGTCGGCCCAGAATCGACAGAACGAGTCCCGAAATCGCACGTCCTCCAGCAGCCGGTTGTTAAAGTGCCAGTACGCGGACCCCGCCCGCGTGCGGAGCGGCGTAAACTCCGCCCACACCAGGCGGTGGTCCGAGCACGGCACCAGCCGCATGGAGGCCGCCGAAACGCGGGAGACGTACGCCTGCGAAATGTAGAGGCGGTCGATTCGCGACCCTCCTCCTCCAGACCTCCACGTGAAGGCGCTGGAGTCGGGATGGAGATTTCGCCAGACGTCCACCAAGTTAAGGGAGCTGATCAGTCCCCTCAACTTCTCCACCGACGCTTGGCCACGCTGGGGACCGGAGCGATCCCCCACCTCGAGGGTGCAGTTAAAATCCCCCCCGAGGATGATGCACACGCCGCTATCGATGGAGCTCAAGAGAGCGGACACTTTTTCAAAGAAGCGTGCTTGCAACGCGCCGGGCCTGGGCGCGTACACGTTCACAAAGTGGAGCGGCACGCTACACAGGCGAACGGCGAGGTGGAGCAAGCAGCCCGGCACTTGCTCCTTGACCCCCAAGATCTCCGGCTGAAATGTCGGGGCCAACAAGATAGCCACCCCACTGGAAATAGGGGTGAGGTGACTCATATAGACCCCACCCTGCCACTCCAGGAGCCAGGTGGCTTCCTCTCCCGGAACGGTGTGGGTTTCCTGCAGAAAGCTCACCGCGTATCTCCCTTCCCTGAGGACTGAGAGATTGTGAAATCTGCGGTGAGACCCCCTGCTGAAGTTGATGTTGAGGCTGGCTATGGTTATCTTCATGTCAAAGGTACTTAAAACCCTTCACCAACAGCTCACTGTGAGGAGGGACTGGCCTTCAACTCCCCCCGCAACCCATTGAGGAACACATTAAAACGGCGCCTCTCAACCAGTTTCACGCCCGCGCGCTTGCCCGCTTTATAAAGGGCGGCACGGATGGAATGGATGATCAGCGCCAGATTCGACCAACGGCTGAGGGCCAGCTGAACTTTATTGCGGCAACCCCTGCAAACTGCGAGGAAATCCTGGAGTTCCGACGTGGGGATGAGAGGAGATTCGGTGGGAGGCACGAGGGTTTCCACCACCTCACTGGCGATGGAATCAAAGTCATCCTCCGTGCCCCACACCGAATCCCCATCCTCCTCCGGGTCGTCACCGCCAACGGCCGACACATCCACCACACACTGTGGGGCGGACGTCCCGGCCGCGCCAGCTGGTCCTGCCTCCATCACGATCCCACCCCCAGGATCGATGGTGGAGGAGTCCTCTCTGGGTTCTACTGTGCATCTGGAGCCTGTGGGCGCCAGTAGTTCAGGACACCCCTCCCATCTCCGTCCCCAGGACAATGAGTGGTCCAGGGGAGACAGAAGTTCCCGACTCCAGAAAACCAGCCTGAGCCGAGGCCGGAGGCGATGAGAGGAGGCCATCTCCCGCTCCGCCAGCACCCACAGGCCCAGCAGATGGGGCAGCATTCTCGGTTATAACCGGGTCAGGTGTCTCCAAGTTGGTGGTGGACTCCGGCTGGGAGGGCCGACCCTCTGGGGCCTCACCCTCCCCTTCACTCAGAGCACCCGACCCAGTAGCAGTGGCAGAATGCGCGGGGTCCCCAGGCTCCCCCACAAAAAGCAGGGCCCCACTTACTCCTTCAGGAGGGGCTTCAGGTACCGGGGCCTTCCCCTCCCCTCCATCCTGAGGAATAGGGTGCTCCTGCCTGGACTTTGTAGCCTTGGTGGTGGCGGTAGGGGAAACCTGGGGACCCGAAACAGGAGACAGCTCCCCTCCAACAGATGGGCCCTGCGCCTCAGGGCCCCTCGTTACCTCTGTGGAGGGGTGCCTTCTCCTCTTTTTCTCACTAGGGCTCAGAGGCTCAGAGACCTCCATGTCATCAGAGGCCTCCGCCTCCGCACCCTCCTTTTTTTTGGTCACCCTGGGCCTCAGCCCAGCCCTGGGACAGGTGGATTCTGTGAGAACGGGCTTTGGGCTGAGCTCAGGCTCGGGTTGTTTCAATGTGTCTAGGGGACGCGCCTCTTGATGTTTCTTTTGCCTCCGCGTCTTCCTTCCACTGGGACGGTCACTCCCCTCCCCGCTGGAGGCTGTGAAAGCCACAGCCTCCAGCACCGACTGAGCGGTGTCTGTTGGATGTGTGGGGGGAGTGGGAGGATCCTGAGCCGCCGAGGTGGATCTGGAGGCTGGGAGGTTGGGGCAGTTCTTACGAACATGCCCCACCCCCTTGCAGACGTGGCACCGCGCCCCGTCCGAGGTCCAAAAGACGCGGTAGGCTGGCCCCTGGAACTCCAAATTAAATTGGCTATCCGAGTCCGCCTCCCACGTCAGCTGCTTAAATACCTGGCGGCGGAAGGAGTAGACATGTTTGAGGCTGTGCTCCCGAAGACCAAGCCGGACTGGGGTGATCCCCGACCTCACCTCCCCCATGTGGTGCAGGTGGGGAAGGAGGAGCTCACTGGGAATAAAGGGCGGGACGTTTGACAAGATTATCCGCTGCGCAGTGGCCCCCTAGAGGGTCCACCGGCAGTAAAGTCCCACCCACAGTGAGCCCTTTACTCAGGGCCAAGGACACCGCCCACTCGGTCTTCAGGAAGACACACAGCCTTCCCGTACATTTTTGAGGCTGCCACAATGGCCGAGGGGCCGACAACCTCGGCCATTGCCTTTACGCAGGCCTCTATAGACATATTGGGGTGGGGATAGCTCTTTACCCCATGACTTGAAGTAATTAATTTGAAAGGTGAAGGGGTCACACGGGTGGCCACAGAGGCTACAGCCACATAGGTATGAGAAGGCCCCGCCACCGGTGATGATGGGCTTGCCATGGCTCAAGAGCCAAACACACCCCCAATTTGCAGGTAAGCAAACAAACAAACAAAGAAACCAACTGGGAGGTTTGGGGAGAGGCTGATGGTATACAGGAAATGGGTAAGACAGGCTGCAAGCGATGACTTTGCTTTTTCCCCCTTAAAGGGTGGTACTCAGAGCACTGTAAACACTTCTGGTCTTCTGGTCTTCTGGTTGTGGGAGGGGTCTTCACGTGGGTCAGCCGAAAGCTGCCCAGGCTCTAGTTCGATCCTTATGTCTCTATTAGCCAGGCAGCTTCAGCTGACTCAGGCTGGGCAATTGGGGTGGGGAGGGAGCTTCCCTGCAACTTTAATGCAACTGCACAGCTCCCTACAGAATTGTTTAGCCCCCACCCCTTGTTCTTCTGGCCTCTTTCACCTCCCACAACAGTCCAAATGAAATTAAAGTTTGGTCCTCGACACCAACCTCGAAATACAGCCTTTTTCAAAGTCTTTCCTCCTCTGCAGCAAAAGTTGTAGGAAGGTTTTTGCAGTTCCCTCCTCAGCTCTCCCTCTCCAGCAGCACCTCCAGCAACTGACTGCAGCACTGTAGTTGAGGCACTCAGCACTCAGTATTCCCAATCAGAGAGGAGCCAATCCCCGTGCTGTACCTGTCCTGGGAGGGTTTGATGGGGGACAGTGTAGAGGGAGCTTTACTCTGTATCTAACGCCATGCTGTACCTGTGTTGGGAGTGTTCGATGGAACAGTGTCAAGGGAGCTCGACGCTGCATCTAACGTGTGCTTCTTTCCACTCGGACGGGCACTACCCACACCCATACCCCGCCAGAAATCGTGAAAACCACAGCCTTTGGAAGTGATTGAGCGATGCCTTTTGGAGGTGTAGGGGCAGTGGATGGAGATGCAGTAGCGCCACCCGGAACTGCCGAGTTGGGGTTGGCGGCTGGGAGGTTTGGAAAATGCTTGCGAATGTGCCCCACCCCCTTGCAGGCATGACATCACGCCCTGTCCGATGTCCAGAAGACACAGTCGGCCACTCCCTGGAACTCAACATTAAATTGATTCTCCAAGACATCCTCCCAAGCCATCTGTATGAATAGCTGACGGCGGAAGGAATCGACATTCCAGAGGCTGTTCTCCCAAAGAGCGAGAGGGACTGGGGTGATCCCCGACATCACCTCCCCAAGATAGTGTCGGTGGGGTAGGAGGAACTCACTTGGAATGAAAGGCGGGAAGTTTGAGGACATTATCTGTTGTGTGGTGGCCCCTAGAGGGTCCACCAGCAGGAAGGTCTCCCGCACAGTGAGCCCCTTCGAGCCAGAGACACCGCCTGCTAAGTCTTCAGGAAGAACACAGCCTTCCTGTACATCTTCAAGGCTGCCACAATGGCCTCGCGGCCGAGAACCTCGCTATTGCCTTTACACAAGCCTCAATAGACATTTGGGGTGGGCATAAGTCTTCACTCCAGGGCTAGAATGGTGGCAAGGCCACAAGGGCAGCCACAGAGCCAGCAGCCGCATAAGTATGAGAGGGCACCGCCACTGGCACAGATGGGCTTGCCATGAGTCAAGAGCTAAACTCCACCACAATTGTAAGCCTGCAGATTTCAAATAAAGCAAGAAAATATAAATTAATAAATTAATAAATAAACAAATGATATATATATATATATATTTATATATATTAAGTACTAAGCTAGTGGAGAGGCAGAGGTTGTGCTGAAGAGGAAAAGAAAGGCTGGGAGACTGGGAGTGATGACTTGCTTCACCGAGGTTGTATTACAGACAACAGTTCAATCAAACGGTCCTTCACAGCTCCTCTGGTCATCCGGTTGCGGAGAGGTGTCTTCACCTGGGTCAGCCGAAAGCTGCCCAGGCACTACGTGTATTCTGCTTTCTTCAGCTGCACCAGGCTGGGCAATTGGGTGGGGAGGGAGATTTCTTGTATGTTTATAGCAACGGAACAGCTCCCTGCAGAACTGTACAACTCCCACCCCTTGTTGTTATGAACCTCTCCCACCTCTTCTAACAGTCCAAATCCAATTCAGGTCTGGTGCTGGACACCCAACTCGAAATACAGCCTTATGTTTGAAAAGTCTTTTCCTCCTCTGCAGAAAAAGTTGTTCAAAATGTTGCAACTCTCTCCTCAGTTCTCCCTCTCCAGCAGCACCTCCAGAAACTGACAGCTGCACTCTCAGTTGTTACTCGTTGATGCACTCAACACTTAGGAGTCCTAATTATGCAGCCGCCAAGCAAGTTTTTTTTCTTGGAAGCCTTTATATCACAGGCCCCTTTTATATATTATTTGCCGAGGCAGCATTTATTTTCCAGGCCCCCTTTACATACATTTTAGAAATAAATAACTTCACTAAAATCGAATAAATAAAACAAAAACTCAAATTAAAAGAACATTTTTGGCACCGTTGGTGCAGTCCAGCCCACCAGTCACAGAAGGCCTTAAGTGAACCAGAGGACATCGCATGTTCCTACTCCAAGGAAACCCGTTCGCAGAAGGGGGCAGGCAATCAAGGCGGGCGGACTCCCTGATGTCCCGCAGGCTGCACCTAAGAATTGCCACCTTGGGCAGGCCCAGGAGCAGACCTATGGGGAGATCCTCCTCCCGGCCCAACCCCTTCACTGCGTACCCAAAGATCAGGAGCATGGGGCTAAAGTACAGCCAAAACTTGTGAAGCAGCTCCTATAAATACTCAAAGAGGGGCTTCAACCTTGCTCATTCCATACATACATGGAACATGGACTAGTCCAGGCAGCTGACGGGTACGAGGAAGTGGGGCAGCGCAGAAGCACCCCAAACAGTAAACCTATCTGCGCCATTTGGAATGGCATGGAAGGCATTTCCAAGAGGTGACTCTGGTTGTGTGGGACTAGTTCCCGAGGAGGTTTCAGGAGCCTTAGTCTGATGAACAGTTCTGGCCGAGTGGGGGTCGGCTCAGCCAGTAGCACTCCGCATTCCCGAGCCCCCTCATCACCCTCAGTGAGGGGCATCCTGGTGGCTTTGGCTACTCCTCCACCCGTCGGTCCATCACCAGAGCTGGCTGCCTGGCCAGCCGCGATCTTCTTCTCTGCCAGCGGATGAGCACCCTGACTGGAAGCGGCCATGTTCCAGATTCTGAATCGATCCCGGTAAATACAGGCAACTCTTTCAGAGAAGCGTGGTTCATACTCTCCTCTGGGAGCAGTGTGTCGCCTTGACGGCAATGCCCTTGGCAGAAAAACTATATCGCCATCTGGGAGAATGCTCGATGTACAAGTATCTCTGCAGTGTCCGAAGGTGGAGAGTGAAAGCCTGGGTGCGGACACACACCAGCGACTGACCACCCTCCTCAATCAGGAGACTCAGCACTGCAGCAGAGATCCAACGTCTCCTCTTGCCCCATAAGTAATTGACGAGCTTCTTCTTGATCCTGGTGGCAAATGCAGGTGGCGGGGCCAAAGTGGGCAACTGGGACAACAGCATCGAGGCCACCCGTTTGTTTGTGATCAGCGCTCGGCCCCTATCAGAAAGCACTCGGAACAGTCCTATCCAGCGCCGCAGCCGAGTGGTGACTTTTGCATCCATCTCCTGGCAGTTTACCAGCCAGCCTTCCTCAGCAGGGCTAAGGTGGACTCCCAGACAGAGGAGGTGTGTGGTGCTCCACACAAAAGGAGTCAACTCCTCCGGCAGGGAGACCACCGCCACTGACCCACCAGGAGTCTGGAACATTTCTCCCAGTTGACCCTCGCAGACTACACCACAGAAAAGGTGTGCTGGCACTCGCGCTTCCTTCGCTTATCGACGGGAACAGTGAAAGAGAGGAGCACGTCATCGGCGTAGGCCAAGTGGACAACCCGCCTAGCCGGCCCATGCTGGGCCAGACCCATTAACCTGCTGCGAAGCAGGCACAGGAATGACTCCACGCAACTGGTATATAATTGGCTTGTCATGGGGCATCCCTGACACACCCCTGTCCCAAAGTGAAGAACCACCGTCAAGGATCCGCTAACTTTGACCAGACATTCTGCGGTGGCATACAAAAGTTGGACACGGGCCACAAAAGGCGGCCAGAGTCCGAATGAGCGCAGGGTCCCGAAAAGATATTCGTGATCCACCCTGTCGAACGCCTTCTCCTGATCGAGGGGGAGAAAGTTGACTGACAGACCAGTCCACTGTGAAAGATGGATCAAGTCCCGGACCAGGTGGATGTTGTCCTGGATGGACTGGCCTGGGACAGTGTAGGACTGGTCAGGGTGGATCATGTGGGACAGCATGGAACCCAGGTGGGAAGGCACAGCCCGGGAAAAGATCTTATAATCCGTGTTGAGGAGGGAGAATGGACGCCAGTATTTAAGCAGGCAGAGATCGCCTGTCTTTGGCAGCTGGACGATGACCGCCCTGCCCCACGAGAGGGGCATCTCCCCACTCGCCAGGCTTTCCCCCAGGACCTGCGCATAATGTTCCCCCAAGACATCCCAGAACGCCCTGAGGAACTCCACGGTCAGCCCGTCCAGCATCGGGGGTTTTCCTCTCAGGGGTTGGTGGAAGGCGCCTGTCTGTTCCGCCAACATCAGCAGAGCCTCCAATCCTTCGGCGGCCGCCAGGATGATCTTCAACAGGTCCTCCCACAAAACTCTATGCGCGTCCTCACTGGACGGATTCAGAGATAACCATGCGCTGTATTAGGTATGGAGCAGGAGGTCCATTCCCTCCATATCCGTGATGGAGGATCCTACGTTTGCCAGCAGCTCAACAAGCTGTTTATGGACCTCCCGCCATTTTTACAGCGAGTAGAAGAAGGGTGAGGCGCGATTGAAATCTTCCACGATCCGCGGCCTCGCATACATGCCTTAGCAGCCTACGAGCTGCACGTCCCTCAGTGCACCCTTCTTCTCTTTCTATGCCTGCCACAGGGCCAGGTCAGCGATGGCCAGATCGAGATAGAACTCCAAGTTGAGCACCTCCCTCTCTAGGCGCCCGATCCCGGCTTCCCGCCTCTTGATTGACCCCTTCGTGTAGTCCTGACAGAAGACGCAGATGTGAGTCTTGCCCACAACCCACCATAGCCTCAAGGACGGGATGCCCCCGGCCTCCTTCTCCAGTCGGCCTAGAATCGTTGGAATGAGTCCTGGAATCGCTCGTCCTCCAGCTGCCTGTTCTTAAGGTGCCATTATGTGGATCCTGTCCTTCGAGTGGAACGACCTCCACCCTCACCAGGTCCAAGCAGGGCACCAGTTGCATGGAGTCTGCTAAGATGCGGGAGATGTACGCCTGCAAAATTTAGAGGTGGTCGATTCGGGACCCACCTCAAGCTGAAAGTGCTGGAGTCAGGCTGAAGATTCCACCAGAAGTCCACCAAGTTGAGGGAGCTGATCAGTTCCCTCAACATCTCCACTGACACTTAGCCATGTTGGGGACCAGAGCGATCTGTCATCTCGAGGGTACAGTTAAAATCCCCTTGAGAATGATCCACTCGCCACTGTTCAAGACAGTGGACACTTCTTCAAAGAAACGCAATTGCAATGCTCCAGGGCTGGGCGCGTACACGTTCACAACGTGGAGTGGGACACTACGCAGGTGAACACTGAGGTGGAGCCAGTAGCCCGGTATAAGCTCCTTGACCCCCAAGAGCTCTCGTTGAAAGGTCGGGGCCAACAAGATAGCCAACTCACGAGAAATAGGGGTGAGGTGACTCATGTAGACTCCACCCTGGCGCTCCAGGAGCCAGGTGGCTTCGTCTCCCAGAACGGTGTGGGTTTCCTGCGGAAAGCGTACCACATATTTCCCTTCCCTGAGGACTGAGAGATTGTGACATCTGGTATGAGACCCCCTGCTGCCATTGATGTGGAGACTGGCTATGGTTATCTTCATGTGAAAAGTACTTAGAAACCTGAAACCAACACCTCACTGTGAGGAGGGAGCAGCGGTACACCGAGTCTTCCATTTCGTCAGCAATCCATTGAAGAATGCTTTGAACCAGCACCTCTCAACCAGCTTCATGCACGTGCCCTTTCCCGCCTTCTTGAGGGCGGAACAGACGGACCATATCAGTAGCGCCAGATTTGACCATCAGCTGAGGGCCAGCTGAACTTCATTGTCACAACCCTTGCATGCCATATGGAAATCCCGAGTTCCGCTATGGTCATCAGAGGAGACTCAGTGGGAGGCACGAGGGAGTCCATGGGCTCATTGGCGATGGATTCAAGATCATTCTCCGTGCCCCACACCAAATCCATATCCTCCTCCCATCCTGATCGTCACCACCAGCAGCTGGCACGCACCACGCACTGTGGAGCCGGCGTCCCGGCCGTACCAGCTGGTCCCACCTCCGTCACAAATTGCAGGGGGATATGAATTGCTGTGAGGGGTCGGGCGGAATTGCGGGGCGGGGGAGAAATTCCAGGGGGATATAAAGTACGGGCGGGGGAATTTTCTGGGGGGAGATGAATTGCGGAGAGGATATAAATTGCGGGGGGGGGGGGGGAGTGGGGCGGGGGGCGGACAGAGACAGAGTGTCAGAAATAGAGAAAAGACAGAAAGAGAGAGAACAATAGAGAAGACAGAAAAATAGAGAAAAGACAGAAAGAGAGAGAAAGTCAGAAATAGAGAAAAGACAGAAAGAGAGAGCACAATAGAGAAGACAGAAAAATAGAGAAAAGGCAGAAAGAGAGAGAAAGTCAGAAATAGAGAAAAGGCAAAGTCAGAAATAGAGAAGACAGAAAAAGCCAGAAATAGAGAAAAGGCAGAAAGTCAGAGAAATAGGGAAAAGAAAGAAAGTCAGAGCAATAGAGAAAAGACAGAAAGTCAGAAATAGAGAAAAGACAAACTCAGAATTAGAGAAAAGACCAAGTCAAAGAAATAGGGAAAAGACAGAAGGAAGTCAGAAATAGAGAAAAGACAGAAAGACAGAGAAAAAGAGGAGGGAAAAAAGTGGAGGAAAAGAACAGAGACACAAAGAAATTGCAGACACCCGAGAGATAGACAGAAATCCAGTGAGAAAGGTACACAGAGAATTACAGAAAGATCGAGAGAGAGAAAGAGAGAGAAAGCCATTGAGACAGCAAGATGCACAATCATTCAAAGAGAAACAGAAGAGAGAGAGAAACAAAAAGAGAAAAACAGAGAGAGAGAAACACAGGGAGAGAGAAGCACAAAGTGAGGGAGATGGAGGAGCACAGAGAGGGAGAGAAACAGAGGGAGACAGAGAGAGAGAAACAGAAATAGAAACAAGAGAAAAACACAGAGAGAGAATCAGAAAGTGAAGGAAAGAGAGATTAAGAGAGAGATTGAGAAACAGAGAAAGATTGAGAAACAGAGACACAATGAGAAACACAGAGAGAGAGAAACAGAGAGAAAGGAGCAGAGAGAGAGAAACAGAGAGAGAGAAAGAGAAACAGAGAGAGAAAAACACAGCGAGAGAAACAGAGAGAGAGAAACTGAGTGAGAGAGAGAAACAGACAGAGAGAGAAACAGATAGAGAGAAACACAGAGAGAGAGAGAGACACAGGGAGAATGAGAAACAGAGAGAGAGAGAAACAGAGAGATAGACGCAGAGAGAGACAAAGAGAAGCAGAGAGAGAGAAACAGACAGAGAGAGAAACATAGAGCGCGAGAGAAATCACAGAGAAATATTGAGGAACAGAGAGAGAGAGAACCAGAGAGAGAAACACAGAGAGCGAGAGAAACAGAGAGAGAGGGAGAGAAACTGAGAAAAAGAGAAACAGTGAGAGAGAAACTGAGAGAAAGAGAAACAGAACGAGTGAGAGAGCGACTGAGAAAGGTTGAGAGAGAGATTGAGGGAGAGATTGAGAGAGATAGACTGAGTCAGAAGGAGGGAAAAAGGCAGAGAGAGACACTAAGATGTGATTCTCACGATCGCACACGGTCTGCGCTCCATCGTTGGACTCTTAACACCTTCCCACCATCAGCTCGTCCATGGGGAAAAGATCCTGGACAGGGACATTGGGGTGGGAATTGGAGAAAAGTGTCAGGTTTGGGACAGACTGAGGGGGATTCAGACTGGACTCTCTCTCACACACACACAGTAATCAGCTTGCAATTCACCTGGATACAGACACAGAGACTGAGATACAGAAACTCACCTTCACAAACCAGCCACATGGAAAGAAAGAATGGAGGTTGATGTTGCCCTAATATCCCCAGAACCTGTCACTCAAAACAGCCAGTCCTCCCAAAATACAGCTCATCCAACCAGCTCTCAGCTTCCTCCATCTGGACACTCCCTCCCGGGTATGGGACAGTCCAAGGTGAGTCTCTGTGTAAACAGGGAATGAGGGAGAAAGGGATATTCCAGCCATATCCCAAATGGACCATTCCAGACAGAAACCTGTCTGTCTGTCTCTCTCCCTTCCCCCAACACCTCATTAACAGAGCAGAAAAGCTGCTGTAATTTAAAACCTGGAGAGGCTGCTTTGGATAATGGTCATTTAACACTAATTGTCTTAAATGTCTTTCACTAGTCACCTCCAGTTAACAGAAAGTTCAGAAATGACTGAAAATGTCTCACTGCAGTTACCTCGAAATTCTGAGAAAGAGTTTTTGCCGGAGAGGCCGGTTTGACTGCAATATACACAGGCAGGTTTTATTCGGCTTTTCAGTTCCACTGTGTAGCAAAGAATGAAACTAGATCCAAGTTACTGATGCAGCCAAGAGAACTTTTATAACTGGTGACATTTCGCACAACAATTCTCACCCATATTTACAGTTATATGTGTCAATGATTCTTTGCACTGTATTTATGTAATAGCCTGTAATCAATCGAAAAGAAACCCTTCTTAATATTTACCAGTTTAATGTTACAAGGGTTTACAAAGCTGGGAAACGACCATTTACCACATGTGGTATTAAAGATCTTCCACTTTTCACCTCCAGTTTATATAAAGTTCAGCGATAAGGGCCTCCACATTCTGACAAAGAGTTTTTACTGCCGCAATAAAGTGTCACTTGTTTCCATTTGCTTCATGGCTGTTTCTTTCCTCTGCTCTCCTGGGGGATTCAGAGGGATTTTTGTTCGTTGCTTGTCCACATTCAGGAAGTTCCAGCTCCTAAGCAGCTCCTGCCCTGGAGAAATTGTATTCAAAATTTTTCCCTCAGTTTGGAGACATGAGGAGAGACTGTTCACACTAGCAGAGGGGAGAAACAAATAGGAAGAAAGTTGTTCTGATCTGGAATTCACTCTCTGTCAGGTTTCTGAAAGCAGATTCAATATTAACTTTCAAAAGACAATCGGATCAAAACTTCAATTCCTCTCAGTTATAGTAGAGAAGATACCAGCATAGAGAGAGAAGTGAGAGATAGAGAGATGTCATAACGTTAGCGATAAAGAATTCAACACAACTGATATCGAGAGTTTTTGTTTATAAATGATTGTTTGAGTTTTTATTTGATGCTGTTGTAATAATTTTCCAAACAGAAACCAGTTTCATGTTACAAGTGTTTACATAATAGGGAAATAGCCATTTAACACAAATTTTATTGAATTTATTTTATTAAGCATCTCAAGTTTACAGAAAGTAAACTGCTGAAACTTTTGGAACCTTTCAAACTCTCAGTAACAGAGAATATCCCATCAGTAATGGCTCAGTATTTCTACCTGCTGGTGTCCCTGTCTCACTGCAGTTACTGCCCCTCTCACCATCTCCATCTGCTGGTATCCCTGTCTCATTGCAGTTACTGCCCGCTCACAGCATCTTCATCTGCTGGTTTCCCAGTGTCACTGCAGTATCTGTCCTTTTCTCACCTTCCCCATCTACTGGTTTCCCTGTCTCCCTGTGTTACTGCCCCCTCTCACCATCACCATCTGCCCGTGCCCCAGCCTCATTTCAGTGACTGCCCGTCAAACCATTTCCATCTGCTGGTTTGTCTGCCTCATTGCAGTTAATGTCCCCGCTCTCCATCTCCATCGACTGGTGTTCCTTTCTTACTGCAGTTTCAGCACCCTCTCACTATCTCCATCCACGGGGGTCCCTGCCTCACTGCAGGTACTGCCCCTCTTAGCCCCCTGCATCACTGCAGGTACTGCCCCTCTTAGCATCTCCATCTCTCTGTGTGCCGGTCTCGTGGCAGTCACTGCCACTCTCACCATCTCCCTCTGCTGTGGTCCCTGTCTCACTGCAGTTACTGCCACCCCCTCACCATCTCCACCTGCTGGTGTCCCTGTCTCAATACAGTTGCTGTTGCCTCTCAACATATCCACCTGCTGGTGTCGCTGTTTCACTGCAGCTGCTGCCCCCTCTAACCAACCCCATCTGCTGGCTCCCCTGTCGCACTGACGTTACTCCCCTCTCACCATATTCACGAGTTTTTGTCATGCTTTCACTGCAGTTACTGTCCCCCAATCACCATTTCCAACTACTGGTGCCCCTGTCTTATTTCAGTTATTCCCTACTTTCATTATTTCCATCTGTTGGTGTCCCTGCCTCACGGCACTTACTGTTCCCCCTCACCATCACCCTCTGCTATTGTACCTTTGTATCTGCAGTTACTGTCTCACTCTCACGAATTCCAGCTGCAGGTAACCATGTTTCAATGCAGTTGCTGCCCATTTCACCATCTCCATCTGCTGGTGTCCCTGCCTCACTGCAGGTAAGTGCCCTCTTAGCATCTCCATCTCTTTGTTTCCCTGTATCAGGACAGTTACTGCCCCTCTCACCACCTCCATTTGCCTCTGTCCCTATCTCGCTGAATTTACTGTAAGCCTCTCATCTGCTCGCTATGCTGGTGTCCCTGTCCAACTTCAGTTACACAGCAATCTCACCATCTACTTTCTTACTTCAGCAATTACTGCACCCTCTCACCATCTGCATCTGCTGGTGTCCCTGTCTTACTGCAGTTACTGACCCCTCTCACCATGTGCATCTGCTAGTGTTCCTGTCTTACTGCAGTTACTGCCCCGTCTTACCATTTCCATCTGCTAGTGTCCCTGTCTCACTGCAGTTACTGCCCCCTCTCACCATCTCCATCTGCTAGTGTCCCTGTATCACTGCAGGTCCTGCCCCCCCCCCCCTCACCATCTCCAGCTGCTGGTGTCCGTGTCTCACTGTAGTAACTGTCCCCTTTTACCATCTCCATCTGCTAGTGTTCCTGTCTTCCTGCAGCTACTGCCCCCTTTCACCATCTCCATTTGCTGGTGTCCCTGCCTAACTGAAGGTACTGCCCCCTCTCACCATCGCCATCTGCTTGTGTTCCTGTCTCACTGCAGTTACTGTCCACTTGTTACGATTTCCATCTGCTGGTGTCCCTGTCGCACTGGACCTACTGCCCCCTCTCATCAGGTCCATCTGCGAGTGTCCCTGTCTCACTGCAGCGACTGTGCCTCTCACCATCTCCATCTGCTGGTGTCCCTGTATCATTGCAGCTGCTGCCCCATCTCACCATCTCGGTCTGCTGGTGTCCCTGTCTCACTGCAGTTACTGCCCCCACTCACAATCTCCATCTGCTGGTGTCCCTGTCTCACTGCAGTAACTGTCTCTCTCTCACCATCGGCATCTGCTCGTGTCCCTGTCTCACTGCAGTTACTGTCCCCTCTCACCATCTCCATCTGCTGGTGTCCCTGTCTCACTGCAGCTACTGCCCCCTCTCACCATGTCCATCTGCGAGTGTCCCTGTCTCACTGCAGCTACTGCCCCTCTCCCCATCCCCATTTGCTCGTCTCCCTGTCTCACTACAGTTACTGTCCCCTCTCACTAACCCCTTCTGCTGGTGTCCCTGGCTCACTGCAGTTACTGCGCCCTCTCACCATCTCCGTCTTCTGGTGTCGCTGTCTCATTGCAGTTACTGCCCTCTCTCACCATCTCCATCTGCTGGTGTCCTTGCCTCAATGTAGTTACTGCCCTCTCTCCCCATCTCCATCTGCTGGTGTCCCTGTCTCACTGCAGGTACTGCCCCCTCTCACCATTCCTTCTGCTGGTGGCCCTGGCGCACTGCAGCTGCTGCCCCCTCTCACCAGCTCGGTCTGCTGGTGTCGCTGTCTCATTGCAGTTACTGCCCCCTCTCACCATCTCCGTCTTCTGGTGTCGCTGTCTCATTGCAGTTACTGCCCCCTCTCACCATCTCCTTCTGCTGGCGTCCTTGCCTCACTGTCGTAACTGCCCTCTCTCACCATCTCCATCTGCTGGTGACCCTGTCTCACTGCAGGTACTGCCCCTTCTCACCATCTCCATCTGCTGGTGTTCATGGCGCACTGCAGTCACTGGCCCCTCTCACCATCTCTATCTGCTTTTGTCCTTGTCTCACTGCAGTTACTGCCCCCTCTCATCATCTCTATCTGCTGGTGTCCCTGTCTCACTGCAGTCACTGCCCCTTCTCACCACCTCCATCTGCTGGTGTCCCTGTCTCACTGCGGTCACTGCCCCCTCTCACCATCTCCATCTGCTGGAGTCCCTCTGGGCTTTCAGCTGGCTCACAGGTCCCAGCATGGCGTGTGTGTACCCTTGTTCAGATAAAACTGTTTTTATTTTCAAAAGTACAAATCATGAGCCCCATTAATGATTTCTTCGGTCAGAATTCCTCTCCCCTCCTCCCGATGTTCTCCACACTCCATGCGCATTCCATTTGATGAACTCGGCATGCAGGATGTATGCCATTTGTCTACAGTCAGAAATACCAAAAACATTTAGTCAACTGGACGTTGTAGCAAACAATTCATAAGGTACAGAAGCAGTTTAGAGATCACATGAAATGCCTTACAGGGGGGAGGCCATCGAGGAATTTGAAATCATGGATGAGGATTTTCAAATCAAGACAGTGTTTGATCGGGAGCGAGTGAAGGTCAGCGAGGACAGTGTTGATTGGGGAATGGGACTTGTTAAAAGTTAGGGCACAGGAGGCAACAGTTTTTGATGACCTCAAGTTTATGGAGAGTAGAATGTGAGAGACCAGCCAGGACTGCATTTGAGTAGTGACGTCCAGAGGTAATGAAGGCCTGAATGAGGGTTTCATGAGCAGAACAGCTGAGACGGGGTCAAGGTCGGATAATGCTATGGAGGTGGAAACAGGCGCTCTTAGTTTTGTGGTGAATCTGACGCCAGAAGTTCATCCCGGGGTCAAATGCGACACCAAGTCTGCGGACATACTGGCTTTCTCCCAGACTGTTGCCTGGGAGAGGGAAGAACATGGAAACAACGAAAATAGGAGCAGGAGTAGGCCATTCGGCCCTTAGAGCCTGCTCCGCCATTCATTATGATCATCCAACTCAGTAACCTGTTCCCACTCCCACCCCCCCATATCCTTTGATCCCTTTAGCCCCAAGACCTATATCTAACTCCTTCTTGAAAACGTACAATGTTTAGACCTCAACAGATTTCTGTGGTAGCCAATTCCAAAGGCTCACCACTCTCTGGGTGAAGACATTTCCCCGCTTTTCAGTCCTGAAAGGTTTGCCCCGTATCCTGAGACTATGACCGCTGGTTTTGGACTCCCCGACCATCGGGAACATCCTTCCTACATCTACCATGTCAAGTCCTGTTCGAATTTTATGGGTTACTATGAGATCCCCCTCACTCTTCTGCACTCCAGCGAATATAATCCTAACCGACTCAATCTCTCCTCCTACGTCAGTCCCACCATCCCAGGAATCAGTCTGGTAAACCTTCACTGCACTCCCTCTTTAGCAAGAATATCCTTCCTCAAATAAGGAGACCAAAACTGCACACAATATTCCAGGTGTGGCCTCACCAAGGCCCTGTATATTTGCAGCAAGACATCCCTGCTCCTGTACTCAAATCCTCTCGCTATGAAGGCAAACGTACCATCTGACATTTTTACCACCTGTTGCACCTGCATGCTTACCTTCAGCGGCTGGTGTACGAGAACACCCAGGTCTTGTTGCATATTCCCCTCTCTCAGTTTATAGCCATTCAGAAATAATCTGCCTTCGTGTTTTTGCTACCAAAGTGGATAAGTTCACATTTATCCACATTATACTGCATCTGCCATGCATTTGTCCACTTATCTTGTCCAGATCACACTGACGCCTCTCTGCATCCTCTTCACAACTCACCCTCCCACCCCATTTTGTGTCATCTGCAAATTGGGAGATATTACATTTTGTTCCCTCAACTAAATCATTAAAATATATTGTGAATAGATGGGGTCCAAGCACCGATCCCTGCGATACCCCACTAGTTACTGCCTGCCATTTGGAAAACGACCCGTTTATTCCTACTCTTTGTTTCCTGTCTGCCAACCAATTTCCTATCCATCGCAATACAGCACCCTAATCCCATGTACTTTAATTTTACATGATAATCTCTTATGTGGGAATTTGTTGAAAGCCTTCTGAAAGTCCAAATAAACCACATCCACTGGCTCCTTCTCAACAACTCTACTAGTTATATTCTGCAAGAATTCTAGTAGATTTGTCAAGTGTGATTTCCCTTTCGTAAATCCATGCTTTATCCGATTCTACCGCTGTTCTCCAAGTGCTCTACTATATATTATTTTTAATGGACTCTAGAATTGCCCCCACAACCGGCGTCAGACTGAATGGTCTGTAATTCCCCGTTTTCTCTCTATCTCCCTTTTTAAATAGTGGAGTTACATTAGCTACCCTCCAATAGGTAGGAACTGTTCCAGAGTCTCTGGAATCTTGAAAGATGACCACCAATGCATGCATCTAGGGCCACTTCCTTAAGTACTCTGAGATGTAGATTAGCAGTTCCTGGGGATTTATCGATCTTCAATCACATCAATTTCCCCAACACCATTTCTCTACTAATACTGGTTTCCTTCAGTTCCTTCCTGTCATTAAACCTTGTGTTCCCCAACATTTCTGGTATGATATTTATGTCATCCTTTGTGAAGACAGAACCAAAGTAGGCACTTAGTTGGTAGCCATTTCTTTGCTCCCCATAATAAATCCCTCTGTTTCTGACTGTAAGGGACTGACATATGTCTTCACCATTCTTTTTTTATCTTCACATAACTATAGAAACTTTTTCAGTCAGTTTTTCTGTTCCCCGCAAGCTTACTCTCATACTCTATTTTCCTCTTCTTAATCAAGCCCTTGGTCCTCCTTTGCTGAATTGTAAACTGCTCCCAATCCTCGGGTAACTTTTTTTTCTGGCGAATGTGTATGGCTCTTTGTTGGATCTAATGTTATCTCTAAATTCCCTTGTAAGCCATGGTTTATCTACCTTCCCCGTTTTACTTCTGCGCCAGACAGGAATAAACAATTGCTTCAGTTCATCCATGTGCTCTTTGAATGTTTGTCATTGCCTATCCACCGTCATCCCATTAAGTAACCTTTCCAAATCCATCATAGCCAACTCGAGCCTCATACCTTCATTGTTTCCTTTATTAAGATTGAGGACCCTAGTCTTAGTCTCAACTACATCACTCTCCAGCTTGATAAAGAATTCTATCATATTATGGTCGCTAAGCCCCAAGGGGTCTTGCACACCTCGATTGTCAAATATTCCTCTCTCATTACACAACACCCAGTCCAGTATGGCCTTTTCTCCAGTTAGTTCCTCAACGTATTGGTCCAGAACACGATCCCATATTCACTCCATGAATTCTTCCTCTATGGTATTGTGACAAATTTGATCTTTCCAAGCGATAAGCAGATAAAAGTCACCCATAATTTCAGATGTTCCTTTATCACATGCTTCTCTAATTTTCTGTTTCATACCATTCCCAACATCACCACTGCAGTTTGGCAGTCTATATACAACCCCCACTAACGTTTCTTGTCCCTTCGTGTATCTCAGTTCTACCCATACAAATTTCACATGTCATGAGCGAATATCCTTCCGCACTATTGCGTTAATTTCCTCGTTAACAAGCAGTCGAGCTCCACCGCCTTTTACGTTTTGTGTGTCCTTCCTAAATACTGAATACCCCTGTTCAAGAAGTTAGCAACTAGGGAATGCAGTTTGGAGCAAGGACCAATATCAATGGATTCAGTCTTCTTAATATTTAATTGGAGGAAAGTTCTGCTCATCCAGTACTGGATGTCAGATAAGCTGTCTGATAATTTAACACCAGTGGAGGAGTCGAGTGTAGTGTTGGTGAGATAGAGTTGGGTATCATCAGTGTAAATGTGAAAGTTAAGTATGTGCTTTTGGATGATGTCTCCGAGGGAGAGCAAGAAGATGAGAAATAGAAGGGGGCAACGATAGATCCTTGGGGACATCAGAGGTAATGGTGCAGGAACAGGAAGTGAAGCCATTGCAAGAGTACTCTGGTTACCATTAGACAGATGGACCCAGACGAGAACTGTGTGACCCAGCTAGACTACAGTGGAAAGGCGTTGGAGGAAGATGGTGTAGTCAACCATGTCAATAGCTGCAGGCAGATCGAGAAGGACGAGGAGGGACAGTTTACCTTTGTCACAATCACACAGGATGCCATTTGTTACTTTGAAAAGAGCTGTTTCAGTACTGTGGCAGGGGGGAGACCTGATTGGAAGGATTCTATCATGGAATTCAAGGACAGGTACACAGATTTGTGAATGACAACATGTTCAAAGATTTTAGAGAGGAAAAAAAAAGATATTCTGGATGGGGTGGGAGTGGGCAAGTTGGGGAGTGGTAAACTGTTGTTTTTTTGAGGATGGGGGATCAGGGCAGATTTGAAGGACAGAGGACAGATCCTGAGGAGTGGGAACGGTTAACAATATCAGCTAACATGGGGCCCAGTCCATCCGAGCATCTGCTAAGCTGAAGCGCCGGGCTGTCAGCTCTGGCGCCGAGCTCAGAACTATTCTCTTACCCTGGTACCATCTCCCCGACCAACAACCATGGCTAGGTTATCCAGACAGGAAGCCCCCTCCCCCACCATCTGGCTTAGGTGGGAGAGCGAGAGAGAGACTGCAACGACCAGATGGGGGGAATGGAATGGAATCAGATTCAATAAAGTGTCGACAAAGTCAAAGAAAATGACAAAAGAAGTATTCCAGCATCTGCAGAATTTTCCTTTTGCAATAACAAATTTCTTTCAGTGCAGATGTGAGTGGCTGGTTGTTTCCTCTCCCATCCTGTAGAGGGTGCCTTGACTGTCTTCATGCTCCTTTTAAGTCCTCCAGCTGTCACCTCTTTCCCGCTGCCTGACTACTCTTTGATGTCTGACCCCGCCTAAAAATTTGCTTCCCATTTCGCAACCACAGCAGAGGCTTTATGAAGGGATTGGTCACCTAAACACAGGGCTCTTAAAGAGATAGGACACCGACTCAGGGCAATCCCACTCAAGAAATCTAAGTACATTTCAAAAAGTGTGAAGTGCTGCATTTCAGTAGGAAGGTTAAGGAGGCAACATATAGCTTGGAAAATAAGTCTCTACATGGGGCACAGAGTCAGAGGAATCTCTGGCGACAGAAACAAAAGTCAATAAAAAGATAGACATAGTTTTATCAGGTTATTACGAAAGCAAGACAAAAACTGTGATCTATTTCCAAGGGAATAGAATTGAAAAGCAGAGCAGATATGTTAAACTTGGATCAAACCTTGTTTATAGCACCCATGGAGCACTGTGCATATTTCTGCTCTATTTGCACCTTTGGTTAGAACATACTTGGAGCACTGTGCACACTTCTGGTGTTCACATCCCTTATTTAGACCACACTTGGTGCTCTGTGCACTGTTCTGGTCTCCATAGACCTTGATTGGACCACACCTGTAGCACTGTGAACAGTTCTAGTCTCCATATCCCTTGGTTAGACCGCACATAGCGCACTGTGTGCTGTTCTGGTGTACAGTATCACTATTTTTGTGATCTGTGTGCATGAATCCATGAAACCCTCTGGACACCCATTGTTCCTATCATTTCAGCATTTAAAAAAATCTCAGATCTATCCTGTTTCAGTTCAAAATTAATGACCTCATTCTTACCCTCATTGAAATCCAGTGGCAACTGTCTCACCACACACTACGTCTATTAATGTCTCCGTAATAATGTGCTCCAGTCGGAACTGCTTACTATGCCACCTATCGTGGCGTCATCATCGATCTTGAAGACATGGAATCAAACAGAATAGATGCAGGCCATTCAGCCCATTGTTCCTGTGCCGGGTCTTTTTACGATCTGTCCCATTAGTCCCACTCATCCTGCTCTTTCCCCCATAACCCCACAAATGTTTCATGTTCAAGTATTTCTCCAATTCACTTCTGAAGGTTGCTTCTGAATATGCTTCCTCTGCCCTTTCAAACAGCGTGTTCCAGATCACTGCAAGTCGCTGTGTATTTCACCTTAAATCTGAGCCCCCTAGTTACCAACCCTACCGCCAGGTGATACCGTTTATTCTTGTTTACTCGAGCAAAAAAACACTTCATAATTTTGAACAGCTCGATTAATTCTCCCTGTAACCTTCTCTTCTCCACGGAGAAGAACCATAGCTTCACCGGTTTCTCCACATGATTGAAGTCTCTCATCCCTGGTACAATTCCAGTAAATTTCTTCCCGCACCCTCTCGAAGACCCTCACATTTGTATTTAAATGTGGTGCCCGAAAGTTGACCCCAGACTCCAGCTGGGGCCTAACCAGTGTTTTATAAATATTTAGCAATAACTTCCTTGCTCTTGTATTCTGTTCCTCTGTTAGTAAAGCCGAGGATCCTGTATGCTTCTTTAACAGCATTCTCACCTTGTCCTGTCATCTTCCACCATTTGTGTACATACACCTTGCAGGTCTCTCTGTTCGTGTACACACTTTAAAATTGTCACATTTCGTTTATTTTGCTTCTCCTCATTCTTCCTACCAAACTGAATCACGTCACACCTCACTGTGTTAAATATCATCGGCCATGTGTCCCCGCTTGAGTCTCTTATAGACCAAAAATATTTCTAAAACAGGCTTGAATATATTCAATGACCAAGCTTCCATTACTTGCTGGGGAAGAGAATGCCAATGATTAACGACCCTCTGAAAGTGAAACATCCTCCTCCTCTCCGTCTTAAAAGTGAGACCCCTTATTTTGAGACTGTGCCCCCTTGTTCTGTATTCTCTCACGAGGGGAAATATCCTCTCAGCATCCAACCTGTCAAGTCCTCTCAGATTATTATATGTTTCAATACGATCACTTCTCATTCTCCTAAACTCCAGTGAGTATAGGCCAAACCTGCTCAACATTTTCTCGAAGAGAACCCCTTCATCACAGGAAGAAACCTAGAGAACTTACTCTGAACCGGTCCTAATGCAAATATTCCCTGCTTAAATAAGGAGACCTAAACTGTATGCAGTACTCTAGATGCGGTCTCACCAATTCCCTGTACAACTGTAGCAAGGATTCCCTCCTTTTCTACCCCACCCCCTTGCAATAAAGGCCAATATTGCATTTGCCTTCTTAATTATTTGTTGTACCTGCACGCCAACATTTTGTGATTCATGTACATGGACACCCAGTACCGCAACAGTCTGCTGTTCTCTCCATTTAAATAATATTCTGCTTTTCTATTCTTTCCACCAAAGTGCACAACCTCACATTTTCCCACATTATACTCCATCTGCCAAGTGAGTTTTCCCACTCACTTAACCTATCCTTAATCCTTTGTATTTGTATCTTCCTCATAGATTGATTTCCTATCTTTGTTTGTATTGTTAACAAATGTGGCTACAATATCCCCAGTGCCTTCATCTACGTCATTGATAAAGATTGTAAATAGTGGAGGCCCCAGCTCTGATCCCTGTGGCACTCCACTGGTTACAGTTTGCCACGTGAAAATGCCCCATTTATCCCTAGCCTTTATTTCCTGTTGGTTAGCCAACCAATATTATACACATCATCTTGAGTTCTTATCTTGTACAGTACACTTTTAGGTGGCACCTTCACGAATCCTTTTCTGAAATCCAAATACACTACATCTACTTGTTCCCCTTTATCCACCCTGCTTGTTGCATCCTCAAATAAATTTGTCAAACACGATTTACGTTCATAAAACCATGTTGATTCTGCTTGATTGTATTATGATTTTCTGAATGTTTTGATATTCCTTCCTTCATGATGGACTCCAGCATTTGCTCAATGACAGATGTTACACTAACGGGCCAAACGTTTCCTGCTTTTTGTCTCCCTTCTTTCTTGAGTACAGGCATTACATTCGTGTTTTTACAATCCGCTGAGACCTTTTCAGATTCGAGGGAATTTTGCAAGATTACAATCAATGCATCCACTATTTCTGCAGCCACTATATACGACACTCAAATGCAGGCTGTCTGGCCCAGGGGACTTAGCTGCCATTAGTCCCTTGAGTTTTCCTCGTTCTTTTTTTCGAGAGATAGGGATTGTTTTAAGTTTTTCCCTTCCTTTTGCTTATTAATTTTCTACCGTTCTCAGAATGTTTTGCGTCTTATCCATGAATACAGATACAAAATACTTGTTCAAATTTTCTGCCATCTCCTTTTTTCAAATTATTACTTCCCCGTTCTCATCCTCTAAATGTTTCCTTGAGCTATTTCTTCCTTCTGAAATTCAAATCATGACCAGCTTGTAGCCATGGATCAGTAATGATCAGCACGTCAGAGATCTCTTTCAGCAACACTATCTTACATTTACATAAACCCTTAATGTACTAAAACGTCCTAATGTGCTTCACAGGGCCATTATCAAATGCAATTTTACACTGAGCCACATAACGAGCCTTTAGTGACATGTGAGTGAGAGCTTGGTCAAAGAGGAAGGCATAAGAAGCGTATCAAAGGAGAAAAGAGAGAGGCAGAGATGTTTAGGGAAGGAATTCCAGAGTTTACGTGCCAGGAAACTGAACGGCCACAATCATGAAGTGTTTACAATCGGGGATGAACCAGAGACCAGAAATGGAGGAGTGAAGAGATCACTGAGGGTGGTAGGAGCTGGAGGAGGTTATAGAGATCGGGAGAGTTGCAGGATCTGGAAGAGGTTCCAGAGATAGGGAGGTTTGGAGGGTTTTGGGAGGTTACACGGAGGTAGGTTTGTAGTCCCGGAGGAGATTACAGAGATAGGCAGCGTTTAAGGGGCAGGAGGAGGTAACAGATATGAGGACGGTTGGAAGGACTGGAGGAGGTTACAGAGATAGGGATGGTTGTAGGGGCTGTAGGAGGAGCTTACAGAGATTGGGAGAGTTGTAGAGCTGGAGGAATATGCAGACGCAGGGTGTGTTTTAGGGACTGGAGGGGGCTACATGGAAAGGGTGGGTTGTCGGCGCTGGAGGAGTTTACAGAGACAGGGTGGGTTGTAGGTGTTAATGCAGCTTACCGACATGGGAAGCGTTAAAGGGGCCAGAGGAAGTTTCAGTGAAGGGGTGCTTGTGAGGATTGGAGGCGGTTGCAGAGATAGGGAGGTCAGCTGGGGATGGTAGAGGCGAGCACAATAGGGATGGCTGTAGGCCTGGCGGAGCTTCCAGACATAGGGAGTGTTATAGTAGCTGAAAAACGGGATAGGATGATTTGTAGGGATGTAGGAGGTTCCATATATAGCGAGGGATGTAGTGGCTGGATGAGGTTACAAAGATAGATGGGGATGTAGGGCTGGAGAAGATTGCAGGGATAGTAAGGGTTGCAGTGCTCTCGGGGTTTACAGAGAAGGGGAGTGCTGTATTGGACGGAGGAGATTACAGAGTTATGGAGGGTGGTCGGGTTTGTTGCAGTTTACAGGGGTAGGGAAGTTTGCAAGTCTTGGAGGAGGATACAAAGATGCGGAGTGCTGGAGGTCCTCGAAGAGGTTACATAGATCGGGAGAGCAGTAGGGGCTGGAGGAGGTTACAGAGGTAGAGAGAGCTGTAGGGCCTGGAAGAGGATACAGAGAAAGAGAGAATTGGAGGGACTGGAGGAGATTACTAACATGGTGATGGTTGCAGGGAGGGAGGGGGCTACAGTGATAGGGAGGTTTGTAATGACATGAGGAGTTTACAGAGATGGGAAGTTGTCTTAGGAGGAGCAAGTGAAGGTTACAGAGACATGGAGGCTTGTAGAAGCTGAAGGAGGTTATAGAGACAGGGAGTGCGATAGTGCGAGAGGGGCTTGCAGAGATAGGGAGGGTTGTAGAGGCCGGAGAAGGTTATAGAGTTAATGACTGCTGCAGAGGCTTGAGGAGCTTACACAGATAGAGAGTGTTGTAATTACGGGAGGATGTAGCATAGCTTTATAAATGTTGGAGGATGGTGCAGTGATACGGAGGGCTGTAGAGGCTTGAGAAGTTTAAAGAGATAGGGAGAGTTCTTGGTCTGCAGGTGGTTACAAATTGAGGGAGCGTTCTAGGGGTAGGAGGGGTTTACAGAGATTTGGACGGTTATAAGGTCCACATGATGTTACAGTGATAGGGTGAATTGCTAAGGTTGGAGGAGGTTACAGAGATAGGGATGATTGCTCGGCTGGACGAGGTTACAGAGCTTGGAGGCGTATAGGGGCTAGTGGAGGTTGCAGATTTAGGAAGGGTTGTAAGGGCTGGACGAGGTTACAGAGATTGGGAGGGGAAGAGTGGTTCGAGGACGTGACAGATATAGGGAGGCCTGTACGGTCCGGAGAAGGTTCCAGAGATCGGGAAGGTTGTAGGGCCTGGAGGAGGTTACAGAGATAGAGATGGTTGTAGTGCTAAGGAAGTTTGCGCAGGCTGGCAGAGGTTAATGAGATAGAGAAGGCTGCAGGCTCTCGAGGAGGTTGCATATATAGGGAGGGTTGTAGGGCCTGGAGGAAATTACAGAGGTAGGCAGCAATGGGGCAATGAGGGTTTTGAAAGCGAGGAGGGGAATTTGTAAATTCACAGGTTGCTGGACTGTGAGCCACAGAAGGTCAGTGAGCACAGTGGTTATAAGTGAACGAGATTTTGTCATCACATGGCAGCAGAGTGTTGGATGTCCACAAGTAGATTGTGGGAGGCCTTCCATAAGTGTGTTAGAGTAGTCAACTCTAGAGGTAAAAAAGGCAGGGACGTGGGTTCAGCAGCTGATGAGCTGATGTAGGGACAGAGGTGAGTGATGCGTTGGTGGTGGAAATGGACGGTCTCCATGATAGTGTGGATGTGTTGTGGGAAACACATTTCGGGTCAAATATTGCACGGAGGTTGTAAATGGGAGAGGAACGGAGTTCGTGTCGAGAAAACAGTTTTTGTAGCGACACCAAAGTTAATGGCTTGTATTTTCCAGCTATATAATCAGAGGAAATTTCTGGTCATCTAGCACTGACGTTAGTCAAGCAGACTGATAATACACAGACAGTCGAGAGTGTTCGTGGTGAGATAAAGCCGGCTGTGCATACATATGGAAACTAATGTTGTCTTTTTAATGATGTGGCTGAGGGGCAGCATGTAGATGAGAAATAGGAGGGAGCCAAGGATAGATCCCTGGGAAAAACCAGAGGTAACGGTGTGGGAATAGGAAGTGGTTCTTTGGCTGTGATTATATCGATAAGAATGGAACCAGGTGAGAGCAGTCCCACCCAACTGGACGACAGTGGAGAGGTGTTGGAGGAGGATGGTGCGGTCAACCGTGTCAATAGCTCCAGGCAGGTCGTGAAGGACGAGGAGAGAAAGTTTACTTTTGTCACAGTCATGTAGGATGTCATTTGTGACTTTGTAAGAGATGTTACGGTCCTGTGGCAAGTGGGAAACCTGATTGGGGGGATTCAGTCATATAGTTTCTGGAAAGATAAGCACGGATTTGGGAAGTGACAAAACGTTCATGGACTTTGGAGAGGAAAGGAAAGTTGCAAATGGGATGGTCGTTTGCAAGGGTGGAGCTGACGAGTTGTTTTTTGAGGAGAGGGGTGATGGACAGCAGATTCGAAGGAGAAGGACAGTAACAGCTGAGAGGGAACGGTTAACAATATCAGCTAACAATGGGACCAGGGAGGGATCCAACCAAGCAGTCACCAAACTGAGGTGGCAGGATTGTCAGCTCCTATGCTGATCCCAACCCTGCTCCCTCGACCTACGTCCTGTCTCCCTGCTCGAGCCCCTTAGTTGCACTTGTCCAGACTGGATTCAACCCTCCAATCCCCCATCCTCTGACTTGGGGAGGGAGAGCGATAGACAGCAGAGTCTAGGCTGGGATGGTGGGGGATGTGAGGGGCTATAGAAGGAGACAAACGACAAAAAGTGTTTCCAGAAATAAAAAAGGCAGTCAATTGACACAATAGAATTTCCAACATCTGCCTCCTTTTGCTTTGGTGAGGACATTTTTTTTTATTTCTGAGCATATATAAGGAGCTGAGAATGGAATCAGTTCATGTGGAGGAGAGATTGTCGATGTTGTTTCCACCCCACCCCCACCCCCCTGCCCTGTAGGGGCACTCTGACTCTCCGACAGCTCCCCTGCCTTTATGTCTGCTGTTCTGAATATCACCTTTGGCCCTTGGCATACTGCTCCTTTGTGTGTGAGACACATGCTGCCAGTATTCACCCAGTCGTCCAGTTGTCTGTCACTTCTTGCCTGTTGTTCACAGCTCGTTAGAGCTTTTTATTACTCATCCAGGTATTTTCCTTCCAGTCCTCCAGCGGTCAGTTCGTGTGCCTTACCGATTGCATCTTTGTAATGTATTGACTCCTCTGTCAATCACAAATAGTGCCATGTCCCAAACAGAGTGGCTGTTCCCACCCACAGCGCTGGGGGTATTTTCAGTTCCCCAGCAATTCCTGGTGTCATTCAGTTGATGAAAGTTTTAGGATAAATATTACAATAATGAAATGCAGAAAAACTGGACACACCACTGGGCTGTTCTCAGTTGTTTTGTTTATTGGTGAATTGAAAAAATTGATGTAAACGGATATTTCACCGCTCTCTTGAACTGCTCTCTGCACTTGGACTGAGTGACTGCGTAAATAAACGCGTTTGTTCAGCAGCTTAAATTCATCAGCATCCATCCAACTTGCTGAAAGATATATGAAGAATAATTTTCTTTGGGATTTATTCCTGAAATTGTATAATATGAGAAACATATGACATGTGTCAAGAACAGAAGTATGAAGTTGGTGGATATGCTGAAGAGTAAAATCACCGAATTTCTTCTGCTCTCCATCACTGCGATTGCCTGCCTTGCTCCGACCCCTGAGCCCCTTATGGACTCGACTGGCAAGTAAAATGTGTCTGACTGTCAGAGCATTGAGCAACAGTATTAAAGCAAATGGGAGCAATGGGGATGAAACAGTATCAAACCAGTCTTATCCCATCCATCCGGGCTCAGTGTAATAGCTTGATTTGTATTGACAGCTCCATGGTACATTGTCAATTATCTCTGTAGGTCCAATTGCAAAGTAGAAGGGGATTATTTTAAAACAGTGCAGAATGCCGGTTGTTGCTAGAACCACAGCTGCAATTTTCTCGGTGCAATATTTAGTTTTCAGCTTCTGGCAGCAATGGCCACAAATCGATCAAAGGAGAAAGGAACAGTGAACCAGACTGAACAGTTCATGGCAACACGACTCAGGGTCACCACATCACTGCACACAGGAGTGATGCTCAGGAAAGATCCTGGGAAGTAATACACATTGATTCGAAATAGTATGAAATTAGAGATAATGAACAGTAGGTCCGCTGCTGCCATGGCCACCAGGTAACGAGTGGCGCAGGTGGAGAGTCCACACTTTCCACGGACAGGATCACAATTGCCAGTAATGTAACTGTAAGAGAGAGAAGGGAAATGAGACTGGAAATTACTGATCAAACATTCGCCGTGTCTGACCCAGGCAGTAAGGGCAGGAATTCAGCATCAAAAACGGGGGGGTGTCAGAGAATTAATCGAGTTTAAAGGGGTCGGGACAGGGTACTGACAAACAACTGCTCGCAGGAGGCAGGTTAGTAACTTAAATATATTAATGAGCCTGGGAATCTCTAATTTAACTTGGTTTACAAGTTCTCACCATGACCGGCCATGTTTCCCAGGACTCTGGAAAGCAGCACCGTTCACATCCCAAGATTTGATATCTCTCCCCTCCACTACCTGCATCATATACTATCCCCAGGACCTGACAACCTCCATCCCGGAATTGGGACCCCTCCCCTCACCACCACACTGATCAGAGAATCTCCCGGTGTTGGGATTCGCACCTGCCCAGGATCAGGCTCCCTCAGGGATTCATACGAGCCACCTTCTCTAGAAACTTGTCCTGAAGTCCTCTCCATCTGACTGGAAGCCAAGCCAGTCAAGTAAAGGTGATTCACCAGGATGTTTCCTGGGCTGGAGCACTTCAGCTGTGAAGAGAGAGTGGAGAGACTATTGTTGTTTTCCTTAGAGCATAGAAGGCTGAGGTGGTACCTGATAGAGGTTTTCAATGTTATGAGGGGCATAGATAGGTTAGATAGGAAGAAACCTTTCCCCTTAGCGGAGGTGTCAATAACCAGGGGGCATAGATTTAAGGTAAGGGGCAGGAGGTTTAGAGGGGATTTGAGGAAAAAATGTTTCACCCAGAGGGTGGTTAGAGTCTATAACTCATTACCTGAAGGGGTGGTAGAGGCAGGAACCCTCACAACATTTAAAACGTATTTAGTTGAGCACTTGAAACGGCATTACATACAATGCTACGGGGCAAGTGCTGTAAAATGGAATTAGAATAGATAAGTGCTCGCTGGTTGGCACTGACACGATGGACCGAAGGGCCTCGTTCTGTGCTGTATAACCCATGACTCTGACTTCAGGTTAGAAAACCTGTCAAGGTTAAATGACACAGTCCGTGGAGCTCAAATCTTACAGCATGTTTGGAGAAAACTGAACTTCCACTCCCTGTTTGCCTCATCCCCACACCCAGTACTAATATCCAGACCGAAGGATTGGAGCAAAAACAAAATACTGAAACTAGGAGTAAATTGAGAAGACAGTAGGTCATGTAACATCTGTGGATAGAGAAACAGAGTGAACGTTTCAGTCTGATAGCCTTCTATTGGAATTGAAAGATATTAGAGATCAACAGTTTTTAAAGTAATGGTATAGCCAGTGAACAATGGGGTGTAGAGGGAGGGAGCAATAAAGGGGAAGGAAAAATAAAAGCAAGATACTTCAGATGCTGGAAGTCTGAAATACAAACAGAAAATGTTGGAAATACTGAGTAGGTCTGGCAGCACCTGCGGAGAGAGAAACAGAGTTAACGTTTCAGGACAGTGACCCTTCATCAGAACTAGCAGATGTTAGAAATGTAAAAGGTTTCAAACAAGTGATGTGGGGTGGGGCAGGAGAAAACAAAAAAGAAGATGTTGATAGGACAAGGTCACAGAGGATGACTGACCAGAAGGTCATGGAGAAAAGGCAAACGGTGTGGAAATGGTATGCCAAAAGACAAGCATTAGTACAGAGAGAGTGTTAATGGACTGAAAACTGATCCGCCTGGCCCCAAGCACAAACATGAAAAAAAAGTGGTTAGGCACAGTAGAAACAAACTAAACTAAAATAAACACATAAAACACAAAAACAATATAAAAAATAAAATAAATAAATGGGAAAGTCTGATTGGTGGAGGCCAGGAGTGATTCAATGACAAAAGCGATGATGGTGCAAAGAGAATGGGTCAATTAGAGCAACAGAGAGTGCCAAAATGAGGTATAAATGGTAACAGTAGAATAAGAGAGTGGAAGGGGAGCATGGAAAATCTGGCAAAGAGGATAAGGTTGCAGTGGCCCAGAAATGTGACAGAGAATGGTGGGTAGACACTGGCTGGCATGGACTTGATGGGCCAAAAGCTATTCCTTTGTGCCATAAATCATTTGATGACCCTATGGCCCCAGCGGTGTTGACCAGACTGCCAAATGTGTAACCCAAGCACCGGCCCACAACTCTTCCAGTCTCAGGAATCTCGTGTAGCCATTCACCATGGTCACTGTGAGCAGGTGTTCCATTCCGGTTAGTGATCCACACTAAGTACAATTCTACAGTAACAGATACTCCCAGTAATACATGACCACTGGGATCAGATGTTCCACTCTGGCTAGTGACCCACATTCACTAAAATCCTACAGTGACAGATACGCTCAGCAATACATGACCACTGGGTTTAGTTGTGTCACTCTAGTTATAACGCACATGCAGTGCAATTTTTCACTGACTGATACTCCTGGTACTACCTTCACTCATCAGTTCCCATCAGTGAGGTCTGATTCAACAATACACGGACTCCAGTCAATGCATAAAGTTGATAATTCAGGGTACCTGTGAGTTACATGCTGAGCTGTATTGTCAGTTGCAGATGTGGATTATAAGCATTGATATATTGCAGGATATTTGTCTTCACAAAATTATTTCACTATTGGGCAGTTTGTAACTGTAACCATTACATAACGTGTAACTATATCAGTCACATTGTCAAATCAGAAACAAGCTCACACATATTAAAACACATTCAATGTCTTTAGTCACTTACCAGGAACACTAATGATGGCAAGGATCAGATAATATTTTCTTGATACAGTTAAATGTTAAATACATTTTCTGTGTGAGGTGAGCTGTCCGTTCCTGCTTGCAGACAACCTCTCTGTATTCAACTCTGAAGCGCTACATTCCGAGAGCCTGTGATATATACCCTGTGGGATGGCCCCAGGGATATTGAGGTTGCAACACTGCTCAATTTTTTGACACTGGACAAACATATTGCGTCAACGCGCGTTAGGTCAGTGTTGTGTTAAAACATAGTGAAGTCTGAGATTGAATTTGAAATTCCAAAGTCTGGACAATTCTGATCCCCTTAATTAACTAATGGAAATTAGTTGCTGAATTCTCCCAACAATGAGGTTGTGTTTTCCAACACCAACAGTCCCAATTCTAGTGTCCATGTTGTTTCAATGATTTATTTCTCTCTTTTATGACCATTCAGTAATTAAATTCCAAATGTGGCAGTGTCTCTCTCAGGGATGTTCGACAGCACTCTGGGCCGTGACTGCCTTCTTTAACTGTGGACATTCAGTTTGGCGATTAACTTGGGTTATATGTGATTACTTATTGCAGAATTCAACTAATACAGCATCTGAAATTCAATAACATTAACTGATACAGCGTCGCAATCTAATGCCCCACTGCAAAGAAATGCAAATAATACAGCCGCTGCAACTGATCCAGACTCTCCAAATCATACAGCCCCTCAAACTGATACAGACCCTGAAACCGATACATAACCTCCAACTCATACTGCTGCCTAATCTGGTACAACAACATCCAATGAATACAATCCCTCCAACTGACACAGCTCCTCTGATCGATATTGTGCCTCCAGCTCACACAGAACCTCCATTCGACACAGCTACTCCAAGCAATGTTACATACAGAGTTTCATTTCCCCATGAGGCAATATAGTAAAAACACAGACATAAACCAGGATACTTGCCTTAAAAAAATGATACCGCTGATCAGGTGACAGTATAACGTGGACCATTAGATCAACATGTATCATCATCGGTCACATAGCAAATTCAGAAACGAGCTCACACACAGATCTATATAACAGAAATTATGTTAGTCAATTGCCAGGAACCACAAATTACGGAAGTGTCAGGTAATATATATTCATAACTCTATAAATTGTTGCAAACATTTTCTGTTTGAAGTGATCTGTTCCTTCTCAGGCAATCTCTCTGACAGCACTCAAACTGATGCAGCCCTTCTGACTGAAGCAGGATCTCAAACTAATACAATAACTCAAAATAATAGGTCCCGTGATATAATGCAGTCCTCAGACCAGTCCTCAAATTAATACAGACCCTCAAGCTAAAAAAGCAACTCAAATTAATACAGACCCTCAAAATAAAAAAGCAACTCAGACTAATACAGACCCTCAAACTAATAAAGCAACTCAAATTAATACAGACCCTAAAACTAATAAAGCAACTCAAATTAATATAGGCCCTCAAACTAATAAAGCAACACAGACTAATACAGACCCTCAAACTAATAAAGCAACTCAGACTAATACAGACCCTCAAACCAACAAAGCGACTCAGACTAATACAGACCCTCAAACCAACAAAGCAACTCAGACTAATACAGACCCTCAAACTCATAAAACAACTCAAATTAATACAGACACTCAAACTAATAAAGCAACTCTGACTAATTCAAAGCCTCAAACTAGTAAAGCAACTCAAGCGAATATAGACCCTCAAACTCATAAAGCAACTCAGACTAATACAGGCCCTCAAACTAATACAGTCTCTCAAAATAATGAAGCATGTCAAACTAATACAGCCCCTCAAACGAATACAGTCCCCCAAAATAATAAAGCAACTCAAGCTAACACAGCCCCACAAACTATTGTTGGACCTTAAACTATAATAGCACAGAATTATAAAATCATTGAAATCTAGGGCACAGGAGGAGGACATTGAGCCAATTGTGTGAGTGCCCTCGGAAAGGAGTTATCTAGCCTAATATCACGTTTTAGCTCTTGGTCCGAGCCCTGCATGTTACTGCTCTTCAGGTGCATATTTAATTGTTTTTTTTTTAATGTGATGATGGTTTCTGTATCTATTCCCCTTTCGGCTGTGAGTTCCAGACCCACACCACACTCTCCTCAACTCCTCTTTAATCATTCCACCAATTAGTTTAAGCGTATGTAAATTCTTCACTGATATCACTGCTAAGGGAAATAAGACTTCCTATTGACACCATCTAGCGCCCGAATAACTTTAAATACCTCAATTATACCACAGCGTATCCTTCACTGTTCCAAAGACAATATCCCCATCTACCTAAACTTTATTCATCACTATAATTCTACAGTCGCAGCAAATCCTGTTCAAATCTCCGCTGTACCCTCTCTAGTGTTTCCTGTATTGCGACCAGGTGAGGAAGGGTCTCATGCTCTCCTTTCACCCCTGCTATGGTTTGACCACAACAGGGTTTATTCTTTTAACACCGTGATTTAGCTTACCAACTCAGTGAGCACTTGCTCGCTGTCCTTTGAATATAATTGCACATGAACAAATCAGACAAGAAAGATACAAATATATTCACCTTATCATGGTTCTTTCATAGTCAATCGGTGTCGATCGGGTTTGATTCCAGGTACTTTAATCAGAAACACGCCCCCCATTGTTCTCGCTAGACTGGGCAATCAACTTTGTCTCCAGTCACCCTTTGACTTTTCATGTACAAATTCGTGTGCAGCCGTCTTGGCTGCTGTGTTCTTTTTAAACTATTTGGAAAAAGTTCAGTAAGAGTCTCAAGCAAAGTTCCAAGTGACAAAATTAATATTTTCCATTTGGCATGTGGGATTTCTGTCACACCTGCAATGTGAAGACCCGAACTGTTCGCAATACTCTAGCGGTGGCCTGGACTGTTCAGCACAGAATGGCCATAAATGGAGGCCATCACGAACAGAGTGTAAACGTTGGGAACTGGGTGCGTGGAATTTCGGTGCAGGGAGGAAATCTGCTCTTTTGTTAAAAAAAAAGAACTTTGGTATTCTTTTTTTAAATGTTGCTTGATATTGTGATTTAAACTTGAGGCAGTAATTTTCAGATGGAAAGAAGGACAGACTTGCATTACTATAGCATTTTGCACAGTACACTGCGCGAAAGGTAGTCACTGTTATAACGTCGGAAGTAAGGCAGCCAATTTACACCCAGCAAATTCCCACTGAGAGCAATGTGATAATGACTGATACAGCTGCATTTTATCAAAGTGATAGAGAGGGTTGAAGGGGCAGGAGGGGTTTACAAAGGTAGGGAGTGTTGTAGAGTTGGAGAAGATGACAGAGATAAGGAGAATTGTTGAGGCTAACGAGATTACAGAGATAGGGAGGGTTGTAGGAATTAGAGGAAGTAACAGAGAGGAGGGGTTGTCGTGGCTGGAGGAAGCGACAGAGATCAGGAGGGTTTTAGGTTCTGCACAAAGTTGCAGTGATACGGAAGGTTTTATTGTTTGGAGGAGGTTACAGAGATCGGGGGAGTTGTTGGGCCGGAGGAGGTTACAGAGTTAGGGAGAGTTGTCGGGGCTGGAGGTGGTTACAGAGATGAAGAGAGATGGAAGGCTTGGATGAAGTTACAGAGATAGGGAGTGCAGGTGACGCCATTGCATTGTTGAATAGTTGAGTTAGAATGTTAAAATCAAAATGTGTGAGCACAGAAGCCAATGTAGGTCGCTGAGTAATGGTGTGATGGGTGAACGAAACTTGGTGCAAGTTACGATATGGACAGCTGAGTTTGGATGAGCTGAAGTTTATGGAGATTGGCTGATGGGAGACGGACAGGACAACATTGGAACTGTTGAGTCTTGACGTGCCCAAAGAGAATATGTGAAATGCAAGAGTTGTTGTGTCCGTGACAGAAGCAGAAAACGGAGGGATGGAGTAATGTTTAGACTAAATTCTCTCTCATACTTCTGTCCATCTCATCTATCCAGAGTTATTCTTCATTACCCAATGATACAGGAGGTAAAACAGGCAAGATTGCTGCCCAATCACCACTGACTTCCAGAAATGATAAGAAGAGTTAAGATTATCTGTCAATGCTGGAAGTTTCACTCCTGATGGTGAGTATCTCCGTTTCCTCCACTGTTGGCTTTGTAGGAAGACACAGGTTAGCGAAGCAGTGGGCCATTCGACCTCCCTAACCTGTTCTGATTTTCAATAAAAACATGGTCTTGTTCTACCTCACCTCCACCTTATCACGCCATCCAGATATCCATTCATTCCCGCAGAATCCGGAAATCTATTGACCTTGTTCTTGAATATAATCAACGACTGAGCATCCACAGTTCTCTGCGGTAGAAAGTTCTGAAGATTCACAGCCTCCTGAGTGAAGAAATGCCTCATCATCGCAGTCTGAAATGGCCGATCCATTATTCTGACACGATTTGCAGCCGGGGAAACAGCCTCTCAGCATCACCTTTTCTCTTTTTTAATTCATTCATATCATGTGGGCGTGCTGTTAAGGCCAGCATTTATTGTCCATCCCTAATGGCCCTGGGAAAGTGGTGGTGAGCTGCCTTCTTGAACCGCTGCAGTCCATGTGGTGTAGGTACACCCACGGTGCTGTTAGGAAGGGAGTTCCAAGACATTGACCCAGTGACAGTGAAGGAATGGCGATGTAGTTCCAAGTCAGGATGATGTGTGGTTTGGTGGGAAACTTGCAGGTGGCGGTGTTCCCATGCATCAGCTGCCCTTGTCCTTCTAGTTGGTCGAGGTCTAGGGTTTTGGAAGGTGCTGTCGAAGGAGCTTTAGTGAGTTGCTGCAATGCATCATGTAGATGGTGCACATTGTTGCCACTGTGCATCGGTGGTGGAGGGAGTGAATGTTTGTGAATGGGTTGCTTTGCCCTGGATGGTGTCGAGCTTCGAGGGTGCTGTGGGAGCTGCACCCTAGGCAAGTGGAGAGTATTCCATCACACTCCTGACTTGTGCCTTGCAGATGATGACCAGGCATTGAGGAGTCAGGAGGTGAGCTACTCGCCACAGAATTCCATGCCTCTGACCAGCTTTTGTAGATGTAGCATTTATGTGGCTGTTTCAGTTCAGATTCTGGTCAATGGCAGCCCCTAGGATGTTGATAGTGGGGATTGAGTGATGGTAATGTAATTGAACATCAAGGGGAGATGGTTAGATTCTCTTTTGTTTTCGATTGTCATTGCCTGGCATTTGTGTGGCGCAAAAGTAACTTTCCACTTATCATCCCAAGCCTGAATATTGTCCAAGTCTTGCTGCATATGGACATGGCTACTTCAGTATCTGAGGAGCCAAGAATGGTGCTGAGCATTACGCAATCATCAGTGGACATCCGCACTTATGACTTTATGATGGAGGGAAGGTCATTGACGAAGCAGTAAACTCCATTGAAATAGTATGGCATTCTGTTTTTTGAGTTTATCCACAAAGGTTTTGTGGATTCATTGATCAGTATGTGACAGTGTCTTTCCGTAGCCGTGTCAGACATATACTTCAGCATGTTTAACAGTTAATGGTCAGCCCTGGGTTTATTTTTCCACAGTAGAGTATCTCTTTTGGTGTTGGGTGAGCTTTATGTAAAAGTAGCCCACCAGCCTTTATATGCCCGATTCAGCTTCTTGTAACAGGACTGTGGCTAGCCTCAGCTCACTAGCATCGATTGCCACCTTGAAAGGTTTTGTGAAATTTTGGGAAGCGAACTCTGGTTCATTGATCAAAATTGCTTTCAGCCTCTCAAAGGTTGCTTTGACTTTGCTTTGTAGCAAATCCGTCAGTGAAACAGCTATAATGCTGAAATTGGCAAAAACATGAAGTGGAAACCACACATGCCCCAAAACCTCATGATGTCCCGTTTAGTCTTAGGGGGAGGGAACCCAATCAATGCTTGTACTTTTGCTGTTCCTGACAGCACAAGTCATTGCCCTACTATATACCCTGGGTAGGTTACCCTTCCTTTTGTAGATTCACTTTTGGCAAGGTTTATCACCAATACAGCAACTCTAATTTTCTGAACACAGCTTTTAGTTGTTCCAAGTTGTCCTTCCAAGTGACACTGTATACCATCACATCATCAATGTAAAGCACACAGTTAGGAACACTGATTACCATTTGGTTCATTAGTTCTGGAAGTTGCTGGGGCATTTTTCTTAACCTGAATGGCATCATTTGGCATTGCAAAAGACCATCGGGTGTGGTAAAGGCCGATATTTCTTAAGGTCAGGGTGTTAAAGGAACCTGCCAGTATACCCTTGAACAGATCTATTTTGGTACGAAACGTGGCACTACCAACTCTATCAAGTCTTCCAAGTGAGAAATTGGGTAAGTGCCGAACTTTATTACTGCAGTAACCTTTATGAAGTCTATGCAAAATCTAGTTGAACGTCAGGGTGAGACTCTAACATGTTTGGGGAACTCCAACTGCTTTGACTGGGATCAATTATGTGGTTTTCCAACATATTGGACTTCGACTTTCACCTGGGCCTGTTTTTCTGGACAGAAGCGATAGGGATGTTATTTTTTACAGCAGAGGATTCTGTTACATCCAAATCATGTGTGGCTAAAGTTTTACATCCAGGTTTGTCCCTACAGACTCCTTTAAGTGCTGTGAGTAGCCTTGTTAAGTCTTCTCGGTATTCTGCATCTGAATATGAAAGCAGAGTGTCTAATCTCCCTAACAATTCAGCATTAGCTAAAACGGATAGTAGGAGGTTCAATTTGGGAATTGTCTAGGCCTCCTTCTGCCTCATCCTCGCTATCCTTTACGTCTTCACTACCCCTACTACCTGACACACCTATACATGCCTATCCTCCTCCCAGAGGTGATATTGTTTCAACATATTGATGTGACACAGCCAATTCCTTTTCCAGTGATATGGTGTGTCAATCAAATAATTTACTTTACCAATCTTTTTGACTCCTTCATATGGTTCATTGAACGAGATTTCAGCGGTTCACCCTGTAAAGACAATAATATTGACAGCACATCCCCTGGTTGAAATGTTCTGGACTTGACATGCTTCTCTGCCCACTTCTTTATAGTTGTTTGGGAAGCTTTAAGGTGTTCCTGAGGCAATTTACATTCTCTTATGTACCGCCCCCGGAACACAGAAACATAATCTAACATGAAAGATCCATCCCTCTGTTCTGAAACTGTTCTTTGATTAGTTTTATTGGACCTCTTACCTCATGTCCATAAAGTAATTCAAACGGACTAAAACTGATAGACTCATTTGGTAAATCCCTGCTGGCAAACAAACTAAATTACTGCCCTTTCATGACAGTGTGTCTTGATCATCAATTTTAGGGTCTGACGTACTGGTCTGAAGCACTTTGTGCCTGTGAGCAGTATGCTGAGAACTTTAATTGCGTTATACCCAGATTGCTCATAACTTCTTGAAAGAAAAGGCATAAAATTGGGCTGGATCTCAATCAGTAATCCATATTGAGTGAAGAACTGGGTTAACTTCTCCACCACTACCTCAAAATTGTTACCAAGGGAATGGCCTCTGTAAACCTTGTAGATATATCCATGATAGTGAGTACATATTGATATCCCGCTTTTGTTTTCGGGTATATGCACTACAAAGTCAAGTAACACCCTACTAAATGTCTCATCAAAAACTGGTATAGGAATTAAAGGTGCCAGTTTTATGGAAGGTTGCGGTTTTCCCACGTTCTGCACATATGACACGTTTAACAAAACTGCACCACGTCCTTGTAAAGAACTGGCCAATAAAAATTTTGACTTCTGCGTTCTTAGGTCTTCTGGATCCCTACCTATCCCGCCGCAGGAATTTCATGGGCTATCCTTAATATTTCCCAGTGATACCTGGATGGTACCACTATCTTCAACCACCATCCATTCTTTGTCGACAGGGCTGTGAGGAGGTCTACACTTCCTCATCAGAATACCATTTTTAATAGAGTATCCTTCTGGAATTCCTTTTGATTCAGCCCCTGTTCAAGCCGGTTTTTTCACTTTACTTAACTCTGGATCAGCATGCTGAGCCTTGATCAGGGAAGACTTACTGAGCATTTTCTTCAGGTTATCCAAATCCTCAAAGAACGTTTCAGATAGCCAGATATCTGTCTCTGGTGCCAATTTTACCTCCAACAATGGAACTTGTATCGCCATTGCTCTGGTCATTACACATGTAGGAAACATTTCTGGAAACGTTTCCTGCAACTGCTCTGTCTCCTTGACTTCTTTTGGTCTTTCCGTAACTACTGAAGAAGCTAGTACCTTCGCTCCAGCCAAATTATTCCTTAGGAGTTAGACAACTCAGTCTACAGGCAAACCATGTACAACATCAATCGTTACCATTCCAGGCATGAACTCATACTCCAGGTGCACCCAATACAAAGGTCCAGGTATATACACCCTGCTGATACCGTTCACGAAAACCTTGGCATTCAATCCGCCTTCTGGTGAAAAAGCCATGCCTTTCCCCAGCAAAATAGTTCGGGTGGCTCCTGTATACCTCAATATAGGTTTAACTGCTTCATTTGCTGGATACGGAGGGACCTTTCCTTTTGACAAGAATTCCTTATAGCTCTCAGATATCTTACCTATGTAGCCCACACTCACAGAGGCTTTTGTACTTCGCCTTATAGCTGCAATCAGAGTAACAGCTTGATTTGCCGTACTGTTGGTCAGGGCCCCTTTCTCTGCATTGGCCATGTGTAGCCCAGTAGGTCCCATGGCTGTAACCCGCAACTTCCAGCAATCTGCAGCAAGGGGTCCCATCTCGTGGTAATGGAAACGCTTAGGTTATTGGACCTAATTTCCACCCTTAGCAGCTTCCTTTTTGGCTGGAGGAGAAGCAGTGAGACATGGACAGCAGCTGTTGGTGATGTTAAGAGCTAACAGTAACTGCAGTGAAAGAGGGTCATCAGGAGATGGAGATGGTGAGGCGGTGATTAACTTCACTGAGAGAGGGACCCCAGCAGATGCAGATGGTGAGGGGGGTGGCAGTAACTGCACGAAGACAGGGAGCACAGCAGAGGGAGATGGTGAGAGTGGCAGTGAATGCCACGAGACCGGCAAATAAAGAGATGGAGATGCTCAGAGGGGCAGCACCTGCAGTGAGGCAGGGACCCCCGTAGGTGGAGGTAGTGTGAGGGTGCTGAAACTGCATTAAGAAAGGAACACCAGCAGATGGCGATGGTGAGCGGGGCCAGTAACGGCAGTGAGACAGACAAACCAGCAGATGGAAATGGTCAGCTGGGCAGTCACTGAAATGAGACAGGGACACCAGCAGATGGCGATGGTGAGAGCAGGCATGAACTGCAGTGAGGCACGGACACCAGCAGATGGAGATGATGAGAAGGGGACTGTAAATGCTGTGAGACAGGGACACCAGCAAAGACAGATGGTGAGAGGAGTCATTAACTGCAGTGATAGATGAACACCAGCAGACAGAGATGGTGAGATGGGGCAGTAATTGCAGAGGGACAGGGACAACGGCTGATGGAGACTAGGAGGGGCGGTCAGTCACTGAAGTGAGACAGGGACACCAGCAGAGTGAGAAGATGTGCGGGGGGAGCAAGTGCAGTGAGTCAGGGACACCAGAAGATGCAGTTGGTTAAAGGGGGTTTGCAACTGCAGTGAGACATGGACACCAGCTGTTAGTGATGTTAAGAGCGAACACTAACTGCAGTAAAAAAGGGACATCAGGAGATGGAGATGGTGAGGCGGCGATTAACTTCACTGAGAGAGGGACCCCAGCAGATGGAGATGGTGAGGGGGGTGGCAGTAACTGCACTGAGACATGGACCACAGCAGAGGGAGATGTTGAGAGTGGCAGAGAATGCCACGAGACGGCACATAAAGAGATGGAGATGCTCAGAGGGGCGGTAGCTGCAGTGAGACAGGGGCCCCAGTGGATGGAGATAGTGAGAAGGTGCTGAAACTGCAGTAAGAAAGGAACACCAGCAGATGGAGATGGTGCACGGGGCCAGTAATGGCAGCGAGACAGACAAACCAGCAGATGGAAATGGTCCGATGGGCAGCCACTGATATGAGACAGGGACACCAGCAGATGGAGATGGTCAGAGGGGGCAGTAACTGCCGTGAGACAGCGACACCAGCAGATGCAGACAGTGAGAGGGGGCAGAAACTGCAGTGAGACAGGGACACCAGTAGATGGAGATGGATAGAGGGGACAGTAACTGCAGCGAGACAGAGACACCAGCAGATGGAGATGGTGAGAGTGGGCAGTAACTGCAGTGAGACAGGGACACCAGCAAATGGAGATGGTGAGATTGGGCAGTTGCTGTAATGTGACAGGGACAAAAGCACTTTGAGATTGTGAGAGGGGGCAGCAACTGCAGTGAGACAGGGACACCAGCAGATGGGGATGGTGAGCGGGACAGTATCTGCAGTGAGACAGGGACACCAGCAGATGGAGATGGTGAGAAGGGGCAGTAACTGCAATGAGACAGGGGCACCAGCAGATGGAGATGGTGAGAGTGGGATGGTAACTGCAGTTCCATCAAATTGTTTCTGTCCTTTTGAAGTTCGACACTATCTCTTCACAGTCGTATCATCTGCAGCCTTTGAAATTTAGCTCTGTACATCAAGGGTTAGGTCACTAATATATATTAGGAAAAGCAAAGGACCCAACACTGATCGCTGGGGCACTCCACTCATAACTTGCTCCAGCTCTCCAAAAAATCCATTAACGACTATTCTTTGTTTCCTCTCACTCATCCAATTTGCTACCGTCCCTTTATTCCATGAGCTGCAAGTTTGCTCACAAGTCTTTGTTGTGGCACTGCATCAAATACCTCAGTCCAAATGAAAGCAGTTGCCAATTTAATAAGAAACCAATAAAAAGATCGAATTCGCCTTTGGAAAGCAGGGCTCCATCGCAAAGCAGTCGAGGGGCCACCAGGGCAATGCCAGCGAAGTGTTCCGCAGTAGCTGATGCCACTCCAATGATCTGCTGCACCCTACCATAGAAACCATAGGCAAGCAAGGTACAAAACCCAGCTGTCTGCCCACATACACTCTAGCAGAAATTTTCATAATTTTACAGATCTCTCTTAGAACAATACTCAACCTTTTTTTTTCAAGGGAAAATGGTCTGCATCCTGTTCATCCTCCAGGTATAGGTATGCCCACACGTTTCTGTTACCGCTTGTGAATGATTTTGTATACTCTCAATCACTACTGTCGCCTTCGTTTAATATGTCAACCAGAATTCCGCACTGTATTCCATGTCTGGTATAACCACCATAAAGTATTATACATATCTATTGTATCCGTCAAATAACAAACTTCAGACCGTCCTTTGTCCTTTGATGGCTTGTTACGCTGTGTCGATACATTTAGAGATGTCTGTATGTGTTTTCCCAGATCCCTTTCACCTCGACTCCATCTAGTTTCTTATTTGCAAGTTGAGTTTATTCGTTCTTGGGATATATGATCGTGGCTGGCAAGGCCAGCATTTAACCCCCATTCCTAATTGACCTTTAGAAGGTGATGGTGAAATTCCTCGGAGAACTTCTGCAGTCCATAAGGTGCGGGTATACCCATAGTGCTGTTTTGAAGTGGGTTCAAGGACTTTGGCTCTCAAACGGTGTAAAAACGATACCAGAGTTCCAGATCAGGATTGTGCGTGGTTTTGAGGGGAAAATGCAGTATGAGGTGTTCACATGCATTTGAGGTGTTACATTAGATTTATCGGTTATATTATTTTAAGATCATGTATTTGTTTGATGGGCTGTATTCGTTAAAGGGGCAGTATTAGGTTGAGATGCTGCATTTGTTTTCGAAGCTGCATTGGTTTGAAGGGCAGTATCAGTGTGGGATGCTTTGTTTGTTGCTGTGTAAATATGCGTTTGATGTCCTGTATTAGTTGGAGAAGCAGTATGAGTTTCAGATCATGCATTAGTTTGATGGACTGAACAATTTTGTGGAAAGATATTAGTATGAGCTGCTGAATTATTTTGAGCAGATGTATTGGCTACTGGTGAGGTCCCAGAGGACTGGAGAATAGCCAATGTTGTTCCTTTGTTTAAGAAGGGCAGCAAGGATAATCCAGGAAATTATACGCTGGTGAGCCTTACATCAGTGGTAGGGAAATTATGAGAGAGGATTCTTCGGGACAGGATTTACTCCCATTTGGAAACAAATGGACTTATTAGCGAGAGGCAGCATGGTTTTGTGAAGGGGAGGTCGTGTCTCAATAATTTGATTGAGTTCTTTGAGGAAGAGACGAAGATGATTGATGAAGGAAGGGCAGTGGATGTTATCCAAATGGATTTCAGTAAAGCCTTTGACAAGGTCCCTCATGGCAGACTGATACAAAAGGTGAAGTTACATGGGATCAGAGGGGAGCTGGCAAGATGGATACAGAACTGGCTCGGTCATAGAAGACAGAGGGGAGCTGTGGAAGGGTGCTTTTCTGACTGGAGGGATGTGACTAGCGGTGTTCCGCAGTGATCAGTGCTGGGACCTTTGCTGTTTGTAGTAAATATAAATGATTTGGAGGAAAATGTAGCTGGTCTGATTAGTACGTTTGCGGATGACACAAAGGTTCGTGGAGTTGCGGACAGTGATGAGGAGTGTCAGGTGATACGGCAGGATAAGATCGGTTGGAGACTTGGGCAGAGAAATGGCAGATGGAGTTTAATCCGGACAAATGTGAGATAATGCATTTTGGAAGGTCTAATGCAGGTGGGAAGTATACAGTAAATGGCAGAACCCTTAGGAGTATTGACAGGCAGAGAGATCCGGGCGTGCAGGTCCACAGGTCACTGAAAGTGGCAACGCAGGTGGATAAGGTAGTCAAGAAGGCATACGGCATGCTTGCCTTCATCGGTCGGGGCATAGAGTATAAAAATTGGCACGTCATGCTGCAGCTGTACAGAACTTTAGTTAGGCCACACTTTGAATAAAGCGTGCAATTTTGGTCGCCACACTACCAGAAGGACGTGGAGGCTTTGGAGAGGGTACAGAAGAGGTTTACCAGGATGTTGCCTGGTCTGGAGGGCATTAGCTATGAGGAGAGGTTGGATAAACTCGGATTGTTTTCACTGGAACGACGGAGGTGGAGGGGCGACATGATAGAGGTTTACAAAGTTAGAAGCAGCATGGACAGAATGGATAGTCAGAAGCTTTTTCCCAGGGTGGAAGAGTCAGTTACCAGTGGACATAGGTTTAAGGTGAGAGGGACAAAGTTTACAGGGGATGTGCGAGGCAAATTCTTTACACAGAGGGTGATGAGTACCTGGAACTTGTTGCCGGGGGAGGTGGTGGAAGCAGGTACCATAGAGACGTTTAAGAGGCATCTTGACAAATACATGAATAGGATGGGAATAGAGGGATGCAAACCCTGGAAGTCCAGAAGGTTTTAGTTTAGGCAGGCATCAAGATCTGCTCAGGCTTGGAGGGCCGAATGGCCTGTTCCTGTGCTGTACTGTTCTTTGCTCTTTGTTCTTTGTATTAGTTTGGGGATCCATCGACAAAATGTCTGTAATTAATAGCCTATTGAATTAGCACAACGAAACGCTGCAGCCATAACCCGCAGTTCAGTGGGCAAACCCTGACTGAGCAGATTAACGTTCAGAATTCAGTTAGTAAATGGGCACAATAGAATGAATGACGAAATCAATATAAAATTGTTGGATGGGACTGATGGTGTTTAAAGAAACATCATCATTGCTGAGTTAATACAGCTTCCTTAGCATTAGTTAATTGGTATGATAAGACTTGTCCGGTCTTTGCGGTTTTCAAATTCAATTGCCATGCTAAATATAATCTCTCGTAACAGGGGGTGAACACAGTTGTCGTAATTTGGTTGCTCAAAATAAACAAAAGTAAAATGTTGCAACATCAATTCCCTGTGAAGATTCCTTCTGGATATAAAGTAAAGGCTCTGGGAATGCATGGTCTCAGAGTTTCATTCAGCGAGGTTGCTTGCAACACGACAGAACAAGTTGCTCCACTCAGAAAATGCATCTTTCAATTGGAAATATCCTGATAATATACTACATGAGCCTCGCCGCCATTGGTGTTCCTGGTAAGTGACTGTAACCATTGCAGTGGTGTATATCTGTGCCAGAATTCATCTCTGGTTTTGTACTGTGACGGATAAAGTTGTGTTCGTCTAGGGTTGACCTTTACTCGTACATTTGTTCAGTGACATCATTTTGTGAAGGTGAATGTTCTGAGTTACCTATGTGGTTCCATTGCACTGCCTTAATTGAAAACACACCTCCTGGTAGTTCATGGACTCCCTGAAATGTCAGGTCACTCTCTGCTGGACTATTCTGGACTGTTGAATCAAACTTCAGTGCAGGCATCTATCTGAAGCAAGATATTTCTGGCACTGTCAGACATTGTATAATAGTACTGAATGTTCTTAACAAACCGTAATTGAACAGCTGAAAACAGTGACCATGTGTTACTGTCAGTATCAGTCATTGCAGAATTGTACTGAGTGTGGAACATTTACCAGAGTGCAAAACCTGACCCCAGTGACCATGTCTTTCTGGGAGTATCTGTCACTGTAGAATTCTACTGAGTGCGTGACACTAAATTGAATGTAACACCTCACCCCAGTGGCCATGTATTACTGGAAGCATGTCACTGTAGAATTGCACTGTGTTTCAGGTGAATAATATCTCTGCAAAATGAAACTGATTTCCTGTTTCATGAATGATAATTGGCAGAAAGGGAAAGATTGTTGCTGTTGGTTGAAGTTATTGGATAATAAGTTGTGTGGTGAAGTGCATTGATTTTGCTTTGGTTCCTATTGAAAAGAAACGGATGTTAACTACTTACTAACAGGTAAACAGCTGTGTAACTTAGTCATCACATTCAAATCCGCTGTAGAATGACTTATCCCTACCCTAAAAGGAGTCGCTAGTAACATATTCTGATGCTGATTATTTCCTTCCTCCAGCATGGTCCTGAAACCATTTGGGGATCGTGGGTGCTGAATTTTATTAGCTTGCTGCTACTCAGGATGAATATTGGACCGTGATTATTGCATTTCTGTTAAATTTGTGTGGAATATTGGTTCATAGGAATATAGAAACAGGAGGAGGTCATTCAGCCCCTCGAGCCTGTCCCGCTATTCAATGAGATCATGGCTGATTCGCAGCCGAGCTCCATGTACCTGCCTTTGGCCCATATCCCTTAATATCTTTGCTTAACAAAAATCTATCTAACTCAGATTTAAAATTAACAACGATGCTAGCTTCAACTGCTGTTTGTGGGAGAATGTTCCGAACCTCTACCACCTTTTGCGTGAAGAAATGCTTCCTAACATCTCTCCTGAACTGTCTGGCCCTTACTTTTAGACAATGCCCCCTAGTTTTAGAATCTCCAACCAGTGGATATAGTTTATCTTTATCTAGCTTGCATTTTCCTGTTCATATCTTGAAGACTTCGATCAGATCACCCCTTAAGCTTCTAAATTCTAGCGAAAACTGGCCTAATTTGTGTAATCTCTCCTCGCAACTTAACCCAAGTATTCCAGGTATCATTCTTGTAAACTTATGTTGCACCCCCTCCAAGGCCAATATATCCTTCCTAAGGTGTGGTGCCCAGAACTGCTCACAGTACTCCAAGTGGGGTCTAATCAGGGTTTTGTACAGCTTCAGCATAACCTATGAGTCTTTATACTCCAATCCTCTAGATATAAAGGCTAGTAGTCCATTAGACGTTTTGATTATTTTCTGCACTTGTTTGTGGCATTTTAAAGATCTTTGCACCTGAAACCCTAAGCCTCCTGGACATCCGCTGTATTCAACCTCTTCCCATTTAGAAAGTACCCTTCTCTATCCTTTTTTGGTGCAAAATGGATAACCTCACACTTTCCCGCACTGAAATCCATCTGCCACAGTTTTGTGCATTCACCTAGTCTGTCAATATTTCCTTGCAATTTTATGCTATCATTTAGACTGTCTACAAGTCCACCTAATTTTGTATCATCAGCAAATTTTGATTTATAACTTACTAAGCCATCATCCAAGTCGTTAATGAATAATACGAATAATTGAGGCCCCAAAGCAGATCCCTGTGGGGCACCACTGGTCACATCCTGCCAATCAGAGTACTTACACATTATCCCCACTCTCTATCGCTTAACATTCAACCAACCTCCCAATCATATCATTAATTTGCCGTCAACACCATGGGCTTCGACCTTAGTTAACAGTCTCTTATGTGGGACTTTATCAAATGCCTTCTGGAAGTCCATATAAATAACATTCAAAGACATTCCCCTGTCCACTGCCTGATCAACGTCTTCTAAAAATTCAATGACACTTGTCAGGCATGACCTTCCCATCATGAATCCATGCTGGCTGTCCCTGATTAACTAGAAATTCTCTAGGTGCCCAGTCAACTTATCCTTGATTATAGACTCCAGCAACTTCCCCACCACAGATGTCAGACTAACTGGTCTGTAATTTCCTTGGTTCCCCCTTTCACCCTTCTTCAAAAGTGAAGTGGCATGTACAAATTTCCAATCCAGAGAGACCACTCCTGAATCTAGGGAACTCTGGAAGACTATAGTTAGGGCATCTGCAATGTGCTCCCCTACTTCCGTAACACCCTCAAATGGAGCCTTCAGATCCTGGAGATTTCTCACTCTTTAGTTCCATTGATTTCCTTGTTACTGATGTTTTACTTACGTTAATTGTATTAAGTCCCTGTCCCCTATCGGCTATTATAATTTTTTTTCGGGACTTCCGGCAAGTTCTTCTCCTTTTCAACTGTAAATACTGAGGTAAAGTAATTGTTCAACATGTCTGCCATATCTCTATTATCAATGACAATATCTCAATTATCAGCTTTTAGTGGGTCTACATTGCTCTTGGCCTTCATGCCTTTCCTTTACAGAACTATAAAAATTCTTCTTATTGATTTTGATGTGCCTTGCAAGATTCATTTCATAATCTCTTTTAGTAGCTCTTACAAGCTGCCTAGTGACCCTTTTCTGGTCTTTGTATCGATCCCATCCTGCGGATCTGTGCTGTGTTTTGCATTTTTGTCAGCCCTTGCTTTTAGTTTTATGCTATCCCTAATCTCTTTGGTTGTCCATGGCTGTTGTTTCTGTGAAGTGGAGCTTTTCCCTCTCAGGGGTATATCTTCTTCTTCTGCTTCTTCTTCTTTGGCCTCTTTGTCTCGAGAGACAACGGGTAAGCGCCTGAAGATGGTCAGTGGCTTGTGAAGCAGCGCCTGGAGTGGCTATAAATGACAATTCTAGTGTGACAGATTCTTCCACAGGTGCTACAGCTAAAATTGGTTGTCGGGTCCGTTACACAGTTGGCTGTCCCCTTGCACTTCTGTCTTTTTTCCTGCCAACTGCTAAGTCTCTTTGAATCGTCACACTTTAGCCCCGTCTTTATGGCTGCCCGCCAGCTCTGGCGATCGCTGGCAACTGACTCCCGCGACTTGTGATCAATGTCACAGGACTACATGTCGCGTTTGCAGACGACTTTAAAGCGGAGACATGGACGGCCGGTGGGTCTGATACCAGTGACGAGCTCGCTGTACAATGTGTCCTTGGGGATTCTCGCATCTTCCATGCAGCTCAAGTGGCCAAGCCATCTCAAGTGCCACTGGCTCAATAGGGTGTATATGCTGGGGATGTTGGCCGCCACGAGGACTTCTATGTTGGAGATGCAGTCCTGCCACCTGATGCCAAGAATTCTCCACAGGCAGCGAAGATGGAATGAATTGAGATGCCGCTCTTGGCTGACATACGTTGTCCAGGCCACGCTGCCGTAGAGCAAGGTACTGAGGACACTGAGGACAGGTGAAAATACTCGCTCTGTATTTCATTAAATGTTTCTTTAAATATTCGCCACTGTTCTTCAGTCATTTGACCCATTAACAGATCTTCCCTGTTTACCGTGGACAGTCTCTGTCTCATTCTGTTAAAGGCAGCCTTACCCAATTCTAAAATTCTAGCAGCTGATTCGTGCTTTTCACTTTGAAACGCTATCTTGAATTCGCCCTCAATTCGAGTGCTGTGACCCTTTCTGTGCACCACAGTTTAGGAAAATTGTGAAGACATTAGAAAGAGTGCAGGAAAGATTTACGGGAATGGTTTCAGCAATGAGGAACTTTAGTTCCATAGGTCGATTGGAGCAGTTGCGACAATTATTCCCTGCAGGAGAAGGTTGAGCGGAGATTTGCTATAGGTGTTCAAAATCATGAATTGTCTGGACAAAGCAGAAAGGGAAAATCTGTTCCCATTGGTGGAAGGATCGGGAACAAGAGGGCACATATTTAAGGTAATTGGCAAAAGACACAATAGTGACATAAGGAAAATCCTTTTCACACAGCGAGTGGTTCACATCTGGAAGGCATTACCTGACAGTGCATTGGAGGCATTTTCAATCTGGGCATTCAAGAGGAATTGGATTTTTATCTGAAAAGGATAAAGAAATGTTCAGGGCTATGGGGAGAATCTGCAGAAATTATACTAGGTAAATTGCTCTTTTGGGCAGCCAGTACAGAGAAACAATTCAAATGGCCTCCATCTGTCCTTCTGTGACTATGTTACTGCAGTAACTGGTTAAAGTTTAGCATGGGTTCTCAACTATCATGCAGATTCTCGACACATGTAACCTGCAACATCTTCTGACTTTAGCTCAGTGGGGAGGGTCTCTGTGAGGAAAGCCACTTACAACTGAGGAACATACAAGGCAGGCTTTTATAATATAGAAATCAGAACGGGAGGCAGTCAATTAAAATGTTTGTCAGCTGCTAATGAGAAAATAAATAGATCTCTATTCTCAGTTCTGGTATTCTCCTCTTTATAATAATTGCACCTGTGCATCAATATCCCATTCCGCTAATTGGAGACCTGAAATGTAAGCAGTACGCTCAGTGTTATAGAAACAAAGGGCTAATATTAATTTAATATCAGTGCTTTGCTTTTGCCATTCCATTCCTCTGTAAATTAAATGTAAATGATTTTGCCAACCTGTGTCTGTGAATCCTGTTACCAGTCTACCAGATGAATGCCAATGTTCCAAGGAATATTTGGGAGACATTTTTCTGACTAAAATGCAGCATCTCACACTTAGTTATATTGAAATTTATTTGCCACTGTGCAAGTTTATTAATTATGTGCATAATATGTTCGAGTATCACTCTTCCCCTGTATTAACAGTACTCTCATTTTGCATTTATCTTCAATTATTTAAAGTGTGTTTCTGCTGCCTGATGAAGTTCAATGCACAAAATTAATTTGTCTCTGGACGAGACTTCACCTGTTAAGACAACAGTATAGCAGGATAGTAATTGCAGAATGTTCATTGGAAGTAAAATTATGCAGCACAGACTTTGGAAGATAAATTTGCAGCTCTCGCAGGAGCACACCCTGGTCGAATATTGTTCATTGAAAGAAGCAAAGGTCCTGTCTCTTTATTTGGTCTTCATGCCTCACTACGTGCTGAAGGTTTTATCGATCAGTCTGTGGTTTAACCTCTGAATACTTCCATTGTTCCGTGCACCAACATCTTACAAGACTACTGTTTATAACCATTTTCTTACCATCACACCACATGCCAGTCAGCCAAATTAGACTGGTTTTAATTACTACTTCCATTTGAGTTAAGACACCTGGGCAACATGGACAAAGGGGTACTCATATTGTCCAAGGTCCCAGACATGTTGTCTTGAGTACTGTCTCTTCGCCACAGAACTTCATTCATTCTGAAGAGATCCAATCTGATAAATTTTGCCTGGACAGGATCCCAGCGTTAAAATAACAAAGGTTTACCTGAACCTTATAATGATTCATACAACGCAATAACCCTTATGGTCTAGCATGCTGGTCACAGCAGATAACAAATGAACTAAATGTTTAAGTGGATACATCAGCTGATTAGTCATACAGTAACTTAATCAATACATGCATAACTTACTGATGATTTTAGGATTGATTGTAATTGATGCTATACATCCAAACCAGAATGTTTACCCTTTCCTTGATCACTTCATCAAATATCTCTCCAGAACAAAATAAAATGCCTTGATGCTTTTTTATTGAATTTATTCAATGATTATATGACAGTTTAGTGTCCCCCCCCTCCAGATCTCCCTCCCCTCAACAGCTGCGTAAAGTAAACCAATTGCTCACTTATACCCGCACTAGCCCAAAACACTCGTGACTTGACTTCCTTCCTTTGGAGCTTGGAACTGCACTCCAGAAGCCCAAAAAGATTTTAGCTGTCACTAATCTGAGAGTGAATGGAATTTCCCTGCCCCCTTACTATGATCTGCATGTCAGACACAACACTGAGATGAAACGTTCCAGATCATAACCACCGTTCCATTCTCTCAGATGGTTTGTGCTGTTAATGGATGATGGCACGAGCCAAGGTCACTGGGAGTGGATGGTCTTGGAGCTGGTGATTAGGATGGGGCTCCCAGGGCCTATGGGTTGTTCCACACACCGAGGCTCTATCCAACTATTTTCCATCACATGCTCTAACGCCTTCTTCTCTTGGTCAGATTTTCCATGCTTTCCTCCTGCTCTGTAATTCTGTTGTAAACATTTACACCTCCGCTGCAGCCATCCTTTGTTGCTTTTATAGTTCCATTATCCTTGCACAATGATCCCTTTTGTCATTGAATCACTCCCGATCTCCATCCAACACAGAGCTTCGGCACTGTTTTTCTTCACCAATTCCCCACTTTTCTCTTATCTACAATTCCTTCAGGATTGTCAATCTCGAATATCTTACAGTTCTACCGAAAGGTTATCGAGCTGAAACGTTAATTCTATTCTTTTTTCCTTTTCAGATGCTGCCATACTTACTGTGTGTTTTCAGATTTTCTGTTTTTAACAGTTTTGCAGTGTCCTCGGCATTCACCTATTGCTGCAATGCTAAGGGTAGGATATTAACAGAAGTCGGAGAGTAGTTTCAGAGCATTAAATCCGCTCATGGTCCCATTTATCCTTGAAATACTTTACTCTCTGACATCAGTCTGACTGACGGGCTTGGATTCCCGTTAGTCATGGAAGACTCTGGACCAAGGTGGAACACACCATGACTCTGGGTTACTGGGGAGCTGCCTGAGACCGAAAGCCTCCAATCCACAACTCCAGAGGCTAGACTTCTCCAATATCTGGGATGTCAATCCCAGATTCCCTGGATGGGTCTCATATCCAGGAATGTGGTCCAAGCCCGAGGAAAGGGGAGGGGGGCCTAATGGGAGGGTGCTTGATCATCATTTCCAGTGAGCAGGAGGGAGGGGCAAGAGGTGAGATGATTGGAAGAGTGTCTGATTCCCAAACCCAGGGAGGGGTTCTCCCTTCCTGCAGCCAGGTCCGAGAACGGCGAGGGGGAATGGATGTGAAAGTTAATGTGAAGGGATGAAGTTGCAGGAGACTGAGGGAGAGGGGGACAGCGAGAGGGATATGTGCTGCTCCTGCCGGATCTCTAATCATTTGCAGGAGTCTCATTTCCTCAACAAGCTCCGAGTCCGTTGAGGGGCAGGGCAGGAGAGGAGGACAGAGAGAAAGAGTGGGATGGTGGGCGGGGTGGGGGGGGGAGGGGAGCGACAGGAGGATGGATGCGCGATCCTCAACCCCAGAAGGAAGGCATTTCTGCTTCCAATCCTATGGAGGTGGAAGGCATATCAGGTGGGTGGCACAGTGGTTAGCACCACAACCTCACAGTTCTGGTGATGCAGGTTCAGTTCTGGGTACTGCCTGTGCAGAGTTTGCAAGTTCTCCCTGTGACTGTGTTGGTTTCTACCTCGTGTTCTGCTTTCCTCCCAGAGCTGAAGACTTGCAGATTGATAGGTAAGTTGGCCAGTGTAAATTGCCCTTAGTGTTGGCAAGTTGTAGGTGAATTGTGGGGTGGGGTAAGGAATATAGGATTAGTACAAATGGGTGATTGATTGACGGCACAGACTCGATGGGCCTGTTTCAGTGTTGTATCTCTCTCTGTAAGGCTCCATTCAGCAAATGCAGTGTGTGCCGATTTCCAGTGTGTCAAATCCAGGGCACCGTGGAGAGGGTTACAATCTTAGGCAGCGCAACAGTAAGTATTTGATTCTTGACTAGATGGGCGGATCTGCTCCAGAGGGCGGATCCCCCACACCACCAAGGTTGGAGGAGGAGTGTTTGATCACAAATTCAACGTGTGCGTTCTGATCAGAAATGTCAAACATCTCTTGGGTGTGTTTGGCTGAAAAGCCCCCATGCCGATTCCTTTAGAACTGGGAAGTTCGAGGCGGGTTAGGTCGTTGTTTACATTCGTGAACCATTGACACGAATCCAAGTGACCCATCTTTGTGGCTAAAATTAAATCCTTATTGACTGAGCTCTGACACGGAGCATGTTTGATCAGTAATTTTCAGTCTCTTATCCTTTTCTCTCTCACAGCTAATTTAGTGGCGATTGTGATCCTGTCCCGGGGAAAGTGTGGACTCTCCACCTGCACCACGCGCTACCTGGTTGCCATGGCAACGGCGGATTTACTGCTCATTATCACTGTCGTCATACTAAGGGAAATTAGTCATTATTATTTTCTGGGATCTTTTCTGGATATCACCCCTATCTGTAGCGTTATCATTGCCCTGCTTCGTGCAGCAAGAGAGTGTTCTGTCTGGTTCACCATCGCTTTCTCCTTTGATCGATTTGTGGTCATTTGTTGCCAAAAACTGAAAACTAAATATTGCACCGAGAAAACTGCAGCTGTGATTTTAGCAATGACCTGCATTCTGCTCTGCTTAAAAAATATTCCGTTCTGCTTTTTATATGAACCAGCATTGATAGTCTTCAATGTACCGTTATTCTGCTATCCAAAGTCAAAAAATTACACTGAACCTGGCTGGATGGGGTATCACTGGTTTAATACGGTTTTAACCCCATTGCTCCCATTCGTTTTAATTCTGCTGATCAACTCCCTGATAGTCGGACACATTTTAGTGACCAGTCGAGTCCGTAAAGGACTGAGGGGTCCCATCAAGGGAGAGAATCACAGTGACCCAGAAATGGAGAGCAGAAGGAAGTCCGTGATTTTACTTTTCATCATATCGGGCACCTTCATACTTCTCTGGTTGACATTTGTTGCAGAATTCTTTAAATATGGCATTGCAGGAACAACTCCCAATTATTACAATGATTCTGTATTGGTATTTCGAAATGTTGGATTCATGCTGCAGAATTTAAATAGCTGCACAAATGCATTTATTTATATGGTGACTCAGTCCAAATTCAGAGAGCAATTCATGGTTGCTGTGAAATATCCGGTTGTATCAATTATTCAATTAAAGTTTAAACATAAATGCTGTGAGCAGGCCAGAGCTGGGGTCCCAGTTTTTCCATTCCATTAATGTAATACTTATCCCCAGAATTGTTAAGGGCAGGAGTTGACCGTCAAAGGGTGTAATGCGTTCAGGAGAAGAGTATCAGCTCTGTCTGCACAGGAGTAGAAGGGAAATCAACCACAGTCCTTCCTCCATCACCATTGGTTCCAGGTACAGCTCCTGGCGACTACTTACAAAGAAATAAATGTATTTACATGAAAACAAAATGCTGTAGTTGCTGGCAATTGTATTGTGTGAATTGATAATTGCATGTGTTTACTTTTGTGGCACTTAATTGAAACTGTCTCCGTTCCATTCCCCAGATGCTATTGCACTTTCTCCATTTCTCTCGACAAGTCACATGGTGGATTAAGTCTTGGTTTCCACCTGGACAAGCCTAGCTGGGAGGCTTGGCTGGGAAGAAGGAAGTTGATGTGAGAAAGAGGGGCCCAGTTCCTTCAGCAGCTGACAGATCTGACATTTCAGATTAGCAGTTGCTCAGAAGGCCGTCTGGCTGAACAAAGCTTTTCTTGAATAATGTTTTGGAAAGACTGAAACCACAGTTTTGATTCCTTGCTCCAAACTGCGATCTGTAGCGATTGACTGCATCCCTCACCCAGCTTTCTGTCTGAGACTAAATTAGCACACAAACGTGGTGTAACAATTAACCCCGAGATGTGCTTCCAAGCACATCAGAGAATCATGAAAGAGCAGAACGAGACTATTCAGCCCATCGTGTCCACCGGCTCTCTGAAAGAACAATTTCCTCACTTACATTCTCCCGCCTTCTCCCCGTAAGCCTGGGCATTCTTCCTTTTCATATACCTGCCTAATTCCCTTTTAAATGCTTCTATTTAATGTGCCTCCACTACGTTCTCAGGCAGCGCATTCCAAACCTTAACCACATGCTGCATGAATATTTTTTTGCTCATGTCACTTTTCTGACCAAATGCTGTAAATCTGTGCCATCTCGTTCTCGATCTTTTCCAGACTGGGAACACTTTCCCTCCATCTACTCTGCCTAGATCGCTCATGAATTTGAATAATTCTATCAAATCACCTGCCTGACTAATCTTCTCAAAGGAAAACAGTCCTAACATCGCCAAAGGATCCCTATAACTGAGGTTGCACAACCCTGGTACCATACCCGTGAGTCTTTTTTATACTCGCTGCAATGCCCTCACATCTTTCCTAAAGTGTGGCACACATAACTGGCGCAATACTCCAGCTGAGGCCAAACTAACGTCTTATAAAAAGTCAACATATATTTTTTGTTCTTGTATTCTATTCCCCTTTTAATAAAGCCCAGGATACTGGATGCATTGTACTCTAAGCTCACCTTCACAAATCCTGATGCTGAAAATGTCAATCATTCCGTTAGTACCTCTAGACTGGCTGCACTCCAACATTCAACCTCCATAAACCTGAGGTCATAAACAACACTGCTGCTACTTCGTAACACACAGAAAGACGCTTTCACCTATCACCTCTATGCTTGCTGCCCTACATTGTTGTCCAGTCAACTGACATCTTGATATGAAAATGTTGGTTCACATTTCGAAATCACTCCAATACCTCGCCCCTCGCTATCGCTGTAATCTGCGCCAGCCCCACAAACCGACGGGTTATCTGCAAGCATCTCATTATGGCCAGTGATAATTTAGGATTTTAATCGCCACACATTTAGCAACATGGGCACGAAGATCTGGAATTCCGTCCTTATACATGTACAACTGTCGAAATGACTTCTCTCCTTTAAGGCATTCCTCAAGACATACACATTTGACCAAGCTTGTGGTCATCTGGCCTAATATTTCCTTAGATGGCTGTGTCATAGTTTGTCTTTTCAATGATCCCATAAGGTGTCTTGGGAACATTAATTACATAAAAGGCGCCACATTATCAGAAGTGACAGTTGTTTTTTAGATGGGTAGTTACAGTACATGTGAGATCAGTGATCTAGCTAGATGGTGAATGCCGTAAAAATAATGTCAGCAGAATATATGTATGGATAGTTACAGTAAATATGAGGGAATTTATATAACTGGAAAGGTAATGACAGTACAATCCAAGTCAATGATGGATAGGGAAGGGTAGCTTCAGACTACAAATGAGGTACGTGATATATGTGGAGGGTAGTTATGCTGCAAATAAATTTGTTCATATATCTGTATCTGTAGATACACAATAAAATTTATTTTATGTACTTGGTTGTTTAGTTGCAGTACAAGTTAAATTATTGATATAGCTGGATTGGTAGCTGTAGTTCCAATGAAGTACGTATTATATCTTTAAGCATGGTTAAACGAAAGTTAGGCCAATGATTATGTGTATTTTTAGCTCCAGTGCAGGTAATAATAGTGATACGTGTGGATGGGTAGCCACAGTGGAATGAGTTCAGTGATGTATCTGGATGGGTAGTTAGAGTTCAACTAAAGTCAGTGATATATCTGGATGGTTACGTATGGTAAAGCTGATGATGGTAATATATATGGATGATTAGCTGCAGCTGATGTCACTGAAATATCTGCATGGGTAGTTACAGAAGAACTGAGGTCAGTCGGATATCCGATGGGTACTTATGCTGCTAATTGGTTCAGCAATGTATCTGGATGCGTGCATATATAGCAATTGTGTTGAGTTATGCATCTGGATGGTTATTTTGAGTAAAAGTGCGGTCAGTGTTATGTCTGGATGTGTAGTTCGAGTACAAGTGAAATCATTGATGTACCTTGATGGGTAGGTGTCGTGCAAATGGAGGAGGTGTTATATCTGAGAAGGTAATCTGTTACAAGGTCACAGAATCACAGAAGCAAAGAATTGTTAAAGCGAAGAAGGAGGCCATTCGGCCCATTATGTCTGCACAGCCTCTCTTGGAGAGAAATTCCCTCATTCCCATTCTCCTGCCTTCTCCCCATGCCCTGCATTTTCTTCTTTTTCAGAGAACTGTCCGGTTCTCTGACTGTGTCAATGCACCCTCCCTCCACCACACTCTCAGGCTGCTCATTCCAGTCCTTAGCCACTCGCATGTGAAAACGTTTTCCCTCATGTGACTTATGCTTCTCCCAGCAAGTAGTTTAAATCTGTGCCCTCCCTTCCCCGACCCTTTCACGCATGGGAACCGTTTTTTTCGCTCTGCTCTTTCCAGCCCTCTCATGATTTGGAATACATCTATCAAATTACCGCTCAGCCTTCTATTTTCCAAAGTAAACCCTCCTAACTTCGTCAATCAATCTTCATAACTGAAATTCATCATCCCTGGAACAATTCTCGTGAATCTTATCTGTACTCTCTCCAATGTTGTCTTTCCTCAAGTGCGGTGCCCAGAATTGGACGCAATCCTCCAACTGAGGCTGAACTAATGTATTGCACATGTTCAACAAAGCTTCCTTGCGCTTGTACTGTATGCAGAGATTAATAAATGTCAGGATACTGTATGTTTTATTATGTGCTCTCTCAACCTGTCTGCCACTGTTCATTACTTATGCACATATACACCTTCGTCCCTCTGCTCCTGCACTGCTTTTGAATTGTGTCAGTTATTGTATATTGTCTCTCCAGGTTCTTCTGACAAAAATGAATCACCTCACATTTCTCTGCTTTGAACTTCATTTGCTACGTGTCTGGCCATTCCACCGACTTGTCTATGTCCTTTTGATGTTCTACACTTTATCCTCACATTTCACTATTATTCCAAGGTTCATATCGTTGCAAAAGATGAAATCGAACCCTCTACACCAAGTTATAGGTTATTAATATTTCTCAGGAAAAGCAGGGGTCCCATTACTGATCCCTGGGAAACTCATCTACAAACCTTCCTCCAGCCCGGAAAAATATCCATTAACCACTACTTTTTGTTCGCTGTCACTCAACTAATTTTATATCCATGTTGCTACCGTCCACTTTATTCCATGAGCAACAAGTTTGCTCACAGGTCTGTTGTGTAAAATTGTATCAGACCCCTTTTGAAAGTTCATGTGCACCACATCAACAGCATTGCCCTCATCAGGCCTGTCTGTTACCTTCTCACATAACTCCAGAAAGTGAGTTAAACATGATTTTCCCTTAAGAACTCCATCTTGGCTTTGCTTAATTGATTCACATTTGTCCACGTAACTATTCATTTTCTCCCGACTTAATTTTTCCAGAAATTCTCTCACTACAGAAGTTAAACTGAATGGCCAGTAATTGCTGGGCTTATCAAGGGTGTAACGTTTGCAATTCTCCAATCCTCGGGCACCACCCCGAGTCTAAGGAAGACTGAGTAATTATGGCCAGCGCCTCTGAGATTTCCACCCTTACTTCCGTCAGTATCCTTGAATGCCTCTCATGTGGCCCTGGTGCTTTATCCACTTTAAGTTCAGACAGACTATCGAATATTGTCTTTACCAAACTTAAACCCCTCTGGTGTGAGACTCACCTCCTTTTTCAACAATACCTGGAATGCATCTTCTTCCTTGGTAAAGTTAGATGCAAAGAATTAATTTAATATCTCTGCTTAGATAGGACAGCGATTCTATGCTTTGTCAGTTCCAGGACAGTTGAGGGCAGTGATATGCCTGATGTTACGAAAAGGTGGGAAAGAGGTCGAAGGGCTCCTTTCAGCCTTCACTTTGTCTTACTTTAACAGGCTTTAATGTCAAACACACCGTGTCTTTAGCTCCCCCTTGGAGAATTCTTGTTCACCAATTTCCAATAAAAAGGCAAATAAACCAGCACATGCAGGCTTTCTAAGGTTTAACCAAGAAAATGGCATTTTATTAAACTTAACTTAAACTCTAAAACCGATAATGTCTATGGATACACTGCGAGCCCACGCTCGCATGCGCATATCATACACACATGCAGCTAGCAACATAAATCAACAGAAGTGAAAAAATAAAGTGGTAAAGATTGAGGCAATATATGAAGAGTTTTTTTTTAATGTGTATTTGAGCACACTACAGAGTCCTTGGTTGTAGATAGATTTTGCTTTTCGTTGGGGCCCAGTATTCCTCTTAAACTTTGCTCGCTGTCGGATAATTTTCTCTCTTGGGGTTCATGTCTCTTCAGTGGGTTTGGAGTTCCATAAGAAAGAGATGAGAACAGGAAGACAGTAGAGGCTGCAGCGAGCCAGCCAGAAGAGATCTTCTCAGTCCAGGAACCAACAGCTTTCTGCCGGCTCTCAGTTCAAAACCTATTTCTACAATTTAAAACTCCCCACAATGGCCACAGGTTAGTCACGGGACAAACAGGGTTGACCACGTTTGTTGGTGTATTCGGCGATCTTAGCAGTCAACCAGGATTGCGAGCCTCTCCACCTTCAAGCTTTGGTAATAAAAATTCATAGTGGACAGAATGTGTCAGGAAATGGTCTTTTGTCCCTTCGAAGGACTATCTGTAAATATGCAAATGACTTTCTGGTCAAGGGTCTGATGATTTATTTCTTAAAGCAAGTTCTTTCTTTGCTAAAGTAACAGTTTATATCAATGTTCATGTGGCGAAATTAATATGATGCATTCTTGGCGGGTGGGGGCCTGTATGCCTGTATGACACTGGATGAGTAGTTACTGTGCACGTCAGTTTAGTGGTGTAACTGGATGGATTGTTAAAGTACTAGTGAGGCCAGAGAAATATCCGGATGCGTAGTTACAATACAGTTAAAATTGGAGTCGTGGCCTGATGCTTAGTTATACAACAATTAAGTTTATTGAAGCATCTGGATGTGTACATGCAGCACAATTGTGCTCCATGATACATTACAATGAGTGGTTGCAGTATACAAGTGAATTCAGTGATCTATCTGGAGGAGGGGTAGTTGCAGGACAAGTGAAATATCTACTGGGTAGTTACAGTACTATTGATCTCATTGATACATGTTGTATATTGGTTCAAGTAAAAGATCAGAAATATATTTGGAAAGTTGGTGACAGTACATGCGAGGTCAGTGATACATCCAGATGGGTAGTTACAGTACAACTGTGTCGATTGATGTATCTGGATGGAAATTACAGTACAAGTGACGTCAGTGCCATATTTGAATAGGTAGGTACAGTACAGGTGAACTCAGTGTTATATCTGAATGGCTCATAACGGTACAAGTGGCGACCGTGTAGTCACCGTCCAAATAAGTTCAGTAATATATCTGGACGAATAGTTACATTACAGGTGAGGTCAGTGATAGATCTGAATGGTTATTTACAGTACACGTGAGGTCAGTAATACAACTGGATAGGTGGTTACAATACAAGGGAGGTAAGTGTCCTTTTCTGACGGATATTTACAGTATAAGTGATGTATCTGAATGTGCAATTACATTTCAAGTGAGGTTCGTGATGTATCTGAAGGAGTAGCTGCTCTGCAGGTGAGGTTACCAATGTATCTAGAAGAGTAGTTACATTCTCAATATAGTCGGTGAAAAAGAGATGTTTATTTTGCAGTATATGTGAGGTCAGTGAGATGTCCGGATGCTTAAATAAATCACAGATGTGACTGGTGAGCAATCTAGAGAGTCCCAACAGTTCAAGTTACGTTTGTGATGTGCCTGCATGAGCAGATGCAGTAACGGTAAGGTCAGTGTTATAGAAGGATGTGTATTTACAATAGAAGTGAGTACACTGTTATATCTAGATTTGAAGTCAGTGTTATTTACAATTATTATCAAAATGCATTTTCTGTGAGAAGTGATGACTTTTGTTGCTTCAGATACAAATTGCGCTGAGACGCTTAGGTTCCATCACACTATTAGTGGCAGTCGGTTGGTCATAACAGCAACAGACATTATGCTTGCCCACTTTTATTTCAGAAAACATTTAATTGAAATGGCTGCACTCAATACGGGCAATCAGTACGACAAATGACTCCCAAAGATCAGTTCTAAACAGTCCAATTTTAGTAAAACGAATTGAACATTGGTCCACGCTGTACCAGAGGATTATATTTCAGTGTAAAGTTTGGGCCTCTTGCCGCTGACTTGCTGGATCTTTGTCATGTGTCTGCTCCTCTGTCAATCAGACATGGTGCTGTGTTCTGAACAGAGTGGCTGTTCCAGCCCACACCACTGGGGGTATTTTCAGAGCCCCAGCAATTCCTGGTGTTATTCAGTTGATGAATGTCTATGGATAAAACATTCATGGAATGGAAAATAAAACTAGACACCCCTCTGGTCTGCAGTCAGCCGTTTCCTTTATTTATTACTTGAATAATTGATGTAACTGGATATTTCATTGCACTCCTGACCTGCTCCCTGAGATTGGACTAAGTAACTCCGTAAATAAAGGTGTTTGTGCAGCAACTTAAATTCATCAGCATCCATCCGACTTGTAGAAATATACATGAAGAATTATTGTCATTGGTATTTATTCCAGCCATGGTATAATAGCAGAAAAAATGACACTTTTCAACCACAGCAGAATGAAGTTGGCGGATACGGTGAAGAGTAAATTCACAGAATTCCTTCTGCTCTCCATCTCTGGGACACTGCCATTCTCTCCCTTGCTCTGACCCCTCAATCCCTTACGGACTCGATTGGCAACTGAATTGCGTCTGACTGTCAGGGAGTTGAGCACCAAAATTAAAGCAAATGGCAGCAATGGTGTTGAAACCGTATCAAACCAATCATATCCCACCCATTCGGGCTCAGTGTAATAGCTTGCCTTTGGAGAACAAAACCATGGAACATTGTCAATTATCTCTACAGGTTCAAATATAAACTAGTAGGGGATGCTTTCTAAACAGTACAGAATGCTTGTTGTTGCTAAAACCACATCTGCAGTTTTCCCAGTGCCATATTTAGCTTTCAGCTTCTGTAAACAAATGGCCAGAAATCTGTCAAAGGAGAAATTGACAGTGAACCAGACTGAACAGTTCATAGCAACACGACTCAGGGTTACCATAGCACTGCACACAGTAGTGATGCGCAGGAACGATTCTGGGAAATAATACACACTGATCCGATATAGTATGAAATTAGTAATAACGAGCAGTATGTCCACTGCTGCCATGGCCACCAGGTAGTGAGTGCTGCAGGTGGAGAGTCCGCACTTTCCCCGAGACAGTATCACAATCGCCAGCATATTGACTGTAAGAGAGAGAAGGGAAAAGAGAATTGAAATTACTGACCAGACAGTAAGGGCAGGATTTGAACACCCAAAACAGGGGAGTTTGAGAGAGGTCAGACGTTTAATCGAGTTTCTAGATTTGGGAAACGGTGCTGACAGACAACTGCTCCCAGCAAGCGGGCTGCCTAATTAAATATGTTAATGAGGCTGGGAGTCTCTGATCTAATTTGGTTTACAGGATTCACTGTGACCCGTCGTGTTTCCTAAGCCTTTGGAAAGCAACAGCTGAGGGAGATGAGGACAGCTTCAGGGAGAAGAGAACTTTTTTGCAGCACTGCTGGTGGGCCAGGAAGAGCAGCAGTGCTTCCTGGTGGCTCCCAATTTTCGCAATTATCCGAATAGCAGCCATCCACATGAATTTAACCACAGCGCCCAGGATCAGACCCTCACCCACTGATCAGACCAACCCCATTTCGATTTAGGGCAACAGCTGGTTCTGCAACCCCGAATGGACACACTCTGGGGATCGGACAACCCCCATCACCCTTCCCCACTTGGATTGGACACAGTTCCTAGGATCACATCACGCCCAACCAAGATAATACACTAACCTATGTTCGGACCAGATCACCCGGGATGTGGACACTCCTATCCCTTCATACCAAGATCAGAAAGCCTCGCTGAGATTGGACCATCCCCATCCTGGGATCAGACATCCCACACCACCCGTACACATTGTTCTGAGCTTCTCCTCAGAGTTGGGACTCTGATAGCCCAGGATTGTACTCCCTTGAGGTCGAGACATACCTGCTATTGCAATCTGGTCTGGATTCCTGCCCATCAGACTGGACGTCAAGCCTGCCAATAAGGTTCACGTAAGGGTGGGGAACCTGTCGAGCACAAAGGACTGTGGTGTTTAAAAATTGCAGCATGCTGGGAAAAACTTGGACGTCCGCCCTGCCAATATAACCCCCAAGCCCTGATATGGAATCTGTATGGATGGAGCTAGGAAAAAATATCAAGTGGCAGAAAACGTTTGTCGGGGTAGTATATAGACCCCAAACAGTAGTGATGTAGAGAATGGAATTAAACAAGAAATTAGAGACGCAAGCAATAAGGGTGGAACTGAAAATATGGGTGAATTTAATACACATATAGATTGGGCAAACGACATTAGCAATAATACTGTGGAGGAGAAATTCCTGGAGTGCGTATGTGATGGTTTTTTGGACCAATACGTTGAGGAACCAACTAGAGAACAGGCCATCCTAGACTGGGTATTGTGTAATGAGAAAGGATTAGTTGACAATCATGTTGTGTGGCGTCCTTTGGGGAATATCAACCATAGCATGTAGGAATTCTTTGTGAAGATGGAGAGTGAGAGAATTGATTCCGAGACTAGGGTACTGGATCTAAATAAAAGAAACTATGAAGGTATGAGGCGCGAGTTGGCTATGATAGATTGGGGAATGTTACAGTGGATAGGCAATGACTAGCATTTAAAGAGTGCATGGATGGATTACAATTGTTCATTCCTGTCTGGCGCAAAAATAAAACAGTCAGGGTGGCTCAACCGTGGCTTATATTAGAAATTGGGGATAGTATAAATCCAAGGAGGAGAAATATAAAATGGCCAGAACCAGCAGCGCACCTGAGAATTGGGAGCAGTTTAGAATTCAGCAAAGGAGGACAAAGGGATTGATTAAGAAGGGGAAAATAGAGTATGAGAGTAAGCTTACAGAAAACATTTTAAAAAATCAGTAAAAGCTTCTATGTGATATGTGAAGAGAAAAAGCTTCGTGGTGACAAATGTGGGTCGCTTGCAGTCAGAAACGGGGGATTTATAATGGAGAACAAAGAAATGGCAAACCAATTAGTACTGAATTTGGTTCTGTCTTCACAAAGGAGGACACAAATTACCTCCCAGAAATGTTGGGGAACATATGGTCTAGTGAGAAGGAGGAACTGTACGAAATCACTCTTAGTAGGGAAATTGTGTTCGGGAAATTGTTGGGATTGAAGGCCGATAAATTCCCAGGGCCGGATAATCTACATCCCAGAGTACTTAAGGAAGTGGCCCTGGAAAAAGTAGATGCACTGCTGGTCATTAAAAAAAAATCTATAGATTCTGGAACCGTTTCAATGGACTGGAGGGTATCTTATGTAATCTCACTATTTAAAAAAAGAGATAGAGAGAAAACAGGGAATTATAGACCAGTTAGCCTGACATCAGCACTGGGTAAAATGCTAGAGTCCATTATGAAAGATGTAATAGCAGAGCTCTTCGAAAACATAAGGGAAATCATGCTTGACAAATCTCCTGGAATTTTTTTCAATTATTCATTCCCCCAATCCCTTGCATCTACAATTCTGGGAGATTTCTTATATATTTATCAGTGAAGAGGTATGAGGCACGAGTTGACTATGACGGATTGGGAAACGTTACTTAAAAGGATGACGATGGATACGCAATGGAAAACGTTTAAAGAGTGCATGGATGAACAGCCAGCAATTGTTTATCCCTGTCTGATGCAAAAGTAAAATGGGGAGGTAGCCAAACCATGGCTTACAAGGGAAATTAGAGATAGCATTAGATCCAAGGAAGAGGCATATAAATCAGCAAGAAAAAAAAACAACAGACCTGAGGATTGGGAGCAGTTTGGAATTCAGCAAAGGAGGAAAAATGGCTTAGTTAGAGAGAGGAACTGAAGGAAATAAGTATTAGTCGAGAAATGGTGTTGGGGAAATTGATGGGATTGAAGTCCGATAAATCCCCAGGGCCTGATGGTATGCATCCCAGAGTACTTGAGGAAATGGCCCTAGAAATACTGGATCCATTGTGGTCATCTTACAAGATGCTACAGACTCTGGAACAGTTCTTACAGATTGGAAGGTAGCTAATGTAACCCCACTATTTAAAGCGGCAGGTAGAGAGAAAGCAGGGAATTACAGACCAAGCAGCCTGACGTCAGTAGTCGGGGGGAAATTCTATCGTCCATTATCATAGATTTTATCGCAGAACACTTATAGAACAGTGGCAGAGTCAGCTTGGATTTACGAAAAGGAAATCATGCTGGACAAATCTACTAGAATTCTTCGAGGATGTCACCAGTAGAGTTAATGAGGGGGAGCCAGTGGATGCGGTTTACTTGGAATTTCAGAAGGCTTTCCACAAAGTCCCACATAAGAAATTAGCGTGTAAAATTAAATCACATGGGATTGGGGGTAGTGTATTTTGATGGATAGAAAATTGGATGGCAGACAGGAAGCAAAGAGTATGGACAATTTGATCTTTTTCCGAATGGCAAGCAGTGACTAATGGGGTACCGCAGGGATAGGTGCCAGGACACCAGCTATTCACAATATATATTAATGATTTAGATGAGAGAACTAAATGTAATATCTCCAAGTTTGCTGATGACGCAAAACTGGATGGGAATGTGAGTTGCGAGTGAGTTGCAGAGAGGCTTCAGGGTGATTTGGACACGTTGAGTGAGAGGGCTATTGCATGGCAGATGTCATATAATGTGGATTAAAGCAGCTCCTCAAACAGGGAAACAGGGACACTAGCAGATGGACATGGTGAGAGGGGGCAGTAACTGCAGTGAGACAGGGACACCAGCAGATGGGGATGGTGAGAGGGGGCAGTAACTGCTGTGAGACAGGGACACCAGCAGATGGAGATGGTTAGAGGGGCAGTAACTGCAGTGAGACAGGGACACCAGCAGATGGAGATGGTGAGAGGGGGCAGTAACTGCTGTGGGACAGGGACACCAGCAGATGGAGATGGTTAGATGGGCAGTAACTGCAGTAAGACAGGGACACCAGCAGATGGGGATGGTGAGAGGGGGCAGTAACTGCTGTGAGACAGGGACACCAGCAGATGGAGATGGTTAGAGGGGCAGTAACTGTCGTGAGACAGGGACACCAGCAGATGGAGATGGTTAGAGGGGCAGTAACTGCAGTGAGACAGGGACACCAGCAGATGGAGATGGTGAGAGGGGGCAGTAACTGCTGTGAGACAGGGACACCAGCAGATGGAGATGATTAGAGGGGCAGTAACTGCAGTGAGACAGGGACACCAGCAGATGGAGATGGTGAGAGAAGGACAGTAACTGCAGTGAGACAGGATCACCAGCAGGTGGAGATGGTGAGAGGGGGGACAGTAACTGTAGTGAGACAGGGACACCAGCAGATGGAAATGCTGAGCCATTGCTGATGGGAGATTCTCTTGGAGAGACATTGAACGTTTCCAAAAGTATTAGGAGTTTATTTTATTTAAACTTCAGATGCTTAATAAAGTAATTTCAATACAATGTGTGTTAGATGGGTATTTCACTAGTATGTAAACACTTGCAACAATAAACTGGTTGCTGCTTCGAAAATTATTTTGAGTGATTATAAATAAACAACAGCATCAAATAAAGCTCAAACAATCATTTATTTAAAAAACTCTCGATATAAGTTGTGCTCAATGCTTCATCACTAACGTTATGACATCTCTCTATCTCTCTGTGCTGGTATCTTCTCTACTATAACTCAGAGTAATTGAAGTTTTGATCCGATTGTCTTTTGAAAGTTAATATGGAATCGTCTTTCAGAAACCTGTCAGAGAGTGAATTCCAGACCATAACAACTCCCTGCCTATGTGTTTCTCCCCTCAGTCTCTCCTCATGTCTCCAAACTAAGGGAAAGATTTTGAATACAATTAATTTCTCCAGGACAGCAGCTGCAGAGGAGTTGGAACCTCTTGAATGTGGACAAGCAATGAATAATAATCCCTCTGAATCCCCCATGAGAACAGAGGAAAGAAACAGTCAGGAAGCAAAATGAAGAAAGTGACACTTTATTGCAGCAGTAAACACTCTGTGAGAATGTTGAAGTCTTTATCGCTGAACTTTATATAAACTGGAGGTGAAAAGTGGAAGATCTTTAATACCATTTGTGTTAAATGTGCGTTTCCCAGCTTTGTAAACCCTCGTGACATTAAACTGGTAAATGTTAAGAGGTTTTTTCCGATTGATTAATGCATAAATACACAGCATCAAATACAGTACAAAGAATCATTGACAAATATAACGGTAAATATGGGTAAGAATTGTTGTGTGAAATGTCACCCGTTATAAAAGTTCTCTTGACTGCATCAGTAACGTGGCTCTAGATTCAGTCTTTGTCACACAGTGGAATTGAAGAACCGAATAAAAACTGCCTTTGTATACGGCAGTCAAACAGGCCTCTCCAGCAAAAGCCCGTTGTCAGAATTTCAAGGGAACTGCAGTGAGACATTTTCTGTTAACTGGAGGTGAATAGCTTTTTGTTATTGTTTATTTATGTATAGATACAGCACTGAAACAGGCCCAGTGAGTCTGTGACAACCAACAACTACCCCCTTATACTAATCCTACATTAATCCCATATTCCCTACTACATCCCCACCATTCTCCTACCATCTACAGTAGGGGCAATTTATCTATCAACCTGCAAGTTTTTGGCTGTGGGAGGAAACTGGAGCACCCAGCAGAAACCCACACAGTCACAGGGAGAACCTGCAAACTCTTCACAGGCAGTACCCAGAAGTGAACTCGAGTAAGGCTCAGGTGCTAACCACTGCACCACTCAAATATAAAAGGCATTTCATGCAATTAGTGTTAAATGACCATTATCCAAAGCCGCCTCACTAGGTTTTAAATTACAGCAGCTTTTCTGCTCTCTTAATGAGGTTTTTGGGGGAGGGAGAGAGAGACAGACAGACAGACAGACAGGTTTCTGTCTGGAATGGTCCATTTGGGATATGGCTGGAATATCCCCCCCTCCCCTATTCCCTGTTCACACAGAGACTCACCTTGGACTGGGAGGCAGTGTCCAGATGGAGGAAGCTGAGAGCTGGTTGGATGAGCTGTATTTTGGGTGGACTGCCTGTTTTGAGTGACAGGTTCTGGGATATATTAGGACAACATCAGCCTCCATTCTTTCTTTCCATGCGGCTGGTTTGTGAAGGTGTGTTTCTGTGTCTCAATCATGTGCCTCTGTGCCCAGGTGAATTGCAAGCTGATTACAGTGTGTGTGTGAGAAAGTCCAGTCTGAATCCCCCTCTCTGTCTCAATCCTGACCACTTTCTCCAATTCCTACTTCAATGCCCCTGTCCAGGATCTTTTCCCCATGGACGAGCTGAAGGAGGGAAGGTGTTAGAGTCCAATGATGGAGTGCAGAACGTGTGGGATGGTGAGTATCACATCTTTATTGTCTCTCTCTGCCTTTCTCCCTCCTTCTGAATCAATCTATCTCTCTCAGTCTCTCCCTCAATCTCTCAATCTTTCTCAAGCCCTCTCTCTTTCGTTCTGTTTCTCTATCTCTGTTTCTCTCTCTCTCTCTGTTTCTTTATCTCTCTGTTTCTTTCTCTCTCTCTCTGTTTTTCTTTCTCTCTGTTTCTCTTTGTGTGTGTGTTTCTCTCTCTCTGTTTCTCCCTCTCTCTGATTTTTCCCTCTGTTTTTCTCTCTCTCTCTGTTTTCTCTTTGTGTTTCTCTCTCTCCCACTGCTTCCCTCTTTCCCTGTTATTCTCTTTGTGTGTCTCTCTCCCACTGCTTCTCTCTTTCCCTGTTTTTCTCTTTGTGTTTCTCTGTCTCCCTCTGTTTCTCTCTGAGTGATTGTGCATCTTTCCATCTCAATGGCTTTCTCTGTCCATCTCTCTCTCAATCTCTCTGTGATTATCTGTGTGCCTTTCCCACTGGCTTTCTGTCTGTCTCTCTGATGCCTGCAATTTATTTGTGTCTCTGTTCTTTCCCTCCACTTTTTTCCCACCTCTTTTTCTCTGTCTTTCTGTCCTTTCTCTATTTCTGAGTTTTTCTGTCTTCACTATTTATGACTTTCAGTCTTTTCTCTATTTCTTATTGCTTCTGTCTTTTTTCTATTTATGTCTCTTCCTGTCTTTTTTCTATTTCTGACTTTCTATTTCTATCTTTTCTCTATTTTTCTATCTTTTCTGTATTGCTGTCTCTCTCTTTCTGCCTTTTCTCTATTTCTCTGTCTCTATCTGTCTTTTCCCTATTTCTCTGTCTCTTTCTGTCTTTTCTTTATTTCTGACTCTCTCTCTCTCTCTTTCTGTCTTTTCTTTATTTCTCTGTCTTTTCTCTATTGCTCTCTCACTTTCTGTATTTTCTCTATTTCTCTGTCTCTTTCTGTCTTTTCTCTGTTTCTGACTCTGTCTCTTTCTGTTTTATTTTCTCTATTCCTCTGCCTCTTTCTGTCTTTTCTCCATTTCTGACTGCCTCTGCCCACCCCCCCCCCCCCCCTCCGCCCCACAATTAATATGTCCCCGCAATTTATTTTCCCCAGGCCGCGATTTATTCCCCCCGCAAATTTCGCCCCCCAGCCGCAAATATCCCCCCCGCAAAATTATTCACCCAGTACAAAATCCGCCCCCCACACAAATTATTCACTTCCCCATCCGCAAATTTACAAATTTCCCCCCACCACGTAAATTATCCCCTCCCCCCACAAATTATGCCCCCTTGAAAATTCCAACCCCCTCCCCCACACACACACAAATTGTTACCCCGGAAATTATTCCCCGGAAATGTTCCTCCCATCCCTGCAATTTCTGCCCCCACACACAAATTTCCCCCAACAAGTATTATCCCGGCGCAAATATTTCCCCTGCAAAATTCCCCCCCCACAAAACCACCCCCGCAAATTCCCCCTCACAATTTATATCTCCACTGCAATTACCCCCCCACAGTTTATATCCCCGCAATGCATATCTCTCTGCAATTCCCCATCCCTCGCAATTTCCCCGCCACCCCCCCCCCCCACACAAATTTCTCCCCCCGCAAAATTTCACCCTCCCCCCACATTCCTTCCCCGGCACATTTCCTCTCCCGCCAATTCTTATCCACCACGCTTTTCCCCTGCATTATTCCCCCCTCTGCAACACATCCCTCCCTTGTCCAGACCACAGCCCCGCCAACTAAGTCATTCTCATCTGCAGATCCCTATGTGATATCCCCTGTTACTTGACTTCAAAGTAAATTCCCCCCGGGAACAGACCCCCATCTAAGTACCCTCCGGAACAGACCCCCATCTAAATACCCACCCGGGAACAGACTCACATCTGAATTCCCCCTGGGAATAGACCCCCATCTAAGTACCCCCCGGGAACAGACTCCCATCTAAATACCCCCCGGAACAGACGCCCATCTAAACACACCCCGGTAACAGACTCACATCTAAATACCCCCCAGGAACAGACCCCCATCTAAATACCCCCGGGAACAGACTCACATCTAAATACCCCCTGTGATCAGACCCTCATCTAAACACACCCCCGGTAACAGACGCACATCTAAATACCACCTGGGAACAGACCCCCATCTAAATACCCCCGGGAACAGACTCAACATCTGAATTCCCCCTGGGAACAGACCCCCATCTAAGTACCCCCCGGGAACAGACTCCCATCTAAATACCCCCCGGAACAGGCGCCCATCTAAACACACCCCGGTAACAGACTCACATCTAAATACCCCCCAGGAACAGACCCCCATCTAAATACCCCGGGAACAGACTCACATCTAAATGCCCCCTGGGATCAGACCCTCATCTAAACACACCCCCGGTAACAGACGCACATCTAAATACCACCTGGGAACAGATCCCCATCTAAATACCCCCGGGAACAGACTCAACATCTAAATACCCCCTGGGAACATTCCCCCATCTAAGTACCCCCCGGGAACAGACTCCCATCTAAATACTCCCGGAACAGACCCCCATCTAAACACTCCCCAGGGAACAGACTCACATCTAAATACACCCCTGGAACAGACCCCCATCTAAATACCCACCGGAACAGACCCACATCTTAATACCCACCCGGCAACAGACTCACATCTAAATACCCCCAGGGAACAGACCCCCATCTAAATACCCCCGGAAACAGAATCCCATCTAAATGCTCCCCGCGAACAGACTCCCATCTAACTACCCCCGGGAAAAGTTCCCCATCTAAATGCCCCCCAGGAACAGACCCCCATTTAAATGCCCAGCCGGAGCAGACCCCCATCTAATACACCCCCCGGAACAGAGCCCCTTCTAAATAACCCCCGTGAACAGAATCCCATTTAAATACCACCCCCTGGAACAGACTCCCATGTAAATACCACCCCCCCCCCCCGGAACAGACTCCCATCTAATTAACCCCCGGGAGCAGATACCCATTAAATAATCCCGGGAACAGACTCCCATGTAAATACCCACCCTGGAACAGACTCACATGTAAATACCCCACCCCCCTTCCCGGGAACAAACTCCCATCTGAATACACCCCTCCCGGGAACTACTCCAATCTGAATAGCCACCCCCCCCCCCCCCGTGAACAGACACCCATCTAAATACCCCTGCCAGAACAGACCCCCATCTAAATAACCCCCGGGAACAGACCACCATCTAAAAATCCCGCGGCAAACAGACTCCCATTTTAATAACAACCCCCCCACCGCAAGAACAGACACCCATCTAAATACCCCCCGGGAACAGACCCCCATCTAAATATCTCCCGTTATAAGACAACACATCTAAGTACCCCACTGAACAGACCCCCGTCTAAATAGCCCCCCCCCCCAGGAACAGACTCATATCTAAATCCCTCCCCTGGGTACAGACCCCCATCTAAATACCCCCCCGGAACAGACCCCATCAAAATACCCACTGTGAACAGACCCCCATCTAAATAACCCCCCACCCCGGTACAGACCCCCATCTAAACAACCCCCGTGGACAGAGCCCATCTAAATACCCACCGTGAACAGACCCCCATTGAAATACCACACCCCCCCAGGTAAAGATCCCATCTGATTCACCACCGTGAACAGACCCCCATCTAAATACCCCCCCGTTAACTGACCCCATCTAAATACCCCTTGTGAATAGACCCCATCTAAATGGCCCCCTGTTAACTGACCCCAATCTAACTCCCCTCCTGCCTGCATTGTAAACACTCGCCATTTTCTAAATACCTTCACTGTCCTGTAAAGTCCACCTTCTACTAATTCGCACCCTATATCATCTCAACCGTGAACAGCTGCCCCCGCCAGCCCCCCTGTGTAACTCCCATCCCAGTTAACAGCCCCCACTCGCCCACCCCGCCCTGTGTAATTCCAAACTCCATCACTTGCCTGGCTGTAGCTCCGTCTCCCGACAGTCTTTTATTCACTTTAATTCCTGGTCTGGATAAGCCACTGGAATTTCATCAACTGGCTCCTCGGCCCGTGTGTGTTTCTGAATGTGTGTGTGTGTTTCTGAGTGTGTGTGTGTGTTTGTGAGTGTGTGCGTGTTTTTGTGAATGTGTGTGTCTGTTTCTCTGTGTGTGCGTTTCTGTGAGTGGGTGTCTGTTTCTGTGAGTGGGTGTGTGTTTCTGTGAGTCTGTGTGTTTCTGTGTGTGTGTTGTGTGTGTATTTCTCAGTGTGTGTGTGATCTGTGTGTGTTTGTGTGTCTATGCCTGTTGCTGTCTCCTCTCTCAGAACCTCAGTAAAAGTCCACATACATCATAATAATATAATAAAACTAAAATACTGCAGTTGCTGGGAAACTAATATCTCCTGAAGTGACTTGGTGCAAAATTGTTGTTGCTTTATATACATTTGTTGGATGTGTGCGTTACTGGGCAGGCCAGCATTTATTGCCCATTCCTATTTGCCCCTTGAGAAGGTGGTATTGAGCCTCCTTCTTGAACCGCTGCAGTCCATGTGGGGTAGGTACACCCACAGTGCTGCCAGGAAGGGAGTTCCAGGATTTTGACCCAGTCACAGTGAAGGAATGGCGATATAGTTCGAAGTCAGGCTGATGTGTGACTTGAAGTGAAACTTGCAGGTGGTGGTGTTCCCATATGTGTTTCCTGTTTATTTGCTCTCTCTCCCCTCCTTCTTTCTCGACCTCCGTGTCCTCCTGCCCCTCTCTGTCATGAGAACAGAAGAACAGAAGAAAGTGGTGCAGGAACAGAGACCTGGGGATATCTGTGCACGAATTGAAGGTGGCAGGGCTAGCTGAGAAAGTGGTTAAAAGGCATATGGGGTCCCAGGCTTTGTATCTAGAGGCTTCGAGTATAAAAGCAAGGAGGTTATGATGAAGCTTTATCTAACACTGCTTCATCCTCAACTAGTATTGCACCCAATTCTGGACGCCGTATTTTAGGGAGGATGTGGGGGCATTAGAGAGGGTGCAGGAAAGATTCATGAGCCGGGTTCCAGGGATAAGGGACTTCAGTTACGTGGATAGATTGGAGAAGCTGGGGTGGTTCTCCACAGAGAAGAGAAACTTGAGATTAGATTTGATGGAGGTGTTCAAAATCATGAGGGGTCCGGACTGAGTAGATGTAGGAGTAGGAATGCAGCACATAGGAAATTCCAGACCCATTTCTGTTGAGTATGTATTTGTGCAAGTGAATTGACCATTTAATACGTTGAACTTACTTAACCCCTGTGTTCCCACACAGATCAAGCCAGCAAATTTAACAGTGGCCACTTTGACTTCGTCCCATCGTGTCTGATGGACATTCTCACAGGATAGCAGGTATAACTGTAGTCATAGTATTCAGCTAAACATTGATCAGTTACATTGTTATTTCAGTCATTTCAGTCCATATCTACATTACACACGGTACCTTACTGTTGTAACAAAGTCTTTTAGCATCTATTCATCCCACTGGGGCAAAATTTCACTGGCTCAACATTTTCACCAAATACTAAAGCATTCCACGATGCAAGACTCTCAAATTCAACACACGTTTCCTTTTCTGAGTCTCGCTGGCCTGTTCTGATTCTCTGAGGGATTACTGATGCGTATCCTCCACATGAGCAGTCGTCCAAATTCGTGTGACTGTCCTGCTCCCTTACCCGACAACCCCTTACATTGAGGCAAGTGATATAGGAGGCAGGTGAGTCTTGAGCCTGAGCCAGGCACAGTGAGTGACCCAGGTTAATCCGACACTCCAGGGACAGTTTAAACGGAGCTTTACTCGGTATCATACCCGTGCTGTACCTTCTCTGCGAGGGTTTGATGGGGCAGTGCAGACAAGGGGAGTTATTCCTTACCCATGAAGAAGTTATTCCTTCAAGTACGTATCCAAGAGATTGTTTTCAATGTGGTGAAGGGTTCTGCCTCAACCACCCTTTCAGGCAGTGAGTTCCAGACACCCATCAGCCACTGGGTGAAGAAACTATTGATGTGCTTCGTCCAGTTAAGTTTGATGTCAATGTTTCCCCAAGATGTTGATGCTGCGGAATTCACCGATGGGATAATGCTTTGAATGCCAAGGGGAGGTGGTTGGATTCTCTCTTGTTGCAGATGGTCATTGACTGGCACTTGTGTGACGTGAATGTTACTTTCCACTGGACGGCCTAAGCCTGAATGTTGTCCGAGTCCAGGTGCATGTGGCTATGGATTGATTCATTATATGAGGCAAAATACTGTGAATTCTGGAAAACTGGAAACCGTCGTGCTGACTCACTGACTCTGTTTCTCTCTCCACAGATACTCCCTGACCTGCTCAGTATTTCCAGCATTTTCTGCTGGGATTTCACTATCTGAGGAGTTGCAAATGTAACTGAACACTGTGCAATCATCAGTGAACATCCCAACTTCTGACCTTACGATGGAGGGTAGGTCATTGAGGAAGCAGCTGAAGATGGTTCTGCCTTGGACACTACCCTGATAAATTCCTGCAGTGATGTCCTGGGACTGAGATGATTGACTTACAACAACCACAACCATCTTCCTTTGTGCTCGGCATGACTCCAACCAGCGGATTCCCACTGACTTCAGTTTTACTCGGACCCCTCGATGCCACACTCGGTCAAACGCTGCCTTGATGTTAAGGTCAGTCTCTCTTCCCAGTCGCAGACAGAAGTGACTCGTTCCCTTTGACCCGTTATGTACTGAACATGCTCTGCTTCTTCACAGCCTGATATAGGACTGCACACGGCCGATTAATGTAGCCCATCTAACACTCACAGAGCAGGTTCAGCACAGCTTAGGAACAGAGTACAGTTCCTTCAACATTCTCTCTCTGCCTTCCTCTCTCTGTCTCTCCCTCCTGCTATCTCTGAAACTTGGAGAGAGACAGAGGGAGAGAGGGTTAGATATGCAAACAGAGAGACTGCTGTAGAGAAAGGGCAAAATTGGAGAGAGAGATTTATGGAGTGGATTGAAAGGGAGAAAGTAAGATGTATTAATTTGATATAATCCTTCACTGCTGTGTGCACAGTCATATAAGAGATAGGTTTGGAGACAGAAACATCGGGAGAGATCCAGAGGGAATATCCTCCATTTTAAACATCCAGCAAGCTATTCCACTATCACACTATCGTGATATTGGATGTGGACATTTTGAAAACTATGTCCCCGCTTATGGACATCTGTGCTAAGGGAAATATGTCCTTCCTATCCACTCTTTCGACGCCCCTCACAATTTTACACACCTCAACTCAATCTCCCTTCAACCTCGTCAGTTCCAAGGAAAACAACCCCAGCCTGTCCAATCATTCCTTTGGATTTCTTTGCAATTTGGGAACTCTCTTCTGCAAACAACAATTCATGCTGGCTTAATTGTTCATTTTTAAATCTGGGTTTGATAGATACTTGTTTTCCAAAGGTATTAAGAGATAATTAGCAAAGGTGGGATATGTGATGTTAGTTAGATCACAGATCAGCCCTGATCTCATTGAATGCTGGAACAGGGTTGAGGGATTATATTGCATCCTCCTCTTCCAATATCCGATGTTAAATATCCTTCTTTCGCTCTCAGTCATCTTGTTGGTCTGTTTCTCTCGTTCTGTCTCTCGGTGTCTGTTTCAGACAGTGAAGAGCGAGATTCACTTTGTATCCACCCCATGATGTCCCTGTCCTGGGAGTCATCTCTGCTTATGCTGCGTTTCACCCAGTCTCAGTTTGTACTGCACAAGACCATTTCTATGTTTATAGTACAGAACGCCTGTTTTTACACTGTATCTAACCGCATGCTGCATGTGCCCAGGGAGGCTGCCATGGGACAGTGCAGAGGGAACTTTACTGTGTCTAACCCCACACAGTGCTTGGCTTGGGTGTGTTTAATGGGACAGTGTTGATGGAGCTTTACTCTGTATCCCTGGAATTTAGAAGGTTAAGGGGTGATTTGATCAAAGTTTTCAGAATCATAAGGCGGACTGATGGGGTAGACAGAGAGAAACCATTCCCACTGGCTGTGGAATCTAGAACTTGGGGGCATAGTCTAAAAATTTAAACATAGTCTAAAACCATTCAGAAGTGAAATGAAGAAACAATTCAACACACCAGGTGTGGTATCAGTTTGGAACTCTCTTCCACAAACAGCAATTGAAGCTGAGACACTTGTTAATTTTTAAATCTGAGATTGATAGATTTTTGTTGTTAAAGGTATGAAGAGATCTGGGGGCAAGACCGTGAGATGGAGTTAGATCACAGATCAGCCATGATCTTTTGAGTGACAGAAAATTGTTGAGGAGCCAAATGGCCTCCTCCTCTTCCAATATCATCCGACAAATATCCTGCTATCACTCTCTGTTTCTGGGTCACCCTCTCGGTCTGTGTCTCCCTCTTTGTCTCTCTCTTTCCGTCTGTCTGGCTCTCTCTCCCTCCACTCTCAGAACATCTGTGGATATCCACAAACATCAGTCAGCCATTTTACGTTTGTTCACGGTGGCCATTTTATGTTGCCACAACACTGGGACATTTATTTCAGAGACTGATTCCTCACTAATGAACTGTTTGTGCTTTAAACGTGACAGAGACAAAGATATGGAGACACCGAAACCCACAGTACTAGACAGGACTGTATGTGGACAGACGGTGACACTGTATTAAATTAATTCCCGGGATCTGGGCATCACTGACAAGACCAGCATTGATTGCCTCATTTCCCTGAGAAGGTGGTGATGAGCCGCTCCCCTCATCGACCCTCCGAGTTACCCCCACAAAATATGCAGTCAAGCAAGTATGGCACGATCTTCACTTAACAAATCCATACTGACTGTGCTTGATTAATCTGCACCTTTCTAAATGACCATTACTGCTGCTTATCAGAATTTATCCCACTATTTTGCCCTCCACTGAGTTTTGGCTGAGTGGCTTGTGATTACTCAGTCTATCCCTTTCTCCCTTTTTAATCAATGGTACAACGTTAGTAGTCCTCCAGTTCTTTCCTTCTTTAAATCTCCCTGGTCTCTCCATCTCTCTCACACTCCCTCTCTTTGTCTCTCTCTCTCTCCTTCCCTCTCTGTCTTTCCCTCTCCCTCCTCCCCTCTCTGTTTCTCTCTCTGTGTGTCTCTCCCTCTTTCTCTGTCTCTCCCTTTCTCTTTCTTTGCCTCTGCCCATGACTCTGTGTCTCTCTCACACCATCTATCCCTCTCTCTCTCTGTATCTCCATCTCTCTCTGCCTCTCCATCTCTCTCTTTTGCTCTCTCTCAGTCTCTCTCTCTCTTTGACTATCTGTCTATGTCTCTCTCTGCTTCTTTTATTCTGTTTCTCCCGATCGCTCTTTCTCTGCCTCTTTCCATGACTCAGTTTGCCTCTCTCAAACACCATCACTGCCTATCTGACTCTTTCTCTATGACTCTCTCTCTCTCTGCCTCTCTCTCTCAGTCTATCTCCCTCTCTGTCTGTCTGTCTCCCTCTATATCTCTCACTCCCCCTCTCTGTGTCTCCCTGTGTTGCTGTCTGTCCCTATCCATCTGTCTCTGTTTCTCTCTCTCTGTCTCTGACTCTCCCTCTCTTTGTCTCTCTCTCTCTCCTTCTATATCTCTCCCACTCTGTCTCTCCCTCTGCTTTTACTTCTGTCTCCCTTAGATGCTGTTTTTCCCTATCCATCTCTCTCTCACTCTCTCTCTATCTCTTTTGCTCTTCTTTGCAGTGCCCCACTAGTCACAGCCTGCCAATCTGAAAATCACCCATTTATTTCTACCCTCTGTTTCCTGTCCATTAACCAGTTCTCAATCCATGCCAGTCTCTTCCCCCCAATCCCATGTGCTCTAATTTGGATTACTAACCTCCTGCATAGGACCTCATCAAAAGATTTCTGAAAATCTATATCTACCACAGTGTCCAGCGGTTCCCCATTAACTATTCTGCTAGTTTCATGCTCAGAAAAATCCAACAGGTTTGTTAAAGATGATTTCCCTTTCATAAATCCTTGTTTACTCTGCCCAGTGTCTGGTAATCGCATCATTTATTATAGATTGGAGCATTTTCCCTATGACAGATGTTAGACTAACAGGTCCGTAGTTCCCCATTTTCTCACTCCCTCCTTTTGTAAATATTGAGGTTACATTTGCTACCTTCCAATCTGCAGGAACTATTCCAGAGTCTATCGAATTTTGAAAGATGCCCATCAATGCATCAACTATGGTGACAGCCACCTCATTCAACACTCTGGGATGTAGATCATGAGGTCCAGGGGATTTATTTACTTTAAGACCCATTCATTCGTCAAGTACTTTTTTTAAACTAATATTTATACCTTGCAGTTCCTGATTTACACTAGTTCCTTGATTCTCCATTATTTCTGGGAGGTTTTTAGCATTTTGTAGAACATAGAACAGAGAACAGTACAGCACAGTACAGACCCTTCGGCCCACGATGTGGTGTCGACCCTTCAACCCACTCTAAGATCACACTACCTACATACCCTTCATTCTACTATCATCCATGTACCTATCCAAGAGTCGCATAAATGTCCCTAATGCATCTGCTTCTACTACCACCACTGGCTCTGCATTCCACGCACCCATCACTCTCTGTTTAAAGAACCTACCTCTGACATCTCCCCTAAACCTGCCTCCAATCACCTTAAAATTATGCCCCCTGGTGATAGCCCTTTCCGCCCTGGGAAAATGTCTCTGGCTATCCACTCTATCTATGCCTCTCATCATCTTGTACACCTCTATCAAGTCACCTCTCATCCTTCTTCGCTCCAATGAGAAAAGCCCTAGCTCCCTCAACCTTTCTTCGTAAGACATGCCCTCCAGTCCAGGCAGCATCCTGGTAAATCTCCTCTGCACCCTCTCTAAAGCTTCCACATCCTTCCTATAATGAGACGACCAGAACTGAACACAATATTCCAAATGTGGTCTAACCAGGGCTTTATAGAGCTGCAGCATAACCTCGTGGCTCTTAAACTCAATCCCCCTGTTAATGAAAGCCAACACACCATACGCCTTCTTAACAACCCTATCAACTTGGGTGGCAACTTTGTGGGATCTCTGGACGTGGACCCCAAGATCCCTCTGTTCCTCCACACTGCCAAGAATCCTGTCTTTAAGCCTGTATTCTGCATTCAAATTCGACCTTCCAAAATGAATCACTTCACATTTTTCCAGGTTGAACTCCATCTGCCACCTCTCAGCCCAGCTCTGCATCCTGTCAATGTCCCCTTGCAACCTAAAACAGCCCTCCACACTATCCACAACTCCAGCAACTTTTGTGTCATCAGCAAACTTACTAACCCAGCCTTCCACTTCCTCATCCAAATCATTTATAAAAGTCACAAAGAGCAGAGGTCCCAGAACAGATCTCTGCAGAACACCACTGGTCACCGAGCTCCAGGCTGAATACTTTCCATCTACTACCACACTCTGTCTTCTATGGGCCAGCCAATTCTGTATCCAGACAGCCAACTTTCCCTGTATCCCATGCCTCCTTACTTTCTGAATGAGCCTACCATGGGGAACCTTATCAAACGCCTTGCTAAAATTCATATACACCACATCCACTGCTCTTCCTTCATCAATGTGTTTTGTCACATCCTCAAAGAATTCAATAAGGCTTGTGAGGCATGACATGCCCCTCACAAAGCCATGCTGACTATCTCTAATCAAACAATGCTTTTTCAAATAATCATAAATCCTGTCTCTCAGAATCCTCTCCAATAATTTTCCCACCACCGACGTAAGACTGACTGGTCTGTAATTCCCAGGTTTATCCCTATTCCCTTTCTTGAACAAGGGAATAACATTTGCCAGCCTCCAATCATCTGGTACTACTCCAGTGGATAGTGACGACGCAAAGATCATCGCCAAAGGTGCGGCAATCTCTTCCCTCACTTCCCGTAATGAACCTTGGGTATATCCCGTCTGGCCCCGGGGACTTATCTATCCTCATATCTTTGAAAATTTCCAGCACATCCTCCTTCTTAACATCAACCTGTTCGAGCATATCAGCCTGTTTCACGCTGTCCCAACAAACGTCCAGGTCCCTCCCACTGGTGAATGCTGAAGCAAAGTATTCATTTAGGACCTCCCCTACCTCCTCCGACTCCAGACACAAGTTCCCTCCACTATCCCTGATCGGTCCTACCCTCACTCTGGCCATCCTCTTGTTCCTCTCATAAGTGTAGAACGCCTTGGGATTTTCCTTAATCCTACCCGCCAGGACTTTTTCATGTCCTCTTCCAGCTCTCCTGAGTCCATTCTTCGGTTCCTTCCTGGCTACCTTGTAAACTTCTAGAGCCTTGTCTGATCCTTGCTTCCTCAACCTTAAGTAAGCTTCCTTCTTCCTCTTGAATAGCTGTTCTACATCTCTTGTTATCCAAGGTTCCTTCACCCTACCATCCCTTCCTTGCCTCATTGGGACAAACCTATCCAGCAGTCGCGGCAAGTGCTCTCTAAACAACCTCCACATTTTCCTCTGTGAAGACACAAAGTATTTGTTTAATTTCGCTGCCATTGTCCTATGATGAGAGACTGAGTAAATTGGGCCGGTATTCTCCGGAGTTTAGAAGAATGAGAGGTGATCTCCTTGAAACATGTCAGATTCTAAAGGGACTGGATAGGGTCGACACTGAGAGATTACTTACACTGGTCGGGAAATGAAAGTCTCTCTTATCTCTTCCTAACCAGCTTATCCACCTGTCCTGTCAGCCTCAGGAATCAGTGAACATTCACATTAAGATCCCACTGTTCACAGACACTGAGAATGTTGGTGACAGTCACGTTGTTCTGTTAGATCGGAAGGGCAAATGTCAAATATAATCATAGTTTGATGTAATCCTGTCTACACAGAGGTACAAAAATTGGCATAGAGTGTGAAACATCAGGAGAGAGGGAGAAATATAGATGGAGAGAGGGTAAGAGTGAGAAAGGGAGAGATAGGCATGGAGAGAAAAGTGGGAGAGCTACTCTTGCAAGTAATCTCTCTCCATCTCCGTCTTCCCCTCTCTCTTACTCACTCAATCACTACTTCCCCTCTGTGCTACTCTGTCCATGTTTATCTCTCTCCTCTTCTCTCTCTATCTCCCTCTGTACCCTCTTAATCTCAATTTCTCGCTACGCCTTACTTTCAACGATGCTGCACACAGCTTTGCAGGAACACTGGCCGACACTCATCATCCCAATCTCTTCCTGTTTCTCTCTGGAAATCTCTTCCCATTGCCATCCTTCCCTCTCTCTGTTCTTCCCTCTTTATATCTATCCCTGTCTTTCTCACTGTTCGTCTCTCCATCTTGATGGAGGATGAGAAAGAGAGGCATTGATAGAGGCAGCTTTATTCTGGATATAACCCCACACTGTCCCTGCTCTGTGAGTGTTTTATAGGGCAGGAGGCATAGTGGCGCAGTGGCTAGCACAGCAGCCTCACAGCTCCAGAGACCTGGTATCGGTTCTGGGTACTGCCTGTGCAGAGTTTGCAAGTTCTACCTGTGACCGCGTGGGCATTTGCTGGGTACTCTGGTTTCCTCCCACAGCCAAAGACTTGCAGGTGATAGGTAAATTGGCCGTTGTAAATTGCCCCTAGTGTAGGTAGGTGTTAGGGAATATAGGATTAATGTAGGGCTAGTATAAATGTTGGTCGGCACAGACCCAGTGGGCCGAAGGGCCTGTTGCAGTGCTGTATCTGTAAAACTAAAAACATGCCGACCATCAACCACCCATTTATACTAATCCTAAACTAACTCCATATCCCTGCCACATCCTCACCTGTCCCTATACTTCCCCAGCACCTACCGATACTAGGGTCAATTGTTAATGGCTAATTTACCTATCACCCTGCAACTCTTTGGCATGTGGGAGGAAATTGGAGCACCCGGAGGAAACCCACGCAGACACAGGGAGAACTTGCAAACTCCACACAGACAGTACCCAGGATTGAACCCTGGTCGCTGGAGTTGTGAGGTTGCGGTGCTATTCACTGCGCCACTGTGGCGCCCTAAATAAAATGAAGGAAGACAGAGATTTACTCAATAGCTATATCATAGCTAGGCAGTATTGGATGGAACAGTGTAGACGGAGCTTTCTTCTGTATCCCTAGAATTTAGAAGGTTAAGGGGTGATCTGATCAAAGTTTAAAGTGATGGATGGGGTGCCAATCAAGTGGGCTGCTTGTCCAAGATGGTGTCGAGCTTCTGGAGTGTTGCAGGTGTTGCCTCATCCAGGCAAGTGGAGAGATACCATCACACACCTGACTTGTGTCTTGCAGGTGGCGAAAAGGCTTTGGGGAGTCAGGGGGTGAGTCATTTTAGTCACAGTATTAATGTGATTTCTTCAGGGCAGTTCCTGGTCAATGTTTCCCCAGGATGTTGCTGCTGGGGGATTCAGCGATGGGATAATGCTTTGAATGCCAAGAGGAGGTGGTTGGATTCTCTCTTGTTGCAGATGGTCATTACCTATCTGTGTGCGTTTTTCTGTGTTCTGGGACCAATTTCTTCATGGGGAGGTCATAATGCTGAGTCATAATTGACTAGTTCGCAAAATGAATGCTCATGAAATGAACGGGACAGTGACAGAGTGGATACAACATTGGCTAAGGGACAGAACACAGAGAGTAGTGGTGAATGGTTGCTTCACACTAGAGGGTGGTATCCTTGCCTGACATAATCTGTGCACTTCTATTCAATCTCCCCTTCATCTCCTTTGTTCTATGTAGACCAAACCCAGCTTTTCTGACCGAACCTTTTCGCAAAAATCCCCCATCCCTGAAACCATTCTGGTAAATCTCTGCAGCCTCTCCAGGACCCTCACCTCCTTTCTAATGTGCGGTGACCAGAACTAGAGACAAATCTCCAATTGGGGCCTAACGAGAGCTTTATAAATGTTCTGTATAACCTCCCGGCTTTTGCACTCACTGCATACAATGTACATTGTGGTACAGTGGGATTCCCCAGGGCTTTAGATTAGGACCACTGATCTTTTTGACATATATTAATGACTTGGACTTGGGTTTACAGGGCATAACTTCAACATTATGCCATCTGTAATAAACAGGGAAGGGGATAGTCGTCGACTTCAGGAGGCTAGAGGCAGTCTGGTGAAATGATCAGACACATGGCAGGTTAACGTCAATGCTGAGAAATGTAAAATGATGCATTATGGAAGGAAGGCTGTGGAGAAGTGATATAAGCTAAATGGTACAATGTTAAAATGGATGCAGGGACAGAGAGATCTGGGATTTCATTTGTGTCACTTTCTATATCTTAAAGATTCAATTTGGGGCTATGACTCTTGTCGGTTGAATTTAGCTTCATCCTGAAAGGTGTTAGCAAATGTTTTGGGAAATGTGTCAAAAGCTGCTTCCATTCAGACATTTCTGAATTGTGGAACTGTGAGCTATCTTTGCAGAGAGAGGAAATAGTGGTGTTTGAATGGACCAGCAGGTTTTGGTTGATGCAATAACGTGAGAATTTGAAAGCATAACATTGCAAAGAGATATTAATATCTGAAGTGAATGAGCAAAGCTGGGGTGGATAGATTTCAATGTCAGCAAAAAAGTCAAGAACAGTGTACTGTATAAAAGGTGGAAAGCTAGAAACACTGGAGGTCCAAAGCAACCGGAGGGGTCCATGTCCATTTGAGTGCAATGTAGATTTACCAGAATGATAAGTGGACTCCAAGGGTGATATTACGAGGTAATATTACATAAACCCGGGATTTATTCCCTGGAATTTAGAAGGATCAAGGTGATTTGATCAAAGTTGTTGAGATATTAAGGGAAACTGATGGGGTAGTTAGGGAGAAACTATTGCGGCAGCCTTGGAACATAGGAACAGGAGTAGGCCATTCAGTCCATCGAGCCTGCTCCACCATTCAATACAATCATGGCTGATCATCCACTTCAATGCTTTTTTTTCCCAGACTGAGCTTCCACAGCCCACTGGAGTAGAGAATTCCAAAGATTCACAACCCTCTGAGCAAATACATTTCTCCTCATCTCTGTCCTAAGTGGCTTCCCGCTTATTTTGAAATTGTTCCCCTGGTTCTAGACTCCTGAACCAAAGGAAACATCTTACCTGCATCTAACCTGTCTATCCCTTTAGGTATTGTGTATGTTTCAGTAAGATCACATCTCATTCTTCTCAACTCCAATGAGTATTGGCCCAACCTGTTCAACCATTCTTCATAAGACAACCACTTCACCCAGGAATCAGCCCAGTGAACATTCTCTGAACTGATTCCAATGCATCCAGGCCTGACCATTTACCCACTGTCAAAGATGCCAAACACCCTAATATTTCCCTCTCACTCTGCTTATCCAGTCCAATATTTCACACTCCTCCTCTTTAACTACAATGTCCGCATCGTTCCCCTCTTTTAAAGACAGACAGAAAGTATTCATTAAGAACCATGCCTACATCTCCCATGTCCATACACACATTCCCTGTTTCGTCCCTAATACATATGTGTTCCCAACCCTCAGTAATTCTCACTGCTCTGACACTGATTGACCTTCAAGTAGCTGTTTCCATTCCACTTTGCTAAAATCCCCCATCGCTGGAACCACCAACCCCTCTGCTCCCTCCAGTGGACTCTGACATCCTTCCTAAAATGTTGTCACCAGAATTGGATGCAGTATTCTGGTCGTGGCCTAACCAGAGGTTGATGAACATTCAGCATCACTTTCATGCTTTTGCACTCACGATCGTATTTATGAAGCCCATGATCCATTATGATCTGCTGACTACTTTCTCAATATGTCCTGCCACCTTCAAAGATGAATGCCCATGTACCCCCAGGTCCCTCTGTCCCTGCACACTCCCTAGAACTGAGCCATTAAGTCTATATTGCCTCTCCCTATCTCTTCTGCCAAAATACATCACCTCACATTTCCCTGTATTAAATTCCTTCTGACACTTGTCTGCTCTTTCTGCTCACCTACCCATGTCCTGTTGTCGTCGATTGGTGTCATCCTCACTGCTGGCATCTCCTCCAAGTTTGGGATCATCGGCAAGTATTGACATTTTTCAAAAGGCACTGACTTTTGGGGAACACTGCTGTCTACGATCTTCCAGTCTGAAAAACAACCATTTACCACAACTCGCCGTTTTCTGTCCTTTCACCAATTTTTAATCCAAGTTGGCACTGGACCTCCTATCGCATGAGCCTCAGTTTTGTTAACCAGATTTTTATGTGCCACTTTTTCAAACGCTTTCTTAAAATCCATATAAAATCCATTGCATTCCCTTCATCAACCTTCTCTGTTACTTCATCAAATCCATGCCCCCCGATCTCTATCCCCGCTTCGATCTCTCTCCCCCTTCGATTTCTCTCCCCCTCTATCTTTCTCTCTCTCCCCCTCTATCTCTCCCTCTCTCCCCCTCTATCTCTCTCTCCCCCTCAATATCTCTCCCCCCTCCTCTATCTCTCTATACTCCTCTATCTCTTTCTCTCTCCCCTCTATCACTCTCACTCCCCCTCTATCTCTCTCCCTCCCCTCTATTTCTCTCTCCCCTCTATCTCTCTATCCCCCTCTTTTTCTATCTCAACCCCTCTCTCTCTCTCTCTCCCTCTCTATCGCTCTCTCCTCCTCTATCGCTCTCTCTCCCCATCAATCTCGCTCCCTCCTCGATCTCTCTCCCCATTTCGATCTCTCTCTCCCGCTCGATCTCTTTCTCTCCCCTCCATCTCTCTCTCTCCCCATCCATCTCTCTGTTGTCCGCTATCTCCATCTCCTCCTCAATCTCTCTCCCCCTCCATCTCTCTCTTCCCATCTATCTCTCTCCCCCTCTATTTGCCTTTCTCCCGCTATGTCTCTCCCTCCCCCGTTTCTCTCTCTCCCCCTCTTTCTCTATCTCTCCCCGTCTTTCTCTCTCTCTCTCTCTCTCTTTCAAACGCTTTCATAAAATCCATATAAAATCCATTGCATTATTCCCTTCATCAACCTTCTCTGTTACTTCATCAAATCCATGCCCCCCGATTTCTCTCCCCCCTCTATCTCTCTCCCCCCTCGATCTATCTCCCCTCCTCGATCTCTTCCCCCCTCGATCACCCTCTCCCTCTCTATCTCTCTCCCTCTTTATCTCTCTCCCCCCTCGATCTCTCTCCCCCTCGATCTCTCTCTCCCCCTCCGTCCCTCCCCTCCATCTATGTCCCCCTCCATCTCTCTTCCCACTTCGATCTCTCTCCCCCCACGATCTCGCTCCCCTCCATCTATCTCTCCCCTCGATCTTCCTCTCCCCCTCTATCTCTCTGCCTCCCCTCTATCTCTCTGTCTCCCCTCTATCTCTCTCTGTCCCCCTCTATCTCTCTCTCCCTCTATCTATCTCTCTCTCCCCTCTATCTATCTCTCACTTCCCTCTATCTATCTCTCTCTCACCCCCTCTATCTCTCCACTGATCTCTCGCCCCCTCACGACCTCTCTATCCCCTACGATATCCCTCTCCCCCTCTGTCTCTCTCTCCCCCTCTACCGTTCTCTCCCGCTCTATCACGCTCTCCACCTCTATTTCTCCCTCTCCCCCTCTATCCCTCTGTCTTCCCTCCATCTCTCTCTCCCCCTCCATCACTCTCTTTCCCCCTCTATCCCTCTCTCTCCCCTTTATCTCTCTCTTCCGCCTCCATTTCTCTCCTCCCTCTCTCTCCCCCCATCTGTTTGCCTCTCCCCCTCTATCTCTCTCTCTCCCCGTCTATCTCTCTCACTCTCCCCTCTAGCTCTCTCTCCCCTCTATCTCTCTCTCGCTGCCCTCTATCTATCTGTCTCTCTCCCCTTCTACCTCTCTCTCCCCTCTATCTCTCTCACCACCTCTATCTCTCCTTCCCCCTCTATCTCTCTCACGCCCTCTAACTCTCTTTCACCATCTATCTCCCCACCCCCTCTAGCTCTCGCTCCCCCATCTCGCTCCCCATCTCACTCTCTCTCCCCATCTCTCTCTCCCCATCTCACTCTCTCAGTGTCTTTTGCTTCACTTTCTCTGTCTCTGTCTCTCGCTCTGCCATTCCCTCTCTATCTGTCTCCCTGTCTGTTTCTCTCTCGCTGTCTCCGTCTTTCTATCTCTCTCTCTTTTTCTCTCTGCTTTTCTCTCTCTGTCTCTCCCTCTGTCCATGACTATTGAACTCTCTCACACCATCTCTGCCTCTTCCTTTCTCTCTCTCTCTCTCTCTGTCTCTGCCTCTTTCCCCCAATACAGGACTGGACAGATAATGTTACTGATTGTTCCAACTTACCTCATCCTCCCTCTGTCGCTCCCTTTCGTGTCTGTCTCTGTCCATATCTCTCTCTCTCTCACCTCTATCTTTGTCACTCTCTCTCTTTCTCTCGCTCACTCTCGGACTTCCCTTCTCTCTCAGTCTCTCCCTCCCTGTCTCTGTCTCTCTCTTTCCCAATCCCTGTCTCTCCCAATCCCTGTGTCTCCCAATCATGCACACTCCCAATACCTGTCACTCTCGCTCCATCTCTCCCTCTCCCTCTGTCTCTCCCTCAGGCTGTCTCTTTCTGCCCCACTTTCTTTATCCCTCTCTCTCTGTCATTCCCTCTCTCTCCTTCTCTCTCTGCCTCTCTGTCTCTACCCCATCTTTGACTCTCATTGTCTTTCGCTATCACTGTCTCTGTCTCTCCCTCTCTCTGTCTCTGTCTCCCTCTCCCACTCTCTGTCTCTCGTCTCTCTGCCACTGCCTCTCCCTCTCTCTCTTTCCATTTCTCTCTGACTTTCCCTGTCTCACCCCTCTCTTTCTTTCCCTGCCTCACCCCTTTCTCTCTGCCTCTATCTCTTTCTCTCCCTCTCACATTCTCTGCATCTGCACATGACTGTTTGTTTATCTCACACCATCTCTCCCTTTGTCTCTCTCTCCCTCTCTCTCTCTCTCACTCTCTGTGTCACTGCCTGACACTCTGTCTCTCCCACTCTCTGTTTCTCTCCCTTTCTCTGTCTCATCTCTCTCTCCCTCTCCCCTCTCTCCCTCCCTATCACGCTTTCTCTGCCTTTGTCCATGGCGCTCTCTCTCTCACACACACCTTCTCTGCCTCTCTGATTCTCTCTCTCCCTCTATCTCTCTGTCTCTCTCTCTATCTGCCTCTCCCTCTGTCTCTTTCTCTCTCTCTCTCTGTCTGCCTCTCTTTGTCGCTGTCTGTCACTATACATCTCTTTCTGTCTCTGCCCATCTCCCTTTTTAGTCTATTTGTGTCGTCCACACAGCTTACTATCCCACCTAACCTTGTATCTCTCTCCTTCGCTCCGTCTCACTCTCTCTCCCTCAACCCAATGCACTAGTTAAAACTGTATTTGACCATGCCTCTGTTTATATTATACTCGGCCCTGACTCTCGTATAAAAATGATTATAAAGTGTTTTAAAATGGGTGAGGTGTCTGTGGGATCCCTTCCATTTTATATGTACAGGTGGCACTCCACCGTTTATACGTAGAGGGGAGCTCCTCCATTTTATAAGTACAGGTGGAACTCCCACCATTTGATATGTACAGAGGGAGCTCCCTCCAATTGTTTGTTAGACAGGGATCTCCCTCCATTTTATGCATCGAAGGGCATCTCCCTCCACTTTATGTGTAGAGGGGGAGCTTCGTCTATTTTATATGCAGAGATGGAGTTCCCTCTATTTAAAGTACAGAGGGGTATCTCGCTCAATTTTACATGTTAAGGGGTAGCACCATCCATTTTATACGTAGACGGTGTGCTTTGTCGATTTGTTCTATCGACAGGGCTCTCCCTCCATTTTATACAAAGAAGTTTCTCTCTCTCTCGCTCTCTCTCTCTCACTTCCTTAACCCGTCTCCAAGTCTTTGTAATTCTTACTCTGCTGCTCTCTCTACATCACATTGTCTCTCTCTGCCCATCAACCTGTATGTCTCTCACCCTCACCCTGTCTCTCTCTCACCCTCACTCTGCTTCTATCTCTCTCTCCCTCACACAGTCCCTCACTCTTTCTCTCCCTCTCCCTTCATGCTGTCTCTCTCCCCATTCTCTCTCTCCCCCTCTCTCTCTGTCCTTCTCTCTCTCTCTCCCTCTCTCCCTATCTTTCTCTCTCCCTCTCTTTCTCTCTCCCTCTCTCCCTCTCTCTCTCTCTCTCTCTCTCTCTCTCTCTCACCTCGTCTCTCTCCCTCACTCTGTATCTCTCCCTCCTTCACACTGTCTCACCATTCTCTCTCCCTCTCTCCCTCTCACTCTCTCACTCTACCTCACCGTTTCTCTTTCTCTCACTCACCCTGACTCTCTCTCTCCCTTACCTTGTCACTCTCTCTCTGCCACCCTCACACTGTATCTCTCTCTTTCTCCCTCACCCTGTCCCTCCATTTTTCTCTCTCTATCTCTCTCTCTCTTTCTCCCTCACTTTGTCATTCTCTATCCCTCCCTCACCCAGTCTCTCTCTGTGTCTCCCTCACACAGTCTCTCTCTCTCTCAATCACCCTGTCTCTCTATTTCTCTCCCTTTCTCTCACTCGCTCCCTCACTCTGACTCTCTGTTTCTCTCATTCTCTCTCCCTCCCTTTGTCTCTCTCTAACCCTCCCTCACACTGTCTATCTCTCTCTACCCACCCCCACACAGTCGGTCTCTCTCTCAATCACCCTGTCTCTCTATTTCTCTCCCTTTCTCTCACTCGCTCCCTCACTCTGACTCTCTGTTTCTCTCTCACTTTCTCCCTCACTTTGTCATTCTCTATCCCTCCCTCACCCAGTCTCTCTCTGTGTCTCCCTCACACAGTCTCGCTCTCTCTCAATCACCCTGTCTCTCTATTTCTCTCCCTTTCTCTCACTCGCTCCCTCACTCTAACTCTCTGTTTCTCTCACTCTCTCTCCCTCCCTTTGACTCTCTCTAACCCTCCCTCACACTGTCTCTATCCCTCCCTCACCCTGTCTCTCTCTCTGTCTCCCTCACAATGTCTCTCGCTCTCTCTTTCCCTCACTGTCTCTCTATTTGTCTCTCTCTCTCTGTCTCTCCCTCACACTGTCTCTCTCTGCCTCCCTCACAATGTCTCTCTCTCTCTCTCTCTCTTACTCTAACTTTCTATTTCTCTCTCTCTCCGTCACCCGGTCTCTCTCTCTCTCTCTCTCGCTCTCTCTGTCATCCAGTCTTTCTCTCTCTCTTTCTCTCTTTCTCATTTCTCCCAGTCTCTCTCTCTCTCTCCCCTCACCCAATCTCACTCCCTCTCCCTCATCCTGTCCCTCTCTCTCTCTCCCTCATCCTACCTCACTATGTCTCTCTCTCTCTCAGTCACCATAACTCACTTTCTGCCTCACCATGTCTCTCTATTTCTCTCTCTCTCCCTCACCCTGTCTCTCTATTTCTCTCTCTCTCCCACCTCACCCTGTCTCTCTCTCTCTTTCTCCCTCCCTCCCACTGTCTCTCTCTCTCTCTGTCTCTCTCCCTCTCTCTGTCTATCTCTCTCCCTCTCTGTTTCTCTCTGTCTGTCACTGCCTCTCCATCTATCTCGCTGTCGCTCCCTCTCCCTCTGTCTCTCCCTATCTCTCTCTCTCTCCCTATCTGTCTTTCTCTCCCTCTATCCATGACTCTGTTCTCTGCCTCTCCCTGTTTCTATCACCTGCTCTGTCTTTCTCCCATTACCTCGCTCCCTCCCTCTTTCTCTCTCTCCCTCTTTCTCTCTCTCTCCCTCTATCTCTCTCTCTTTCAATTCTCACTCCCTCTATCTGTCTCTCTCCCCCATCTCGCTCTCCCAACATCTCTCTTTCCCTCATCTCTCTCCCCCATCTCTCGCTCCCCATCTGTCTCTCCCCATCTCTAACTCCCCCATCTCTCTCCCTCCCCCATTGCTCACACTCCCCCATCGCTCTCTCTCTCTCCCATCGCTCTCTCTCCTCCATCTCTCTCTCTCCCCCCCCCAACCCCCACCCCCCGCGCCATCTCTATCTAAGTGTCCTGTTATCACATACTTTATTATAGATTTGAGCATTGTCCCTGTGACTGATGTTCGGCGAACAGGTCTGTCGATCCCCATTTTCTCTCTGCTTCCTTTTGTAAATAGTGGGGTACGTTTGCTACCTTCCAATCTTCCTGTCTCACTGTGCCTCTCTCACACTGCCTCTGTCCCTCTCTATCTGTCTTTTCCCCCTCTCTCTCTATAGCTCCCTCTCTGTCTTTGTCTCTCTCCCTCAACCCATCTCCCTCCCTCTCTCTCTCTCTCTCTCTCTCTCTCTCTCTGTCTCTTTCTCACTCTGTCTGTCTCTCTCCCTCACACAGCCCCTCACTCTTTCTCTCCCTCTCCCCTCGTGCCCTCTCTCTCTCTCTCCCTCACCCTGGCTCTCTCCCTCACACCTTCTCTCGCTTCTTCTCTCTCCCTCACCTTGTCTCTCTATTTCTCTTTCTCCCTCTCTCTCTCTCTCTCTCCCCCTCTCTCTCCCCCTCACTGGCTCTCTCTTTCTCTCCCTCACCCTCTCCCTCTCCCTCTCTCTCTCTCCCTCACCTTGTCTCTCTATTTTTCTCTCTCTCTCCTTCCCTCTCAATCTCTCCCTCTCCGTTTCTCTTTCTCTCCCTCACACTGATTCTGTCTCCCTCACCTTGTCACACTCTCTCACTCTCTATCTCTCTCTCTGTCTGCCTCACACTGTCTCTCTCTCTCCCCCCTCACCCTGCCATCTATTTCTCGCTCTCTTTCTCGGTCCCTCACTCTGTCTCTCTGTTTCTCTCTCCCTCTCTCTCTGTCTCTCTGTCCCTCCCTCACACTGTCTCTCTCTCTATGTCTCTCTCCCACGCTGTCTCTCTCTCTCATCTCACCCTGTCTCTCTATTTCTCTCTCTCTCTCTCGCTCCCTCACTCTGTGTCTCTGCTTCTCTCTCTCCCTCACTGTTTCGCTCTCTATCCCTCCCTCACCCTGTCTCTCTCCCTGTCTCCCTCATCCTGTCTCTCTATTTCTCTCTGTATCTCGCTCCTTCACTCTGTGTCTCTGTTTCTCTCTCGATCCCTCCTTCACTCTGTCTCTCTCTCTCTGTCTTCCGCACACTGTCTCTCTCTCTCCCTCACTCTGTCTCTCTCTATCCCTCCCATACCCTGTCTCTCTCTCTCTCTGTCTCCCTCAGACACACTCTCTCTCTCTCTCCCTCACTCTGTATCTTTATTTCTCTCTCTTTCTCCCTCAGTCTGTCTCTCTCTCTTGTCCCATCACCATGTCTCTCTCTCTCTTCCTCACCCTGTCTCCCCCTCTCTCTCCCTCACTCTATCTCTATATTTCTCCCTCGCTCTCTCCCTCTCTCTCCATCTCTCTCTCTCCCTCCATCTCTATCCCTCTCTCTCTCTCCCTCTCTCTCTCCCTCTCTCTCTCTCATAAGATGACCCTAGAATCAAAGTGTGCTATAACACAGTAGGAGGCGATTCCACCCATTGAATATGTGCAATCTCTTTTGAAGAGCAGTCCAGTTAGTCGCACTCTCCCGCTCTTCCCCCATCACTTCATTTTTTCTGTCATTCACTCTCCATATCTTCAATGCTGAGAAATGTAAAATTTGGCGTTTTGGAAGGAAGGCTGATGACAAGCGATATAAACTAAATGGTACAATGCTAAAATGGGTGCCGGGACAGAGTGATCTGGGATTTCATTTGTGGCACATTTTATATCTGAAAGATTCAATTTGGGGCTTGCAATCTGTAAGTTGAATTTAGCTTCAAAGTGAAAAGTGTTAGCAAACGATTTGCGAAATTTGTCAAAAGCTCTTCCTATTCAGACATTCCTGCATTGTGGACGTGTGAGCTATCTTTGTAGAGTCAGAAAATTAGGGGTGTTTGAATGGACGTACAGCTTTTGGTTGATCCCAAATAATAAATAAGGTCAGAATTTGAATTGTGTCCCTTGCAGATACACAGAATTGAAGGTATTTACAGAACAACTAATGAAGTCGTTTACCAATGTCTGAAAAACATCAAAGACTTCAGACACATGGAAGAAGAGGAGAAGGGAACAATATACAAAACCTGAGACAGTCAGACAACAGCAGTTGGAAAATGAATCTCTTTTTATGGGTTTCAATTTGTAGGCCTGAGCTGCTAATTGAAAAAGCAGGAGATCAAATCCCACACTGGGCTGTTGTGAAGTCTTCTAGGGAGGGTTGTAGTGGCTGGTGGAGGTTACAGAGAAAGGGAGGATTGTAGGGATTGAGGAGGTTACTGAGATACGGAGGGTTGCATGGATTGGAGGTGGTTACAGAAATAGGGAGGGTTGTTGCGGCTCGAAGAGGTTACAGAAATAGGGAGGGTTGTAGCGCTGGCGGCGATTCTAGAGCTAGGTAGGTTTGTAGCGGCCGGTGGAGGTTACAGAGACAGGGAGGGATGTATGGACTGGAGGAGGTTACAGAGCTAGGTTTGGTTGTATGGATTAGAGTAGGTTCTGGAGACAGGTAGAATTTTAGGGACTGAGGAGGTTACAGAGATAGGGAGTGTTGTAGGGGCTGGATGATGTCAAAGGGACAGCGGAGGTTGTAGTGCCTGGAGGAGATTACAGAGGTAAGATGTGTTGGGGCAATGAACGTTTTGAAAGTGAGGATGAGAATCTTAAAATGCAAAGATTGCTGGAATGGGAGACAATGTAGTTCAACGAGCACAGTGGTTAAAGGTGAACAGGATTTTCTGTGGGTAAGGACACATGGCTGCAGAATGTTGGACATCCTCAGTTTTTTGTGGGTGGAAGGTGGAGTGTTAGAGTTATCACATCTAGCGCTAACAAAAACAGAGACGAGGGGTTCTGCAGCAGATGTTTTGGAGGTGGAAATGGATGACTTTTGTGATAGTGCAGATGTGTTGTTAGAAGCTCATCTCGGGGTCATATATGACAGCAAGATTGTGAAAAGGAGACGAATGGAGTTGTGGTGAGGGAACAGATTTTGTGGTGCGACCAATGTCAATGGCTTGAATTTTCCAAATTGCCAATTGGAGGAAATTTCTGCTCATTCAATACTGGATGTTAGTCAAGCAGACTGATAAGTTTACCAAGAGTCGAGAGAGGTGGTCGTGAGATAGACTGTGTGTCATCAGCATTGTGGAACCTAACGCTGTGTTTGCAGATGATGTTTCTGAGGGGCAGCATGTGGATGCTGGATGGGAGCCAAGGGTAGATCCCTGGGGGACAACAGAAGTAACGGTGAGGGAACAGGAAGTGAAGCCATTGCAACTGGTTCTCTGGCTGTGATTATATAGATATGAATGGATCCAGGTGAGAGCAGTCCCATCCAGCTGGACGACTGTGGAGAGTACATGCAGGAGGATGGTGTGGTCAAATGTGCCAATGGCAGCAGACAGGTCGAGAAGGACGAGGAGGGATAGTTTATCTTTGTCACATTCACATCGGATCTCATCTTTGACTTTGATCAGAGCTGTTTCTGTTCTGTGGCAGACGGAGAATTTGATTGGAGGGATTCATCAATAGAGTTATGCGAAAGATCGGCACAGGTTTGGGAGGCGAAAGCAGACTCAATGTCGTTGGAGAGGAAAGGGAGGATGGACATGGGATGGTAGTTTGCAAGGGAAGAGCTGACAAGAGCTGTTTTTTGATGTGTGGGGTGATGAGCAGCAGATTTAAAGTAGATAGGGACATTAACAGAGGTGAGGGGACAGTTAACAATATCAGCTCACGTGGTAACCAATAAGGGACACAGCCATGTTCATCCGAGCAGTGACCAAGATGTGGCACCAGGAGTGTCGACTCCTGTGCTGATCACGACCCCGCTGCCTCGACCCAGGTTTTCCCGCTCAAGCCCCTTTTCTGGGCTTGTCCTGACTGGATTCCACCGCTCCCATTTCCCCACCCTCTGACTTCAGGAGGGAGAGCGATAGACGGAGAGCAACTAGACCTGGATGGTGGGAGTTGCGAGGGGCAATTGAAGGAGATGCACACCATAAAGTATTTCCAAATATATAAAAAAAACAGGCAGTGAAATGACGCAGCAGGAATATCCAGCATCTGCCACATTTTTCTTTTGGAAGAGCAAGTTGTTTCTCTTTCTGAGCAGACATGAGGATCTGAGAATCGAATCAGCTCACGTGGAGGAGAAATTGTGGATGCTGTTTCCCCTCCTGCCCTGCAGGGGCACTCTGACTCTCCTTCAGCTCCCCGGCTTTATGTCTGTTCCTCCAAATATCAACTCTTGCCCTTGGTCTACTGCTCCATGGTGTGTGAGACACATGTTGCCAGTATTCATCCAGTCCTCCAGCTGTCTGACACATCTCGGCTGTTGTTCCCAGCTCGTTTCGTGTTTTTATCACTCATCCAGGCCTCTTTTTTTCTGGTCCTCCACCCATCACCTCTTGCTCCTTCATGGCTGGATCTTTGTCATGTATCGACTCCTCTGTTAATCAGAAGTAGTGCCGTGTCCGAAACAGAGTGGCTGTCCCCGCCCGCATCACTGGGGGTATTTTTCAGATTGATAGCAATTCCTTGTGTTATTCAGTTCATGAAAATCTATGCATAATTATAACATTCATGGAATGGGAAAAAAAAAACTGGGACACGCCTTTGCGCTCCTCTCAGTTATTTTGTTTATCCATTAATTGAATAATTGATGTAACTGGATATTTCACCGCTCTCCTGACCTGCTCGCTAAACTTGGACTGAGTAACTCCGTAAATAAACGTGTTTCTGCATAAACTTAAATTCGACAGCATAAATCCGACTTGTTGAAAGATATATGAAGAGTCATTTTCATTGGGATTTATTCCTGTAATGGTATAATATAAGAAACATATGACGTGTCAACCACAGAAGTATGAAGTTGCCGGATATGCTGATGAGTAAAATCAATCACAGATTTCCTTCTGCTCTCCATCTCTGGGTCACGATGATTCTCTCCCTTGCTCTGACCCCTGAGTCCCTTATGGGCTCGACTGGCCACTAAAATGTGCCTGACTGTCAGAGCGTTGAGCAACAGAATTAAAGCAAATGGCAGCAATTGGGTTGAAACAACATTAAAGCACTGATATCCCACCTATTCTGGCTCAGTGTCACAACTTAGCTTGTAATAACTACCCCACGGTATATTGTCAATGATCTCTACAGTTTCAAATACAAAGAAGTATGGGAGGCATTTTAAACAGAGCAGAATGCCAGCTGTTGCTAAAACCAATGCCGCAGTTTTCTCAGTGCAATATTTAGTTTTCAGCTTCTGGCAACAAATGGCCACAAATCGATCAAAGGAGAAAGTGACAGTGAACCAGATAGAACAGCTTCCGGCTGCGTAGCTCAGGGTCACCAATGCATTGCACACAGGAGAGATGCTCAGGAAAGATCCTGGGAAATAATACAGATTGACCCGATAGAGTACGACATTAGTCATAAGGAGCAATAGATCTGCTGCTGCCATGGCCACCAGGTAGCGAGTGGTGCAGGTGGAGAGTCCGGAATTTCAACGGGACAGGATCACAATCGCCAGTAAATTAACTGTGAGAGAGAGAGGGGAAAAGGATGACCACTAGGATCAGGTTTTCTAATCCGGTTACTGACCCACACTCAGTACAATGCAGCAGTGACAGATATTCTCAATAATGCATGGTCACCTGGATCAGGTGTTCTACTCCGGTTAGTGACCAACATTCAGTACAATAGAACAGTGACAGATATTCTCAATAATGCATGGTCACCTGGATTAGCTGTTCCACTCCTGTTAGTGACCCACACTCAGTACAATACAACAGTGACAGATATTCTCAATAATGCATGGCCACTAGGATCAGGTGTTCCACTCCGGTTAGTGAACCACACGCAGCACAGATATTCTTAATAATGCATGGCCACCAGGATCAGGGATTCCACTCCGGTTAGTGACCCACACTCAGTACAATACAATAGTCACAGATATTCTCAATAATGCATGGCCACGACGATCAGGTATTCCACTCCCGTTAGTGAACCACACGCAATACAGATATTCTTAATAATGCATGGCCACTAGGATCCGGGTTTCCACTCCGGTTAGTGACCCACACTCAGTACAATACAAAGGTGACAGATATTCTCAATAATTCATGTTCACCTGGATCAGGGGTTCCACTCCGGTTAGTGACCTTCACTCAGTACAATACAACAGAGACAGATATTCTCAACAATGCATGGCAACTAGTATCAGGGGTTCCACTCTGATTAGTGACCCACACTCAGTACAGTACAAAAATGACAGATATTCTCAATAATGCATGGTCACCTGGATCAGAGGTTCCAATCCGGTTACTGACCCACAGTCAGGACAATACAGCAGTGACAGATATTCTCAATAATGCTTGGTCACCTGGATCAGAGGTTCCATTCTGGTTACTGACCCACAGTCAGGACAATACAACAGTGGCAGATATTCTCAACAATGCATGGCCACAAGGATCAGGTGTTCCACTCTGGTTTGTGACCCACATTCAGTACAATACAAAAGTGACAGATATTCTCAACAAAGCATGCCCACTAGTATCAGGGGTTCCACTCCGGTTAATAACCCACACTCAGCACAAAAAAACAAAAGTGACAGATATTCTCAATAATGCATGACCACCTGGATCAGGTGTTCCACTCCGGGTAGTGTCCCACATTCAGTACAATACAACAGTGGCAGATATTCTCAACAATGCATGGCCACAAGGATCAGGTGTTCCACTCTGGTTTGTGACCTACACTCAGCACAAATAACAATAGTGACAGATATTCTAAATAATGCATGACCACCTGGTTCAGGTGTTCCACTCCGGGTAGTGTCCCACATTCAGTACAATACAACAGTGACAGATAGTCTCTATAATGCATGGCCACAACGATTAGGTATTCCACTCTGGTTAGTGAACCACACGCAGTACAGATATTCTTAATAATGCATGGCCACTAGGATCCGGGTTTCCACTCCGGTTAGTGACCCACACTCAGTACAATACAAAAGTCACAGATATTCTGAATAATGCACGGTGACCTGGATCAGAGGTTCCAATCTGGTTACTAGCCCACAGTCAGGACAATACAACAGTGGCAGATATTCTCAACAATGCATGACCACAAGGATCAGGTGTTCCACTCCGGTTAGTGACCTTCATTCAGTACAATACAAAAGTGACAGATATTGTCAACAATGCATGACCACTAGTATCAGGGGTTCCACTCCGGTTAATAACCCAAACTCAGTACAAAAAACAAAAGTGACAGATATTCTCAATAATGCGTGACCACCTGGATCAGGTGTTCCACTCCGTGCAGTGTCCCACAATCAGTATAATACAACAGTGACAGATATTTTCAATAATGCATGGTCACTGGGATCAGGGGTCACTCTCCGGTTCGTGACCCACACTCAGTACAATACAACAGTGACAGATATTTTCAATAATGCATGGCCACTAGGATCAGGGGTTCCACTCTGGTTAGTGCCCCACACTCAGTACAATAGAACAATGACAGGTATTCTCAATAATGTATGGCCACTGGGTTCAGGTGTTCCACGCCGTGTAGTGACACACACTCAGTACAAAACAACAGTGACAGATATTCTTAATAATGTTTGGCCGCTAGGATCAAGGTTTCCACTCCGGTTAGTAACCCAAACTCGATACAAAATAATAACGACTGATATTCTCAACAATTCATGGTCAGTAGGAGCAGGGGTTCCACTCTGGCCAGTGACCCACACTCAGTACAATACAACAGTGATAGATATTCTCAATAAAGCATGGCCACAAGGGTCAGGAGTTCCACTCCGTGTCCTGTCCCACATTCAGTACAATACAACAGTGACAGATATTTTCAATAATACATCGCCACTGGGATCAGGGGCTCCACTCCAGTTAGAGACCCACACTCAGTAAAATACAACAGTGACAGATATTCTCAATAATGCATGGCCACTACAATCAGGTGTTCCACTCCGGTTAGTGACCCACACTCAGTACAATACAACAGTGACAGATATTCTCAATAACGCATGGCCACTAGGATCAGGTGTTCCAATCTGGACAGTGACCCACTCTCAGTACAATACAACAGTGACAGATATTCTCAATAATGCATGGCCACTACGATCAGGTATTCCACTCCGGTTAGTGAACCACACGCAGTACAGATATTCTTAATAATGCATGGCCACAAGGATCAGCTGTTTCACTCCGGTTAGTGACCCACACTCAGTACAATACAAAAGTGACAGATATTCTCAACAAAGCATGCCCACTGGTATCAGGGGTTCCACTCCGGTTAATAACCCACACTCAGTACACAAAACAAAAGTGACAGATATTCTCAATAATGCATGGCCACTAGGATCAGGTGTTCCAATCTGGACAGTGACCCACTCTCAGTACAATACAACAGTGACAGATATTCTCAATAATGCATGGCCACTACGATCAGGTGTTCCACTCCGGTTAGTGAACCACACGCAGTACAGATATTCTTAATAATACATGGCCACTAGGATCCGTGTTTCCACTCCGGTTAGTGACCCACACTCAGTGCAGTACAAAAGTCACAGATATTCTCACTAATGCTTGGTCACCTGGATCAGAGGTTCCAATCTGGTTACTGACCCACAGTCAGGACAATACAACAGTGGCAGATATTCTCAACAAAGCATGCCCACTAGTATCAGGGGTTCCACTCCGGTTAATAACCCACACTCAGTACACAAAACAAAAGTGACAGATATTCTCAATAATGCATGACCACTACGATCAGGTATTCCACTCCGGTTAGTGAACCACACGCAATACAGATATTCTTAATGATGCATGGCCACTAGGATCCGTGTTTCCACTCCGGTTAGTGACCCACACTCAGTACAATACAACAGTGACAGATATTCTCAATAATGCATGGCCACCTGTATCAGGTGTCCCTCTCTGGTTAGTGACCCACACTCAGCACAATACAACAGTGACCGATGTTCTCAATAATGTATGGCCACTAGGGCCAGGTGTTCCTCTCCAATCAGTGACCCACACTCAGTACAATACATAGGTGACAGATATTCTCAATCATTCATGTTCACCTGGATCAGGGGTTCCACTCCGGTTAGTGACCTTCACTCAGTACAATACAACAGAGACAGATATTCTCAACAATGCATGGCCACTAGGATCAGGGGTTCCACTCCGGTTAGTGACCTTCACTCAGTACAGTACAAAAGTCACAGATATTCTCAATAATGTTTGGTCACCTGGATCAGAGGTTCCAATCTGGTTACTGACCCACAGTCAGGACAATACAACAGTGGCAGATATTCTCAACAATGCATGGCCACAAGGATCAGCTGTTTCACTCCGGTTAGTGACCCACACTCAGTACAATACAAAAGTGACAGATATTCTCAACAAAGCATGCCCACTAGTATCAGGGGTTCCACTCCGGTTAATAACCCACAGTCAGTACACAAAACAAAAGTGACAGATATTCTCAATAATGCATGACCACCTGGATCAGGTGTTCCACTCCGGGTAGTGTCCCACATTCAGTACAATACAACAGTGACAGATATTCTCAATAATGCATGGTCACCTGGATCAGGTGTTCCACTCCGGTTAGTGACCAACATTCAGTGCAATACAACAGTGACAGATATTCTCAATAATGCATGGCCGCTAGGATCAGGTGTTCCAATCTGGACAGTGACCCAATCTCAGTACAATACAACAGTGACAGATATTCTCAATAATGCATGGCCACTACGATCAGGTATTCCACTCCGGTTAGTGAACCACACGCAGTACAGATATTCTTAATAATGCATGGCCACAAGGATCAGCTGTTTCACTCCGGTTAGTGACCCAAACTCAGTACAATACAAAAGTGACAGATATTCTCAACAAAGCATGCCCACTGGTATCAGGGGTTCCACTCCGGTTAATAACCCACACTCAGTACACAAAACAAAAGTGACAGATATTCTCAATAATGCATGACCACCTGGATCAGGTGTTCCACTACGGTTAGTGACCAACATTCAGTACAATACAACAGTGACAGATATTCTCAATAATGCATGGCCGCTTGGATCAGTTGTTCCAATCTGGACAGTGACCCAATCTCAGTACAATACAACAGTGACAGATATTCTCAATAATGCATGGCCACTACGATCAGGTATTCCACTCCGGTTAGTGAACCACACGCAGTACAGATATTCTTAATAATGCATGGCCACTAGGATCCGGGTTTCCACTCTGGTTAGTGACCCACACTCAGTACAATACAATGGTCACAGATATTCTCAATAATGCTTGGTCACCTGGATCAGAGGTTCCAATCTGGTTACTAGCCCACAGTCAGGACAATACAACAGTGGCAGATATTCTCAACAATGCATGACCACAAGGATCAGGTGTTCCACTCTGGTTAGTGACCTTCACTCAGTGCAATACAACAGTGGCAGATATTGTCAACAATGCATGACCACTAGTATCAGGGGTTCCACTCCGGTTAATAACCAAAACTCAGTACAAAAAACAAAAGTGACAGATATTCTCAATAATGCGTGACCACCTGGATCAGGTGTTCCACTCCGTGCAGTGTCCCACAATCAGTATAATACAACAGTGACAGATATTTTCAATAATGCATGGTCACTGGGATCAGGGGTTACTCTCCGGTTCGTGACCCACACTCAGTACAATACAACAGTGACAGATATTCTCAACAATGCATTGGCACCTGGATCAGGTGTTCCAGTTTGGTTAGTGACCCACACTCAGTGCAATACAACAGTGACTGATATTCTCAATAATGCATGGTCACCAGGACCAGGGATTCCAATCTGGTTAGTGACCCACAATCAATACAAAAAAACAGTGATAGATATTCTCAATAATGTATGGTCGCTAGGTTGAGGTGCACCACTCAGGTTAGTGACCCACGCTCAGTACAATCCAACAGTGACAGATATTCGCAATAACGTAAGGCCACTAGCTTCAGGTGCTCCACTCCAGTTTGTGACCCACACCCAGTGCAATACAACGGTGGCAGATATTCTCAATAATGCATGGTCTCTTGGATCAGGTGTTCCACTCCAATTCGTGAGCCGCACTCAGTACAATACAACAGAGACAGATACTCTCAATAATGTTTGTCCGCTATGATCGGGTGTTCCACTCCGGTTAGTAACCCACAGTCAGTACAATACTACAGTGACAGATATTCTCAATATTGCATGGTCACCTGGATCAGTTGTTCCACTCCAGTTAGTGAGTAACGCTCAGAACAATTCAACAGTGACAGATTATCTCAATAATGTTTGGCCGCTGGGTTCAGGGGTTCCTCTCCGGTTAGTAACCAAAACCCGTTACATTACAACAGCGACAGATATTCTTAATAATTCATGGTCGCTAGGAGCAGGGTTTCCACTCCAGTTCGTGACGCACAGTCAGTACAATACAACAGTGAAGATGTTCTCAATAATGCATGGGAACTAGGATCAGGTGTTCCACGTTGGTTAGTGACCCACACTCAGTACAATAAAACAGTGACAGATATTCTCAACAATGCATGGTCACCTGGATCACGTGTTCCACTCCAGTTAGTGAGTAACACTCAGTACAATTCAACAGTGACAGATATTCTCAAAAATGTTTGGCTGCTAGGAACAGGGTGCCTCTCCAGTTAGTAGCCCAAACTCGGTACATTACAACAGCGACAGATATTCTTAATAATACATGGTCACTAGAAGCAGGTGTTCCACTCCGGTTAGTGACCAACCCTCAGTACAATACAACATTGACAGATATTCTCCATGATGCATGGCCACTAGGATCAGGTGTTCCACTCTGGTTAGAGACCCAACTCAGTGCAATACAACAGTGACAGATATTCTCCATAATGCATTGACACCTGGATCAGAGGTTCCAATCTGGTTGGTGACCCACACTCATTACAATACAACAGTGACAGATATTCTTAATAATGCATGGTCACTAGTTTCAGGTGCTCTACTCCTGTTAGACTCCCACAGTCTGTACAATACAACGGTGGCAGATATTCTCAATAATGCATGGTCTCTAAGATCAGGTGTTCCACTCCAGTTAGTGTGACACACTCAGTACAGTACAACAGTGACAGATATTCTCAAGAATGGCTTCGTGGATCAGTTGTTCCACTCCAGTTAGTGAGACACATTCAGTACAGGACATCAGTGACAGATATTCTCAATAATGCATTGTCACCTTGATCGGGTGTTCCACTCCGCTTAGTGACCCACATTCGGTGCAATACAACAGTGACAGATATTCTCAATAATGTATGGTCACTAGGATCAGGTTTTCCACTCCGATCATAAGAACTAGGAGCAGGAGTAGGCGGTCCGGTCCCTCGAGCCTGCTCCGCCATTTAATAAGACCATGGCTGATATTTTCGTGGACTCAGATCCACTTACCCGCATTCTCACCGTATCCCAACCTCAGTACAATACCACTGTGCAGATATTCTCCATAATGCATGGTCACCTGGATCAGGTGTTCCACTCCAGTTCGAGAGTCACACTCAGTACAATTCAACAGTGACAGATATTCTCAATAATGTTTGGCCGCTAGGATCAGGGGTTCCACTCCGGTTAGTAACCCAAACTCGGTACATTACAACAGCGACAGATATTCTTAATAATTCATGGTCGCTAGGGGCAGGGGTTCCACTCCGGTTAGAGATGCACAGTCAGTACAATACAACAGTGAAGATATTCTCAACAATGCATGAGCACCTGGATCAGGTGTTCCACTCCCGTCAGTGACCCAACTCACTACAATACAACAGTGACAGATATTCTCCATAATGCATTGTCACCTGGATCAGAGGTTCCAATCTGGTTGGTGACCCACACTCATTACAATACAACGGTGACAGATATTCCCAATAATGCATGGTCACTTGGTTCAGGTGCTCTACTTCGGTTAGACACCCACACTCTGTACAATACAACGGTGGCAGATATTCTCAATAATGCATGGTCTCTTGGATCAGGTGTTGCACTCCAGTTAGTGAGTAACACTCAGTACAATTCAACAGTGACAGATATTCTCAATAATGTTTGGCCGCTGGGATCAGGGGTGCATCTCCGGATAGTAACCCAAACTCGGTACATTACAACAGCGACTGATATTCTTAATAATGCATGGTCAATAGGAGCAGGTGTTCCACTCCGGTTAGTGACCAACCCTCATTACATTACAATACAACATTGACAGATATTCTCCAAAATGCATGGCCACTAGGATCAGGTGTTCCACACTGGTTAGTGACCCTCACTCAGTAAAATACAACAGTGACAGATATTCTCAATAATGCATGGCCACTAGGATCAGGTGTTCCACTCTGGCTAGTGACACACTCAGTACAATACAACAGTGACAGATATTCTCAACAATGCATGGGCACCTGGATCAGGTGTTCCTCTCCGCTTAGTGACCCTCACTCAGGACAATACAACAGTGACAGATATTCTCAATAATGCATGGTCAGCTGGATCAGGAGTTCCAATCTGGTTAGTTACCCACAACCAGTGCAATACAACAGAGACAGATATTCTCAATATTGCATTGCCACTAGGATCAGGTTTTCCACTCTGGTTCGTAACCCAAACTCGGTACATTACAAGAGCGACAGTTATTCTTAATAATGCAAGGTCACTAGGAGCAGGGGTTCCACTCAGGTTAGTGAAAAACCCTCATTACAATATAACATTGACAGATACTCTACATAACACATGGCCACTAGGATCAGGTGTTCCACTCTTGTTAGTGACCCTCACTCAGTACAATACAACAGTGACAGATATTGTTAACAATGCATGGGCACCTGGATCAGGTGTTCCACTCCGGTTCGTGACCCACACTCAGTACAATGCAACAGTGACAGATATTCTCAACATTGCATTGCCACTAGGATCAAGTTTTCCACCCTGGTTAGTTACACACAGTCAGTACAATACAACAGTGAAGATGTTCTGAGTAATGCATGGCCAGCAGGATCAAGTGTTCCACTCCGGTTCGTGACCCACACTCAGTACAATACAACAGTGACTGATATTTTCAATAATGCATGGTCGCCAGGACCAGGGATTCCAATCTGGTTAGTGACCCACAATCAATACAATACAACAGTGATAGATATTCTCAACAATGTATGGTCGCTAGGTTGAGGTGCACCACTCCTGTTAGTGACCCACGCTCAGTACAATACAACAGTGACAGATATTCTCAAGAATGTATGGCCACTAGGTTCAGGTGCTCAACTCCAGTTTGTGACCCACACTCAGTACAATACAACGGTGGCAGATATTCTCAATAATGCATGGTCTCTTGGATCAGGTGTTCCACTCCAGTTAGTGAGCCGCACTCAGTACAATACAACAGTGACAGATACTCTCAATAATGTTTGTCCGCTATGATCGGGTGTTCCACTCCGGTTAGTAACCCACACTCAGTACCATATAACAGTGAAAGATATTCTCAATAATGTATGGCTACTAGGATCAGGTTTTCCACTCCGACTCGTGACCCACACTCAGTACAATACAAGAGTGACAGATATTCTCAACAATGCATGGGCACCTGGATCAGGTTTTCCACTCTGGTTAGTGACCCACACTCAGTACAATACAAGAGTGACAGATATTCTCAATAATGCATGGTCACCTGGATCAGGTTTTCCACTCTGGTTAGTGACCCACACTCAGTACAATACAACAGTGACAGATATTCTCAACAACGCATAGGCAGCTGGATCAGGTTTTCCACTCCTGTTAATGACCCACACTCAGTGCAATGCAACAGTGACAGATATTCTCAATAATGCATGGTCACCTGGATCAGGTGTTCCTCTCCGGTTAGTGACCCACACTCAGCGCAATACTACATTGACAGATATTCTCAATAATGCATGGTCACCTGGATCAGGGGTTCCAATCTGGTTAATGACCCACAATCTGTACAATACAACAGTGACAGATATTCTCAATATTGCATTGCCACTAGGATCAGGTTTCCCACTCTGGGTAGTGACCCACTGTCAGTCCAATCCAATAGTGACAGATATTCTCAATAATGCATGGTCACCAGGATCAGGGGTTCCTCTCCGATTAGTGACCCACACTCAGCACAATACAACATTGACAGATATTCTCAAGATTGTCTGGCCACCAGGATCAGGTGCTCCCTCCGATTAGTGACCCACACTCAGTACAGTACAACGGTGGCAGATATTCTCAATAATGCATGGTCTCTGGGATCAGGTGTTCCACTCCAGTTAGTGAGCCACACTCAGTACAATAAAACAGTGACAGATACTCTCAATAATGTTTGTCCGCTATGATAGGGTGTTCCACTCCGGTTAGTAACCCACACTCAGTACCATACAACTGTGACAAATATTCGCAATCATGTGTGGCCACTCGGATCAGGTTTTCCACTCCGGTAAGTGACCCACACGCTGCACAATACAACTGTGGCAGATATTCTCAATATTGCATTGTCACCTGGATCAGGTGTTCCACTCCAGTTAGTGAGTCACACTCAAAACAATAGAGCAGTGACAGATATTCTGAATAATTCATGGTCACTAGGATCAGGTGTTCCACTCCGGTTAGTGACCAACGTTCAGTACAACAGAACAGTGACACATATTCTCAATAATGCATGCTCACCTGGATCAGGTGTTCTTCACCGGTTACTGACCCACACTCAGCATAATACAGCAGTGACAGATGTTCTCAACAATGCATGGCCACTATAATGAGGTGTTCTACGTCGGTTAGTGACCCACACTCAGCACAATACAACAGTGACAGATATTCTCAATAATGCATGGTCAGCTGGATCAGGAGTTCAAATCTGTTTAGTGACCCACAATCAGTGCAATACAACAGTGACAGATATTCTCAATATTGCATTGCCACTAGGATCAGGTTTTCCACTCTGGTTCGTGCCTCATGTCAGTACAATACAACAGTGAAGATGTTCTCAATAAGGCATGGCCACTGGGATCATAGGTTCCTCTCCGTTCAGTGACCCAACTCAGTACAATACAACAGTGACAGATATTCTCCATAATGCATGGTCACCTGGATCAGGTGTTCCACTCCAGTTGGAGAGTCACACTCAGTACAATTCAACAGTGACAGATATTCTCAATAATGTTTGGCCGCTAGGATCAGGGGTTCCATTCCGGTTAGTAACCCAAACTTGGTACATTATAACTGCGACAGATATTCTTAATAATGCATGGTCACTAGGAGCAGGGGTATCACTCCGGTTAGTGACCCACCCTCAGGACAATACAACATTGACAGATATACTCCATAATGCATGGCCACTAGGATCAGGTGTTCCACTCTGGTTAGTGACCCACAGTCAGTATAATACAACAGTGACAGATATTCTCAATAATGCATTGCCACTAGGATCAGGTGTTCCACTCTGGTTAGTGACACTCACTCAGTAAAATACAACAGTGACAGATATTCTCAATATTGCATTGCCACTAGGATCAGGTTTTCCACTCTGGTTAGTGACCCACAGTCAGTACAAAACAATAGTGACAGATATTCTCAATGATGCATGGTCACCAGGATCAGGGGTTCCAATCTGGTGAGTGAGCCACAATAAATGCAATATAGCAGTGACAGATATTCTCAATAATGCATGGACACCTGGAGCAGGTTCCTCTCTGGTTAGTGACCCGCACTCAGCATAATACAACATTGACAGATATTCTCAATAACGCATGGTCACCTGGATCAGGGGTTCCAATCTGGTTAGTGACCCACAATCAGTACAGTACAACAGTGACAGATATTCTCAATAATATATGGCCACTGGGATCAGGGTTTCCACCCCGGTTAGTAACCCAAACTCTGTACATTACAACAGCAACAGATATTCTTAATAATGCATGGTCACGAGGAGCAGGGGTTCCACTCTGGTTAGTGACTCACACACAGTACAATACAACAGTGACAGATATTCTCAATAATGCATGGCCTCAAGGATCAGGTGTTCCCCTCTGGTTAGTGACCCACAGTCAGTACAATACAACAGTGACTGATATTCTCAATAATGCATGGTAACCTGGATCAGGTGTTCCTCTCTGGTTAGTGACCCACAGTCAGCTCAATACAACATTGACAGATATTCTCAAGAATGTATGGCCAACCAAGATCAGGTGCTCCACTCCGGTTAGTGACCCACACTCAGTACAGTACAACGGTGTCAGATATTCTCAATAATGCATGGTCTCAGGGATCAGATGTTCCACTCCACTTAGTGAGCCACACTTGGTACAATACAACAGTGACAGATACTCTCAATAATGTTTGTCCGCTATGATCGGGTGTTCCACTCCGGTTAGTAACCCACACTCAGTACCATATAACAGTGAAAGATATTCTCAATAATGTATGGCTACTAGGATCAGGTTTTCCACTCCGACTAGTGACCCACACTCAGTACAATACAAGAGTGACAGATATTCTCAATAATGCATGGTCACCTGGATCAGGTTTTCCACTCTGGTTAGTGACCCACACTCAGTACAATGCAACAGTGACAGATATTCTCAACAACGCATGGGCAGCTGGATCAGGTTTTCCACTCCTGTTAATGACCCACACTCAGTGCAATGCAACAGTGACAGATATTCTCAATAATGCATGGTCACCTGGATCAGGTGTTCCTCTCCGGTTAGTGACCCACACTCAGCGCAATACTACATTGACAGATATTCTCAATAATGCATAGTCACCTGGATCAGGGGTTCCAATCTGGTTAATGACCCACAATCTGTACAATACAACAGTGACAGATATTCTCAATATTGCATTGCCACTAGGATCAGGTTTCCCACTCTGGGTAGTGACCCACTGTCAGTACAATCCAACAGTGACAGATATTCTCAATAATGCATGGTCACCAGGATCAGGGGTTCCTTTCCGATTAGTGACCCACACTCAGCACAATACAACATTGACAGATATTCTCACGATTGTCTGGCCACCAGGATCAGGTGCTCCCTCCGATTAGTGACCCACACTCAGTACAGTACAACGGTGGCAGATATTCTCAATAATGCATGGTCTCTGGGATCAGGTGTTCCACTACAGTTAGTGAGCCACACTCAGTACAATAAAACAGTGACAGATACTCTCAATAATGTTTGTCCGCTATGATCGGGTGTTCCACTCCGGTTAGTAACCCACACTCAGTACCATACAACTGTGACAAATATTCTCAATCATGTGTGGCCACTAGGATCAGGTTTTCCACTCCGGTAAGTGACCCACACGCTGCACAATACAACTGTGGCAGATATTCTCAATATTGCATTGTCACCTGGATCAGGTGTTCCACTCCAGTTAGTGAGTCACACTCATAACAATAGAGCATTGACAGATATTCTGAATAATTCATGGTCACTAGGATCAGGTGTTCCACTCCGGTTAGTGACCAACGTTCAGTACAACAGAACAGTGACACATATTCTCAATAATGCATGCTCACCTGGATCAGGTGTTCTTCACCGGTTACTGACCCACACTCAGCATAATACAGCAGTGACAGATGTTCTCAACAATGCATGGCCACTAGAATGAGGTGTTCTACGTCGGTTAGTGACCCACACTCAGCACAATACAACAGTGACAGATATTCTCAATAATGCATGGTCAGCTGGATCAGGAGTTCAAATCTGTTTAGTGACCCACAATCAGTGCAATACAACAGAGACAGATATTCTCAATATTGCATTGCCACTAGGATCAGGTTTTCCACTCTGGTTCGTGCCTCATATCAGTACAATACAACAGTGAAGATGTTCTCAATAAGGCATGGCCACTGGGATCAGGGGTTCCTCTCTGTTCAGTGACCCAACTCAGTACAATACAACAGTGACAGATATTCTCCATAATGCATGGTCACTTGGATCAGTTGTTCCACTCGAGTTAGTGAGTCACACTCAGGACAATACAACAGTGAAGATATTCTCAATAATGCATGGGCACTAGGATCAGGTGTTCCACCATGGTTAGTGACCCACACTCAGTAAAATACAACAGTGACAGATATTCTCAACAATGCATGGGCACCTGGATCAGGTGTTCCACTCCGGTTAGTGACCCATACTCATTATAATACAAGAGTGACAGATATTCTCCATTATGCATGGTCACTAGGTTCAAGTGCTCCACTCCGGTTAGACTCCCACACTCTGTACAATAGAACGGTGGCAGATATTCTCAATAATGCAAGATCTCTCGGATCAGGTGTTCCATTCCAGTTAGTGAGACACACTCAGTACAGTACAACAGTGACAGATATTCTCAATAATGTATGGCCACTAGGTTCAGGTGCTCCACTCCGGTTAGACTCCCACTCTCTGTCCAATAGAACGGTGGCAGATATTCTCAATAATGCATGTTCTCTCGGATCAGGTGTTCCATTCCAGTTAGTGAGACACACTCAGTACAGTACAACAGTGACAGATATTCTCAATAATGTATGGCCACTAGGTTCAGGTGCTCCACTCCGGTTAGACTCCCACACTCTGTACAATAGAACGGTGGCAGATATTCGCAATGATGAATGATCTCTCGAATCAGGTGTTCCATTCCAGTTAGTGAGACACACTCAGTACAGTACAACAGTGACAGATATTCTCAATAATGTATGGTCACTGGGTTCAGGTGCTCCACTCCGGTTTGTGACCCACACTCAGTACAATACAACGGTGGCAGATATTCTCAAAAATGGTTTCGTGGATCAGTTGTTCCTCTCCGGTTCGTGAGCCGCTCTCAGTACTGTACAACAGTGACAGATATTCTCAATAATGCATGGTCACCTTGATCAGGTGTTCCACTCCTGTTAATGACCCACATTTAATGCAATGCAACAGTGACTGTTATTCTCAATAATGCATGGGCACCTGGATCAGGTGTTCCACTCCTGTTAATGACCCACACTCAGTACAATACAAGAGTGACAGATATTCTCAATAATGCATGGTCACCTGGATCAGGGTTTTCACTCCGGTTGGTGACCCACATTTAATGCAATGCAGCAGTGACCGTTATTCTCAATAATACAAGGGCACCTGGATCAGGTGCTCCACTCCGGTTAGTGACCCACACTCAGTACAGTACAACGGTGGCAGATATTCTCAATGATGCATGGTCTCTGGGATCAGGTGTTCCTCTCCAGTTAGTGAGCCACACTTGGTACAATACAACAGTGACAGATACTCTCAATAATGTTCGTCCGCTGTGATCGGGTGTTCCACTCCGGTTAGTAACCCACACTCAGTACCATACAACAGTGACAGATTGTCTCAATAATGTATGGCCACTAGGATCAGGTTTTCCACTCCGATTAGTGACCCACACTCAGTACAATACAACTGTGGCAGATATTCTCAATAATGCGTGGTCACCTGGATCAGGTTTTCCACTCCGGTTAGTCACCCACGTTTAATGCAATGCAACAGTGACAGATATTCTCAATAATGTATGGCCACTAGGATCAGGGTTTCCACCCCGGTTAGTAACCCAAACTCTGTACATTACAACAGCGACAGATATTCTTAATAATGCATGGTCACTAGGAGCAGGGGTTCCACTCTGGTTCGTGACTCACACTCAGTACAATACAACAGTGACATATATTCTCAATAATGCATGGCCTCAAGGATCAGGTGCTCCCCTCTAGTTAGTATCCCACACTCAGTACAATACAACAGTGAAGATTTTCTCAATAATATATGGCCACTAGGATCAGGTGTTCCACTCTGGTTAGTGACCCACACTCAATACATTACAACAGTGACAGATATTCTCAATAATGCATGGGCACCTGGATCAGTTGTTCCAATCCTGTTAGTGACCCACACTCAGTACAATACAAGAGTGACAGATATTCTCAATAATGCATGGTCACCTGGATCAGAGTTTCCACTCCGGTTCGTGACCCACGTTTAATGCAATGCAGCAGTGACTGTTATTCTCTAAAATGCTTGGTCACCTGGATCAGGTGTTCCACTCCAGTTATTGACTCAAACTCAGTGCAATTCAACATAATTGCTTTCCTAATATATATTTTTGTCATTGTGATCTGATTGAACAGTTCACAATATTCCAGGAAAGGCAACACATGATCATTCAACGAGCCTGTGAGATACAAGTAAAGACATATTTTCAATTGGGCCAGCAGATTAAACCCTCAATAATAATTTAGAATGTTTTTTTAATGAAATGACTTCACTTATCGGGTGTCTACATAACTCTACCCCCCTAGTTCTGCACATAACAATGCCAGTCAGGGAATAAAGCCAAAGACCATCTCACACACCATTTCAATGGTGGGATTCATTTACCCGGAAGACCAATGACTGCGAGGATCGGGTAAAATATTTTCTGGGGACTTTTTCTTGAACTTTCCATTTTCTATGTGAAATGATCTGTCCCTTCGTGCTGCAGGCAATCTCCCTGCATTAAACTCCAAGGCGTCACATTCACAGTGCCATTAATTTATACACTGTGGGATTTCCACGGGGAAATTGAGGTTGCAAGACTGTTCAAATTGTTTTTCACAAATTTTGAACAAACGGATTACGGCAGTGGAGTAAATTTCCCCTGGTGATAGAAACTAATTCTGCCCCACAAAATGATATGTTCCCTCAAAGTAATACATACCCTCAAAGAAATCCAGCCCCTCAAACCAACACAGCTGCTGAAACTAATCTTTCCCCTCAAGCTCATGCATTCCCTCAAACTAATACATACCTTTAAACTAATATATTCCCTCAAACTAATATATTCCCTCAAATTAATGTATACCCTCAAACTAATACAGCCCCACAAACTAATACATTGTGTTAAACTAATACATTCCCTCAAACTAATATATTCCCTCAAACTAATACAGCCCTCAAACTAAGACATTTCATCAAACTAATACATGCCTTTAAACTAATATATTCCCTCAAACAAATACAACCCCTCAAACTAATATACTCCCACAAACAAATACAGCCCCTCAAACTAATATATTCCGTCAAACTAATACAGCCATTCAAAGTATTACAGATCGTCAAACTCATTCAGAACCTCAAACTAATTCAACACATCTAACTGACACCAAACTCAGAATAAATTAGTCCTTCAAACCTTTGAACAGTGGTAGCAGTGAGAGTGCGTGCCAGGGGGCTGCTGGGAAGGTAAGTTTCAGTCTCAAGTACTTACCTAGCGATTCAGCAGCTTCTTTTTGAACAGCGGGAGAGTGCGAGCCAGGGGGCAGCTGGGAAGGTAAATTTCAGTAGAAAGTACTTACCTGCGATTCGGCAGCTTCTTTTTGAACAGCGGTAGCAGTGAGAGTGCGAGTCAGGGGGCAGCTGGGAAGGTAAGTTTCACTATAAAGTACTTACCTTGTGATTCGGCGGACACGGGGACTGCTGGGTAAGTTAACTTATATATTCGGGCAGTGGCTAAACCCGAAACACTACACCTGCAGTGTCTCCCACCCTTTATCATCCGCTAACTAGAAAAAAAGGACTCTTGAGTGGAGGGTTTGGTAAGGTAAGGTTTTCCTTTATTTTTAGTTAATCTCTGTGTTAATTTAGAGCAGCGGGGATGGAAGCTAGGGCAGTTGCATGCTCCTCTTGCAGGATGTGGGAGGTAAGGGTCACCACTTGTGTCCCTGCTGACTTCACCTGTGAGAAGTGCACCCAACTGCAGCTCCTCACAGACCGCGTTAGGGAGCTGGAGCTGGATGAACTTCGGATCATTCAGGCGGCTAAGGGGGTGACAGACAACAGTTATAGGGAAGTTGTGACACCTAAGTTACAGGATAAAGGTAGCTGGATGACCGTCAGGGGAGGGGAACAGGCGCACAGTGCAGGGATCCCCTGTGGCCGTTCCCCTCTATACTAAGTATACCATTTTGGATACGGTTGGGGGGGACGACCTACCAGGGAAAAGCCACATCGGGAAGGTTTCTGGCACTGAGCCTGGCTCTGTGGCTCAGAAGGGAAGGGGGGAGAATAGGAGAGCGATAGTGATAGGAGATTCAATGGTTAGAGAAACAGACAGGAGATTCTGTGCTCACGAACGAGACTCCCGGATGGTATGTTGCCTCCCGGGTGCCAGGGTCAGGGATGTCTCGGATCGAGTCTACGGGATTCTTAAGGGGGAGGGGGAGCAGCCAGAAGTCGTGGTACACATCGGTACCAATCACATAGCTAGGAAAAGGGATGAGGGCCTTCAAAGCGAATATAGGGAGTTAGGTTGGAAGCTAAAAGGCAGGACGAGCAGAGTATTAATCTCAGAATTGTTACCGGTGCCACGTGCTAGTGAGGCGAGAAACAGAGAGCGACTGCAACTGAACACGTGGCTACAGAGCTGGTGTAGGAGGGAGGGCTTCAGATATTAGAATTAGAATTAGATATGTGGATCATTGGGATACCTTCTGGGGAAGGTGGGACCTGTACAAGAAGGACGGGTTGCATCTGAACTGGAGGGGCACCAATATCCTGGGCGGGAGGTTTGCTAGAGCTCTTCGGGAGGGTTTAAATTAGTTTGGTCGGGGGATGGGAGCCGGAGCTACGGATCAGTGGATGGGGTAGCTGTTGAACAGGCAGATACAGAGTGCAGTGAGTCTGTGAGGAAGGTTAAACAGTTGACAGGGCAAAGTTGCAGCCAGCATGATGGGTTGAAGTGTGTCTATTATAATGCAAGAAGTGTCAGGAATAAGGGTGATGAACTTAGAGCATGGATCAGTACTTGGAGCTACGATGTTGTGCCCATTACGGAGACTTGGATATCACAGGGGCAGGAATGGATGTTGGATGTTCCGGGGTTCAGATGTTTCAAAAGGAATAGGGAGGGAGGTCAAAGAGGTCGGGGAGTGGCATTGTTAATCAGGGATAGTATCACAGCTGCAGAAAGCGAGGTCATCGAGGAGGGTTTGTCTACTGAGTCATTATGGGTGGAAGTCAGAAACAGGAATGGAGCAGTCACTTTATTGGGAGTTTTCTTTAGACACCCCAATAGCAACAGAGACACGGAGGAAAAGATTGGGAGGCAGATTTTGGAAAGGTGCAGAAGTAGCAGGGTTGTTGTCATGGGTGACTTCAACTTCCCTAATATTGATTGGAACTTCCTTAGTGCAAATAGTTTGGATGGAGCAGTGTTTGTCAGGTGCGCCCAGGAAGGTTTCCTAACTCAATATGTAGATAGGCCGAATAGAGGGGAGACTATGTTGGATTTGGTGTTTGGCAACGAATCATGCCAGGTGGCAGATCGTTCGGTGGGAGAGCATTTCGGTGACAGTGATCACAACACCCTAACCTTTACTATAGGCATGGAGAGGGACAGGAGCAGACGGGATGGGAAAATATTTAATTGGGGGAGAGGAAATTACAATGCTATTAGGCAGGAACTGGGGGGAATAGATTGGGAACAGTTGTTCTCAGGGAAATGCACGACAGAAATGTGGAGGTTGTTTAGGGAGCACTTGGTGCGACTGCTGGATACGTTTGACCAGATGAGGCAAGGAAGGAATGGTAGGGTGAAGGAACCTTGGATAACAAGAGATGTGGAACAGCTAGTCAAGAGGAAGAAGGAAGCGTTCTTAAGGTTGAGGAAGCAAGGATCAGACAGGGCTCTAGAGGGTTACAAGGTAGCCAAGAAGGAACTGAAGAATGGACTTAGGAGAGCTAGTTTAGTTCAGTTTAGTTTAGAGATACAGCACTGAAACAGCTGGAAGGGGACATGAAAATGTCTTGGCGGGTAGGATTAAGGAAAATCCCAAGGCGTTCTACACTTATGTGAGGAACAAGAGGATGGCCAGAGTGAGGCTACGGCCGATCAGGGATAACGGAGGGAACTTATGCCTGGAGTCGGAGGAGGTAGGGAAGGTCCTAAATGAATACTTTGCTTCAGTATTCACGAGTGAGAGGGACCTGGTCGTCTGTGACGACAGCGTGAAATAGGCTGATATGCTCGAACGGGTTGATGTTAAGAGGGAGGATGTGCTCGAAATTTTGAAAGACATGAGGACAGTTAAGTCCCCGGGGCCAGACGGGATATACCCAAGGATATTACTGGAAGCGAGGGAAGAGCTGGCCGCGCCTTTGGCGATGATCTTTGCGTCCTCCTGTCCACTGGAGTAGTACCAGATGATTGGAGGGTGGCAAATGTTATTCCCTTGTTCAAGAAAAGGAATAGGGATAACCCTGGGAATTATAGACCATTCAGTCTTACGTCGGTAGTGGGCAAATTATGAGAGAGGATTCTGTGAGACAGGATTTATGATTATTTGGAAAAACATAGTTTGATTAGAGACAGTCAGCATGGCTTTGTGAGGGGATGATCATGCCTCACAAGCCTTATTGAATTATTTGAAGATGTGACAAAACACGTTGATGAAGGAAGAGCAGTGGATGTGGTGTATATGGATTTTAGCAAGGCGTTTGATAAGGTTCATTCAGAAAGTAAGGAGGCATGGGATACAGTGTAAGTTGGCTGGCTGGATATAGAATTGGCTGTCCCATAGAAGACAGAGGGTGGTAGTAGATGGAAAGTATTCAGCCTGGAGCTCGGTGACCAGTGGTGTTCCGCAGGGATCTGTTCTGGGACCTCTGCTCTTTGTGATTTTTATGAATGACTTGGAATAGGAAGTGGAAGGCTGGGTTCGCAAGTTTGCTGATGACACGAAGGTTGCTGGAGTTGTGGATAGTGTGGAAGTCTGTTGTAGGTTGCAACGGGAAATTGACAGGATGCAGAGCTGGGCTGAGAAGTGGCAGATGGAGTTCAACCTGGAAAAGTGTGAAGTGATTCATTTTGGAAGGTCAAATTTGAATGCAGAATACAGGCTTGAAGACAGGATTCTTGGTAGTGTGGAGGAACAGAGGGATCTTGGTGTCCATGTCCATAGATCGCTCAAAGTTGCCACCCACGTTGATAGTGTTGTTAAGAAAGCGTATGGTGTGTTGGCTTTCATTAACAGGGGGATTGAGTTTAAGAGCCTGGAGGTTATACTGCAGCTCTATAAAGCCCTGGTTAGACCACACTTGGAATATTGTGTTCAGTTCTGGACGCCTCATGTTAGGAAGGATGTGGAAGCTTTAGAGAGGGTGCAGAGGAGATTTACCAGGATGCTGCCTGGACTGGAGGGTATGCCTTACGAAGAAAGGTTGAGGGTACTACGGCTTTTCTCATTGGAACGAAGATGGATGAGAGGTAACTTGATAGAGGGGTACAAGATAATGAGAGGCATAGATAGAGTGGATAGCCAGAGACTTTTTCCCAGGGCGGAAAGGGCTATCAGCAGGGCGCATAATTTTAAGGTGGTATGAGGAAGGTTTCGGGGAGATGTCAGAGGTAGGTTCTTCACACAGACTGTGGTGGGTGCGTTGAATGCACTGCCAGCGGTGGTAGCAGAAGCAGATACATTAAGGACATGTAAGTGACTCTTGGATAGGTACATGGATGATAGTAGAATGAAGGGCATGTAGGTAGTTTGATCTTAGAGTAGGTTAAAGGTTCGGCACAACATCGTGGGCCGAAGGGCCTGTACTGTGCTGTACTGGTCTATGTTCTATGTTCTATATCGACGTCTCTCTCTCTTTTTTACTCCATATCTCACTCTCTCTTTGTCTGTGTCTCTCACTCTTTTGTGTGCCTGTTTGTGTTTTTGTCCAGCTACCATCTGCCCTTTTGCACATTGCCTGTCTTACTCTCCTGATCTCCATCTCTACTTCTCTCTCTCTCTCTCTGATTTCCCTCTGTGAAACTTGCTCCTTCGTTGTCTCCATATATTTTCTCTTGCACTCCCCCACAGTTTTATTCTCTCCAACACACTCTGCCTCCCAATCTCATTCTCCCCTCCCTATATCCCCCATCTTCTCTCTAATATTTCCTGCCAGCTCCCTCCCTCTGCCCCCTCTCCACTCATCCCCTGTCATTCCTCCTGTCCCCACCCTCTCTCCTTTCTCTCCACCCTGCTCTCTCTTTTCCACTTTGTCTCCCACTCGCCCGTCCCCATTCTCCCATTCATTGTCTCCCCCCCCACTCTCTTTCCAACCCGATCACTATCCCTCTCCCTCCCCCCTCTCTCTCTCACTCTCTCACACAGACACACACATTCAATAAAGACGGGTACGAGGCAATAAATTTTGTTCAGAAGAATAAGGTGGCCACATCCTCCGACCAATGAGGTTGCAGAACAAAGTGATCTGAGGATACAGACACACAAATCAAGTCAAGTAGCAACAGAGGTAGATAACAGCATTAAATAAAGAAAGCATTGAGATTTATTCTTCGAGGGATACAATTGAAAAGCAGAGAAGTTATTTTAAACTTGTATAGAATATTTTTTACACCGCATGTGGAGGGCTGTGCACAGTTCTCATCTCCATTCTGTAAACAGGACATAGAGAAAGTGTAAAAAGTACTGATAACAGACCTGACAAGTTTTACCTATTCTGAGTGATCGAACAGGATGGGTCTTTTTTTTCTCAGGAAAGGGAAGTAAATGTCCGACATGCTCGAGCATTTTTGTTAAGATTATGAAGAGTTTGTTCAGGTAAAACTAGAGAAGAAAGTTTCACTTTCTGACGATACAAGAATTGGAAGTCATAAATGTAAAATAGCCACTGATATATAAATAGGCAATTCAGGATATAAAAACAAAACAAAAAAAATCTTTAAAATAACGTACTGGGTAGAACGTGGAACTTTCTGCCAAAAAGAGTATTTCATGCCAATAGCTGAAGTGCCTTTCAATGGCTTCGAAATAAGCACAAGCAAAATAGGAAAAGATAGAAGGATATTTAGATGGAGTTGATGCAGAAGGATGGAAGGAGAATGGCCTAGACTATAAACTATGGTAAATATCATTTGAGTGGAATAACCTGTTTCTGTGCAGCAAATGATTTGTAATCGGTCTTAAACTTTTATTGGACACTGTACATTGTTCCATTCTCCATACTATAAAAAGCGCGCAGATGTGCTGAAGAAAGTTCCAAAATATTTGCAGCAGTAATAAGAAATGTCAGTTACATCGCCCTTTGAAAGCAGTAACACATCATAAGGTGCTCGGCCAGAGTATTACTGAACAAAATTTAACAACGAAATATTTAAGGACATTTTAGAACAAATGAACAAAAGCTTCATCAAAGTGGCAGCTTAAAGTATAGTCTTCAAGGAAGAACGGAGGTAGAGAGATGGAGAAGTTGAAGAAGGCATTTCTGGTGCTTAAGGCCTCGACAGCATAAAGCACAACACCAACAGTGTAAAGACTACATTCATGGATTAGAGCAGATCAGAATTTGATGAGCACCGAGATTTCGGAGCGTTCTAAAGCTGGAGAAAGCGACATAGACAGAGAGGGATTAAGCCATGGAATAATTGAAATTTCAAAATTAAGTCATTGATTGACCATGAGCCAATGCAGGTGAATGAGTTCAGGGGTGATGGGTAAAATTGTCCAGGTTAATTATTGACATAATGTCAGCCGTGCTGTGAATGAGATCAATTTTATGGAGTATGAATGGTAGGAGGAAAGCTGGGATTGACATTTAATCGTCAAGCCTAGTGCATGAATGAGGGTCACAGCAAAGGGTACGTTGTGTTAACAGTTTAGTCGGTAATGTTATCGAGGTGAAACTAGGTTGTCTTGATGATGGAGATGAAAGCCTGGGTCGATATAAAATTATAACTCAACCCGGACCCGACCTGAAACTGCCAACCCAAACCCGACCCGGGCCTGAGTCTTTTAATTTACTTTCATGCCCGACTCGACCCGAAAATATCAATCATATTATTGAAACAGAAAATGAAATGTAGATTAAAATGAAAGCAATACCACCAGCTGTGGGGAATGGCGATTGGAAGTGCAATTGGGAAATCTACATCTGTGTCAGAAAGTTCGTGAACCTCTGCCAGAATGCGGAAGGTAGACAAGATAAGACAACAAATGTGAGGATGAGCCACCCACATTTCTCTTGCATTAACAGACAGTTCAGGATCCCAGACATGGTGCTGTCAGAGAGCATAAGCAAATCGTGCCCGTTTTAGATCCTCTGCTACATACATCTTCGTCTGCAATATTGAGGAAGGAGGCACTTGTAACATTTGTTTTGTCCAGGTCTCTGTACAATTTAAATTGACACAGAGGGAAATGTAAAGATTTCAAACTTAGGGAAATGACTTATGGCAGAGTAGTTGGCCAATCAAGATTGCCCCATACCAAGGTAGCTTGGCCATCATGGTTAAACTCTTCTTCCCTCTCCTTAACATGCATTTACATCTACTAGGAGTGGCAAAAACATTCAAAAAAACCCTGGGCAATGTGGGGAAAAAACTCAATAAATTTATTTTCCAATGCCCTGCTGCCCTGGCAGTCGAAAACCTGTCTAGGAGATAACATGGACCAAGTGTTACCCATATAGAAACTTACCTTCTATATGACGCGATCTTTCTTATTGTCAGGAACTGATCGAGCTCACTGTTGAAGCCGCTGAGAAGGTCAGCACCCACCAGGACAGCTGACAATGTATTCCAGAGGCTCTATTTTCTCTGGAAAAGGAACCATCTAACATCTTGTCTATTCCTATGCATACGTGGTTTGATACACTTTTTTTTTAGTTAAGCTCATAGATGGCTTTCTCTCTGCAATGTCACATGTCTACTACTGTGAAACAATCAGTTGGCAAATAATGGGGTAAATGTTTTGTTTTGAAAATCAATTAACATTACTTCTACAGCCATTATAGCTTGTTTGAAGTTGCCTTCATTTGATGGAAATATACTGTTTAATGTCTTCAAAATGGTTTTGACGTGAACCGAAGTTTCCACATATAGCCAACTCTCTATTCACTCTCATGGAACAGAACATTGGCCCTTTGGGATCAAAAAAATACTTCATTCAAGGAACACATGCGGTTAGGGTTGACTAATATGGCATGTAACGGCAGATTATTATGCCCTGGTGTTTTAATTCACTACTGTGGAAGGTTACGAATTTATACTTAGATGGACAGTTGTGATTATTCAGCACACCAGCACCCCCTCACACCTCCCACCCCATATATACGAAAACGTGTGCACAATGACAATTAACGTCGAGACTAGGTGCAATAAATATTGTTTTTTTTATTTTTAATATTTACATTTGAAACACTGGATTAACAAATCAAAGACAAATTGAGTATGTTAGTCTCTCACCGACTCAGTAATGAAAATTAAGTAAGTGGGATCCTGTGTTTTGGCTTATCTCACAATTCCTAGTGAATTTTGTTCACAAGATCAAATGATGTGGTGAATAAAAATCATAATGTGGCAGTTCTCCAGATGTACATCACACAATAGCGACAACATGACTTTCCACATAAACAACACCATCATGTAATGCTATGGCAGACTAATTGTTTTGTCCTCTTTTAATAACCGGGTAGACGGAATTCTTGATTTGCGTTCTTAACTTAAGACAAAATCATCAACATGCTTGCAGCCAGGGTGGTCAGCGCAAGGCACTACAGCTATCTTATTCCAAGTCTGTACTTGCAATGTGAAGACAAACAAGTTAATAAGTTATATTTTAAACCTGTGTTATATACAAAACGAGACATTAGTATTCCTTTAGGGGATAATTTTAACTCACATGACTGTTGCTCAAATTATCCAGTTAATACCATACAATTTTCGCAGCCACTCTAACTTAAACCAGTCTGGAAAAATAAATCATGTGTTCCGAGATTACATTTTTAAAAAATTATAACAGTAAAAAGTTTGGTTTAAAAATGTCATACTTAAGTTTTAATACAGAAAGTGTATTTATATTGGGGTTTTCACATAAGCGGACATGGCAAGTGACATCAAGGCTGCCAAAGCTAAACAGTACAGTCCAGACGGCCCGACCTGAGCCCGAATGCTGGACACCGAAAATACACCCAGCACAACCAGAACCCGACACATGCAATCAGGTCTGGTCGGATTCGGGTCGGATATCCGGGGTTCAGTGCATTGAGTGTGATTTTGTGATCCTCAGTACCAGAGTCAGTGGTGAGTTATCAGACTAAATCAGCACTAGGCTGTGAATTCTGTGTGTTTGTACTACACTCAAGAGTGATGGATCAGAGGAGCTGAGCACCAGGCTGGGGATAGCGTGCGTGTGTGCAGGCATCAGTACCATAATCCAGGTGAGGGACCAGACTGTATCAGCACTGTAAGTTGATCAGAATACCAAAAAATTACCAAACGGAATACTCTGTTAAAATCCAGCCAATATAAACTAACTGACTTATTATTAATTAACGCTCAACTTTATTAGAAACTATTTTTAATTCATCCATGGGATATTGGGCGTCGCTGGCTAGGCCAACATCTTATTGTCACTCCTGAACTGCCCTTGAGATGGTTATTATGAGCTGCCTTCATGAACAACTGCAGCCCTTGTGGGGTAGTGACACCCACAGTGCTGTTCGGAAGGGAGTTCCAGGATCTTGACCCAGCGACAGTGAAGAAACGGTGATATAGTTCCAAGTCAGGTTGGTTTGTGGCTTCGAGGGGAGGTGGCAGCTGTTGGTGATCCCAACCATTTGCTGCCACTGTCCCTCTAGGTGGTATAGATCGCGGGCTTGGACGGTGCTGTCTAAGAGGCTTTGGTGCGTTGATGCAGTGTATATTGTAAATGGGACAAACTGCGGCCACTGTGCGTCGGTGGTGGAGGGAGTGAATGAGTGTGAATGGGGTGTCAATAAAGCGGGATGCCTAGCCTCTGACCTGCTCTTGTAGCCACAGTATTTATATGGCTACTCCAGGTCAATTTCTGGTTAATGCTAACCCTCACAATGGTTATAGTGAGGGATTCAACAATCTTAACACCATTGAATGTCAAAGGGAGATTGTTAGATTATCTCTTGTCGGGGATGGTCATTTCCTGGCACTTGTCTGGCGCGAATGTTACTTGCCACTTATCAGCCCAAGCTTGTAGGTTGTCCAGGTCTTGCTGCATTTCTACACGGACTGCTTCAGTATCTGAGGAGTCGGGAATGGTGCTGAATATTGTGCAATCATGAGCGAACATCCCCACTTCTGACATTATGATTTAAGGAAGATTAGCTCAGCACGATGCTGGGGAACTGTGCTCGACACACGAACTCAATACTACAGGAGGCCGAGAGGAGTATAGATAGTGGACAGGTGACATTGAGAAGGAAAGTATGAAAGCTAAACAAGAGCATGAAAGAATATTGGCAAGCAAAAACAAGGTACACCCAAAGAGGTTTATCAACACATTAAGAGTAAGAGGATAACTAAGGAAAGAGTAGGACACATAAAATATCAACGAGGTAACATATGTGTAGGGGGAGAAGATGTTGGTATTGGTCTTAATGAATACATTGCATTTGTCTTCACAAAAGAGGAGGACAATTCAGATATTGTAGTTCAGAAGCAGGCGTGTGAAATATTGGAGATGATAGAAATCGGGAGAGAGGAAATATTAATGGGATTAGGAACCTTGAAAATTGATAAATCACCAGGGCCGAATGAAATGAACTCCACGTTGTTAAAGAGAAAAGCAAGGGAGGAAATGGTGGAAGGTCTGGCCATCATTTTCCAGTCCTCACTGGACACAGATGTGGTGCCAAAGGACTAGAGGACTGTTAACGTTGCACCTCTGTTTAAAAAGGAACCGAAGGATAGACAGAGTAATTACAGCCCAGTCAGTCTAAAGTCAGTAGTGGTCAAATTATTGGAATCAAATCTGCGCGATAGGTAAACTGACACATAGAAAGGCATGGTTTAATCAAGGGCAGTCAACATAGATTTGCTGAGGGAAGATCTTGTCTGGCCAACTTGATCGGATTTTCTGAAGTAACAAGGCAGATTGATGAAGGTAGTGCAGTTGATGTGGTCTACATGGATTTTAATAAGGCTTTTGAAAAGTTACCACATGGCAGACTAATTTCAAAAATCCCATGTGATCCAGGGAAATTCAGCAAGGCGGATATAAAATTGGTTCAGTGGCAAGAAACAAAGGGTAATTGTTGTCGGGTGTTTTTGGGACTGGAGAGCTGTTTTCAGCAGCGTTCAGTACAGCACACCAACTACCTACCCCCGCCCCACCATCCGCTCTTAATGGTATTTATTTACGATTTGCACATTAATGTAAGGGACATGAACAAGAGTTTTTCAGACGACACAAAGGTTGACCTGTGGTAGAGAGCGAGGAGGATAGCCGTAGGCTGCAGGAAGATATTGATGTTCTTGTCAGTTGAGCAGGAAAGTGACAAATAGAATTCAACTTGGAGAAGTATGTGATAATGTATTTGGGGAGGATGAACAAGGCAAAGGAATACAATATTACTGGGGAAATACTGAGAAGTGTAGAAGAAGTGTGGGATCTTGGGTGAATGTCCAATGATTCATGAAAGTAGCAGAATAGGTCGTAATGTGATGCAGAAGGCATATGGACCCATTTCCTTTATTAGCCGAGGTACAGAATATAAGAGAAGAAACGATATGCTGGAACTGTATCTCTCATTGGTTTGGCCACAACTTCAGTACTGTGTGCAGTTCTGGTCATCTCATTATCGAAAGAATGCAATTGCACTAGAGAGTGTATAGTGTATATTTATGAGGATGTTGCTGGGACTGGAAAAATGCAGCTATGAGGAAAGATTTGCCAGGCTAGGGTTGTCTCCTTGGAAAGGAGAAACTGAGGGGACGTCTGATTGAAATGTTCAAATTTTTGAGGGGTCTGAATAGTGCAGAGGTGAAGAAGCTATTTATCTTAACAGAGAGGTCAGTGAATAGTGGGCATAGATTTAAAGTGATTGGTAAAATAAAATAGAGGGGAGATGAGTATTTATTTTCACCGATCGGGTAGTGGGTGTCTGGAACTCAGTGCCTGAAAGAATAGTTGAGGCAGAAAAGCACAATACATTCACAAGCAGTTTGGATGTGCACCTCAAGTGACATAATATGCAGGGCGAATTCTTGTAGGTTAGATTGGACTGGGTATATTGTTTCTTGGTAGACACTGCCACGATGGGCCAAGTGGCCTCTTTCTGTGCAATAAAGTTGCTATGATTCTGTGAGCATGAGATTGTGACCCTCAGTAACACAATCACGAGTGAGGAAATGGTTAGCTCAGCATTAGGCTGAGGATTAAGTGCGAGTGTGCACTTCTCACTATCACATTGGGAGGTGTGCTATAGGAATAGCTCAGCACTGGAAGAATCAGAGTGAGTGTGCAGGCATAGCACCACACTTACAGCTGAAACATCTGACCAGATAAGAATCACGCTGGGGATCGATTGTGAGTGTGTTTGCCTCAGTACCAATATGTAGGCTGCTGGATCAGATTTTGGTAAGCACTGGACTGGAAGTTCAGTGAGAGGATGTGGTTCCCTAAACAACATTTAGGTGGTGAGAGATCAGACTAGATCAGCACTTGGAACCAGAAAAAGATTTGAAGTTTTAAAATTGCTCCGCACTAAGCTGGGGACTGTATGTGAGTGTGTTCCTCAGTACTGCATGTGGGAAGAGAGAACCGCTTACCTCTGCACTAGGCTCGTGATTGAGTGACTTTCTGGGCTTCAAGACCACACTCCATCGATTAGGGTTCAGACTAGCTCGGCACAATACTGGAGTTTGAGTGTCAGTGTTTGGTCCTCAGTGTAACACTGGGCTGTGAGGTATCAGAGTATCTACAAATTGGGTTGTGGATTGTGTATGAGATGTCTCTGTACCAACCTATGTTATTTGCGATCACACTAGCTCAGCACTAGATTGTGGAATGTGGTTGAGGGTGCTGCCCTCGGGACCACACTCGGGGTGTGAGATGTATGAATAACACCGCGCTATGCTTGGGATTAAGTGCAAGCATGCAGACCTTAGTGGCACACTCATCAACGTGGTATCAGATCGATTCATCACTAGGCTTGGGCTTGAGTTTGAGTGTCCGGCATTCATCATCACACTTGGAGGGTGAATGTTCAGGCAAGTGCAGCTCTAGGTTTGGAATTGAGGGTCAGTGTTCGGTCCTCAGAAACCAGAATTGGATTGAGGGATCACACTAGCTCAGCACTCAGCTTGCCACTGAGTGTGATTAACTTGTCCTCAGTTTCACACACAGTGCGTGAGTGTTCAAAGGTGAGAGTATGATCCACATGAGCCTATGCAGCGGCTGACATAGTAGATCAGGTCATCATTTGCCTGAGGATTGTGTGCGAGTGTGTTAGTCGCAGTCCTACACTCGTATGTGTGATTGCAGAATAGCTCAGAATTAGGCAGTTGATTGAGTATGAGGGTGTGGGCTGCAGTACCACACTCTGGGGTGCGGGTTCAGACCAGATGATACCACACTGGGGATTGAGTATGAGTGTATTTGCCTCAGTACTACATGAAGTAGCTGCTGGAATAGATTAGGTTAACACTGTGGACAGGGTGAGTATGGTTCCCATTATCACAATCAGGGATCAGCGAGAAGACTATGTGAACACTGGACTGGGAATTAAGTGTGAGAATGTCGGCCTCAGAACCAGACTGGTAAGTTAGTGACTGGACTAAATCAACACTAGGCTAGGGATTGGGTACGTGAGGGACTCAGTACCACAGTTGGAAATAAGGAATCGGACGATCTTGCCCTCGGCTTGGGATTGAATGTGAGTGTCAGGGCCTCACTTCTGCCTATGCTTTGAGGGATCTGACTAGCTCATCAATAGGTTCGTGATTGCATGGGAATGCATGGTCACAGGGACTCGTATGGGAGTTGAGTTGAGAGTTTAGATTAGCTCAGTAGTATGCTGGGATTCAACATGAGTGCGTTCCTCAGTACCATCAGCGGGGTGAGAGATCAGTCGAGCTGAAAAGTAGGCTGGTGATTTTGTGTGTCTGTGTGTGTCTGTGTGTGTCTGTGTGTTTGAGAGAGAGAGAGAGAGAGAGAGAGAGAGAGAGAGTGAGGGAGAGAGACTTTGTTTCAATACCACAGGCTCAGCCATGCTCAGCACGAGGCTTTGGAATGAATGAGTGTGAGATACCTCGTAACAAATGCAGTGGCTGATATCAGATCAGATCAGCATTTTGCTGAGGACTGTGTATCAGTGTTGTAGGCTCAGCACTGCAAAGAACAAAGAACAAAGAACAAAGAAAATTACAGCACAGGAGCAGGCACTTCGGCCCTCCAAGCATACGCCGATCCAAATCGTCTATCTAAACCTGTCGCCTATTTTCTAAGGGTCTGTATCTCTTTACTTCCTGCCCATTCATGTATCTGTCTAGATACATCTTAAAAGACGCTATCGTGCCTGCGTCTACCACCTCCACTGGCAACGCGTTCCAGGCACCCACCACCCTCTGTGTAAAGAACTTTCCACGCACATCCCCCCTAAACTTTTCCCCGTTTATTTTGAACTCGTGTCCCCTAGTAATTGAATGCCCCACTCTGGGAAAAAGCCTCTTGCTGTCCAACCTGTCTATACCTCTCATGATTTTGTACACCTCAATCAGGTCCCCCCTCAACCTCCGTCTTTCTAATGAAAATAATCCTAATCTACTCAACCTCTCTTCATAGCTAGCGCCCTCCATACCAGGCAACATCCTGGTGAACCTCCTCTGCACCCTCTCCAAAGCATCCACTTCCTTTTGGTAATATGGCGACCAGAACTGCACGCAGTATTCCAAATGTGGCCGAACCAAAGTCCTATACAAGTGTAACATGACCTGCCAACTCTTGTACTCAATACCCCGTCCGATGAAGGAAAGCATGCCGTATGCCTACTTGACCACTCTATTGACCTGCGTTGCCACCTTCAGGGAACAATGGACCTGAACACCCAAATCTCTCTGTACATCAATTTTCCCCAGGACATTTCCATTTACTGTATAGTTCACTCTTGAATTGGATCTTCCAAAATGCATCACCTCGCATTTGCCCTGATTGAACTACATCTGCCATTTATCTGCCCAACTCTCCAGTCTATCTATCTCCTGCTGCATTCTCTGACAGTCCCCTTCACTATCTGCTACTCCACCAATCTTAGTGTCGTCTGCAAACTTGCTAATCTGACCACCTATACTTTCCTCCAAATCATTTATGTATATCACAAACAACAGTGGTCCCAGTAGGGTTCCCTGTGGAACACCACTGGTCACACGTCTCCATTTTGAGAAACTCCCTTCCACTGCTACTCTCTGTCTCCTGTTGCCCGGCCAGTTCTTTATCCATCTAGCTAGTACACCTTGGACCCCATGCGCCTTCACTTTCTCCATCAGTCTACCATGGGGATCCTTATCAAACGCCTTACTGAAGTCCATGTCTACGACATCTACAGCCCTTCCCTCATCAATCAACTTTGTCACTTCCTCAAAGAATTCAATTAAGTTGGTAAGACATGACCTTCCCTGCACAAAACCATGTTGCCTCTCACTGATAAGCCCATTTTCTTCCAAATGGGAATAGATCCTATCCCTCAGTATCTTCTCCAGCAGCTTCCCTAGCACTGACGTCAGGCTCACCGGTCTATAATTACCTGGAGTATCCCTGCTACGATTCTTAAACAAGGGAACAACATTAGCAATTCTCCTGTCCTCCGGGTCCTCACCCGTGTTTAAGGATGTTGCAAAGATATCTGTTAAGGCCCCAACTATTTCCTCTCTCGCTTCCCACAGTAACCTGGGATAGATCCCATCCAGTCCTGGGGACTTGTCCACCTTAATGCCTTTTAGAATACCCAACATAACCTCCCTCCTTATGCCGACTTGACCGAGAGTAATCAAACATCTGTCCCTAACCTCAACATCCGTCATTTCCCTCTCCTCGGTGAATATCGATGCAAAGTACTCATTTAGAATCTCACCCATTTTCTCTGACTCCACGCATAACTTTCCTCCTTTGTCCTTCAGTGGGCCAATCCTTTCTCTAGTTACCCTCTTGCTCCTTATATATGAATAAAAGGCTTTCGGATTTTCCTGAACCCTGTTTGCTGAAGTTATTTCATAACCCCTTTTAGCCCTCTTAATTCCTCGTTTCAGATTGCGCCTACAATCCCGATATTCGTTCAAAGCTTCGTCTTTCTTCAGCCGCCTACACCTTATGTATGCTTCCTTTTTCCTCTTAGCTAGTCTCACAATTTTACCTTTCATCCATGGTTCCCTAATCTTGCCATTTCTACCCCTCATTTTCAAAGGAACATGTCTCTCCTGCACGCTAATCAACCTCTCTTTAAAAGCCTCCCACATATCAAATGTGGATTTACCTTCAAACAGCTGCTCCCAATCTACATTCCCCGGCTCCTACCGAATTTTGGTATAGTTGGCCTTCCCCCACTTTAGCACTCTTCCTTTGGGACCACTCTCATCTTTGTCCATGAGTATTCTAAAACTTACGGAATTGTGATCACTATTCCCAAAGTAGTCCCCTACTGAAACGTCAACCACCTGGCCGGGCTCATTCCCCAACACCAGGTCCAGTATGGCCCCTTCCCGAGTTTGACTATTTACATACTGCTCTAGAAAACCCTCCTGGATGCTCCTTACAAATTCTGCTCCATCTAGACCTCTAACACTAAGGGAAACCCAGTCAATGTTGGGAAAATTAAAATCTCCTATCACCACCACCCTGTTGCTCCTACAGCTTTCCTTAATCTGTTTACATATTTGTACCTCTATCTCACGCTCGCTGTTGGGAGTCCTGTAGTACAGCCCCAACATTGTTACCGCACCCTTCCTATTTCTGAGTTCTGCCCATATTGCCTCACAGCTCGAGTCCTCCATAGTGCCTTCCTTCAGCACAGCTGTGATATCCTCTTTGACCAGTAATGCAACTCCTCCACCCCTTTTACCTCCCTCTCTATCCTGCCTGAAGCATCGGTATCCTGGGATATTTAGTTGCCAATCATGCCCTTCCCTTAACCAAGTCTCAGTAGTAGCAATAACATCATACTCCCAGGTACTAATCTAAGCCCTAAGTTCATCTGCCTTACCTATTACACTTCTTGCATTAAAACAAATACACCTCAGACCACCAGTCCCTTTGCTTTCATCATCTGCTCCCTGCCTACTCTTTCCCTTAGTCACGCTGACTTCATTATCTAGTTCCTTACAGGCTTTAGTTAGTACATCCTTACTCTCCACTTACCTCCTTTGGTTCCCATCCCCCTGCCACATTAGTTGAAACCCTCCCCAACAGCTTTAGCAAAAGCACCCCCAAGGACATTGGTTCCAGTCCGGCCCAGGTGTCGACCGTCCAATTTGTCCCACCTCCCCCAGAACCGGTCCCAATGTCCCAAAAATCTGAACCCCTCCCTCCTGCACCATCTCTCAAGCCACGCATTCATCCTGACTATTCTTTCATTTCTACTCTGACTATCACGTGGCACTGGTAGCAATCCTGAGATTACTACCTCTGAGGTCCTACTTTTTAACTTGGCTCCTAACTCCCTAAATTCTGCTTGTAGGACCTCATCCTTTTTTTGACCTATATCATTGGTGCCTATGTGCACAACGACAATTGGCTGTTCACCCTCCCCCTTCAGAATGTTCTGCAGCCGATCTGAGACCTCCCTGACCCGTGCACCTGGGAGGCAACATACCATTTGGGAGTCTCGTTTTCGACCACAGAACCGCCTATCTACTCCCCTTACAATCGAATCCCCTATGAGTCTAGCCCTTCCACTCTTTTTCCCGCCCTTCTGAACAGCAGAGCCAGCCACGGTGCCATGAACCTGGCTACTGCTGCCTTCCCCTGGTGAGCCATCTCCCTCAACAGTATCCAAAACGGTATACCTGTTGTGGAGGGAGATGACCGCAGGTGAAACCTGCGCTGCCTTCCTACTCTTTTTCTGCCTTTTGGTCACCCATTCCCTTTTTCCCTCAGCAATCCTAATCTGCGGTGTGACCAATTCGCTAAACGTTCTATCCAGGACCTCCTCAGCATCGCGGATCCTCCAAAGTGAGTCCATCCGCAGCTCCAGAGCCATCATGCGGTCGAACAAGAGCTACAGCTGGACACAATTCCTGCACGTGAAGGAGTCAGGGACATCCGCCATGTCCCTGAGCTCCCACATTGAGCAAGAGGAGCATGTCACGGGTCTGATATCTCCTGCCATTTTTAATCTTAAGCTTAAACTTAGTTAAATGAAAAAGGAACGAAAAGTTTTTAACCAATCACACGATAAAACAAAAAAGAGAAATAGAAAAAGCCGTACTTTATCTACACACCACTGAGTCCTTTTTTTTGGTTAGAGGAGGAGGGCTGGTGGGAGACACTACAGGTGTACTGTCTCGGGTTCAAAAACGGCCCAGATATATAGGGTTTTACTTACCCAGCAGCCCCCTGGTCTCCGCCGAAAACAAAAAGAAATTAAGTTTACTTTAAACTGACCTTCCCAGCTGCTCACTCGCTCGCACTCTCTGCTCCCGAAAAAGCTGCTGCAATGAAAGGACTGCACTCGAGGTGAGGGATCAGATTAGCTCTGCACCTGGCTGGGAAGTCAGTTTGAGTGTGAGTGGTCCTCAGTAATATAATCCAGGTTGGGAGACCAGACCAGCTCAGCATGAGGCGTGGGATTGAGTGTGAATGACCGGCCCTCAGTCGCACAATCGGGTGTGAGGCATTCGTGAAGTTCAGCCCTAGGCTGGGGATTGAGTGTGAGGGCCTCAGTACCACACTCTATGTTGAAGGATCAGACTAGCTCAGTCGTACACTGGAGATTGAGTGCGACGGTTTGGGCTTCATTACCACAATCTGTGAATGGGGAGAGTCAGATTAGCTTAACCCTAGGCTGGGGATTGTGTGTTAGTGTGAGGTCCTCAGTATCGTACTCGGGTTCTCGGATCAGCCTAACTCAGTACTCTTCTGGGGACTGAGTGTGCGTGTGTTGGTGTGTTGTCCTCAGGATTGTCATACAAATCCTTGTGGTTCACTAATATCCTTTAGGATTAGAAATCTGAGATTCTTATGTGGTCTGACATATAAGCAATGTGGTTGACTCTTAGTTACCCTCTGAAATGGCCCAGGAAGCCAATTCAGTTGTCCTACCGTTGCAGAAAAAAAACCAAAACGCTAGAAACAGGCAGAATACCCGGCATTGACATGGACACCATAAATGACAAACAACACATCGTGCCCAATCAGCACTGAAAAGTCCTGCTTGCTAACATTTGGGGACTTGTGCCGAAATCGGGAGGGTTGTTCCACATGCTGATCAAAGGACAACCTAAGGTAGTAATACTCATGGAACCATATCTTACTTCCAATGTCCCAGGCTGCTGCATCACAATTACTGGTGTATCGTGTCCCACCGTCTATCCCTCCAGCAGGAATGGCCAACAGTAGGTGGCAGCACAATGCTATACAGTCAGGAGGGAGTGGCCCTGGGAGTCCTCAACTTTGACTCCATACCCCATGAATTCCAATGGCATGAGATCAAACATGCAAAAGAAGACATCCTGCTGATTACGTCCTGCCACCCCACTTCAGCTCCATGTGTAACACCACTTGGAATAAACGCTGACGGTAGCAAAGGTACATAATGCACTCTGGGATGGTGGGAGGGGGGAGATGGGAGGGGCTTCGATGTCCATCTCCTAGAGTGGTTCGGTAACACCGCTACTGACCAAGCTAACCAAGTAATGGAGGACCAGCCTGAATGGGCTGTCAGCAGGTGTTGAGGGAACCAACAAGAGGGTAAAACATCGCCCTCACCAGTTTACCTGTCCTTGTCTGCACCAAGTCCTGATTTCACACTGAAGACACCATCCATCGTGTTATGTGGCACCACCACCGTGTTAAATGGGATAGATTTAGAACAGATCTCATATTTCACTACTGGGCATCCAAGAGTCGCTGTGGGCCATCAGCAAGAGCCCAAGTGTATGCAGACACAATCTGCAAACTCAAGTCTTGGCATATCCCTCACTCGATCATTGACATCAGGCTAGGTACCAATGAGGAGTGCAGGAGAGCAGGACATGAGCATCATAAGACGTACTTACAAGTGAAGTGCCAACTTGGTGAAGATACATCATAGTCCTACATTCACATTAAAGAGCGGAAGCAGCATATGAAAGACAGAGCTAAGCAATCCTAAAACTAACGGATCAGTTGAAATCTCTAAAGTCCTGCCGCATCGGGTCGTGAATGGTGGTCAATAATTGAAAAACAAAGCAAAGTAGAAAGCTCCACAAATATCGTCATTCTCAACGTGAAACCAAGCACGTCGGTGCATAGACAAAACTGAAACATTTGCAAATATGCACATGCAGGAGTGCCGTGTGGATGATTCATCTCAGCCTCCTCCTGATTTCCACAGCATCACAGATGCAGGCAATTTGATTCCCTCTAAGTGACATCACAAAATGTCCTCGGCCATTAATAAACCAAAGGCTATAGGCCCTGATAACATTCGTTTGAAGTCTTGTGCTCCAGAACCGTCCAAGCTGTTTCAGTACAGCTGCAACAATAACATCGACTCGGTAATGTGGGAAATTTTACAAATATGCTTTGTCATCATAAGTAGGGCAAATCCAATGCCACCAGATCCTACCCAATCAGTCAACTACTACTCCTCAACAAACTAATAGAAGGTGTCATTGACAGTGCTATCAAGCGGCACTTACTCAGAAATAACCTGCTCAACGATACTCAATTTGGGTTCTGTAAGGGCCACTGAGATCCATAACTCAATACAATAGACGGATCGAGTATGGAAAAAAAGTGCTGAATTCCAGAGGTTGGGTGAGAGTGCCTGCCCTTGAAATCAAATCATCATTCGACTATGCGTGGCCTAAAGAAACCCTACAAAAAAGATGGCAATGGTAATTAGATGGAAAACTCTGCACTGGATTGGAGTCATACTTATCAAAATAGGGCGATGATTGTTGTTTTTGGAGATCAATCAACACCGCCCCAAGGCATCACTATAGGTGTTCCTAGGCCCAGAAGTCGTCAGCTGCGTGATCAATAACCTTGCTGCCACCATAATAGTTTAGGTCAGATGGTTTCACAGGTCGGCGCAACATCGAGGGCCGAAGGGCCTGTACTGCACTTTAATGTTCTATAAGGGTGGTGCAGTGACTCGTATTGCAGCCTCACTGCTCCAGCGACCTGTGTTCGGTTCTGAGTACTCCCTGTGACCGTCTGGGTTTCCTCTGGGAGCTCCGGTTTTCTCCCACATGCCAAAGATTTGCGGGTTGACAGTTAAATTGTCCATTTTAACAATTGCCCCTGGTGTGGGTAGGTGGTAGGAGAATTGCGGGAAGGTGGGGATGTGTTTGGGGAAAAATGTGATTAATGCAGGATTAGTATGAATGCGTGGTTGATGGTCTACATGGACTGGGTGGGCCGAAGGGCCTGTTTCGGTGCTGTATCTCTCTGTGACTCAAAGTGTGGATGTTCACTGCGTATTTTGATGTTCAATGACACTCAGCATTTATCTGACTGAAACAGTTAATGCCTGCATGCTGCAAGATCTAAGAAAACATTTAGCCCTGGGCTGATAAGTGGCAAGCAACATCCCTGCCATGCAAATGCCATTTCGAACAAGAGAAAAAACAACCATCCCACCTTGACATTCAATGACATTACCATCGCGTAATCATGCAACATCAACTTCTTAGGCAGGTGTTTTGCATTGACCGCAAACTGAATTAGACAACCCACATACATATGGTGGTTACCAGGGCAGAAAATTCTGCTATGAGGAACTCACCTCCTGACAGCCCAAAATTCTGTTCATCGTGTATAACAACCAAGTTAGGAATGTGATGGAATACTCTCCACTTGCCTGCATGAGTGCAGCTGCAAGAACATTCAAGAAGTTTGACAATACCCTGGACAAAGAAGTCCGCTTGATCAACACCCCATCTAATCACATAAGCATTCACTCCCTCCACCATCGACGCATGAAGGCAGCAAGATGTACGATTTTCAAGAGGCACTGCAGCAACTTAAGAAGGTTCCTTGACAGCCCCTTCCAAACCCCAGAAGTCGACCACCTAGAATGATAAGTCCAGCAGACTCCTGGGAACACCAGCATCAGCACGGTCCACTCCAGGGCACAGACATTCTTGGCATTGAACTTTATCACAGCTCCTTTACTGCCGCAGGGTCAAAAACCTAAAATACCCCTCCTAACAGCACTGTGGGTCTGCATTACACAGATAGTATGCAGCGGTTGAATAGGGTGGTTGAGCAGCACATTCGCAACGGTAATTAGAGACAGGCAACAAATTCTGACATTGCCAGCGCAGCTCACATCTTGTGAAGGAAGAAAAACTCCTGGAACACCTTCCCTAAAAGCACTGCACGAGTACTTTTTATGTCACGGACTGCAGCAGTCCAAGAGGCTCACCACGGCTTTGTCAAGAGCCCATGGGGATAGACAATAAACGCCGGTCTTGCCAGAAATGCCCACATCCTCCGAACAAATAAGTGGAATAGGTGAATCTTGAAAGTGCGTTACATCCCATCTCACTCATGTCAATTCATTAGCGATTTTGTTTTTTTTACCCTCGCTCAAGATTTAATTTGGCCAGATTAGGCTATGTGCTGTTCGCACCTTCAGGTTGAAAGTGTGAGGTTTTTCCAATTGTGCTTATGAGAAAGGTTTCTTCAAATTGCACTCATTTTCTCAGGCACGCAGGCACGGTTAGGTGCATTCTACATTTTTTTTCATATCAAGAAACATTTAAATTGGCAAGAAACATACGGAAGTACACCAATGAAGTTATTAAATGCTTCCGTATAGTTGTTTCTCAGCCATTTTCAGTTATTTTCGATCATGTTGCTCAAATGTGCAGGACTAGACACATGACAAAAATGCTTACTTCTGGTGTTTAACCCATTTTCAGCTGCATTAGTAAAGCTAAACCAGTTTACCATTCTTAAGTACATCATAAAACACTTTACAATGGAATGAAAAAAAAATCTATGTTCTGATATCCTCCCCAATTTGACTGACATTGCTGATTTTACGTTTGTTAGTATGCATTTTTTGTGAAAACTTGAACTGTAAACTAACTGGCAAAATTGTATTTATATTCTGAGCACAATTCTCTGATTGTGCTCAAAGTTCTGCCCCAATGTATATGTTGCAGTATGATTTTTTTTTATAAGATGCCAAAACATTCAATGGCATTTGTAAGTGGGCTACACCCAGTACATTAACATCATTCTTTTAATTTTCAGAAGCCAATGGAACAGCTGTGTGTTTTCAATATTTTTTGTTTCTAGAAATAGGAGAAGGAGTGGGCCATTCAGCTCAGCGAGCTTGATCTCCTTTTTAATTAGATCACAACTGATATTTTGCCTCAACTACATCTTCTCTCACTATCTCCATATATCTTGATTCCTTCTGTATCTAAAAGTCTATCAGTCACTGGCTTGTACATACCCAACGACTGAGACCCACATATGCCGGCAATGGAGAATTTGAAGTGTTCAGAAAAGTTTGAGTGAAGGCATTTTGTCCCATTCCAAGTCTATATCAGTGACCCCTTAATAAAGGACTGGTGACCCCATGTTCTATATTCCCTAGCCAGGGGAAGCATCCTTCCAGAATGTCCTCTCGAAAACTCTTTGGAATTTCACATGCTGCAATGAGACCCCCTTTCAGTCAGCTAAGCTTTTATTTCAGATTTCCAGCACAAGTGTTTTTTTTTATCTCAATCAGTCTCTGGTTCTTTTCATCCTGATTATTTTTCTTTATTCCAGGACCCCAGACTACATGAACAAGACTTTTACTTATTTGGAATCATTTTCTGATTTGTAGCTTCCTGTAGGGAGCCTTACACACCAAGAGCGCACATCAGAAATTGGAGTGGGTGCTGCCCCAGACTTTATGACTATTTAATATAATTTACCAACGTTGGAAATTTTATACATAAAACATGTTTTTAAATAACAAAAATGTCCCAAGAAGCTTCACAAAATAAGCATCTGAACTGAGCAATGTTGAATCTTATGGAGAGGTGACAGAAGACATAGGCAAAGATCTAGATTTTAAATGGGATTTGGAAGATCTGAAGAAATGCATCATGGCAAAGGGCTTTGTCAAAACAATCTCCCACCACTCCACCGACACACTAATATATTTACTGATCGCCTCAGTTTATTACACACGCATGTTGCAGCCCATTACAGTGGTTATCAAGCATTCTGTTTCTGAAGTTTAACGTTTTTGTATTAATTACAAAATCAATTATTTTTTTAGCACTGAGACATGAAGGCATTTTTGACAAGCATACACACACATGTCACGTTCCATGTACATACTTGCGTGGTACTTTCTTTCCATTGACATCATTGGTGAAGATCCAGCTTTGCTATTTTTGGTGTATTAAATTGGACTGACACTTTCAGTGTTGCAGTCATTGAAGCATTCACGTACTTAGCCCTCCCTGCTTCCAATATCCGGCGCCCTTGTGCTGTTGAACAGATTATTATCATAGCACTGTGCAGCACAGAGGAGGCCACTGGGCCTTCGAGCCTGGGTGGTTCATTCAAATCGTAATCCAGTCATTCCCACTCCCTTTCTCTTTCCACATATCCCGCATTTTGTCTCCTTCACGAATTTATACAATTCTGTTTTGAAAGCGACTGTTGAATCTGCTTCACCATATTAGCAGACTTTAATGACGTACCTGCCACGTATCATCAGTTGAAATACCATAGGCTGTGTATCACAAATTTATGATTACAGCAGCACTATTCAACCTCACCATTTTGGGTCCTCTAATTTCTAGAGTACCAACAATATTTCTCTCCTCAGCAGCATAAAATCAAGTTTGGAACAACTACTCACTATTCCCCTTCTCTTGATTCAGTTTTCCCTCTTTCTATGTCGAAGTAAATGGTCAGTGGTTTTACTAAAATACTGCTTATGTGGGCTGTTCCTTTCTCTACATACTTCTGTTCATTTTTACCACCTCCAGTCGGACACATATTATACATGGAGAATTAATAGGGCCCATTCTCCCCCGACCTCAGTTTCCAGCCATCATTGATTTCCTCACCATTCTGTTTCCTGGTTTTGCCAGGATTTTCTCTCGAGATGGCTCGATTGTTCAGGTACTTCCCACCAACTGCTTTCCTGTCTCTGGGGCTCCCTGCTGCCCCGAACTCCCTACCAGAGTAGTTTCCATCCAAATGTTTCATTCAGATACAAGCTTTGGGTTGTTACTCGCGGCCGTCAATACCCACAGACATCTCCCTAATGAAATTTCTCTCCTCGGTGGTACCAATAATTCAAAAAGAACAGTTGGATCTCAACATCCATAAGCACATGCAAAGGTGGTGGTGGAGGAGCATTGGGAGAGTCTGGTAATTAATCAAACATCATGCATTCAAAAAGTATAATTGCATCTAAACAATGGAAAGCACGTAAAATGTCAGCAGTTTAACTTCAATGTTGATGTTGTAAATTACTGCTGACCCATGAGAGAGGTGAGAGGTCAAGCAGGTTACATGACTAATATTCTACAGACTGTTGGTTTCTAATTAATGCCTGCAAGAGCAGAGGCAATCCAGGGATTAGGTTACTCTTTCTGGGCTGTGGGGGTGGGGGGAGGGCGGGGGAGCTGGTGTGGTGTTGGGGCTGGGGAGAAGTTGAGGGGTGCTGGCAGCAGTGGCTCCATGACACCTTCTCGTGGCTGCGAATCAGACACCATACACCCCACTGAGAACCGCCTACTCTGTTATATTAAAAGTATTTTATATCTTAATATGTAATATGGCCATTCGGGTCTACCAGCAAGCTAAACCTAAGAAAGTTAATAATTCATACAATGGAGCACAATAAATTTAGTTTGGAGTCCAGACTTGCTTTGGTAGGATTGCATGCTTTTTTATGCAGTCTTATAATTTTACCATGTGTTTCATTAACAACGAAGCAATACTGAGTGTGTTGTGCTGATATTATGAGATTGTGAGTGGTTATTCATTGACTGAATGCTGCAGTCAGTTTAGTTCGAGGGAGTCCACTGGTGCATCATTGATTGCCATGCAATAGTCAATATGATGGTTCATGCAGTTTAATCTATTTGAGTCTCTGCAGACACACTTCCGTGTGGCATGTAAATGTAGCATCGTCAGCAAAAAGGAGTTCCATGATGAGGACTTTCCATACTTTGGTCTTTGCGATTGGACGGGCAAGGTTGAACAACCTGCCATTTGAACTTTTGTGGAGGATAATTCCTTCTGAAGACTTAAACTCATGTGAGAGCAGCAGTGAGAAGAAGATCCCAAACAGTAGGTGCGAGAACACAGCCCTGTTTACCGACACTCAGGATAGCAAGGGGTTCTGAGAACTACTGCTATGCCGAGTTGGGCCTTTCATACTGTCATGGAATGAGATGATGATACTTAGTGGCTTTGCTGGACATCCGATCTTTGCTCGTAGTATGAAGAGACCACGTCTGCTGACGAGGTCAAAGGCTTTGGTGAGATATATGAAGGCAACGCAGATGGGCAACTGTTGTTTGGGGCATTTCTCCTGTAGCTGGCGAAGGGAGAACAGCATGTCAATGGTGGATCTCACTGCTCCAAAGCCGCATTATGCCTCAGGGTACACAAGCTCAGCCAGCTTCTGGAGTCTGTTTAAAACGACTCGAGCGAAGGCTTTCCCCACTATGCTGAGCAGGGAGATTTCACGGTAGCTGTTGCAGTCACCACGATCACCCTTGTTCTTATAGAGGGTGATGATATTTTCACTGCGCATGTCCTGTGGTACTGCTCCCTCATACCAGCACTGGAAAAGCAGTTCATGGAGAGCTGAGAGTATAGCAGGCTTGGCACTCTTGATGATTTCAGGGGTAATGCCGTCCTTTCCAGGGTCTTATATACTTTTTCTAACGATACTCTGAGCAAATGCTGGGAAAGCCGTCAACATTGAAAAGAGGGCTGGAATGGGAATGGACCACCAGCTACTGGGACAATCCTATTCAGGATGTACAGAAGGTTGCCTCCAATCTTTTGATTAATGGACTTACCAAAGTGTAGTTTTCATACATAGCAAACCATTTGACATCACGTTTGGAATTCAGTTGACGAATTTATATTTCAATCCAGTGTGACTTGTTGGTTCAGGTCATTGGACTCGGTATGAGGTCCATGACTGAAGATTACATAAGATCTTGGGTTACCGGACAGACATTCATTTTATTCGATTTTTTTTTTGATATTGGACTTGCACTCAAAACTTCAGCGAATTTGCAAAATGAATAATGGGACATGAAACAGATAATCCCACCTCAAGCGGATTCGGAAGGTGGTAACTGCAAATTTCCTTGTCTGCATGATTGTTTCAAGGATACTCAACTACATGTCTTCGGATTAATTTTCTTACCAATATTGGAGTAAACTTGTCGTGATTACACACTCTGGGCTAAATTTAACTCCAGTCCCATGCTAACTTACTTGACACTTAACTGAAAACTCAGAGGTCCATCTGTCACATCATGACACAAACAGTGCTCCAGAAAGGAGGCCCACCTCCACATTCGCAGGGTCAAGAGAGATGGAAAATATATCCCAGCTTTGAAAGCAATACTTGCATCTCGAGGATATGAAGCTAAAAATCTGTCTGTAATAGTTGTAAATATATTTGTCTATATTCAACAGAGGCATAAAATATATTGAGACATAACCCAAGTACATACACACACGGATACAAACACATCAAAAATAGCTCAAGAACAATTATTTGCTATGCAGCTCTGGAACATAGGACAAGGAATAAGCCATTTCAACCCCTGGAGCCTGTTCTGCCACTTAATTCCAGTGTGGCTGCAGTGTATGCTATAATATTCACAACCGATTTAATTATACACAAATCTAGGAATTAATAACACAACGATAAGTACGTTAACACCTAGCATAAAAATAAAAACAAAGATATTTAATATCATGCAATTAAAGGGACATTTATTAGGGAGTAAAACAGCTACATCAAGATAACTGACAAGGTCATCTTCATTAATTCATTAAGAAATATTCACCTGCACCCATCTCTAATCATACCAGAACAATTGATAATGGACAGTGCTGTACAATATTAAAATCAAAGATATTGATATTAATTTAAAGCGTGTTACCATCATTGTTTTTACAAATGTAGGATCTACCCAAATATTATATAAATTATGAAAAGCTATGAACAGTGGTAGTCCAAATAGATCGAGACTTCCCTGTAAATGTGACTAAATATATATTAAATACCTGTATCTATACAGTACATTTTCCATAACATGTCATTAGTTTAAGGCGCTGCATCAGGTTGAGCTGCTGTTTCAGTATCAGCTGGAGCAGCTATGACAATTTAGGGACTTCATCGGTTTTGGACATTGCAGTCGCTTGAAGGATATAGTAGTTTGATCGACTCTATTGGATTAAGATACTGCATTAGTTTGAGGAATTGTATTAATTTGAGGGAGAGTATTAGTTTCAGGGGTTGTGTTAGTTTGTGGGACAGCATTAGTTGAAGTGGCTGTCTTTGTATGATGGAATGCATCTGTTTGAGGTGGTGTGCAAGTTTGATGGGCTGTATTGGTTTGAGGGACTGTGTTATTTTGAAGAGCATTCTTGTAGTAATAGCTTAATGCAGTCATTACCGCACATACGGAAGCGATTCGGCCCATCGAGTCCATGAAGGCCCCTCGTAGCACAAACCAATCACTTCTATTTCAAAACTCTATTCGTGTAGTCGTGTGAGTTCAGTTCCATCAAATGCCCATCCAATTTAATTTTGAAAGAATTCATCTTTTCTGCTTCCCCCACCCTTCCAGGCTATGAGCTCCAGAACGCTACCACTCGCTGAGTGAAAAAAAATAATATCTCCCCAGTATCCCTTTACATCTGTGTCCCCTAGTCGTTGTAGAATTAGCTAATGGAAACAACTTTGCCCCAACGGTATCTAAGAATGCCATAAACTTGTGAACTGCTTTCAAATCAACCATTTATCTAATTTACTCATATATGATCAACTCCAACTTATCCAACCAAGCCTCTTAGCTGGATCCCTCATTCCATTAAATTCCCTCTGGATACTCCATCAAGGAACTTATATCCTTCCAGAACTGGAGACAATACATTGTTGTGGTCTAACCATAGCTTGAGAAAGGTTCAGCATAGCGTCCATGCATTTTGTTCTTAATCCCTCCCTATTATGGAGCCCAAGGTCCCATATGCTTTGCACAATATTATCTCAATCATTCCTGGCACCTACGCAAATGTAGGAACACCCGCCCCCATTCACTCCCCAGATTCCTCTGCCCCTGCACACTCATTAGAAATGTGAAACTAAGGCTATATTCCCTCTCTCCATTCCTCCTGCCAAAATGTAGTCCCTCACAATTCTAATTTTGCATGACATCCGCCACTTGCCTCCCCCACTCCCCACCGATTCGCTTGCCTTATATGTCCTGATGCAGTTGATTAATATCATTCTTACTGTCTTACACACCTCCAAGTTTGATATCATGCGCACGTTTTGAAATTTTACTTGTATTCCATTATCCAAGTCATTTACATACATCAAAGAATCAATAGTCCTAGCACTGATCCAGGGTGAACAGAACGGTCGACCATCTGGTCGTCTGAAAAACAAACGTTAAATACGATGCACTTCCTTCTGTGCTTAAATCTATATTGTATCCAAGATAACGCTGATCATCCTGTTCCACGAGCCTCAATTTCGTCAACAGCATTTAATTTGGTTCCTGTCAAACGCTTTATCATGTAAATGTATGAAACATCGATTGCATTTCCTTCATGAACCGTCTTTGTTACTTCATGATAAAATCTATTCGACGAGTCAAGCACACTCTGTCTTTTAAAATTGTCTGCTAGCTCTCCTTAATTACAGTGCTAAAGTAGGGAAGCCTTGGTACAACTGTACAAAATTTTGATAGGACCATACCCAGATTATTGCAAACAGTTTTGGTCTCCTTATTCGAAGGATATAGAACATAGAACATTACAGCGCAGTACAGGCCCTTCGGCCCTCGATGTTGCGCCGACCTGTGAAACCATCTGACCTACACTATTCCATTTTCATCCATATGTCTATCCAATGACCACTTAAATGCCCTTAAAGTTGGCGAGTCTACTACTGTTGCAGGCAGGGCGTTCCACGCCCCTACTACTCTCTGAGTAAAGAAACTACCTCTCACATCTGTTCTATATCTATCACCCCTCAACTTAAAACTATGTCCCCTCGTGTTTGCCATCACCATCCGAGGAAAAAGACTCTCACTATCCACCCTATCGAACCCTCTGATTATCTTATATGTCTCTATTAAGTCACCTCTCCTCCTCCTTCTCTCTCACGAACACAACCTCAAGTCCCTCAGACTTTCCTCATAAGACCTTCCCTCCATACCAGGCAACATCCTAATAAATCTCCTGTGCACCCTTTCCAAAGCTTTCACATCCTTCCTATAATGCGGTGACCAGAACTGCACGCAATACTCCAGGTGCAGCCGCACCAGAGTTTTGTACAGCTGCAGCATGACCTCATGGCTCCGAAACTCGATCCCCCTACTAATAAAAGCTAACACGCCAAATGCCTTCTTGATAGCCCTATTAACCTGGGTAGCAACTTTCAGGGATTTATGTACCTGGACACCAAGATCTCTCTGCTCATCTACACGACCAAGAATCTTCCAATTAGCCCAGTACTCTGCATTCCTGTTACTCCTTCCAAAGTGAATCACCTCACACTTTTCCGTATTAAACTCCATTTGCCATCTCTCAGCCCAGCTCTGCAGCCTATCTATGTCCCTCTGTAAGCTACAACATCCTTCGGCAGTATCCAAAACTCCACCGACTTTTGTGTCATCCGCAAATTTACTAACTCACCCTTCTACACCCTCATCCAGGTCATTTATAAAAATGACAAACAGCAGTGGCCCCAAAACAGATATATCTGCATTGGAGTCAGTTCAGGGATGTTCATTCAGTTGATTCCTTGCAGGAAGGTTATTTGTTATGAGGAAAGGTTGGGCAGGTTGGGGATATAATCATTGGAGTGTTGGAAGAATGATAGCTGATCTCATTGAAACATATAAGATTCTGAGGGGGCTTGACATGGTTGTTGCCGAGAGGATGTTGACCCTCGTGGGGGAGTCTAGAACTAGGGTCACAGTTTCAAAACAAGAGGCCTCCCACTTAAATGGAATATTAGGAGGAATTTATTCTCTCAGAGTGTTGTTCATCTTTGGAATTCTCCACCTCAGGCACCAATGGAAGATGGGCCATTGAAAATATTCAATGCTGAGATAGACAGATGTTTGATCGACAAGGGTGTCAACAGCTATGGGGAGCAGGCTCGAAGGGCTAAATGGCCTACTCCTCCTCCTATTTCTTAAGTTCTTAAATTCTTATGTTGAGAATTAACTCAATACTCTTCAAGTACCTGTTGCTTTCCCCCGGATTATATCTAAATCATCACACACCACTGATGTTAAACTGATGACCTTTCACCCTTCCTTTAGTAGGAGTGTCACATTTGTCACAGTCCAAACTTTTAGCAATTCTCCGGTATCTAGGGAAGATTGGGAGCTTTCGGCAAGCATCCACACTTCCTTTGGAAGCCTCGTGTGCAAGCCATCTGGATCATGTGACTTGCCTAACTTAACATAGCCAGTCTTTCCTGCGTATGTTGCTTATAAATGTTGAGCTGCAATAGTTTCAGCTGCTGTATAAGTTTGACGCCCTGCAGTGGTTTGATGTGCTGTATTAGTTTGAAGGGATGTATAAGTTTGAGACACAATATTATTTTGGGGGACTGTATTTGTCTGACGTTCTGGGTATTTGCAGAACTTATTTGTTTAAGAGGCTGTAGTAGCTTGAGGCACTGTGTTACGTTGAGATGATGTATTAGTTCGTTGGTGTGTATCAGATAGATTTAGATCAGATCTAATAGCTCAAAAACTGGGCATCCATGAGGCGCTGTGGGACATCAACAGCCGCAGAATTGTATTCAACCACAATCTCTAACCTTATGACTCATTATATTCCTCATTCGACTTTTACTATCTGGCGAAAAGATCAAAATTGGTTCAATAAAGAGTGAAAGAGAGCATGCCAACAGCAGCACCAGACATATCCACAAATATTGGTGTCAATCTGCTGATGCCACAGCACAAGACTGTTTGCAAGCCGAACAGCGGGCGCAGCGTGCAATCCACAGATCTGAGCAATCTCAGAACAAATGAATCAAACCAATGTTCTGCAGTCCTACCACATCCAGTCGTGAATAGTGACTGACAATTAAACAAACAAGTGGAAGACTGTGTTCTACAAATGAATCCGATGATGGAGGGCAGAGCACATCAGTGCAAAACAAAAGGCTGAAGCTTCTACGACCACCTTGAGCCAAAAGTGCCAATTGAACGATCCATCCGTCCACCTTCTGTTGTGCCCAGCATCAGATATGGCAGTCTTCAGTTAATTCTATCAAAGTTATTCCTGACAACGGTGGGCACTCACTGACGTCATCAGGCGGCGCCGCGTAGCGCACATGCACAGACAGTCTCCTGCCGTCTGCGCATGCGCTGCGTTCCGGCTTGCCAGGACTGGTTAGCGCACGTGTCGATGAAGTAATCGCGTGACGCGTGCATCTTCAAATCCGCACCTATTCGGCCTCTGCGCATGCACTTTATGAAACACCAACGGATATTCACGCATGCGTCAACCTTCTGATATTCACGCATGCCTCAAAGCTTCGGCGCCAGTTACTGAAAGTGGAAGGAGGAGAGGTTTCGTCGGGCATTTTCTCGCATTTTAACGCAATTATTTATTCGTTTTGGAGATTTCAGTCTGCTTCATTTTTATTAGAAAGAGGAGATTGCTCCAAGGTAAGTTGCTCTGCTGTTGCAAGTTGCTCTGAAAACATTTCCATTGTCTGGGGCACTGCATGTACTCCAGTCCCTGTTGTAAGTAGCTCTAAAACATTTCCATTGTCTGGGGCATTGCATGCGCTCCAGTCCCTATTGTAAGTTGCTCTGAAAACATTTCCATTGTCTGGGGCTGTGTGCAGGCAGTACATGTGCTGCAGTTCAGCTAACAGCTTTCCATCCATATGGTCACTTTCATTTATGTAAAGTGTCAATGGAGTGCATTCTGCATTTCTTATCTCATCTCATGATTCCCGTGTGGTCCACTAATAGCCTTCCTGAACTGCAAACGTCGATGATGGCTACTTCAGTAGATTCCACAGAGCAGTTCCTTGCCATCTTCACAACCCAGGAGTTCGAGAGTCACGATAACTTCAGCAGTAAACTTGAGATGTTTCAACAGGTAGCATGGTCTGCAGGCACATCCTGTGATGTGCCTTGTTATGTTTCACTGTGTTAAGAATGCTGTTTAAATGCGATTTGCTGCTGTGCTGACAGGCAACGAGGAGTCTATTTTAAAAAGTTAGCCCCCCGTTATGCTTGAGAAGGAGAACAAGAGACGGAGAGTCGAAATTCCCATCCGCTTTAAGTATGCCTCGGTGAGGCTGTGCTGTGTACATTATGGGCAGCCACGCATCTGTTCTACTGGGGTGGGACCCATTCAGTGGTAGGTGCTGCGGTCACTACATTTTCACTTGTGTAGCGTGTCAGTCCTGTAACGCTGTTCCTTGATGCACATCGAACCAAGATTAAATTTTCAGTATCAATACATCTCGTCAGTGAGATCCTGTGGCCACAAATCCACGCGTAAACCACCCTCGTGTATTTCCAGTGCATCGCAGAGGCACCAGCAGACCTACAATCATTTTACACAGGATTCACCAGTCACGCTGTGAAGCTGATGCATCAGGATCATCGCCACATTCATCGAGTAAATGTCAAGCAGCAGGATGAAGGCACAGTGACTGTGATTTCTGGTGCCAAACAGTACACACTGCAGATACACTGCACATGGGCACACAGCCACCTGTTCCTGCACACATCAGAGCAGTGTGCATGAACACACAGCCACCTGTTGCTGCAACCATCAGAGCACTGCACATGAACACACAGCCACCCGTTCCTGCAATCATCAGAGCAGTGTACATGGACACACAGCCACCTGTTCCTGCAACCATCAGAGCAGTGCTCATGAACACACAGCCACCTGTTGCTGCAACCATCAGAGCACTGCACATGAACACACAGCCACCCGTTCCTGCAATCATCAGAGCAGTGTACATGGACACACAGCCACCTGTTCCTGCAACCATCAGAGCAGTGCTCATGAACACACAGCCACCTGTTGCTGCAACCATCAGAGCACCGCACATGAACACACAGCCACCCGTTCCTGCAATCATCAGAGCAGTGTACATGGATACACTGCCACCCGTTCCTGCAACCATCAGAGCAATGCACATGGACACACAGCCACCTGTTCCTGCAACCATCAGAGCAGTGCATATGGGCACACAACAACCTGTTCCCCTTCCGCCCTTGAAACAACCATGCAGAGCCTTGTGAGACTCCGCAATTGCCAGCTGCTGCCTGTCAAGCTGAGAGGCGGTCCAAAGGGGTCAAGTGCTTGGGGATCATTCAGCAACAAGCGACTGAGCACTAAAAGAAACAAGCATGCCATGTCCAGTGGTAGCACGAATGTGAATGCTCTTGCTGCGTACACAACTGGTGAGGTGGGAGTGCAGACACACCGTTCTCCATCCTCAATGTTGCTTTAAGGCAAATGCAGATAACAGCAAAAGAAGAGGAAGGAGATGCTGATAGTAGTAGGCAGGATTAAATGGGAGCGGATGGGAAGGCGCAGGAGTAGCATAACCACTAGCAGGTAACAGCTGGGCTAAATGGCCTGTTTTATGTTCATAATCCAAAAGAAATGTGCTTCTTTTTCCAGCACCCTCACATCATTCATGTTTTCCCTGAGAGCAGCATTGAACCATCACGAGATAGGGGCAGTAACATCATCCTGACTCCTACAGCTGAGGTGGGTACTAAGTGATTCATTGGCGGTGTTATCAGTACATGCCTTTACTGCAGAACATAAAGCATGCTCAACAGTAATTCCATTGGAGGGAGGGAAGCTCTGGAGTCTTTCCTTATTTCTTTCAATGTAAAATGTGCCCTTGAGAAAACAATCCTTGAGAATTAAGGGCGGCATTCAAGCTACGGAGGCAGTGCAGGAGAGGACACAAGGATGTGCTGGTTCCTGCATCTGAGGTGGGTAATAAGTGCTCCATTGGCGACGTTATGAATTGGTGCCTTCACTGCAGAACTTAAAAAGGTGTGCACAACAGTAATTTCAGTGGATGGAGGGAGGCAAGCTCTGACAGAGATTTTCTTTATTTCTTTTCATGTAAAACATACCGTCCAGGAAACAAACATTGTGACATAAGGTCAGCATTCAAGCAACGAAGGCAACGGGATCATGCTACAGAGCTTGAGATGATGTGGAAAGGAACCTTGCATTTATGGATTAAGTGGGAGTGCACATTGGGACGCGCTTGGGGAACATTCATCAAGAATAGACTGAGCTCAGACTCTTGTGACTTTGCCTTCTTCACATGGACAATGCAATAGTGGAATAGAGAGCCAAGCGTTCATTCACCACAAGGCTCTCACGGAACAGTATCTTTAGCTGTGCATAGCAGAGACGTGGCCTGCCTGCCTCACGGAAATGCTGGTGACACAATACTCATGTATCCGTGCACGTCAGTTCCTCGGATGCTTAATGTACTTAATAAATCTTCTCAATAATTAAACCCAGAGTTGTTGAGGTTCTGGATGCTATTTTCCCGACTTTGCCACTGCACTTCAGATATTCGACTGCGGTGGACGGGTGGGGGTATGGGGTAGAGGGAGGGGTGGTGAAGAGGGAGGGGTGGCTGAAGATGGAACAGGGTGAGGGAGAGGTGAGGGGGTGGGTGAAAGGGGAGGGAGAGATGAGGGAGGGGTGGGTGAAGGGGAGGGAGGGCTGAGCGAGGGGTCAAGGAGGGTGGGTGAAGCGGGAGGGATGAATGGGCGAAGGCAGGGTGGGTGAATGGTTGGTGAAAGTCGAGGGAGGGGTGGGTGAAGGGTGGGTGAAGAGGGAGGGAGGGTGGGTTAAGAGGAAGAGGGGTGGGGGAGGGGTGGGTGAAGAGGGAGAGGGGTGGGGGAGCGGTGGGTGAAGAGAGTGAGGGGTGGGGGAGAGGTGAGTGAAGAGAGAGCGCGAGAGGGGTGGGGAGAAGGGGAAGGGTGCGGAGAGGGGTGGTAATGGGAGCATGCAAAGGACAGGGACCAGACAGTTGCAATGCCTGAAGTACTCTTGAGAAGTAGGGGAGAAAGTGACTGGATTGGGGATCCGCAGCTGGAGGGAACGGTTGGATGGAGAGGGCCGGAAGCCAGAGGTTGCCGCAGGGAGCGAGCAGCCGAAGACCTTGGTGTCGCCCGAGTGCGGGTACTGGAAGCTAAGTCTTTTGCTGTTGCGAGTTTATGGCGCATGCACAGAAAAATGCACTCCTCCTCCGCTCCGCTGCTCTCTCCACCCGACCCCCACCCCCCACCCCGCTGCTCTCTCCGGGTGCTCCGCTGCTCCCACCCTCCCCCACCCGGCCCCGCTGCTCTCTCCGGCCGATCCACTGCTCCCCGCCCCCTGAACCCCCCGCTGCTTTCTCCGGCGCGCTCCGCTCCCCCGGCCCCAGCCAGCTCGCTCTCTCACTCCGGCGGTTGTGTGCTGCCATGTGTTTGTTAGGTTACCTCTGTGTGATTCTTTGAGCAGCGCCATCTTTAGTCCTGGCAGCTGCTAAAGTCACAGACTGTGCCGTTGTTGTGGCGCATGCTGCAATTGTGCATGTGCCACAACAGCACCACCTACCGCTGGTGTTGTCAGCAAATGCGACCATTTATATTTCTCTGTGCATCTGACTCTGAATGTCTGTGACTGACTCTGTGTTGCTCTGTGTCACTGTAAATCTGAGTTGGCATCGCAGTGTGTCTGACTATCTTTGTGTGTATCTTCCCTATCTGTGTAAGTGTCTATATCGCTGCGTGTATGCCCACATACGGCACACCTAGCCCTGCCAAGGCTACAAATTCCTCCTTATTAACATCTTGTGGCTCGTGCCAAAATTGGGAGAGGTGTTCCATAGACCAGTCAAGTCATAGCCTGACATCGACATGCTCACGGAATCATGCCTTAATGAAAATACACCAGACACCACTGTCACCATCCCGGGGCATATCCTATTCCACCGATAGGACAGTCACAGCAGAGGTGATGGTGCAGTGGTAAACAGTCGGGAGGGAGTTGCGCCGGAAGTCCTGAACATTTAATCTCCGCCCCATGCAATCTCATGACATCAGGACAAACATGATCATGGAAACGACTTGTTGCTTACCACCTGCCACTCGACCCCCCTCAACAGATGAAACAAGACTCCTCGATATTCAATGTCACTTGTAAGATGCAGTGAGGGTGGCAGGAACACAGAATGTTCTCCAGGTTGGGAACTTCAACGATCATCACCCACAGTAACTTGGTAGCACCACTACTGACCAAGCTGTCCGAGGCCTACAGGTCATCGCTAATAGACAGGCAGGTAGTGAGGGAGTCAAAAAAAGGGAATCACATACCCGACCTCGTCCTCACCAAGCACGTCGTGGACGCACCTGCTCATGCCAGTATGGATAGGGGTGCAACTGTCTGGTCCTTTTGGAGATGAAGTCCCATTGTTACATTGAGGATATCCTCAATACGGTTCTGTGAACAAACACTGTACCTAATGGCATAGATTCTGATCTGATCTATGGATGCTCAGAACTGGGCATCCATGATGAGCTGTTGGCCATCAGCAGCAGCGGAATTGCATTCAACTGCATTCTGTAACATCATGGCCTGGCATGTGCACGACCCTACATAGCAGCCCGCTTGATTGCCCCCCATATACCAACGTAAACATTCACTCCCTTCACCACCGCCGCACAGTGGCAGCAGTGTGTACCATATACAAGAAGCACTTCAGTAACGCATCAAGGCTGCTTCAACAACACCTTCCACATTGGTGAATTTTACCAGATGGATGGGAAAGGGAAGCTGACGCATGTGAAAATCACTCACTGCAACTTCTCTCGAAGATGCGCATCATCATGACTTGGAATTAGATTGCCTTTTTTTTCACTGTCGCTGGGTCAAAATTCTGGAACTCCCTTCTTAACAGCACTGTCGATGGACATACACTACACGGACTTCAGCGGTTCAAAAACGTGGTTCACTGCCAGCTGCACAAGGCTAATTATGGATGAGTAATAAATGCTGGCCTAAGCTGTTGCGCCCACTTCCCATGAATGAATAAAAGAAGAAAACGTATCCTCTCAGAATTGATTGCACCATCATCCTCTAAATACTGAACTCTCCAACATCCTCTGAACATTTAACGCACCATCATCCTCCGAAAATTGGAACCCCCATCGTCCTTCCCATATTGACACCTCTAGAACATGAAGAAATTTGCACCTTTCATAATCTTCTGTACATTGAACCTTCAATCATATTCTGAACATTCAACTGTTCATCATCCTATGAATATTGAACCCTCTGCCATCCTCTGAAAATTTCCCTCTCCAGTATCTCCTGAGCATAGAACCCTTCTTCATCCTCATAACATCAGACACTCCATTATCCTCTGACCATTGAACCTCCATCATCCTCTGAACACTGAGCCCTGAATCATACTCTGAAGATTGGAACATTCATCATCCTCTGAACGTTGCACTCGCCAGCATCTTCTGAACATTGAATATAGCATCATTTGTAAAAGAAAACCACATCACCCAACCTCTCTCCTGGCTGGAGGTTCCTCCTCCTGGATGAACCATGCCCATGGCACTTGGGTGCTGTCAGTCTGACTGGTCCACCATGCTCGCAGCTTCTGTAACGTGGCTCATTTCACACTGTGCTCATGACCCTCTCCTTTGATTGCCCTGCCAGAAACCCAATGGCATCAAGACAATATCAATGGCTTCACAACTCCTCCCTAACCACGCCTGAAAAAGAATCTCAGTCCACAACTGCCGCCACTGTCCTATCCTTTAAAATTTGCCAATGCTGGTTTAAACCGCGGCTTCTGGAGCAGCCTGTGCAGAGGCTGTGACAGGTGTGCGGGAGAAGAGCGAGATTCAGCGGTGCCATCCTGGGACGTCGAGGTAGAATTAGCAGCCGGGAGGGTGGAACAGGGTTTACAAACATGCCACACCCCGCTGCAGGCATGGCGCCGCGCCTTGTCCGAGATGCAGAAGAGGCAGTAGGCCACGAAACTGGCCCTCCAGAATCTTACCCCGCGCCAGATGCATAAAGAGCGAGTGATGGAAGGTACATGCATGCCAGAGGCTGTTCTCTCGAAGACCAATCATGATTGGTGTCAGCCGCGCCTTTGTCTCCCCCAAGATGGTGCAGATGTGGGAGGAGGATGTCACCGGGAATGATAAGAGGGACATTTGACTAGGTTATATGCAGCACATTAACCTCCATGGGTTCCATTGGCATAGCATTCCGCCAAAGGTAAACTGCTTTTTCAGGGGCACATACTTGGTCCTCAGGAAAAAAGACATATTTCCCATACATTTTGGAGGCAACGGAAATGACCGAGGGGCTGACTACCTCTGCCATTGCTTTTACAGATACCTCTGCTGACAGGTTTAGTTGGACGTTACCCTTGACATCATGCATTGTCCTCATTAGCCCAAGTGGTAACGAGGTGACAGGAGCAGCTGCAGCTGCTACAGCAGCAGATGAGAAAATGGCCATCGCCATCAGTGATGATGGACTGGTCATGAGAACAAAGAGCCATGCCTACCTCTGAGGATAAAAGCTGGGAAACTGACCAGGTACTTAACTCTAAACATCATGGTTTGAAAGTGGCTGTCGATGAAGTGAGGGTTAAAAAGGGAACAGGGGAGGATAGGTTATTGGGAGAGAAATACTGCGAGTGATGTTGTAATTCCGCTGTTTGGTGGAACACTTTAACACCGCCTAAAATTCAGTCGTTCAGTTCACTTCAGTTGGGAGAACCTTTTTTTCTCCCTGGTCTGCTGGAGCAACCTGGTACTCTCTTCTTTCTGCTCGCACACTAATTATTTCTTCACCCGGCAGCTCCAGGTTCCCCGAAGTGGGCAATTAGGGTGTGGCAGATGCGTCCTGTGTTCACGAAGGAAAAAACACAAATACAGGGCTTCACTACGGAATTCAGGCAGCCCCACCCTGTAACCATTGGTCTCTTCTCCCTACCTCAACCGTCCAAAAAAGCATTTTTCAATGCACCAACACCCAACTCTCCACAAAAAAATTCGCAGTTTGTCCTTTCTCCCCAGATAATGGATTCCTTTGACACTGTCGGTCACTCTCGTCTGTGGTTGTGCTACACCAGGCAGTCACAAGGAGGAGTTGCTTGCTTGATTGCACAAAAGAAATGATCAAAGCTCTCCAGCCAATGAGAGTTCTAACTGCTCTGGGAGTGGAAATGGGGCAGTGTAGAGTGAGCTACAGATTCTATATCGACATAAGGTATAAAAAGCAGAGAATGAAATTGAGCTGAGTGTGAGATCTTTGCAGCTGCAGGTTCCATGGGACATACTGAGACAACAACATCATTCTGGGTCTGATCATGGGGTCTGAGAACATCCGTAGTTCTGTAAGCATTTATAGTGGCCCCTATGAAATCCCGTGGACAGCTAAATATCCGGTAACACCTAGCTGAGAACACCATCTCTAAAGTATCGATTTCTGCAGAGAAATAATTTACCTGATGTTCTTGTTGTCGGAATCTTTGTCACCTGAGAGATCGTTGCAGGTCCTCCAGGGAGTAGGAACTAATCAATATCAGTCTAAGAATATGAATAAAATAGATGCAAGACTGATGAAAGCTTTCTCTATGTCTTCAAAAGCAAAATGGTCAGTGCCCTTCAGGAAGAGGCCTGGAGAATTGTCACTCAAGTCATACACTGACTTTTTCTGTGCTCACAGCAACTTAAGGATGGGAATTTATAGCTCACATCTCTTGTTCATGGAACCTGCAGAGGGAAAGGAGTTTGGAGATGGGGCAGACCTTTTCCAAGACAGTGGGGCTAATGGTCGTTTCCTGTATTGAGGAGATGGGGAGATGAGGGCAGATGCCTAGGAGAGAAAGCGAGTCAGAACATGAGGAGAGAGAACCTTTGGCATTATAAGCTAACATGGGAGCCAGGATGGACTTGGCTGCATCCATTTGAGAAGCTGCCAAACTACTGGGCCCTTTGTCAAGCCTGGATTCTCTCCCTCACCTCGGGCCCCGTCTCACGACCCAAACGCTTCGGCTGGGCTTTTCCCGATGCAGAAGACCCGTCACCCTCGCCAAGCCACACCATCATCTAACTGGGGCAGCGAGAGACGGCAGTGACACTTGCGTGAATGTAAGAACGATGGATGCGATAAAGAGTTTCGAATATTTTTGAAACAAATGACCAGCATCTGCAGTATTTTGTTGTCGTAGGAGTAATTATAGTTCTTTCTGAGCAGGTATGAGGTGCTGAGAATCGAACCAGTGGAGGTGGAGGGAGACTTGGCTGCTATTTCCATTGCTGTGCTCCTAGGGGTGTTCTGTCTCTCCTCCTGCCTCTTTACATCTGGTCCCCCAAATATCACCTCTTTCCTGCTGCTCCGCTACTCTTTTGCATTTGTGACTGCCCCTCCCCCCCACTATCCCAAATCCACCAGTGTGTTTCTGCAAATCCTCTTGCTCGTTGGGGATTGTTATTACAGTAATGCACTGGAAACAAAGGTAATCGCTACTGAGTTGCTCTCAGATATTTTATTTACGGATTAGTTGAATAAATAATGTCACCGTATATTTCACAGTGCTCTTGAACTGTTCTCTGAACTTTGACTGAGTCACCAAACAAATGTATGTGTTTGTGCAGCAACTTAAATTCATTAACATCAATCCAACTTGTCTAAATATATGTTCAGAATGGCTGTGACCACTGGGATTTGATCCAGTGACGTTATAATATACCATACACATATACCATACGTATAACATACACAGACCACAGAATTAAAAAGTTCAGGGATATGGTGAAGAGTAAAATCACAGACTTCCTTCCATTCTCCATCTCTGGGTCACTGCGATTCTCTCCCATTTTCTGACCCCTCAAGCCCTTACGGACTCGAATTGCGACTAAAATGTGTCTGATTGTCAGAGCATTGAGAAACAGAATTAAAACCAATGGGAGCAATGGAGTTAAAAATCTATCAAATCTGTCCAGCCCCATCCATCCGGGCTCTGTAATAATAGCTGAGATTTGCGTAGCAACCCCATGGTATATTGTCGATTATCTCTCCAGGTTCAAGTGTAAAGTAGAAAGGTATGTTTTTAAAACAGAGCAAAATCGAGGTTGTTGCCAGAACAACAGCCACAGTTTTCTCAGTGCAGTATTTTGTTTTCAGCTTCTGGCAGCAAATGGCCACAAATCGATCAAAGGAAAATGTAACCGTGAACCAGACAGAACAGTCTGTAGTTGCACAAAGCAGGACAGCGGTAACACTACACACAGGGGTGATGTTCACGAAAGACGATGGGAAATAGTAAGAACTGATCCTGAACAATATCACGCCTGTGATAATGACTCGTAGATCCGCTGCTGCCATGGCCACCAGGTAGTGCATTGTGCAGTTGGAGAGTCCACACTTTCGCCGTGATAGGATCACGATCGCCAGAAAATTAACTGTGAGAGAGAGACAGAAAGAAAAACTGGGAATTATTGATTAAACACTCTCTGTGCATGCGTTCATTCGGTACGGGCTGGATTTTAGAAACAAAGATGGATTGGTCAGGGCAGTTCAGATGTAAAAATTCTGAAACAAAAATCAACACGACTCCAACCCGCTCACCTCTGGATTTAATGGTGTTGGGGAAAGGGACAGGCAGACAACCGCTCCCAGAAAGCAGGTCGGCAATTGAGGTATTTGACTGAATCTGGAACTCTCTTACATAACTTGATTTACAGGCTTCGGTGTCACTGGCAGGGTTTTCCACTTGCCTGGAAAGCTGCAGCTGTGGAAGCCGAAGTCAGCTGCACGGAAAAGGTCTTTACAGCAGTACTTGTGGGCCTAGGGGAGGAGACGTTCTTCTGTATGTTTCTCCACATTTCCCATTCATCAGTATTTTCGGTTCCCTCAATGCAATAAAGTGCATGGCGCGGGATCACAATCTCACTCGGAATTGGACCACCACATTCTCCTCCTAAACCCATATTGGACAATCTTACCACAACTTGAGCAGACACCTCCATGGTTCAGACAGCACCACACCCAACGCAGATTATCCCATCTCTCTGGGATCGAATTGCCCCATTCCAGAATCGGACACACCCCTCTCCCACTCAATTTGGATAATATACCGGAGACGTGACAACTCATCCCGGGATCAGACAACAACCTTTTTCCCCGCGCCAATTGGACACTCTCCCCGGGATCTCAACACCCACATTCTGAAATCAGACACCCCTCCTCCCTTCCCGACCAGTATTGTGCACACTCCTCCGAAACCGGCAGTGCAGCTGCCTAACCCCACCCGGATCAGAGACTCACCCCTGTGTTGGGACCTACCCAGGATCTGTTTCCCTTATTATTGGGAATAAGAGCTACCTGCTGCTGACATGCTTTGTGATCCTCCCCATCTGATTGTGTACGAAGCCTGTCAATCACGCTTACCTCAGTGTGTGAAAGTGCCAACGGTAAAAAGGCAACATGTGAGGGGGAAACTGGACTTTCGCTCACTGCCTACGTAGTGCCCTGCGTTTCTGCTAAATTCCAGGCCTAATAATAGGAGCAATTATGAAAATAATCAAATTTCTGCAAATATGTTAAAAATGGAGAATGTTGAACAGACGCAGCAGGTCAGGCAGAATCGTTTAGGGCGAAACAGAGTTAACAGTTAAGGTCCAGAGCATTTTATCAGAACCGAAATGCATTCAAGATTAATAGGTTTAAAGCAATGATAGAGCTGGATAAAAATAGAGACTCAGGGGAGGAAATAAATAAGGGAAAGCTCGGGGATAAGTCGGGGGCAGGGTGAATTCAGTAACTAAAGGGATGATGGTGCAAGCTGACTGGCATAAATAAAGATAGAGGATGTGTACAGAGGACTTGTAGATGGTTGCACCATGTAAACAGAGGGGGAGGGAATCATGGAATATCTTGCAAAGAAGAGAAGTCTCAAATGGTCCGGAAAAAAAGTAACAAAAAATGGTGGATAAACCCCAGGGATGTGGAGCAGCCAGCCAACTGTTTACCAATAGGAGATCACCACACCAAACGTCAGCCAACACCCGTCCACTCCTAGTGATTCTAGGTTAGCAATCTTCCATTACCAGCACCGGCTGCCTGAGAACATTTTGCAACAATTATAATCTGAAGTCTTCAAAATCAGTCATGAGTACAACAGACGATGAAATTCCCAAATGATAAGTACGGTGCTGTTCCTCATTGAACTTCCATGGAAGTTAGCAGCAAGTCGAGGATGGCAATGTCAGAGTAGGAGGAGAAGTAAAGTGACAATTGACAAGGAATTTGGGATCACAACTGCATGGAGGACGTCAGTAAAGGAATCAGTCAATCTGCGTTCGCTCAGTACAATTCTACAGTGACTGGTACTCCTAGTAATACATGGTCCCTGAGGTCAGGTGTTCCACTCCAGTTCGTGATCATTCCACTGTATAATTTTACAGGGAGCGATGCTTCTCGTAATAGGTGGCCACTGCAGTCACATGTGTCGCTCCAGTTGGTGAGCCAAATACAGTAAAATTCCACAGTGCTAGATCCTCTCAGTAATACATGACCATTCGGGTTACGTGTTCTACTCTGGCAACTGACCCACACCCAATGAATTTTACAATGGCACATCATCCCACTGATTCCTTCCCTCAGGTATTCTCCTGCACGCAGATCAGATTCAACAGTGGACAACATCCACGTGAGGTAATCACTGGATAATTCGGAGAGCCTGTGAGTTAAAATCAGACGAGTGTTTCCAATTGACATAAGGAAGTGATTGGACAGATAATTCAGAACATTTAATTGAAAGAAATGCATTCACTGTTCCGTTCTCTGGATATCAGCTACCAGCATTTATTATGCAACATTATAATTTACTGAGTAAAACTAAAGATCAGCTCAGACAAAGATTTGCACAACTGCAATGGTTATTGTCACTTACTAGGAACACCAATGATGGCAACGGTCGTATCGAAAATTTTCTTGGCCGTTTGAAATGTTTCCATAATTTTCTATATGAAGTGATCTGTCCCTTGGTGCTGCACGAAATCTTTCCGAATTATACTCTAATAGGGTACATTCTCAAAGCATTTATTTTATACACCGTGTCAACTCCACGGGGACATTGCGATTTCAAAATTGTTAAAACTATTTTTCTAAACTTTTGAGCAAACAGATTGCGACAGTTGAGTTAATTCCCTGTTGGGATAGTGAAGAATTATACAGAGTTTGAATTGGAAAGCTCCCAAAACTGAACAATTGTGATCACATTAATTAGCAAACGAAAATGGACACTGTATTTTCAAAGCATTCTTGATTCAATGTAAATACCATTAGGGCTATCGCTAGAGCGCATAATGTTTAGGTGATGCCCTTCCTTCTGCTGTCACCATTCAGAAAATGCATTTCTAATATTAGTGTGTCTTTCAGGGCTGTTGTACTGCACTCTGGGATGTAGACGCCCTTTTTATCTGTGGGCATTCAGTAATATCCATTTCAAATGTTACAGCGTGAAATTTGTGTTTGTGGATCATAGAATTAAACGAATGCAGCCCCTCAACGTAAGAAAGCTTTTCCAGCTGATACATGCCCTCAAACTAATACAGCACATGAAAGTAATGCTGCCCCTCCATCTAATACAAAAAATCAAACTGTACTAACGAAGTCTCTCATACTAATACATTACCTGATACTAATGCAGTCCCTCAAACTATTACACTCTCTCAAACTAATAAAGCCATAAAAATAACGAAGACCCTCAAGTTAATGGAAACCTTCAAACTAATACAGCACCTGAATGTAATACATTCCATGGAAGTTTATTTTAATTGTATAATGGGATGCGGTGGTGAGTTGCCTTCTTGAACTTCTGCAGTCTGTGAATTGCAGGGACACGCACAGTGCTGATAGGGAGGGAATTCCAAGATTTTTCACCGGGGTACCGGCGATATATCTCCAAAACAGGATATTGTGTTGCATGAGGTGCTGTTCCAACACGCCTTCTGCCCTTGTCCACCAATGTGGATGAGATCTAGGGCTTGAAATGTGTTATCGAAGTAGGCATGATGGGTTTCTGCAGTGCACCTTGTATATGGTACACACTGCTGCCACTGTGCATCAGTGGTGGATGCTTTCTTCTCAATGGTGTCGCGCTTCTTGAGTACTGTTGGAACTGCAAACATCAAGGCAGGTGCAAGGCATTCCATCACATAACTGACTGGCGATTTGTAGATGGTGGACAGGTTATGTGGAGTCCAAAGGTGGTCACTCGCTGCAGCATTCCCAACCCCTGATCTGTTCTTGTGGCCACAGTATTTATCTGGCTGCTGTTGGATATTTTCTGGTCAATGGTATTCCCAGGATGATGATAATGGGGGATTCAGCGATATTAATAATGTCGAATGTCAAGGGGATATGGTTAGGTTCTCTCTTGTGGAGATGATCATTGTCTGTCATTTGCATGACCCAAATATTACTTGCAACCTATCGCGCAAGTCTGAATGACGTCCAGGTCTTGCTACATATGGGCACGGACTGCTTCAATATCTGAGTAGTTGCAAATGATAATGAATATCGTGCAATCATCAGCAAACAGCCTCACCTCTGACCTTATGGTGGATGAAAGGTCATTGACACAGCAGCTGAAAATGGTTGGGTATGGGACACGTTGCTGAGAAACACCTGCAGGAATGTCCTGGGGCCGAGATGATTAACTTCCACCAACTAAAACCATCATCATTTGTGCTAGGTATCAATCCATCTAGTGGAAAGTTTTCTCCCGCTTCCATGGACTTCTAATTGGCTAGGGTTCCTTGATGCTGCACTTGGACAATTGCTGCCTCGATAGCAAGGACTGTCACTCTCACTTCACATCTTCATTTCAATTCTTCCGTCCATAGTTAGCCAAGGTTGCAATGAGATTAGGAGCTGAGTGACCCTGGCAGAATCCAAACTGATCACCAGTGAGTGGGTTGTTGCTGTTTAAATGGCGCTGATAGCATTTTCCATCATTTTTCTGATGATCGAGAGCAGACTGATTGGGCAGTAATTGATTGTGTTGTATTTGCCGTGATTTTCTTTTATGAACAGGACATGCCTGAACAATTTATCATACAGATTTCAACTAGTTCTCGAGCACAATCTTCAGTACTGGAACTGGGTTATTGTCATACCCTTATATCACGTGAAGTGAATAGCATTAGGTCGCATTTGCTGAAAACGCTATCGGTAGGAGGCGCTGTTGTAGCACATGCGCAAATGCAGCATGTGCCACTACAACGTCACAGTCTGCGACTTTAGCAGCTGCCAGGAATAAAGATGGCGCTGCTCAAAGAATCACACAGAGGCAACCTAACAAACTCGTGGCAGCAAACAACCGCCGGAGTGAGAGAGCCAGCGGGCAGGAGCCGGTGGAGCGGAGCGGGCCGGAGAGAGAAGCAGCGGGGTGGGAGCAGCGGATCGGCCGGAGAGAGCAGCAGGGGCGAGCAGCGGAGTGGAGGGGGAGTGCGTTTTTCTGTGCATGCGCTATAAACTTGCAACAGCAAATGACTTACCGGCCTGTCATCGCACTCGGGCGACACCAAGGTCTTTGGCTGCTCGCTCCCCACCGACCTCTCCGACCTCTCGCTTCCGGCCCTCTCCATCCAACCGTTCCCTCCAACTGTGAATCCCCAATCCATTCGCCTTCTCCCCTACTTCTCAAGACGACTTCAGGCATTGCAACTGTCTGGTCCCTGTCCTTTGCATGGTCCCACTACCCCACCCACACCCCTCTCGCCAACCCTCCACCTCTCCACACCCCTCTCCCGCTCCCTTTTCACCTACACCTCCCAAACCTCTCACCCTCTTCACCCACCGTTCCCCCACCCGTCTCCCTCACACCCGCCCCTCCCTCTTCACCCACACCTCCCTCCCTGTTCACCCACCACTCCCACCCTCTTCACGCACCCTTCAGCCACCCCTCCCTCACCTTTCACCAACCCTTCACCCACCATCCCTTCACCCACCCCTCCCTCCACTTCACCAACCCTCCCTCACACCTCCCTCACCCCTACCTCCCCTTCATGCACCACTCGCTCACCCCTCCCTCCCCTTCACACACCCCCCCTCCATCTTCACCCGCCCCTCCCTCTTCAACACACCACCCTCTACCCCCTGCCCCCACCAATCCACCACAGTTGGATATCTGAAGTGCAGTTGCAAAGTCGGGAAAATAGCATCCATAACCTCAACAATTCTGGGGTTAATTATTGAGAAGATTTATGAAGTGCATTAAGCATCTGAGGAACTGGCGTGCATGGATACATGAGTGTTGAGTCGCCAGAATTTCCGTGAGACAGGCAGGTCGCATCTCTGCTATCCATAGCTAAAGGGACTGTTCCTGGAGAGCCTTTTGGTGAATGACTGCTTGCCTCTCTATTCCATTACTGTATTGTCCATGTGAAGAAGGCAAAGTCACAAGAGTCTGAGCTCAGTCTATTCTTGGTGAATGTTCCCCAAGCGCATCCCAATGTGCATTCCCAATTCATCCATAAATGCAAGGTTCCTTTCCACATCATAACAAGCTCCGCAGCATGATCCAGTTGCCTTCGTTGCTTGAATGCTAACCTTAAGTCTCAATGATTGTTTTCTCGACGGCATGTTTTACATGAAAAGAAATAAAGCAAATCTGTAGCAGAGCTAGCCTCCCTCCATCCACTGAAATTACTGTTGTGCACACCTTTTCAAGCTCTGCAGTGAAGGCACCAATTGATAATGTCGCCAATGGAGCACTTATTACCCACCTCAGATGCAGGAAACAACATATCCTTGCATCCTCTCCTGCACTGCCTCAGTTGCTTGAATACCGTCCTGAAGTCTCATGGATAGTTTTCTCGACGGCATGTTTAACATTAAAAGACATAAGGAAAGAACATGAGTGCTAGAGCTTCCCTCCCTCCAATGAAATTACTGTTGAGCATGCTTTATGTTCTGAGGTAAAGGCATGTACTGATAACACCGCCAATGAATCTTTTAGGACCCACCTCAGCTGTAGGAATCAGGATGATGTTACTGCCCCTATCTCGTGATGGTTCAATGCTGCTCTCAGGGAAAACATGAATGATGTCAGGGTGCTGGAAAAGAAGCACAATTCTTTTGGACTATGAACATAAAGCAGCACATTTAGCCCAGCTGTTACCTGCTAGTGGTTGTGCTACTCCTGCGCCTTCTCATCCGCTCCCATTTAATCCTGCCTACTACCATCAGCATCTCCTTCTATTTCTTTCGCTCTTATCTACCTTTTCCTTAAAGCAACATTGAGGATGGAGAACGTTGTGTCTGCACTCCCACCTCACCAGTTGTGAACGAAGCAAGAGAATTCACATTCGTGCTACCACTGGACATGGCATGCTTGTTTCTTTTCGTGCTCAGTCTCTTCTTGCTGAATGTTCCCCAAGCGCTTGACCCCTTTGGACGCCCTCTCTGCTTGACAGGCAGCAGCTGGCAATTGCGGAGTCTCACAAGGCTCTGCATGGTTGTTTCAAGGGCGGATGGGGAAGCAGTTGGCAATGGGGTAACAGGTGGCTGTGTGTCCATTTGCACTGCTCTGATGGTTGCAGGAATAGGTGGCAGTGTGTCCATGTGCACTGCTCTGATGGTTGCAGGAGCAGGTGGTATGTGTCCAGGTGCAGTGTTTCTGCAGTGTGTACTGTTTGGCACCAGAAATCACAGTCACTGTGCCTTCATCCTGCTGCTTGACATTTACTCGATGAATGTGGCTATGATCCTGATGCATCAGCTTCACAGCGTGACTGCTGAATCCTGTGTAAAGTGATTGTCGATCTGCTGGTGCCTCTGTGATGTGCTTGAAAGAGGCTCCCTGCAGGAATGTGGAATAGGAGCGCTCCCGATCCAAGACACTATTGTGGATGATCAGCGCTGAGATGCATTCCTTCATGGATGAGGAGGAGTGGAGCAGGTGCTTTATCTTGCCATTCTCTGACTCAATGCGATTGTTGGTGTTGTTCCCAAATGTTTGGACTTTACCGCGTGAACATGATGCCCACATCTCTTTCGGTGGAATCCAGTTTGCAAGCAGTTAGTCCTGCAAGGGTGGGTAGAGAAGTCCAATTCTTTCTGCAGAACTTGTGATCTTGTGCTCCAAAGGTGCATGAACCATTTCCTTGCAGATCATAAACAACTGATCCCTCAGTTCACCATTCAATGGGTAGCTGCTGATCTTCCTCCTCATGCTCTGCATCACATGGAACTGACAGAGGAGAACTGTTACAGCTCTGAGATGCTTCCTGATCGCATTGATTTCATTGATGTCCTTATCCACAATGGCTGATCTCACGTGGCAGGCGCTGGATCCCATGAAATCGACAAAAACTCCCACAATCTCTTCCAGCATCTCAGCCGTCTCAATCCTCACCATGGCTCTGAACACAGCCCTGCCCCTACCAACATTGTCCTGCACCATCACGTGGTTCACAGGGTGTCCGTATTTGTTTACTTTGTACGTTCCGTCCATGAACAACAGCTCAGGAAAGGCCTGCATGTGGGCCTTCATGGCTGGTGTCATGAAGGTAATATAGAGGATGTTGCTTCCCTGCAGGCGAACCTGCACTGTGGCTCCGTCCTGCTGAATCTTCTCCAGCGTATCACACAGTGCATCCATGTTTTCATCCCCTGTTTTGAACTGGGATGTTACTTTTGTAATGTCACTAAGGGTCACGGTCTTATTGAATGAACGCTCGATATAATCCTTCCGCTGTTTGTTCCCAACCTACAGCTTCAACAACTCTTCTACCTTCTGCCTTTCATCCTGGTTCAGTTGTCCTCTCCTTGAATAGAAGCATAAACATTCTGGATCCAAAACATGACCGGTATGTTCAAGATGGTAGGAGCTGACACACAGTTTGTTCTTGCTTGTATTGAATTTCACACTGATGAAGACCATACAGCCCAGGGCGAGATACCTGAAAAGTTACACAGACATTCAATGAGCACGCCCAAGTTCCTCGTGCCCTCTCCAGAACGTCAGCCATCCCCAGGTGTGTTTTTGGCAGCAGTTTTAAATGTGTACCATGCCAAGGTCCAAAATGCTGGTGCACACCTGTTTCGCAGTGCAGAGGAGGTTGCGCAGAGGAGGTCGATCAGCCATTGCTCCATCCAGGAAATCACAACGAAGGCAGTCCGTAGACACGGGCGTGGCATACGCGTGGCTTTGTGGGCACAGGATCTCACTGACGAAATGTATTGATACTGAAAATCTCATCTTGGTTCGATGCGCATCAAGGAACAGCTTTGCAGAACTGACACACTACACAAGTGGAAATGCAGTGACTGCAGCATTTGGGTCCCACCCAAGTATAACGGATGTGTGGCTGCCCATAGAGTGCACAACACAGTCTGACCGAGGCATACTTAAAGTGGATGGGAATTTCGACTCGCTGTCTCTTGCTCTCCCTCTCAAGCGTATGTGTGCTCACTTTTTAAATAGTCTTCCCGTTGCCTGTAAGCACAACAGCAATTAGCATTTAAACAGCATTGTTAACACAGTGAAGCATAACAAGGCACATCACAGGATGTGCCTGCAGACCATGTTACCTGTTGAAAAATCTCAAGTTTACTGCTAAAGTCATCATGACTCTAGAAATCCCGGGTTGTGAAGGAGGCAAGGATCTGCTCTGTGGAATCTACTGAAGTAGCCATCGTCGACGTTTGCAGTTCAGGAAGGCTATTAAGGGACTCCACGGGAAACATGAGATGAGACGAGAAATACAGAATGCACTCCATTGAAACTTTTCAGAAAACAAAGTGACCGTTTAGATGGAAAGCTGTTCGCTGAACTGCAGCACATGTACTGCCTGCACACAGCCCCAGACAATGGAAATGTTTTCAGAACAACTTACAACAGGGACTGGAGCACATGCAGTGCCCCAGACAATGTAAATGCTTCCAGAGCAACTTACAACAGGGACTGGAGCACATGCAGTGCCCCAGACATTGGAAATGTTTTCAGAGCAACTTACCTTGGAGCAGTCTCCTCTTTCTAAATAAATGAAGCAGACTGAAATCTCCAAAACGACTAAATAATGGCGAGAAAATTCGACAAAATGACTGACGAAACCTCTCCTCCTTTCACTTTCAGTAACTCGCGCCGAGGCCGTCACGCATGCGTGAATATCAAAAGGATCACGCATGGGTGAATATCAGAAGGTTGACGCATGCGTGAATATCCATTGGCGTTGCATAAAGCGCATGCGCAGAGGCCGAATAGGCACGTACTTGAAGATACACATGTCACGCGATGACTTCATCGACGCATGCGCTAACCAGTCCTGGCAAGCCGGAACGCCGCGCATGCGCAGAGGGCAGGAGACCGTCTGCGCATGTCCGCTACGTGTCAGCCTGATGACGTCAGTGGGACCCAGCGTTGTCATGAATCACTTTGAATATAAATTGGCACAGAAAGAATCTGGGGCATCGAATCAGCTGGAAAGCATATAGCTTCTGATATACATGGATAGATAATCATACACACAGGGATGCAAAACCAAATGCTCGGGGCTACAGAGTCAGAGGCTCTGAGATACAATGTCAAAAATGCAGTGAAACAGAATCCGACACCCAGGGATGCAGTCATAGATAGGATGCAGTGTCAGGTACACAGGGACACTGAGTAAGGCAAACTGCGACACAAAGCCAGACAGACAGGAATTTAGAGTCAGTCACACAAAGATGCAATCAACCAAGCAGATTATACAGGCAGGCACAGATAGATACAGATATTCAAATTTAATGTCCAGTTATGCACATAGAGATGCAGAGTTAGACACAGCGTTGCATAATGTCAAACATTCAGGCATACTGGGTCAGATGAAGCGGAATGCAGATTCAGGCACACAGACCTGCACAGTTAGAAATACAATGATACAAGGTCTGGAAAATAGGACACGCATCCTAATTCATGTGATATAGCTTTATTCATGCATTGAAGCAGAGTAAGTCACACTGAGATATAGAGTCAAAATAACTTTTCTTTTCCAGCCAGCACGTAACAGGTAAAACAGGTAATTCTAGGTTTAGTCTCAGGAAACGAAGCTGTGCAAGTGGATGAAATAGCGACTGATGACCATTTCGGAGATAGTGACGATAATACCGTTATATTTAACATTATTATGGAAAAGACAAAGATAGAGCAGGAGTAAAATTTGTAAATTGGGGGACACAAATTTTATGACGCTGGGAGGTGATCTGTGGAAAGTAAATCGGATACAGCCAAAAGAAAGAAAATCAGTGGCAAACCAGAGTGAGGCATTTAAAGATGAGATTCTATGGGGACAGTGTACATATGTCCGCACTAAACAGTCCTGGTACTGCAAAATATATCTCTACCGTTAGCTAGAAGCATACAAAGTATGATAAAGAAGAGAAAAAACAGTTATCACAGTCGCAAAAAATGTAATACTTTAGAAAGCCTTGAGGAGCATAGAAATTGCGGGGGTAAAGTAAAAAAATTGAACTTAGGAAAGAAAACAGAGAGCATGAAAAATATTAACACGTAATTAAATGAACACCCAAACATTAAGAGCAAGAAGATAACTAAGTAAAGGGTTGGGCCTGGCAGAGATGTAAAAGGTATCTTATGCCTGAATGCAGGTGATGTGGGAAGGGATTGTCCTGTCTGTGTTTCGCAAAAGAAAGGGATGAAACGGACCTTACAGTTGAAGAGGAGGAGAGTGAAATATTAGATACAATAAACATAATGCCAGAGGGCCTTTTAAGCTTGAAGGTGGATAAGTCACCGGGGCCAGATGGACTGTATACCAGGCAGTTAAAGGAAGCCAGGGAGGAAATAGCGGATGCTCTGCGGATAATTTTCGAATCCTCACCAGATACAGGCGGTGTACAAGAGGATTGTAGATCTTAATCATTGCACCTTGTTTAAAAAGAGTGCGAGGGATAGACCAAATAGTTATGGGCCAGTCAATCTGACATTGGTGGTGGGCAAATTATTCGAATCAATTCTGAGAGATAGGATAAACTGTCACATGGAAAGGCACGTAATAATAACGGATAGTCAGCATGGATTTGTTAATTGAATGTAGTGTCTTACCAACCTTCTTTTTTTGAGGAGGTAACAAGGAGAATTAAGTGAGAAGTGCAATGTATGTGATCCACATGTATTTTAGTCAGGCATTTGGCAAGGTCTCACATGGAAGACTAGTCAGAAAAGTAAACGCCCATGGGATTCAGGGAAATGTGGCGAGTTGGATCGATAATTGACTCAGTGACGGGAAACAAAGAGTAATGGCCGATGGATGTTTTGTGTTAGAACGGAAAGCGGTTTCCCATCGAGTTCCACAGGACTCAGTGTTGGGTCCCTTGCTATTTATGGTATATAGTAATGATTTGGACTTAACCTGCAGGCATAATTGGGAAATTGGCAGAGGACGCAAAAAAAAATGTCCGTGTAGTTGATATTGAAAAGGAGAGCACCAGGTGCCAGAATGATATCAATTGTTTGGCTGAATGAATGGAAAAGTGGCAAATTGATTTCAATTTTTAGAATTGTGAGTTAATATATTTGGGGAGAGCAAACAAAGCAAGCGAATGGACACTAAACGGGAGTATAGTTAGAGGGATAAAGGAAGTGGGAGCCCTTGGAGTGCATGTCCACTGGTCCCTGAAGGTGGCAGTAAATGATTGGAAATGCATTCAGCATATTCGGCAACCAGAACACCATTGTGGGTATTGTGCACACAGCAGCATTGTGGGTATTGTGTATGTGACTGTCAGCACATTGTGGTTTCAAACTTTATAAGTACTAGTGCCTCTGGGACTGGCTGAGAAGAGCTGCAGCACTCTTGAATGAGGAGTGTGCATAGTTTTCTCCCTAGCAAGTAAAAATAAATGGTACACTGTTAACATCTAGCAGATGGTGTTGAGAGTCGTTAATTCATCTTAATTGATTCCCGACAATATTTTGGCATAAAAACAGGAAATGCTGGAAGCACTCAGCAGGTCTGGCAGCATCTGTGAATAGAAAAGCAGAGTAAACGTTTCGGGTCACTGACCCCATGTCCGAAGAAGGGTCACAGACCCGAAACGTTAACTCTGCTTTTCTTTTCACAGATGCTGCCAGGCCTGTTGAGTGGTTGCAGCATTTCTTGTTTTTATTTCAGATTTCCAGCATCCGGAGTATTTTGCTAATATTTTGGCATAGTCGGCAGGATACACCTCGAGAGACTTGGATGCCGACGCAATGGGAGAAGGCAACGAATGAGAGTTTACCAGTCTTGTTAAGTGTGGGAATACCGGGGTGTTAGGTGGACCTTGGGGGAATTCAGGTCTGATGTCTGGGAGGTAACTAGGTACATGTTGGCAGCGCATAGATAGGATTCGTCTCGAGAGTCAGAAACACCACACGGCGGGCTAGCAGCAACGAGTGAGTATCAACCGCCCTTGTACAGTTTTGGAAATATGCGGGTGTTTGGTGGACCTCGGGGGAAGTCGGGTTCGTTTTAGATATGATGGAATCGGTGGCCCATCGGTCCCGGGGGAGACACTAACCTAAATAGTAATGGAAAAGTGAAAGAAAGTCTAAGACAACATGTTAAAGACGGGTAGAATCGGGAGTCCCAAACAGCCAAATAGAAGGATTGGTAGCAATGACAGATAAAAGGATAAAGATGATAAGGCAGTTATCATAGTAGGCAACAGGTATCTAGGGTACTCAAAACGAGCCCAGGAAAAGTTCAGAACAATTGACGTAAGGTGCAAGGACATAGAATCTAAGTGTGATAATTTGAAGGACCAGTTAAGTAGACAAGCATTGTGAACAAAGTGAGATGATAGCGCAGAAAGATCTGCACCATCCCCTTCATCCAGAGAGGTATCCTGGAACTCCTCCATTCGCATCCATGGAGGTCCACCAGCATGGCCCGGTGGACATGGCTCCACTTACCTAACGAAAGGGTCAAACGTGGGTGTCATACACGCCATCCACACCAAGTCATAAGCAATCATCAAGGATGTCTAGTGTGGACACGGGTACATGATACAGCTTACGGGCTGTGAAACGTAGCCTGGTCTCAGTCCTGGCTTTGGAATCGCCCGACACAAAGCGCCCCTTCCACATTTACTGCAGCCATGAGGGACAGTTTTAATGTACCATGACCGTCCAGGAGCACGGGGATAAATGGCAGCCAGCAGTATACTACTCTACGCAGAAGCAAACGACTTACCACGATGTGTAGAGGTGCTAGACTGTGCTGCAAGGGCAGTCAGGACTAGCGAGCCTGCAGTAATGCTAGGGGACATAGTTCGACATACCCGGCACACCCTGGTAGAACTGCTGAATACGGGAAGACAGAGAACAGTCTCCAACGCATGAAGGGCGGCACGGGAGTCTGTCCTGTTACCTAGAAAGAAGTCCATTAATATTGTACGGGAAACAGGAGCAAACTCCGCTGAGAGCTTGTGCTTGGAAGTAGAGTCCTATGCATGTGCCAAAGAGGACTTGTAATAGAGACCGGGAGCAATAGGGGAGGACCCACTTAAGGAGGTAGACCTGGACCTGTTTGTAGATGGATCCAGGAGGTATGTGGACGGGAGCCGAAGGACCGGGTGGGAAGTTGTAGCAGGGAGCGGAAAATTGATGCTAACGGGATGGTTAGACGGGGCTGAATCCACCCAAATTGCAGTATTTGTCTCCCTCAAGGAGGCACTGAGAAACAAAGAAGGAAAGAAAGTAAACGTGTAAACCGAGAGACGCTATTCCTTCGGCGTTGTGCACGATTATATGCGGCTTTGAGAGAGATGGGGCTTTAATACCTCCTCAGGAAAGTCTATTAAACATGAGCAGTTAATTCAGAATCTTATTGAAGCGGCCAACTTCCCAAAGGAGACGACAGTTATGAAGGTAACATCTCACCAGAAGGTAGTTGCCAAAATCCAGGACGGGAACCAAGGAGTGGGCGAGGAGGCAAAGAATGCTGTAGACTCTGAGCTGAAGGTACGTGGTACACTAAAGAACATGGAAGACAATGACATCAACAATACATGCATACACACTGACATGCGAGTAGCAGAGAAGGAGGTGGTGCCCGGGCCATACACTATCTGGTGGTATGATGAGAAGTTTATGTCGCCGGAATGAGTCCACAGAGTGCTACTTAGCCTTCACCAGGGGTCCAATCACGCGGGAAAGGAATCTATGATATGGTCCCTTGCCCAGCATTGTTGGTGCCTGGGAATGGAGTGAGATGTAGTCCCCGAGAGAATGTACATATTCACATTTCGGGACCTCTGCCACAAAATAAGGGCAAACATATTACCTGGTAATCATAGAACAATTCATACGGTGGGTAGAGGCCTTCCCGTACCTGCACTGGCACTAAAATAAAAACAAAATACTGTGGATGCTGGAAATCTGAAACAAAAACAAGAAATGCTGGATTCACTCAGCAGGTCTGGCAGCATATGTGGAAAGAGAAGCAGAGTTAACGTTTCGGGTCAGTGACCCTTCTTCGAACTGGCACTATTTTGGCACGAATAATGGTGGAGGAGGTCATCCCCAGATGGGGAGTCCCGGTGAACCTGGACTTTGACCAGGGGAGACACCTCACGGGAACGATCATTAGGGAATCCTGCAAAATGATAGGTATCAAGCAGAAATTCCATATACCTTACCACCCCCAGAGTTCGGGAATGGTGAAGCATATGAAAAGGATCACTGCTCGACAGCAGTAGAAAATGCCATCAAGCCGACTCGGCAGGTATGGGTATACCTGCTGCCAATGGTCCTGATGAAGTTGTGGTCGACTGCCAATCGGACTACAGGAATTGCAACCTATGGGTTAATAATCGGGAGAGCCATGTAGCTCCCCGGGTCTATCATCACGGGGGGACAGGACTTGGGACCGTTGAGGGATAGGGTGCAGAGATATCTGAGGGAAATGTGTAATCAATTGAAATATCTCAGGCAGGAGGCTAGAGATCAGCAGCAGGCAAAGATCAGGAGCTAGAGCCGGAGGTGTGGGACACGACAGTGGTAGGGGACATGTAATGGTAGAGGTGCCATTCCAGTAGCTGCGGTTCGCCCCACGTTGAATGGCACCATACCCAATAATTAGGACCCGTGACCTCTGTGCATGAGTGGAAATGAAAGGCAAAGACCAATGGAAACATTGGATCCAATTGAAATGGGCTTACACTGGGGGCACACACAGCGCCCTGTCATCCTTTTTGTTACAGGATGTGGCTCCCAACACTTCGCCTGGTAATCACAGAAGCTGGCAACACGTCAACAGGGATATACAGACCAAATAACGTTCAGTGTTGTAGCGGAGATTGCTTTGGAGGAGGACATCCAGATGACATTATCCGACCATTAGAGATCCAAGGCAATCACCAGAGGTTGATGGAGAAAGTTCACATTAGTCAACATCACCGTTAGATAATGGATATGTATCGAACGCTCAAAGGGGTCCAAGTCTCGCAAGGTTGTCATGGAGGGGATCACGGTATGGCCATGCAACGATGAGGACTTTGAGTTGATGTGTTACGAACCCAATATCCGCAAAACCTTCATCTTCATCCGTCAAGGGCGAGGATAAGGCGTGGTGGAACCAAATGCAGACCATGTGACTTCGGGGACGGTGAGACCGGCCCCCACGCTGGAGTCACTGACAAGTACACTAACACCCACAGTAATCCCGTGGGCATGTCCACCATGGACCCCTGGCCCAACGAATGGGCTGGTTAGGCGATGGAAAAGGGGACAATAAAATGATAATATACACCATGCAATGGGACGGCAAATGCTGATGCTCCCCGAGCTTCTGAACGGCAAGGAAACCTACCCACAATGTGCAGTTGAAAACATTGGAGTAATTCACGGGTACAAATATAAAATTACAAAATTATGAGAGTAGACATGAAGGACCTGTTTTGCCTAGCAAAAATGTCCAAGCAGGGGGAGCAGATGTAATGTGTTTGGTAGAAAGATTAGACAGGGCATGAGGAAGGAGAAAAAAGAAGGCTTTCCATCCAGAGGGTGGTGGGTGGCTGGAATTCGCTGTCAGGATCTGCAGTCGCTCTCCGCTCATTGAAAAAAAAAACTGCTGTACCCTGCAAGGCACAGTCCAGGTGCTGGAAGGTGAGATTAGAATGAATGGCTAGTTTTTTACTTTTAACCAACATAGACCTCTTTCTGTGCGATAAATGTTCTGTGGTTCCATAATTCTATGGAGTCAGACACACAGGATATGGATACACTGAGAACACAATTACCACACATTTGAATGCTGAGTCAGACACCGGGCCACAGTGTCAGCCACACAGGAATACAGAGTTCCATGCAAGATGATACCGAGTCAGACACAGGTTAAGGTGTCAGACAAACAGGGATATTCATCTGGTACACAGAGATACAGTCAGGTACAAAGAAATACATAGTCATGCACACAGAGATGCCGTCAGGCATGCAGTGATAAGAAGTCATTCGCAGCAATATATTGTCAGTCACATTGGGGCACATTATCAGGCATGCTGGGACAGACAATCAGGCATAATGGGTTACACAGTCACATACATAGCAAAACATTGTCAAGTACACAACACTAAGGAATCAGACACACAAGGATTATATGTTAGGCACACTAATGCACAGAGGCAGATGCACACAGATAGTCAGTCAACGAGAGATGCAAAACCATGGGATACACAGTCAGACACAGTACGGTACAGAGTAAGACACACAGCTTTACAGAATCAGTCAAACAGATACAGTCAGGGTGTAGGTTTGCACAGCCAGCTAAAAGGCGACTTAGAGTCAGAGGTATTGGGAATAAGAGTACGATAGGTATAAATACAGACACCGGCATTAAAGGACAAAGAAGTAAACAGGCACAATAAGACGTCTGTCACACGTGCAATGAGGGAGAAATAAAGTGGGGCAGTCAGTCTCACAGAGATTCAGAATCACATGCGCAGAGCTTACGAGTCTGAGACAAAGGAATACAGTGTCAAATACATGGCGATAACGTCTTTCACACTGGGATAGACAACAGCATCGCAGGATACAGTATGCGAGTCTCAAGGATATAGAGTTAGAGCAGAAAGTGCTGGAAAAACTTCACAGATTTGGCAGCATCTGTGGAGGGACAAACAGAATCTCCGTTTTAGGTCTATGACCTTCTGCCAGAAAAGGTATAGAGACAATTACAACCCACACAGAGACACAGAGAGGTACAGAATAAGACTCCCTTGGATACAGATTCAGGTGCACACGGACGGAGAGTCAGCAGCACAGAGATACAATCAAGCACAAAGAGAAAAAGCACCAGAGACAAAATTAGATACACATAGATATACTGATTCAGGATACTGCGACACAATATCAGGCACTCAAGGATGCAAAGACAGATACACTGGGATGAAAATTCAGACACACAGGCCTGCAGGGATATCAAGTCACCAGTGAAGAGTTGCAGTGCCACACACACTAAGATATGAAGTCTGTCAGAATCATGCAAATTACCACACGGATTCTGAGAGGCAAGGAAACTGCATCAATCATAGAGTGTGACAGACTCAGGCACGCGAATAGTACTCAGAGTCACAAAGGCATAGTAGAGATACAGGTGTAAAAAGTCAGAGAAATTCGGATGCAGAGTCAGGTACACTGGTACACAGTGTCAGACACTTCTAGATGCAAAGACTGGTACCGAGAAATTCTGAGCAGACACACTGGTATACCGAGTCAGCCACACCGAGATTTAGAGTCTACCGGACATTAATACAGTGCCAGATACTTGGAGATACAATCATATACACTGTCAACGAAACAGGGAGACACAACTTGACACACAGTGAGATACTTTCTGGGATACATAGACTGAAAATCTGGGAAAGAGATTCTGACACAGAGACCTACAGAGTCAGAACACTGATACACAGAAATACCTAGATCGGACGCAGCAATACAGAGGCAGATGTACGGAATTACCGTGCCAGACACACAAAGATAAAGAATTAGACACAAATGGATAGATACTCAGGCACACTGTGCCTCAGAACCAGAGATACAGGAATGCATAGTCAGGCACAACACGATACCGAGTGAAACAAAAAGGGATTCAGTGTCATTCAAGCAGAGTTAACCCATCATAAACACTGGAATAAAGAGCAGACACACAGAGATTTATACAATGCCAGAGACAAAGAGACTTAGTGTCAAAAATGGAAATGCAGTCATGCACATACGAATAATGTGTCAGTGACTCGGGGATACAGAATTAGTAACGCCAAAACACAAAGGCAAAAGCACAGGCATAGGGAATCACACATCGTTAGATGCTGAGTAAGATACATTCTGAAAGAAAGTCAGAGCCACTGGGATTCATAATCAGAAGTACATCGATAAAGAGCCTTACACCCAGTGATACACATGTAAACACACAGAGATACAAAATCAAACTGACAATGACACAACGTCACACACAGAGATAAAGAGGCAGGCACACAGAGATATGGAGTCGGATACTCTGTAATACAGATTTAAACACGCCAAGATACAAATTTAACATACAAGGCTGCAGAAGCAGACGGACAGAATTGCAAATGGGAGAAAAAACACAGGGATACAGAGACGTTCACAATTGGATACAGAGTTAAAATCACTGAGGTACAAATACAGGAGTATAGAGTCAGACATAAAAAGGTACAGGGTCAGATTTTCTGGGAAAAAGAGTTGGGTATGACAGATTACAGAGTAAGATACACAGGTCTAGACCGTCAGACACATAGGCTACAGCGTCAGCCAAACTCTAATGCAGAGTTAGACACACATGTTACAGAACTAGACACAAACGGCCACAGTGTTCGAAACTGGGTCCCTGAGTCAGGCAAACAGTGATGCAGTCTGACACACTGACATACCAACTCAGATTAAAGATACAGATATGAAGGATACAGAGTCAGACATATCAAGATATGTCGTGTTACATATTCAAATAGACTGCCAAAACACAGAGATCAAGTGTCAGACTTGAAAGCCGATAGAGTAAGACACACTGCGATGCAGAGTAAGACCCGCAGACATAAGGCCAGTCATACAGAACATAGAATGAAATAAACGGAGATACAAACTCCGAAAGATCACTACACAGAAATAGACAGTCTGGAATAAATATTTGGATGCACAAAATGTAGAGCCAGATACACGGTGAGACAGACTGGAATACTAAATCAGACAGACAGAAATGTGAAGTCAGACACACAGTGATAAAGTGTTAGTGAGACATGAATACAGAATCAGGCATACTGTGATAGAGTGTTACACAGACTGGAATCCAGAATCAGTCATTCAGAGATCAAAGATGTGGAGTCAGACATGCAGTGATACAGTGTCGTGGATAGTGATAAACAATCAGACACAGGGATACAGAGTCGCACATATTGGAGACAGATTCAGATATAAAGGGATACAGTGCAAGGCTACCGATTCAGCACAATACAGTGGCAGGCACAGGGGTACATAATCACTTGGATACAGTGTCAGACGTACTTGGATACAGAATCAGAGGCACAGAAATACAGTATAACTCACACAGTGATACAAAGTCAGAGACGCAGGAATACATAGCTAGATGCAAATAAATACTAAGTCTGGCAGATATGCGATACATAGTCGGATAAACTGGAATGTACAGTGAAGTACACTAATGTTACAAGCTCTGTCACAAAGGGATACAGAGCCAAACAGGGATTGAGTCATACACGCAAAGATGCAGTGACTGGCACACAGATTTCCAGAGTTATAGAGTGTGGTACAAATTCAAGTATGCTGGGATAGAAAGTCAGGCACACATGATGGCAGAAGCAAACACACAACGAGTGAGTCAGACACACAGCACGGCAGTCGGACGCATAGACATGCAAACTAAGGTACAAGTCTCAGTGTCACAGACATGGATAAATCCGGACATGCTGAGCTCTCGAGACAGACGCGCAGTGATGCATAGACTGGTACACAAAGATACAGAAAGCAGAGGTACAAACCGGGATCACTGTGCAGCAGGTCAGGTTCACTGTGAGGTAAGTCAGGATCACTCAACTTCGAAGTGTTTCCGGGGAGTGGACTATTGCAAATATTACACATTTGGTCAATAAAAAGAGTGTTACGATAAGGCCAGAAACTGCAGACTAATAGGTTTGACCTCGTGGTTGGGAAGTTTCCAGAAATGATAATTCAGGACAAAATTAAGTCACTTGGCCAAATGTGCGTTAAGTAATTAAGGGAATTCATCACGGATGTGTTAAGGGCAAACATGTTTAACTAACTTCCTTGAGTTTGTTTTTTTTTCATTTAAATGAAGCACCAGAGAGGGTCGATGAGGGTAATGTTGCCAATGCAGTCTACATGGACGTCTGAATGACATTTGCAAATGTGCTACACAACAAACTTGACAGCAAGTTATAGTTCATGGACAAAAGGGACAGTAGCAACATTGATCCAAAATTGGATAAGTGACAGGAAACACACAATAGTGGTTAATGAATGATTTTCAGACTGGGAGGAGGCTTGTACTTGGTTTTCCCCACATCGTGGTGTTAGGATGCATGCTCGGCATGACTTATAATAACCGAGACCTTGGCCTAGAGTACACAATCTCATAAATTGGGATGATAACGAAACTTGAAAGCATTGTGAACTTTGAGGAGGCCAGTGCAGAATTTACAAAGGGCTCAGACAGTTTGTGGAATGGGCGGACAAATGACAGATGAAATTTAATGCAGATAAGCGTGAAGTGATTCATTTTGATCAGAAAAACGCGGACTGACAATACATAAAAAGGTGCAATTCCAAAGGGGGTGGAGGAGCTGAGGGACCCAAGCGTATATTTGCATACAACAATCATTGAGCGTGGCAGGACAGTTTAAGAGGACGTTTAATAAAGCGCTTAGCGACCTAGGATTCATTTATAGGGGCATAGTGTACAAAAGAAAGGAGGTTGTGTTGAACTTTTATCGAACAATGATTCGGTGTCAACCGGAGTATTGCACAGTGTTCTGGGCGTCACACTTTAGGAAGGATGTGAAGGTAATAGTGAGAGTGCAGGAAAGAGTCACGAGAATGGTTCGAGGATGAACAGCTTTAGTTTCATAGATTCGGGAAGTCGTGACTGTTTTCCTTGGAGAACAGAGGATTTAGATGAGATTTGATAGAGGTGTTTCAAATAATGAAGCGCCTGGCCGGAAAGATGTTTCCATTGATGGGAGGAGAAGCGAGACCAAGACGGCACAGATTTAAGATAATTGGCAAAAGAAGCGATGGCAACATAAGGAAAACTGTCTTTCACGTGAGTTGTTAGGATCTGGGATGCATTAATTGGGGATCGGAAAAGAAATAAATAATGTGCAAAGCTACGGGGAGAAGGTGGCTCAGTGACACTAGGTAAATTGATCCTTTACAGAGGTAGTGTCGACACGATGGACTGAATGCCATCCTTCGGTGGATTAGCAATTCTGTGATTCTGTGTGAGACACACCAATAGAATATAGAACATAGAACAGTACAGCACAGTACAGGCCCTTCGGCCCACGATGTTGTGCTGAACCGTTAACCTAGTCTAAGATCAAACTAACTACCTACCCTTCATTCTACTATCAACCATGTACCTATCCAAGAGTCGCTTAAGTGCCCCTAATGTATCTGCTTCTGCTACTACAGCTGGCAGCGCATTCCATGCACCCACCACTCTCTGTGTAAAGAACCTACCTCTGACATGTCCCCGAAACATTCCGTCAGTCAACTTAAAATTATGCGCCCTGGTGATAGCCCTTTCCGCCCTGGCAAAAAGTCTCTGGCTATCCACTATATCTATTCCTCTCATCATCTTGTACCCCTCTATCAAGTCACCTCTCATCCTTCTTCGCTCCAATGAGAAAATCCCTAGCTCCCTCTATCTTTCTTCGGAAGACATGCCCTCCAGTCCAGGAATATCCTCTGCACCCTCTCTAAAGCTTCCACATCCTTCCTGTAATGAGGCGACCAGAACTGAACACAATATTCCAAGTGTGGTCGAACCAGGGCCTTATAGAGCTGCAGCATAACCTCGTGGCTCTTAAACTCAATCCCCCTGTTAATGAAAGCCAACACACCATACGCCTTCTTAACAAACCTATCAACTTTGAGCGATCTATGGACATGGACCCCAAGATCCCTCTGTCCTCCACACTACCAAGAATCCTGTCTTTAAGCCTGTACTCCGCATTCAAATTCGACCTTCCAAAATGAATCACTCCACACTTTTCCAGGTTGAACTCCATCTGCCACTTCTCAGCCCAGCTCTGCATCCTGTCAATGTCCCGTTGCAACCTACAACAGCCTTCCACACTATCCACAACCCCAGCAACCTTCGTGTCATCGGCAAACTTGATAACCCAGCCTTCCACTTCCTCATCCAAGTCATTTATAAAAATCGCAAAGAGCAGAGGTACCAGAACAGATCCTTGTGGAACAACACTGGTCACTGAGCTCCATGCTGAATACTTTCCATCTACTACCACCCTCTGACATCTATGGGCCAGCCAATTTTGTATCCATACAGCCAACTTTCCCTGAATCCTATGCCTCCTTACTTTCTGAATGAGCCTACCATGGGGAACCTTATCAAACGCCTTGATAAAATCCATATACACCACATCCACTGCTCTTCCTTCATCAATGTGTTTTGTCACATCTTCAAAGCATTCAATAAGCCTTGTGAGGCATGACCTGCCCCTTACAAAGCCATGCTGACTGTCTCTAATCAAACCATGCTTTTCCAAATAATCATAAATCCTGTCTCTCAAAATCCTCTCCAAACATTTGCCCACTACTGACGTAAGACTGACTGGTCGATAATTCCCAGGGTTATCCCTATTCCCTTTCTTGAACAAGGGAACAACATTTGCCATCCTCCAATCATCCGGCACTACTCCAGTGGACTGTGAAGACGCAAAGACCATCGCCAAAGGCACAGCAATCTCTTCCCTCGCTTCCCGTAATATCCTTGGGTATATCCCGTCTGGCCCCGCAGACTTATCTGTTCTCATATCATTCAGAATTTCCAGCACATCCTCCCTCTTAACCTCAACCTGTTCGAGCATATCAGCTTGTTCCACGCTGTCCTCAAAAACGACCAGGTCCCTCTCAGCAGTGAATACTGAAGCAAAGTATTCATTTAGGACCTCCCCTACCTCCTCCGACTCCAGGCACAAGTTCCCTCCATTATCCCTGATCGGTCCTACCCTCACTCTGACCATCCTCTTGTTCCTCACATAAGTGTACAACGCCTTGGGATTTTCCTTAATCCTACCAGCCAAGACTTTTCATGTCCCCTTCTAGCTCTCCGAAGTCCATTCTTCAGTGCCTTTCTGGATACCTTGTAACCCTCTAGAGCCCTGTCTGCTCCTTGCTCCCTCAACCTTAAGTAAGCTTCCTTCTTACTCTTGACTAGCTGTTCCACATCTCTTGTCATCCAAGGTTCCTTCACCCTACCATCCCTTCCCTGCCTCATCGGGACAAACCTATCCAGCAGTCGCAGCATGTGCTCCCTAAACAACCTCCACATTTCTGTCGTGCATTTCCCTGAGAACATTTGTTCCCAATTTATGCTCCCCAGTTCCTGCCTAATAGCATTGCAATTCCAAATCCCCCAATTAAATATTTTCCCATCCCGTATGCTCTTGTCCCTCTCCATGACTACAGTAAATGTCAGGGATATAGACCAATATAGATATATAGTCAGTTGCACAGGGGTAGAGATTCAGAGGCACATATATGTACAGTCAGTCACTCGGAGATGTAGAGTCAGAAAAATGTGGGTGCTGATTCAGACACATAGGAATAAAGGATCCGATACTCATTCATAAAGAGACAGACACACAAGAAGACAATCGGCACACTGGAAGTCATTAAATAGAGGACATAGGATCAGTCACTAAGGCACATGCTGTCAGAAAGACAGGAATACAGATTCATGCACACATAGATACTGGGGTACAGAATCAGAGGCAGTCTGATACAAAGTCAAGCACGCTAGAATACATGGGAGGAGGAAGCGGTTCAGAGTCAGGCAAAATTGGGAGCAAAGTCCGTAAGACAATGATAAAGACTTATACATATAGTGACATACTGTTACATTGGCACATGGATACACAGTCATACACATTTCGAAGCAGAATATTATATATTGGAATTCATTCTCTTTACAGTTATGCAGCATCAGACATACAAATATAAACAAGCATACACGAAGGAACAGTCAGAAACAATGGAATGCAGAGGCAGATACACAGATAAATTAGACAGACACACATCGGGATAGAGTGCCAGACACCCAGAAGTACACATGTAGACACATATAACTAGAGATTCAGGCACGCAACAATACAAATTCGAGCAGGGGTAGACATCAGAGACACAAGGATTCAGAATAGACACACTGAGATATGATGTTATTGAAAAATTAGTACACAGTCGGACACCGCTCGATACAGAGTCAGATGCACTGGATACGGTAAGGCACAGTATATTGGCTTCGTATCAAGCCTAATTTAGTTGTGCACTTTCACACAGCGTATACATTTATATATATATGCACCAAATGAGGCTAAAGCTGTTCAATTGCCGAAGTAATGTGTAGGTCGACTCAATTTGTGCCTATCTTCAGGTTGCAAACACAGTCTTTTCCATTTAAATACACACACACACACACACACACACACACACACACACACATATATATATATATCCCTGAATTCCCGTACCACCTATCAACACGAGGGGCAATTTACAATGCCCAATTTACCGATCAACCTGCAAGTCTTTGGCTGTAGGAGGAAACTGGAACACCCAGCAATAACCCACGTGGTCACAGAGAGAACTTCCAAACTCTGCACAGATAGTACCCAGAACTGAAGCCGGGTCGCTGTAGCTGTGAGGCTGCGGTGCTAACCACTGCACCGCCCTAAATACAACTTGTCAGAAGTGGGATTTGAACTCATGCCTGCAAAGGAAATTACCACCTGAAGAAAGTGTTTTAGACGTCTTGACCATCCTGATTACCCCTCTCGGCCATCCTGACTACCCCAATGTGCGGGAGATGTGTTGGTGGGGGTGTGGGGGGGGGATCCTGCCACATCAGATTGGACCAGGAATGCTGCAGACTTAGATGATAGACGGTCCTCCCAAACTGGTGCTTAGGGAAAGAATCTGGAATTGGATTGAACATCTCTACAAAACAGGCAATTGCGCATTTTCAATCGATGGATGGGAAATGGAAATTATTCTGATCAAATCTGAATCAGGAAGGGCCGTACTCCGACCCTTATTTAATTTGTTGGCCGTATAGAACATGTTACTTAGTGCATCTGGAAGAATGCGGGCATCAAAGGGCCGACAAACACAGGCAGTGAAGGCTCACAGGTCGCATCCTTCCTATACATAGACAACGTTGCTCTTTTCTGCTTGGATCCACTGTCAGTTTACAGACTGATGAACATCTGTGACCAGATTCAACTGGCCTCGGGAGGCAAAGTAAATTGCAGCAAGAGTGATGCCATATTGCTTGGGAACTGGGCAGACTGATCCTTTATCCCGTTCACTGTCAGATCAGACTGCCTGAAGGTTCTGTGGGTATGCTTTGGAGAGCCTCTGGCCTGTGCCAAAAATGCAAAAAAGCGTATAGCCATGGTTAAAAGATATAGTAGGCAGATGGGAGTGATGCCTCTTCGACATTTTTGGCAATAACAGAGTCATCCCGTGCGAGACACTCTACCTGTCACTCCACAGTGAACAGGTCTGAGACATCGACTTCTTGCGCAGAATGCAGTCACCCGAGCCAGCTTCCACTTTGTTTGGAGATTGAAAATGAACCATATCCACAGGGACACGATGCACAATCCTCTAAACAAAGGGAGAATAAGCGTGTGCACTGCTGTGCTCCTCATGATGGTCATCATTGTGTGCAGCTCCAACAAGCTGTGCAGAGACCCTCGATGTGCAAACACCAATTGTCGCTTCATGCTGAGGTTCTATCTGCACCCAGTAGTGTGAAGGATGCGTCTAGCTGCGTTGCTGCAGAACTCTCCATTCTGTTGCACCGGGCCTTGCTACCTTTCCTTTATGGAAAATCTTGCACTGGAAAACAGCTTTGGCAGAAAAAAAAATCCATCAGCAGAGATCGGCACGTAGCGGCCTCGAGACCCTGCAGGAAAGTAGATTGTGGATTCTGCCAGGTGTTTCTTTAATCCGCAGACTGCCATATTGATTTAGCTGAATTCCTCATTGCTTGTACTTTCAATCAAGCACCAAGACGTAATGTAGCTGCTGGTGAGAACGGCCCCCTACATCAGATCCTTCGTGCACACCCGCAGTGTCACCACCTCTAAATATTTGCTCTCGTGTTGGCTATTCTGAGGAAGACACCGTCACCCACCTCCTCTGGAATGTGCCTTCGCAAATCAGGTTCTGAAAATATCAGGCTTCTAAAAATGAGATAGGAAAAGTTCAGGGCCGGCAAGTTCCTTTGAGATGGAAGGGCAAGGCTGGCAAGTTTAGGGAACCTTGGTTGACGAGGGATATTGAGGGTCTTGTCAGGACAAAGAATGAGGCATATGTCAGGTATAGGCAGCTGGGATCAAGCGAGTCGCTCGAGGCGTATAGGGGATGTAGGACTGCACTTAAGAAGGAAATTAGGAGTGTGAAAGGTGGTCATGAGATTTCCCTGATAGATAAGATGAAGAAGAATCTTAAAAGATGCTGTAAGTATATTAAGAGTAAAATGGTAACTAGGGATAGAGTAGGTCCCCTTAACGATCAGTGTGGTAACCTATGTGTGGAGCCACGGGAAATGGACGAGGTCTTAAATGAATACTTCTCATCTGTATTTACTGTGGAGAAGGTCATGGAAGCTACTGAGTTCAAGGGAGGGAACAGCGATGTCCTGGACCATATCAATATTACAAAGGAGGAGGTGTTGGAAGTTTGGAAGCGCATTAAGGTGCATAAATCCCCAGGGCCTGCCCAGGTGTATCCTAGGATGCTATGGGAAGCAAGGGAGGAGATTTCTGGGGCCCTTGCAGTGATTTTTCTGAACATCATTAGCCAAAGGGGATGTACCGGAAGACTGGAGGATAGCTAGTGTTGCCAAGAAACTACAGGCCGGTGAGCCTTACATCAGTGGTGGGAAGGTTATTGGAAGGGATTCTAAGAGACAGTATTTACATGCATTTGGAAAGGCAAGGTGTGATTATGAATAGTCAGCATGGCTTTGTGCGTGGTAAATCATGTCGCACGAATTTGATTGAGTTTTTTGAAGAGGTGACCAAGAGGATTGACGAGGGCAGGACAATGGACGTTGTCCACATGGATTTAAGCAAGGCATTTGACAAGGTCCCTCATGGTAGGCTGGTCCGGAAGGTCTGAGCACATGGGATTCAGGGTGAGTTAGCCAATTGGATAAAAGATTGGCTTGGTGATAGGAGGTAGAGGGTAGTAGTAGATAGTTGTTTTTCAGATTGGAGGTCGGTGACTAGTGGTGTGCCACAGGAATCGGTGCTGCACCCTATGTTGTTTGTCAAATATATTAATGTATTTGATGTACATGTCGGGGGTATGATTAGTAAGTTTGTAAATGACACCAAAATTGGTGGTATAGTGGACAGCGAAGAAGGTTGTCTAAGATTACAGCAGGATATAGATGAAGTGGGAACGTGGGCAAGGGATTGACAAATGGAATTTAACGCGGACAAGTGCGAAGTGATGCATTTTGGGAAGTGAAACCAGGGCGGGACATATACAGTGAATGGCAGGACCCTGGGGAGTGCTGTTGAGCAGAGCGACCTTGGGGTGCATGTACATAGTTCATTGAAAATGGCATCACAGGTAGACAGGGTGGTGAAGAAGGCATATGGCATGCTTGGCTTCATCAGCTGAGGCATTGAGTACTAGAGTTGGGAAGTCATGTTACTGTTGTACATAACGTTGGTTAGGCCGCACGTGGAGTACTGTGTGCAGTTCTGGTAGCCGCACTACAGGAAATATGTATTAAGCTAGAGAGGGTGCAGAAAAGGTTGACAAGGATGTTGCCTGGTTTGGAGGGCTTGGGTTATAAAGATAGATGGATAGGCTGGGTCTGTTTCCCCTGGAGCGAAGGAGGCTGAGAGGGGACATAATAGACGTATATAAATTGCTGAGAGGCGTAGATAGAGTAGATAGTCAGAGTCTGTTTCCCATGGTAGGGGTGTCTAAAACTAGAGGGCATAGATTTAAGGTGAGAGGCAGGAGGTTTAAAGGGGATCAAACGGGTAAAGTTTTCACAGAAAGAATAGTGGGTATCTGGAATGATCTGCCAGAGGAGGTGGTGGAGGCAGGAACAGTAGCAAGATTTAAGAGGCATCTGGACAGGTACTTGAATGAGAAAGGCATGGAAGGATATGGAGTTAATGCAGGCAGGTGAGATTAGTATCGATTGGCATTATGATCAGGATGGACACGTTGGGCCGAAGGGCCTGTTTCTATGCTGTACGACTCTATGATTTTAATATGCATTTTTTTGTCGAGGTTCATCTGACGCTGTTCAGTAACGCAGGACACATTGCTATTCCAGGGACACACACAGGGTTAAAGAGCAAATGCTGGTGGAGGACAGTCACCTCGGTGAAAGCACTTGGTCTCCCCAAAACCTACTGGTCATCCAGGGCAAAGAGCCATGTATGGTTCCCTCGGTACTGGCAATTCTCCAGTTCAGTGCTCCCTAAATACTGCCTCTCCTGTGTTGCATGAGTTCTGAAGAATAGCATCTGACATTCCAGTGCTCCCTCAGTACAGACCCCGAGTATAATGTAGCGATCAGTGCTTCACCTCCAACTGTGCAGCACTCCCTGAGTACTTTCTTCCGAGAGTGTAGTCCTCCCTCAGTATTGCCTCGCCATCAATGCAGTTCTCCCTTTGTACTGACCCTCCAACTGTGTAGCGTTCTCTCAATGTTGTTCTTCCACAAGTGCAGTAGTTACTCAGTATGGCAGCTCCAACAATGCAGTTCTAACTCACTAATAACCCTTCAACAGTCTCACGCTCCCTCAGTACGAACCCTCCGGCAATGCAGCGCTCCCTCAATGCTGCCCTTCTGAAACTGCAGAACTCCCTCCTGACTGACCATCCGCCAGTACACCACTTCCTCACTCCCTCTGAAAGTGAAGCACTACATCACTGTCACCCTCTGACAATGCATTGAAACATGAGTATTGCTCTTCTGAAAGTAGAGCACAGCTAACAGTGCTTCACTCCCTCCGTATTGCCCGTCCGGCAAGGCAGCACAACAACAGTGCTGACCATCTGACAGTATGGCACTCCCACAATAATAACTGTCCGACAGTGCAACACTTCCTCATTACTAATCTTTTTACAGTGCAGCATTCAATCAGTACTGCCCCTCAGACAGTTCAGTACTCCCTCATCGCAGATCCCCAACAGTGTAGAACTGCTGCGGTACTGCACCTCCCACAGTGACGCAGTTCCTCAGTACTTCCCACTCCCACATTACTGACCATCTGTCACTGAAGCATTGTTCAGTACTGCAACTATGACATTACAATTATTCCTCAATATTACACCTCCCATCAGTGAAGCACCTCGAAAAGGGTAGTCACCCTCTACTCCACTCTGCCATCAGTTCAGCGTACTCTCAGTACTGCACCTCAGAATGGGGAACTTTCCCACAGTATTACCCTTCCATCAGTGAACCTCTAGCTCAGTACTGCAGATCCAATAATGCAGCACCCCTTCATTATGGTTACTCCAACAGTGCAGCATACCCTCAGTCCTGGCCCGTCCACAATTCAACAAGACTCAGTGCTTTCTCTCCGACAATGCAGATTTGGTGTCATAAGAAATAATATATTTGCATTAGAAGCAGTTACGTGAAGGTGCACTTGACTGCTTCCTGGGATGAAGGGATTATCTTCGGAGGGAAGGTTGTGCTGGTTGAGCTATATATATTGACGTTTAAAAAAATCCTTTTGAAACATGTAAGATCCTGAGAGGACTTGAAAGAGAGGATTCTGAAAACATGTTTTCCCTTGTGGGGAGCGTACAACTTGGGCACATAGTACACAAATTATGTGTCTCTCATTTAAGACTGAGATGAGGCGATCCCCCCCACCCCTCCCCTCAGACGGACGTATGTCTGTGCAATGACATTCCCCAAGGAGCAATGGAGGCACATCCTGTGCTATGTTGGAACCCCAGAGTTATTTCCTTGTCCTGGATAACGATATGTACAGGGGCCATTGTCAGTTGCAACAGGAAAAGCTTTGAGTTTTGGAGCTTGAACAGCAGATGGCGGCACTGCGGCGAATCGGTGAGGTAAAGCGCTTCATCAGCAGCAGGAATATGGATCTGGTCACCCTGCAGCTGAAGAGTATACAGGGAGAGAGGGAATTAGTGACGACCGGCGAGTTAAAAAAGAATGGCAGGTAGTGCAGGAGAGACATGAGTACATATCAATCTCAAACTAATATTTAGACCAGAAAACTGAGGAAATGACAGTTCATCTAGGAGGTGCAGCCACAGACAAGACCATGACACGACGGCTGGCCCAGCTTCACAGGGAGACACAAATAAGATGGGAATTGCAACAGTGCTAGGGCATTCAATAGTTAGGGGAAAGGAGAGACGTTACTGTGGCAGGCGATGTGAATCCGGGATGGTCTGTTGCCTGCAGGTTGTCAGGTCAAGGATATCACTGAAGCGCTGCAGCACAACGTGTTGTGTCAGAGTAAAAAGCCATTGCCGTGCTACAATTTTGTACGAACGACATAGGTATGAAGCGGGATGTGGTCCTTCAAAAAAGATGTTATGGAGATAGGTAAGAAATCAGCAAGCAGGACCTCAAAATAGCAACTGCCGGATTAGTCCTAGTGCCATGCACAAATGAGGACAGAAATAGATGGATTCTGCGGGTGAATGTGTGGCTGAAAAGATGGATCAGGAGGGAGGGCTTTAGATTCATGGGACACGGGAACAATTCCTGAGAAGATGAGACTTATACAGGCCAGAGGGGTGGCAGATTAACCGAGATCAGACAAACTGCCAAGCGAGCAGACTTGCTTGTGATATTGGAGAGGTTTTGTGATCACTAGGCAGGGATGTTTGGACCAGAAGATAATACAAGACCAAGTATCTCAAAGAATTGGGGCAGGCAGATTGCACTAGAGAAGGGGGGCCGGTTACGAGTGTTAAGCAGTACTGGAGAAAGGAATAGTTCCGTGTTAGAAGGCTGGGAAGGGCTACAAGGAATGCAAAAATCAATATTACAATGCATGTGTGTAAACACACAAAGTATGATGAATAAGATTGCTGTGCTATGAGTACAAATAGCAGTATTTGAATATGATGTACTGGCCATAAGATAAACGTGACTGAGCAATGGCGAGGACTGGCCACTGAACATATAAAGGTACACAGTTCTCGGAAATGATAGAGATGAAAATAAATAAATAAGAAAGGAGGTTTGATGACAGTTCTGATTAGGGAAAACATTGCAGTGGTGGAAAGGGAGGGAGCGAGAAAGTATTGAAGCCATTTTTTTCAGAGCTGAGGGGCAGAAGGATATTATCACGGATGAGGGGTATTCACTAGGTCCCCAAATATTCAGAGAGAGATAGATGGGCGAGATACATTGTGCAGGGGACTATATTTAACCAAACATGGATCTGTATAATTTTGGAGTACATGATAATGAGGAGAAGGAATTTCTAAAATGTCTTTAGGAGAACGTCCTTTATCAGGATGTTCTGAGCCCAAAGGAAATGGAGGCATTGCTGGATCTGGAGCTGGGAAATGAGATGGATAAAGTGGACCAACTGTCTGTTGGGGAGCACTAGGTAAGGATGTTCTTTGTGTAGTAATGTTGAGTCTAGTTGGAAAGAAAAGGAAGGAACAACATAAGGTGGATTGCCTACATTGGAAGAGGCTAATTTCAATTCAATTAGAATGGATCTAGCCAGGGTAGAATGGAACCAAAGATTGACTGGAAGAGTATCGGATTAATAGGTTTCCTTTAAGGAAGAAATGCTTCAGGTACAGGATATCTACATTCCTTTTAGGGGGAAAGGGAAGGAAACAACAAACAGAGCTAATTAGATGACGAGGGCTATAGAGTTTATGATGAAACAAAAAAGGGAGCATGATTCATGTCAGATGAACTCATCAAGTGAAAACCAGGCCATATAAAATTAGCTGAGAGGGGAGGTGAAATGGATAATAATACTGGCAAAGAGAGAACATGTGAATAGAATGGAAATAAACAAAATAAAGGGGACGCAAAGGTCTTCTATTGGCATGTAAATAACAAGCTATTATTTAGAAATTGAGATGGGCCTTAATGGGAACAAATAAGGTAATATATGCTCAGAGGTGCAGTGCAAGTCTAATATACGTCATGAGGACTTTGTATCAGTGTTCTGTAAGGGAATAGACTCTGTTAATATATCAGTCGAAGCGGATCAAGTGGAGACAATGGATAGGATAAAACAATAGACGGTAGAGGTACTAAAAAGGTTGGCTATGCTTAGTGTAGGTACGTCGCCTAGTCCAAATGGCTGGCATCCCACGGTGTGAAAGGAAGATGGATATAACGATATATAGCTTGCCATAAATTATCCTATCTTCCCTGGGTATGGATAGATGCCAAAGGATTTGAGGGTAGCAAATGGGACACCCTTACTCAAGAAAGGGTGCAAGGGCATTTTTTGAAACTTCAGACCTGTTAGTTTAATATCAGTTGTGGGTATGTTTTAAACAACTGTAATCAGAGAGCAGATAAAACAGACACTTAGAGAGGTTTGTGTAAATTAAGGATAGACAGCATGGATGTGTAAAAGGCAGGTCATACTTGATTAATCTAATTGATTTATGGATGACGTAATAGAGCAGTATGATTAAAGAAATGCAGCTATATTGCTTGCATGAATTTTAGGGAAGTGTTTGATAAGGTATAAAAGAAAAAAATGATTAACAAAGTTGAGGCTGATGGAATAGTAGGACCAGCGTCCAATTGGATAAAAGAATGGCTGAAGAATGGAAAGCAGCGAGTTGTAATCAATGGCTAATTTTGGATTTCATTCAAGTGGAGCATGGCAGAAGGTTAATGTCCTCAACCATCAGTGCTGTGAGTATTGTTTTTCTTTCTCTTTTTTGCTACATATTAGTGGCTTGGATCTTGGAATACAGAGTCGACTCTCAAAAATTGCCGATGACACCAAAGCTGAAGATGTGGCAAAGAGTGACAATAATATGAACCACCAGCGACAGGATGTAAATGGACAAGCACAAGGAATTTAATAGAGAAGTGTGAGGTGATGTGTTTTGTCAGAAGGAATAGGAGAGGCAATATATACATAATTATACTGTTGTAAAGAGTAAGCACAAATATAGAGACCTGAAGGAATAAGCGCATCGATCTGCGAAGGTGGCAGGCATATTCGAAGAGTGGCTAGTAACGAATATGAAATTTTGGGCTTCTATAACAGTGGCATTTAGTATAAAAGCATGGAAGCTATTCCGGAAATGTTTAAACATACGTCTAGGCCCCAGCAGGTGCATTGCATCCAGTTTTGGTCACTAGGTGCTCGGAATAATGTGAGGGTTCTTGAGAGGGGGCAGAGTAGATTTACCAAAATGATTCCAGGGGTTTGGCTGGAAAAGTTATGTTCGTTCTCCTTAGAGCACAGGAGATTGTGGTGAGATTTAATGGACGTGGACAGGATTATTACCGAGTTAGATTAGTTAGACAAGTAAAAACTGTTTCTATTAACTAATGGTACAAGGACGAAAGGAAAAAGATTGAACGTTTTGGGCAAGAGATGCAGGGGGAATATGAGTAAGCATTAATGCAGTGGATGGTAATGACCAGGAATTTACTTCCCACAAGGGTGGTACAGCACGGACAATCAATGACTTCATGAGGAATTTGGGTGGTCACTTGAAGGGAACAAATGTGCAGGGTTATGTGTTTCCAGAAGCTTCTGTCTACCGAGTTTAATCGTAGTGGCCTGTAGTTTATGAGATTGTGTTTGCGTTATTTTCTCAGTAGCATTTCAATCCTCCAGTCCCCTGCAGCACCCTTGAGTCTAGGAAAGACTGGAAAAATATGGCCCGTACCACTGCAATTTCCAATCTCTTTTTTCGGCTGTGGATAGTGTTGTAAACTAACAGAAGGGGAGGGAAAGGATATGAGTAAAGGGAAATTTAGAAATTCAAAGAGAAAGGTCAGGGCATCGGAACAATATAGTGGTGTGAGTAACTCCCAACGGAATGAGACAAGAAGGGACAGTGAGTTTAACAAAAAATGTATATATCGGCAATAACGTAATAGTGGTTCAAAAAATGAAATTGAAGTTCCTTTATCTAAATGCGCATAGCATCTGTAACAAAATAGATGAGCTCGTGACACGGATAAAGGCAAATGATCGAAATATTGATGACTTGGATGAAGAGACAGAGAGTGATGTATCTAAGTTTGCTGATGATAGAAATCTCGGTGAACATGTAAGCTGTGGGAAAGATGTAGTGAGACTGCAAAGAGATATAGACTAGTTAAGTGAGTGGGGGAAAAAGATGGCAAATGGAGTATAACGTAGTGAAGTGGGAATTTGTTAACTTTGGTTGTAAAAATAGAAAAACAGAGCATGTTAAAAATGGTGTGAAACTGCTACATGTTGAAGATCAGAAAGACTTGGGGTTATTCGTACAAGGGACACTCAGAATTAACATGCAGGTGCAGGAGTCTATTAAGAAGGCAAATGGCATTTTGGCCTTTGTTGCAAAGGATTGGCGTACAGGAATAAATAAGTCTTACTAAAAGTGTTACAAAAATTTGGTGAGTCTGCCTCTGAAATACTGTGTGCAAGTTGGTCTCCACATTTAAGAAGGGATATACTTACACTGGAGGCAGTGTAGCGAAGATTTACTAAACTGGTCCCTGGGTGAGGGTGTTGCCCTATGGTGAGGGGCTGTGTAAATTTGGCCTATATTGTCTGGATTTTAAAAGAATGAGACGCGAACTAATTGAGGCATAGAGATTCTGAAAGGGCTTCAGAGGGTAGATGCTGAAAGATAGTTCCTAATGGTCAGGGAATCTAGGACACGGGGTCAAATTCTCAGGATCAGGGATTAATCATTCAGACTGATATGAGGAGAAATTACTTCACTGAATGGGGTGTGGATCTTTGGAATTCTCTACCCTAGAGACGCATGGATACTCCATCATTGAATACATTGAAGGCCGGGATGGATAGATTTGGTGGTCTCACAGGGAATTAAGGAATATGAGGAAAGGGCAGGAAAGTGGAATTAAACCCCAAGATCAGCCAAAATCGTACTGAATGATTGAAAAGACTCGATGGGCCATCTGGTCTACTTCTGCTCCTATTTCGCGTGTTCTTGTGGTCATGAGTCCATACGGGAGCTCTGAAAATCAAGCCAAACAATCCTATTCCTTGGCGCAAGCCCGTGACCATGCAAGTTTATTTCTTTCAAGTGCCCATTTAATTTTCTTTTGACATCATTTATCGTCTCCAATTTCTACCAGCCTCGTGGGCATCAGGTTCCAGCTATTACCACTTACTGCGTTAAAAATAAAATGTTCTTCTTCAAATTCTCCCCTGCATCTCCTGCCCAGAACCCTAAATTTGTGCCCCTGGTCATCGTTCCATCAGTTAATGGGAACAGTTTTTCCTTGTCTACACTAAGCATGTCATATTCTTGGAGACCTTTATGAAATCTTCACTAAATCTCCTTTGCTGCAAGTAGACCAATCTCAGCTTCTCCAACCTAACTTTATTTCTAAAATTCCCCATCTCTAGACCAATCCTGGAAAATCTTCTCTTCACCCTGTTAAGGGCACTCACATTCTTACTTAAGTGCTGTAAGCAGATCTGCACGCAGCCCTCTATGTGCGACCTAACCAGAATTTTTTTAACTTTGCCCCTCTCAATGAGTTATCCCGATAAACATCTCCCTCTCACAGTCTCATTCAAACGAATCATTGAAGTTTATTTCTGTAACAAAAATCACTCATGTCATTCTACTTTTCAACAAATGTTTAAAATTAGTTGCAGGGCGTCCGTAGATGCCACTGTACATGATTCCTTCACTTGGCTGCCTGTGCTCTGTGATGTGGGTTAGGGTCCAAATTAAAACGCAGAAAACAAAGGTGATTATTTGTGTATTGATACCTGAGTCGCACCCAATTGGCGTTATGTAGGTAGATTATGGAATAAAAAATGTGGCTCAAAGAGTCATGCGGACTGAAGGAGTTTTGATTCACGGGGCACTGGCATCAGTACTGGGGAAAGAGGGATATTTCCGTTGGAATTCAAACTCAGCTGGGATTATTGCCCTGTCAAATCTTAGGCTCTGGATAGCTCTACAACGAAGATGTGTGCCGAGGGGTCAGGTGAAGGGAGATTTAGAAATCTGACATGAAAATACAAGGCAGTAGAGCAATGTGACAATTTTGGCAAAGGCAAGTAGAGTCTTAAAGGAAGCAACAAAGCGTTTACCAGTAATAGCGCAGCAGCGAATAAGGTCCATGCAAAGATTAGCTGCAAAAATAATACAATTAAATGGTGATTATCTGAATGCATGAATCATTTGTAATAAGGTAGATGAACCAGTGTCATAAATGGAAATAAATGGTTTAGATTCCTATCATCATTACAGAGGTATGATTACGAGGTGAAAAAAGTTAGAAAATATATATATTCCAGAGTATGCAACATGTCCAAACAACAGAAAGAATGGGACAGGAGGAAGAGTAGCCATGATAGTAAAGGATGACACAAGGACATTGGCAGGAAATGATCTTGAAGATCAGAAAGTACAATCAATATGGGAGTTGATTATGAATAACAGAATTCATAAGATGCTGGGAGGAGTAGTTCTCGGCTCCCTAACAGTAGTTACAGATTTAGACAGAGAACTAAGCGAGATTAAAAAAGATACATTTTGTATCAAAGCAATATATTAATTATGTGGCACTCTAACCTTCATAAACCATGGCCAACTCAAATTGGCAAAGGAAGTCTGGAACATGAGTTTTCAGAACGCTTTTGTGACAGTTTCATATAACTATATGGGATAGAGCCACGATGATCCGCTATTTTAGACCTAGTATTTTGCAATAAGGCAGTTTATTTAATAATCTCACACTCAAAGGTACTCTGTGAAACTGTAATTTTAATGCAAATGAATTCCACATTAACTTTGAAACGGATATATGCCAGTCTCAAACAAATATCATAAATTTGCACAAAACCAATTACACAGGTTTGAAAGCAAAGCTGACAAATGTAGACTGGCGGAATATAAACATTGTGAAACATTTACAGAAACAATTCAAAATGTACAACAAAATTAAGAAACACAACCTCAGGAGGAAAGATCCATCCGTGGCTTACGAGTGAAGTTAAGTACCATATTAGATTGAAATAAGAGGATTATAATGCTGCAAAGAACAATAGTAAGTGTGAGGATTGGGGATGTTTCAGAAACCATCAAAAAGCAACCAGAAAGTCGATGACAAGGGAGAGCATTAAATATGAGTGTAAATTAGCCAGGGAAACTAAAATGAAGTGTAAGAGCTTACGAGTTTGAAGAAAAGAGGCGGCTTGCAAAAGTAAATGTTGGACTCCTCGAGGCAGAGACAGGAGGAATAATGTGCTTGTCTTCACGGTAGAAAATATGAATTACATACCAGAAACAGAGGGTAACAAACAGTCAAATGGAAGTTAGAAAAATAATGTAATTAATGTTAGCGGAGAAAAGGTATTGGAACAAAAAATAAAAGCAGAAACATCCACTGGAGCTGGTGGTCCATATCCAGTCGGTCGAAATGATGTAGCTGCAGAGGTGCACAGATCATGATTTTCCAAAGTTCCCTCAATGCTAGAAATGCCCCAGCGGATTGGAAGTTAAAATTTAACTCTGTCATTCAGGCCAGGAAGGAAAGAAAAATCAGGATACTTGCAGGCCAGTTAACCTGGCACATGTCATCAGGAATATGCTGGAATCTATTATTAAGGAAGTTTTAATAATGTGCTTAGACAATCAGAGTATGACCCGACAAATTCAAAAGTGTTTTACGAAAGGGAAATCCTGTTTCTCTAATTTATCAGTGTTTTCTTCTGGTTGTAACATGCAAGGTAGTTAAGCAAGGCCCACCAGATGCAGCGTTATTGGATGTCCAAAAGGCATTCGATAACGTGTTGCACAAGAGGAAAATAGGCAAACAAGTTCTGCTGGATTTGAAGGCAATAAATTATCATAAATAAATGATGGAAAACAAAAGATAAACTGTGCATGTTCAAGTTAGCAGGCCATAACTTGCAGAGTGTTGCAAGGTTAAGTGCTGGGGCCCCAGCTACTTACAAACTAAATCAATAACTTAGACAAATAGATGAGGGTCATATATCTGAGTTTGTGGCAGACACAATGCTAAGTGGGACATTAAGCTGTGAGCAGTAAACAAAGTGGCTGCAAACAATAGGCAGGTTAACTGAGAGTATATCACGTTGGCAGATGGAGTATAATGCGGGGAAGTGTGAGTTTATTCACATTAGCAATAAGAATCAAAAAAAGATTTTTTTTTAGAATGCATATGGAAGCATTAACTATTGATGTTCAGGGAGATTGTTTGTACTCCTACCAGCAACATAGAAACTTGTCATGCAGATACAACAAGCTATTTGGAACAAATGGCTTGTTGGACTTTGTTGCAAGAGTCTTGAAGTACAAGGATGAAGAAGTCTGTTAAAAATTTCCAGGGATTTCGTGCAACCAAACCTGGAATACGGTGCACACTTTTTGTCTCCACTTCTCACCCTATCACTTAACCTACTTCTGTATTTTCTTTTGCACCCGTTTTGTTGACTTGCCTTCGAAGTGTGCTTTCACCAGATTTGTCGCTGAGATGAGACGGCTGTGCTATGATGCGAAGCGAAGTAAACTGGGCCAATTTTGTCTGGATTTTTGTTCCAAAGAAAGGTTTTCTCTTTGAAACATATAATATTTTGAATAGATCTGACAGGGTAGACACTGCAAGGTTGTTTCCCATTGGTGTGAAATCTCGACAACGGGGTCACAGTCACAGGATAATGGCGCGATCATCTAGGATTGGGATCAGGACAATTATCTTCACAAGGGGTTTTAAATCTTTGTAAATGTCTACCCCAGACAGATGTAGATGGTCCATGCTTAGATATATTCAAGACTGATATAGGCATAATTTTTAAGCATAAAATGAGGGCAGAAAATTTGAGTTGAGGTCCAATACAGCCATGATTGTATGTTGGAGCAGGATCGAGGGGCCGAATTGCCCCATCTCCTAATTCTTTTCCTAACTTCGGTTCATGGCAAAACATTCTAAGCAGATTGTGAACTTTTGGTTCAGCCTCAGAGATCTGCCAGCAAGAGGAATGTAGTTGATGGTTATGTGATAGGGTTTGGGGAGGGTTCCGACAACATTAGGGTCAGTCTTCTAAGTGTAGATTTCAATGTTTCCAGAAGTGAAAGCTTGCAGCCCCCTGGGAAGGTTTACTTGCTTCTGCCTTGCTTTTCCTTTAGAAAAGAGAAAGCTTTGTGGAGATATCATTTGTGGGTGAGAATGTCTCTACGTTTGGGCAAATCCAACACATAATGGTTGCGAATAATGCCAACATGGAAATTAGGATAAATATTTTACCTCAGAATATGGGGCAGCTTCCACAGGAAGTGGCTGAGGCAAATAGCTAAATGTTTTCAAAGAGACAACCTAAATGCATACGTGCTAGAATGTTATGCTGAAAAGCTGAATTCAACAGATGGCTAACGTGGAACATAGTCGCAATTCAGTCCAGATGGGCTGTACTTCTGAATGTCTTCTGTATTTTCTAAATAATGTAAGTCTTTAACAGCAGCACCAGTTCAGCACTGTTTGCCTAACTGTCAACGAGATTATTACTCTGGAAGCTGGGACTTTCTTTTAGAATTAGAATTGGAACATTACAGCGCAGTACAGGCCCTTCGGCCCTCGATGTTGCGCCGACCTGTGAAACCATCTGACCTACACTATTCCATTTTCATCCATATGTCTATCCAAAGACCACTTAAATGCCCTTAAAGTTGGCGAGTCGACTACTTTTGCAGGCAGGGCGTTCCACGCCCCTACTATTCACTGAGTAAAGAAACTACCTCTGACATCTGTCCTATATCCATCACCCCTCAACTTAAAGCTATGTCCCCTCGTGTTTGCCATCACCATCCGAGGAAAAAGACTCTCACTATCCACCCTATCTAACCCTCTGATCATCTTATATGTCTCTATTAAGTCACCTCTCCTCCTCCTTCTCTCCAACGAAAACAACCTCAAGTCCCTCAGCCTTTCCTCGTAAGACCTTCCCTCCATACCAGGCAACATCCTAGTAAATCTCCTCTGCACCCTTTCCATAGCCTCCACATTCTTCCTATAATGTGGTGACCAGAACTGCACGCAATACTCCAGGTGCGGTCTCACCAGAGTTTTGTACAGCTGCAGCATGACCTCGTGGCTCCGAAACTCGATCCCCCTACTAATAAAAGCTAACACACCATATGCCTTCTTAACAGCCCTATTAACCTGGGTAGCAACTTTCAGGGATTTATGCACCTGGACACCAAGATCTCTCTGTTCATCTACACTACCAAGAATATTCCTATTAGCCCAGTACTCTGCATTCCTGTTACTCCTTCCAAAGTGAATCACCTCGCACTATTCCACATTAAACTCCATTTGCCATCTCTCAGCCCAGCTCTGCAGCTTATCTATGTCCCTCTGAACCCTACAACATCCTTCGGCACTGTCCACAACTCCACCGACCTTAATGTCATCCGCAAATTTACTAACCCACCCTTCTACACCCTCTTCCAGGTCATTTATAAAAATGACAAACAGCAGTGGCCCCAAAACAGATCCTTGCGGTACACCACTAGTAACTAAACTCCAGGATGAACATTTGCCATCAACCACCACCCTCTGTCTTCTTTCAGCTAGCCAATTTCTGATCCAAAGCACTAATTCTCCTTCAATCCCACACTTCTGTATTTTCTGCAATAGCCTACCGTGGGGAACTTTATCAAACGTCTTACTGAAATCCATATAGATCACATCCACTGCTTTACCCTCATCCACCTGTTTGGTCACCTTGTCAAAAAACTCAATGAGGTTTGTGAGGCACGACCTACCCTTCACAAAACCGTGCTGACTATCTCTAATGAATTTATTCTTTTCAAGATGATTATAAATCCTGTCTCTTATAACCTTTTCCAACATTTTACCCACAACCGAAGTAAGGCTCACAGGTCTGTAATTACCAGGGCTGTCTCTACTCCCCTTCTTGAACAAGGGGACAACATTTGCTATCCTCCAGTCTTCCGGCACTATTCCTGTCGACAATGACGACATAACGATCAAGGACAAAGGCTCTGCAATCTCCTCCCTCGCTTCCCAGAGAATCCTAGGATAAATCCCATCCGGCCCAGGGGACTTAACTATTTTCACACTTTCCAAAATTGATAACACCTCCTCCTTGTGAACCTCAATCCCATCTAGCCTAGTCGCCTGAATCTCAGTATTCTCCTCAACAACATTTTCTTTCTCTACTGTAAATACTGACGCAAAATATTCATTTAACACTTCCCCTACCTCCTCTGATTCCACACACAACTTCCCACGACTATCCTTGATTGGCCCTAATCTAACTCTAGTCATTCTTTTATTCCTGATATACCTATAGAAAGCCTTAGGGTTTTCCCTGATCCTCTCCGCCAATGACTTCTCGTGCCCTCTCCTTGCTCTTCTTAGCTCTCCCTTTAGATCCTTCCTGGCTAGCTTGTAACTCTCAAGCGCCCTAACTGAGCCTTCACGTCTCATCCTAACATAAGCCTTCTTCTTCCTCTTGACAAGCGCTTCAACTTCTTTAGTAAACCACGGCTCCCTCGCTCGACAACTTCCTCCCTGCCTCACAGGTACATACTTATCAAGGACACGCAGTAGTTGCTCTTTGAATAAGCTCCACATTTCGATTGTTCCCATCCCCTGCAGTTTCCTTCCCCATCCTACGCATCCTAAATCTTGCCTAATCGCATCATAATTTCCTTTCCCCCAGCTATAATTCTTGCCCTGCGGTATATACCTGTCCCTGCCCATCGCTAAGGTAAACCTAACCGAATTGTGATTACTATCACCAAAGTGCTCACCTACATCTAAATCTAACACCTGGCCGGGTTCATTACCCAGTACCAAATCCAATGTGGCATCGCCCCTGGTTGGCCTGTCTACATACTGTGTCAGAAAACCCTCCTGCACACACTGGACAAAAACTGACCCATCTAAAGTACTCGAAGTATAGTATTTCCAGTCGATATTTGGAAAGTTAAAGTCCCCCATAACAACTACCCTGTTACTCTCGCCCCTGTCGAGAATCATCTTCGCTATCCTTTCCTCTACATCTCTGGAACAATTTGGAGGTCTATAAAAGACTCCCAACAGGGTGACCTCACCTCTCCTGTTTCTAACCTCGGCCCATACTACCTCAGTAGACGAGTCCTCAAACGTCCTTTCTGTCGCTGTAATACTCTCCTCGATTAACAATGCCACACCCCCCCCCGCCTTCTTTTACCATCTTCTCTTTTCTTACTGAAACATCTAAATCCCTGCAACATCCATTCCTGCCCCTGCTCTACCCATGTCTCCGAAATGGCCACGCCATCGAGATCCCATGTACCAACCGAACTATTTTCTATCCTCAAAAATGAAGTAATTCGTTTGAGAAGAACTCAGATGGAATGAAACAAATAAGTGGAACTGACAGTCCTGAAAGCAAATGATGGAATTGTAAAACTAAATGCCTCGTTTTCAATACACTAGCAGCCTCGCCTTTGATTGTACTTTCAGGTCCCCAGCGACTCGGACTGTCTCTCAGTTAATGGACATCTCTGGATACCTATTAAAAGAATGGGCTTGAAACACGGGACCTGCTTCTGGGTTACTCTCAGTTGTACTTTTTATTAATTAATTGATTTATTGACGTGATTGGATATTTCACTGTGCTCTTGAACGGCTCTCTGAACTTGGACTGAATGACCACATAAATAAATGTGTTTGTGCAGCAACATAAATTCACCAACATGAAGCCGACTTTTGCAAATATATATGAATTATTGAGCAAATTATCTGAGGGATTTGTTCCTGCAATGTTATACTAAAAGAAATATATAACATATGAGAACCACAGAAATATGAAGCTGCCCGATATGGTAAAGAGTAAAATTGCATACTTCTTTCTACTTTCCATTTCTGGGTCTTTGCGATTTTCTTCCTTGCTCTGACCTCTCAATCACTTGCGAACTCGACTGGTCGCTAAAATGTGCCTGATTGTCAGAGCGTTGAGCGAGTCAAATCCCATCCATCCAGGCTCAGTAAAATAGTCTGGTTTTACATAACAAAACCAAGGTGCATTGTCAATTATCACTCCAGGTCCATATGCAAAGTAGAAGGGAACGTTTTTTTAAACAGAATGGACAACAGGTTGTTGCTATCACAACAGCCACAGTTTTTTCAGTGCAATATTTAGTTTTCAGCTTGTGGCAACAAATAGTCGCAAATCGATCAAAAGAGAAAGTGACTGTAAACCAGACAGAGCAGTCTGTGGCTGAACGACTTAGGCCACAGGTGACAAAGCACGCAGGCGTGATGTCCAGAAAAGATCCCGTGAAGTAATAATAACTTATCCGTAAAATTATGACAACAGCAATAATGACCAGCAGATCTGCTGCTGCCATGGCCACCAGGTAGCGAGTGGTCCAGATGGAAAGGCCACATTTTTCCCGAGACAGGATCAGAATCGCCAGTGAATTAACTGCAAGAAAGAAAAGGGAATATACACAGGAGATTACTGATCAAACATTCTTCGTGTCTGAACCCTGGAAGTAAGTGCTGGATGTTAGCACACAAAAAAGATCAGGTGAGGTCGGGTCAGATGTCAAAGAATTTCAGCCAGACATCGACCCTTCCAAATCCAAGTTTCTGGAGGTGGGACAGGGGATGGGCAGGCCACCATTCTAAGGAGGCGAGATGGCAATTTTAATGAGGCAATATTTTAATGAGGTTGGGACACAATGATATAGTCTGGGTTTGACTATTATTGTTAGCCGTCTGGAATAGGAAATGGGAAATCCGCCTGAGGAAACGCAGCATCTAAAGTGAGAGGAGGAAAACGTCAGGGAGGAGGTTGGTAACCTGCTTTTACAGTAACGTGTGTGGGCCAAGACAGGTAGGCGTAATACCCACTGGAGCAGCTAGTAACCCATCTGTCTCTCCTACCCATACGACAACCTATCTATTGGAGATCAGTTGCTCCCTTTCTGGGCTCGTGAATCCCACCTGCCTGGTCCTGCTGCCTACACTGGAGTGTTCCTACTAAACAGAAATCCAAACCTATTAACCAGGTTGATTTCCAAGCGGAGAACCTGGCAGGAGGTTAATTCACAACAGGCTGGGAAGCCTTGTCTTACAGCCTTTTTACTGATGAAAAGCTGCTCCTTAATCTATGTAAACGACCCCTGTTATTATGGTTTCATAGAGATTTGAGCAAACGTGATAGACTGAGAATGCTGTAAAAGTGTTTTAAAACAAATCAGATAATTTCATTATATCAGGCAGGATCTGTTGAGAGAGAAACACGGTTAACATTTCAGGACAATCGTCCTTAATGAGAACTGGGAGATATTATAGATTAACAGTTCTAAAGCAATTATGGTGCAGAGAAAATGGGGCATGGAGGGGCGACAGAACAGAAGGGAATGTCCGTAATTGATGAAGGGAAGGAGAATTTCAAAGCCAAATTCAAAATGATGCACTGGAAATAGGACAATTGAAAGAACAGTTTTATCCAGGGAAGATACAAATCCTTATAACAGAATAACAGAAGGGGTTAGAACAATGGAAAATCTGACAGAGTGCAAAAGGCTCCACTAACGTGGGAGTGTATTGGACAATGGTGAGCAGATAATGTACCGTTTAGAAATAAAGTCAGGAAGTGCTGAAGTTAGCCGCAGGTCTGGCAGCATCTGGTGGAGAGAGAAAAAGATAATCCTTCAGGTCGTTGACCTTGCATCGAGCAGTCATAAACCTGCAATTTTAACTCTGCTTCCCTCTCCACAGGTTCGACTAGACCTGATAACATTTCCTGGGTTTTCTGACATTAATTTAGAATTTCAGCATCCTCCGTATTATGCAATGTATCAGCACCAGATCATACTCCTCCATTGGCAGTTTTGCAGCCATCTTACATTCCCAGCTCATGCTGAAGAAAATGTGAGCAGTGATCAAGATCTGATGTTTCAAATCTCAGTCTTGTGTTCATCAGAAAATGAAATGCCTGAGCAAAAAATACTGCTTAGTTGCTCCAAGGGCATCATTGGAAAATTTTTGAGTTATAGGACAGAATATTCAGGATGCGTGGGCTGAATTTCCAGAAAAGGATCAAGTCCTGCTGTTGTGCCCCAAAGTGGGAGCCGACACCACTGAGGTGGCTGGCAGGAAACTGGGATGTCACTTCCCCAGTGATCATTTATCAGACCACCACGCGGCCGGCCGTCCAAATGATGACGGTGGTGTGCTCCTGATAAATGACTGCACAACCAGGAGGCCGGCGGCTTAGCAACATCAGAAATGCCAGCACTACCAGTGGCCACTGTTGGGTTTCCTGCACGAAGGCGTTGGCACCTCAATGCTGAGGCGCCCTCGAAGTCAAGTGTGACTTTTTGAGAAATCAGGCCAAGGTAGGGAAGATATTCTGACAGTGCTGCTTTGCGTGCAGGGCGGCCATTGCCGCCAGTGGGCCCTCTGTGATCCATGGAGCACCCATCTCGGAGGACCTTCCTCAAGAAACTAGTGGGAATCCGCCAGAATTTACCTGATGGTCTCCCCACGCGTTGGTATCGCCTCCCGATGCTGGTAAAATGCTGGCAGGGGGGAGAGAGCGCCCATTTCGGCATGTAGCGGCTTTAATTGGCCGCTAAATGGGCAAAGGTGCCAATGAGGTTCCCGTTGCTAGCAGTATGCCGCATCAGCGCAAATACATCAGCTTGCCCTCCCGATGCCTTCCCCTGCAATTTTGGAGCATTGCTCCCTGAGTGGAATGGCAACAGAAAGTGGAAAATGACCGGGAGCACAGGGTCACTCTTGTGGACTGAATGGAAATGTCCAGCAAAATGATTACACAGTTCTAGAGTCGGTTCGTTGCAAAGTAAACGAAGTAGGATCAGGTACAGTGCCGATGATATCTAAATTGGAAGAAGCACAAGCCAATTGCTCATTCACCTAAAAAGTGTGTTGCAGAATTTGAGTGGTGGGAAGTATTAAAGCGGGAACTGGGATGTGGGAAAATAAGAATATAGGTACCGGAGTAGGCCTCGAGCCGTGATTGCCAATCAATGAGATCATGGATAACATGCATAACTCTATACACCTATCTATACCCCATGTTGCTCAATACCCTTGCATAATAGAAATAATTATATCTCAGGTTTAAAATTAACACCTGTCCTTCACTTTGCAGAAGAGTTATTCTAATTTTTATCACGTTCTGTGTGGAAGTGTGTCCTAATTTCATTCCTGAAAGGTCTACATTTGCCTGTTCTCCGACAACACCCACCGCCCCCCAACTAGAGGGAATAATTTCTCTCTATCTGCTCCAAACGCTCCCACTAACATCATCAAAACTTCGGCCAGAATATAATTTAAACTCCTAAATTCCAGGTTAAACAACACTAGCACGTGCAATCTCTATGCATAACAAAACCCTTTGAGTCTAGGTATTATTTTGGTAAATCCCATCAAGGTCAGTTTATGCTTCTGACTGTGCGGTGTTCGGAACTGCTCACAATACTCCAGGTAAGGTCTAACCATGCCTGTCTACCGCTACAATATGACATCTATTGAGATTATATCATTGTGTTCCTCTAAATATTAACATTCTTTTCTGTAGCCGTTCATGACATTTTAATGCTCCATGTACCTGGATCCCCAAGTCTCTTTGGACCTCCACAGTCTCCACATGTTCACCTTTAATAAGAAACCTATGCTATCATTTTTGGTACAAACTGTTCACCTCACATTTGAATAGATTGAAATCCAATTGCCACAGTTTTGCTCATTCACTTAACGTATCAATACTTATTTGCAATTTACGGCTACCATTTATAATGCGTATAATGCTGCATTCCTTTGTGTCATCAGAAAATTTGGCTAAGTGGCTTATTATTCCAACATATATATCATTACAAAAAGTGGTGAATAGTTGGGGCCACAACACAGATCCTTGCGAGTCATCACGCATCACATTATGTCTATTGGAGTAACAGTCGATGGTTCCTACTCTGTCAACTTCTGCTCAGCCAAATTCCAAGCCAGCTGAATAATTTGCCTTCAATTCTTTGACCTTCAACTTTCGTGAACAGTCTCTTATGATGAACTTCATTAAATTCCTTACAGAAATCCACATACATAAAATTCATAGAGGTTCCCCTATCCACTACTTCCGTTAACCCTTCCACAAATTGAATCACGTCATATATTATGGTTGTGATTAGGTTCATGCACCATTAGACTGTGAACTAAATCGTTCTCAGTACCAATCACAAGATATAATATTGCATAGCCCCTTCTTGATTATAGGCCATATTGTTGCAGAAAACTATCCTAGACACAATGTAGACTTCCACCACCAGTGTTTTATGTGCTAATAAGCGTGTCACAAACTATATGGCATATAAACACTCTGATTACGACGACTGTACCTTTGCTGCATGCGTGACAGCACTTATGCAACCTTGCACATCACAGCTGTTACCATGGTGTTCATACATATCCTTCCTTATCATTGAAGTGCTAGCATTCTTAATCAATAAGATGCTCTTCCTCCTCGTCCATTCTCACTATCATTCCTGTATACCTTATAACCTGATGCCTTTGCAGACACGTTTCAATAAAGGCTAGCATGTCATATGTACAAGAGAATTTCCGCCTGCAAAGTATTATCGTTGTTCCGTATACTCCATTCATATATAAAAAGAATGCTTATTTGGCTATACACCCTAACCTACCCTTCCACCCTAATGTTTTACTCATGTTTACTACATGTGTCACCAGAAAGTGAACTTGAGCAGCCATATAAAAAAGGTGGCTTCACGAGAAGGTCATAGGCTGGGAAGTCTGTAGTGAGTATTCCACCTCCTGACCCCCCCAATCCCTGTCCACGGTCTACAAGACACGAGTCAGGAGGTTGACAGAATACACTAACCTTGGCTCGATGAGTGCAGCCCCATTGACACTCAGGAGGCTTAACACCATCGAGAGCATAGCATGGTTGACACACCTTCCACTACCAACAAAATTCACTCCCTCCACCATCGACACGCAGTAGCAGCAGTGTGCACTATCTACTAGATGCAGAGTTGCAACTCAGCACACCTCCTTCGACAGAACCTTCCAAAAACCCAACATCTTTCAGCAGGAAGGACAAGGCCAGCAAGCACAACAGAACACCATATTCTGCAGGTTCCCAGAACATTCGAGAACACACAATCGTGAATGGGGAATTTTCTGCTGTTGCATCACTGCAGCTGGATCAATATTATGGAACTCTTTCCCTAACAGCAATGTGCGTGTACCCGCATCAGATGGAATGCAGCGGTTCAAGAAGGTAACTCAACACGCCCTCCTAAGGTGCAATTAGTGATAGACAGCAAATGCTGCCCTTGCCATTGACTCCCACATCCAATAGCAACAGATTGGAAATGCAAATTTTGTAGACATGCTGTTCCTATCCCATTTATTGCAGCAGTTATAACTTTGCTGGCAAGCCTGTTACCTGACACTTTATCAGATGCATTTTGGAAGTCCATGTACACCACATCAACTGCATTACCATCAGCAAGCCTTTTTGTTGCTTTACCAAAATTTCAAGCAAATTAGTTCCATACAATCTTCGCTGGTTTTCCTGAAATTAACCCACAATTAATTATTTAATTAAGTAAGTAATTAATTTTCGTAAGTGATGCACATTTGTCCTAATGACGAGTAATGTAATTAATGGAATTCTGGGAATGCACTGCAAACACTCGCACTCTGCTCTGGGCCTCTCTGATTTGTTTTGTTAATTATTTGAATAGTTGAGGTAACCCGGATATTGTACTGTGGTATTGAAATTTTGTCTGAGGTTGGTCTGAACCACTCCATAATTAAATGTGTTTGTGCAGCATGACAAATTCAGCACCGTTTCTCGGACCTGGCAAAAGCTGTACAAACCATCAATGTGATTCCCGAGATTCGTTCCAAAATTGTTTCAATATATTAGTTCTCATTTGTCAAGCACAGAAGTACAAAACGCCTGTGTATGGTGGAAAGTAAAATCATAGACTTAATTCTGCTTTCCATCTCTGGGTTAACCTATTTTCCCCACCTTGCTCTCACCTTCTAGTCGCTGACAAACCCGACTGGCTACTAAATTGTACCTTACTGTCAGTGCATTGCGAAATATAATGAAACCAATAAGCAGCAATGGTGTTCAAACTATATCAAAACAGTCAAATCCACATAAATATAAGTCAAATAAAAACAGAAAATTTTTGAAATATTCAACAGATCTGGCCGCATCTGTGGACAGAGATGCAGAGTTAACGTTTCAGGTATATGATGGTTCATCAGAACTGGCAAACGTTAGAAATGTAATAGAATTTGTGCAAGTGAAACGGGGGAAGGAGAAGAACAATGGAAAGGTGTGTGATAAGGCAGAGGGTGGAAGTGATTAAATTGCAAAAATGTCACGAAACAAAGGCAAAGCGAGTGCTAACCATACTAGGAACAGACAAAGAATTATTCCACAAAAAAGTAGCGTTTATTAATGGCAGAATAATGATCAGCTCTTTTCAATGCAGAAACAGAAGCACAACCTGACAAAAAAGTTTGTGATGAGGATATGGATAAAATAAAATAAAATAAAACAGGGGCAGTCATGATTTAAAACTGTTGAACTCAGTGTTGATTTCAGAATGCTGCAGATTGCCTAATGGGGAGATGAGGTGCTGTTCCACAAACTTGTGTTCACCATCCTACCTCATTAAAATAGCTTAACTTCTCAGAACAGCCTTACCATCCACTCAAATTCCTATGCAAAGTAGAAGGCAACATTTCCTGAACACAAAAGATGCAGGTTGTTGCTGGAACCACCACAGTTGTTTTCACGGTGCAACATGATGTTTTCGTCTTCTGACAACAAATAGCCACAAATTGATCAAAAGAGAAAGTGATGGTGAACCAGACAGCAAAGCCTGTGGCTGACAGGTCAGGATATTGATATCCCTGCACATAGGAGTATCTTCCAGGAAAGATCCCGGGAAATGATTACTGCCTCGCCATAATATATCATCAATAATATTGAGCAGTAGATCCGCCATATCTATAGCCACCAGGAAGCGAATGGTTCAGATGGAACGGCCGCAGGTTCCCCAGGGCAGCGTGAGAATCACCACTTAATTAAGTGAAGAAGAGCGAAGAGAAAAGCAACTATGAGTCACTGATTAAACATTCACCGTCTCCTTGCCTAGTCAGAAAGGACTGGAGTTGATCATCAAAAATGGATGTGCTGCGCTCAGAGCTTTCACAATCTCAACGGCCACCTCAACTCGCCATCAATGCACTCACTTCCAGGTTTGAGAGAGATTGGTCGTGACCGAGCAGCAGACTGTTTGCAGCGATTGGTTGGCATGTTGAATATTTTAATAACGCTAGCAGACACTGTTTTGCATGTTTACAGGATCACAGTCACAAAATCGCGAGAGCAGGAAACGAGACCAATCATCCCTTTTTGTCTGCACTAGATTCCTCAGTGAACAATTCGTTAATGCCATTACCCCGTCTTCTCCCCATAACCCTGTATATGCTTCTGTTTTTAGGTAAAAATCTAATTCTATAGTGTATGCCTCGATTGAGCATGTCTCAACCACACTCTTTTGTAGTGCATTCTGGATATTAACCAGTCAAAGCGCCATTTGTTATGTTTCCGATTAGCTTAAAACAGTGCCCTCTCTATATTTGTCCTTTAATGAATGGGAGAAGTTTCTCCATCACTAATCTCGCGAGACCATTCATGGTTTTGAATTCCCCTATCAAATTTCATCTCAGTCTTCTTCAAGGAGAACAGTTCCAAATTATCCAATCTATAATCGTAAATAAAGTTCCTCATCCTTGGCAGCATACTCTTCTGTACTCGGCCCCATGCATTCACATACTTCCATAAATATGCTACGCAGAATGCTGAGATCAAACTAGTGTCTTCTACAACTTCAGCATCACTTCCTTGCTCAGTTACACTATGCCCCTATTAAAGAAGCTTAGGATATTGTACGCATTATTGAACACTCGCTCAAACTGTCCTGCCACTTTCAGTGTCGTATGCACATATACACACAGGCCCCGCTGTTACTGTACCCCCTTGGAGTTGCACCCTTTATTTTATATTGTCTCTCTATGTACATTGTATAAAATGACTCATGTCATATTTCTCCACATTGAACTCTATTTGCCACTGGTCCACCCTATATCTATCAATATATATTCTTCCAGCACACCCGCCGCCCAACCCCTCCCCCCCACCCAACCCCCCAAACAAATCTATTAAGCACTACATACTGTTTACTGTCACTTAGCCAATTTAGCACCAATGTTGCTACGGCCTATTTACTCCATGAACTATAATTTTGTTGAGATGTCTATTGTATGACAATGAATCAAATGCCTCTTGGACGTATATGCCCCATTTAAGCAGACTGGGAAACCTGTTCCATATTGGAGGGGGTTTAACAATCTTACAGATATCCACTTTTACATACTTGGGCTGCCTATGACTGAACAGTGAAGGTTAACCACCTCACACACGTGTCCCCCATTTGCAGACAACAGGCAACCTGAGCACATCGTGGGTAATTAAATCGCACACCATGCAACACCATTTTCACACATGGGTCATACTGTACCTAGAAGAGGGTGATAAACCCACTTACCCACCTTTCCTCACTTATTTGCATGGATCAGCTTAATCCCTGACTGACCCTACTCACCCTACTAAACGACTTTTCCCAATTGCACAGAGACACCTCCAAAAGAAAACAATAATTTGCAAGTCGGAACTACACTTTTTTGACTTGCAATAAAATATATAGTCACACCAGATCGATATATTTTATTGAAGCACACACAGGCTGAGTCATTTCAGTTCCACGTTGTGGTGCTATGTTCCTGACTCTAATTTTTTTCTCTCAGTCTCAGTTACCATTCTTTATTATCCATGAGCCCTGGAGGAGTTCTATAGTCTGATGAAATGTTCTCATAATCTCTTTAGAACAAACATCATGCACTCTCAGTGGTGCCAGCTATTAGCCCAATATTTGTTCGTCCTTCACCATTTATACTTCAAAAATAGAAAATATCATAAATTCAAACAGCCGTGCTGTTGGGCTGACATATTGTGTCAATGTTCAAACAGTTTTTGTTTTTGTCCACACAAACACTTCTTCAGAACCACCGGAACTGGTTTTACATCTGTTTTATTTTTCATTGAATAGAAATCTGATTATCCCCTTTAAGTATCAGGCTTTTTTTTTGTATTTGAGTGCTAGCAATAACCACTTTATCAATTTAATTTTATTTGTCGATTACAGTTTCTTATGCCCATTCTTGATTTTTTTATTTGATTATGATTTCACAACACACACACACACACACACACACACACACACACACACACACACACACACACACACACACACACACACACACACACACACACACACACACACACACACACACACACACACACACACACACACACACACACACACACACACACACACACACACACACACACACAGTTTTGAGGAAAGACCACAGACCTGAACCGTTAACTCGGTATCTTTCTAGCCAATGCTGCCAAACCTGCTGAGTGTTACCAGAATTTTCTGCTTCTATTCATCTTTATGTGTTACGAATATAATGCCTGTGGTAACAATAGGACAGGCTACTGGCCTTCTCCTGCCACTGTATCGTAGAATGGAAACCACCTTTCTAAGGGAGGCCTGCTGAAGACACCAATGGTCTGTAGTTAACTGCAAAAGTATCTGATATGCAGCAGCAGCTGGCCAACTGCTACTAATTAACATGGCCTCTATGATTGCCTCAATAGTCTCTAATTGCTGTTTGATAATATCGGGAGTCCTCAATGTTGGAGGAGCAGGTGTGGAACGAGGTACACTATTCATTTCTATCCTCCAGCCTAGCGGTTATTACAGCAGTTGTGAGTATAATGGTCCAAGCCGTTGCAGTTCAAGTGATACACTGTGACATTCCTTCTCACCATTGCCTTTCCAGACTGTTGAGATTTCTGGTTGGGCAAGAGGCCTTTCACGGCTGCCACCTGAGCTTTTGTAGCTGCAGAAAGGAGGTTGCCATGGACCTATCCACATTCCGGACCAGCATGGAGGATTAAATTATTACAAGTCACTCTTTTAGTGTCATAAATGCTACGCTCTGATGGTTGGAGTCTTCTCAGGAAAAAGGCTCTTAAAACTATCAGTGTCTTGATATGATTCATTCATGTTATCACCATCATTCTCCTCGTCCTCCCACATTGGATCTTATGGTCCTCCCTTCACGAAAAGAATGGTAACTGCCATGGAGTCTCCTTCTGTATACAACTGTACATTTGGTTGGGGGCTGTTTTATGTTAACGACGACTTCATGTAAATTACTGCTTTCTTCACCTCGGGCCCTTCGTAGGTCAACATCTATTTCCTTTTTTCCAACTTCTGATAATAGAGTCCAGGTCAAAAACCTCCTTTACTTCCAGGAAGCGTGAAGCTCGGAGGCTGCATTTAATACCATAAATCTCTAGCTCACAGTGCGAGGTCTTAAACATTTTCCGTTTTGGTATGAGAATGAGTGGACCGTGCTCACAACCACTGTCATCGTCAATTCTTTCCTTAGGGCCCTGACATCGATTGGAAAAAGGTGTATGTGCATCTGTGACCTCATCTCTGACCAAAGTGAACGAAAGCTGTTCTTTACCGCTCATCTCTTCCACATTTATCTTTGCCCTTGATCGAGTAACTTCAGAGAGTGGCATTTTACAGTCTACCTCATATGGGAGAGGTGGAGCAGACACGGCTATATTCTTAACTGTCTTGTGCCTGCAAGAGCCAGGGTCACCCGCTTGGGTTTTGGAGATTGCAGCCATCACTGCCATCTGTTGGCCGATTTAGAACATAGAACAAAGAACAGTACAGCACAGTACAGGCCCTTCGGCCCACGATGTAGTGACGAACCTTTAACCTACTCTAAGATCAAACTAACTACCTACCCTTCATTCTACTATCACCCATGTACCTATCCAAGAGTCTCTTAAATGCCAAAAACGTATCTGCTTCTTCGACCACCGCTGGCAGCGCATTCCACGCAGCCACCACTCTCTGTGTAAAGAACCTACCTCTGACATCTCCCCGAAACATTCATCCAATCACATTAAAATTATGCCCCCCTGTGATAGCCCTTTCCACCCTGGGAAAAAGTTTCTCGATATCCACTCTATCTATGCCTCTCATCATCTTGTACCCCTCTATCAAGTCACCTCTCATCCTTCTTCGCTCCAATGAGAAAAGCCCGAGCTCCCTCAATCTTTCTTCGTAGGACATGCCCTCCAGTCCAGGAAGCATCCAGGTAAATCATCTCTGCACCCTCTCGAAAGCTTCCACATCCTTCCTGTAATGAGGCGACCAGAACTGAACACAATATTCCAAGTGTGGTTGGACCAGGGCCTTACAGAGCTGCAGCATAACCTCGCAGCTCTTAAACTAAATCCCCCTGTTAATGAAAGCCAACGCACCATACGCCTTCTGAACAGCCCTAGCAAATTGGGTGGCAACTTTGAGCGATCTATGGACATGGACCCCAAGATCCCTCTGTTCCTCCACAATATCAAGAATCCTGTCTTTCAGCCTTTATTCCGCATTCATATTCGACCTTCCAAAATGAATCACTCCACACTTTTGCAGGTTGAACACCATCTGCCACTTCTCAGCCCAGCTCTGCATCCTGTCAATGTCCCGTTGCAACTTACAACAACCTTCCACACTATCCACAACTCCAGCAACCTTCGTGTCATCGGCAGACTTACTAACCCAGCCTTCCACTTCCTCATCCAAGTCATTTATAAAAATCACAAACAGCAGAGGTCCCAGAACAGATCCTTGTGGAACACCACTGGTCACCGAGCTCCATGCTGAATACTTTCCATCTACTACCACCCTCTGACATCTATGGGATGGCCAAATTTGGATCCAGACAGCTAACTTTCCCTGAATCCCATGCCTCCTTACTTTCTGAATGAACCTACTATGGGGAACCTTATCAAACGCCTTGCTAAAATCCATATACACCACATCCACTGCTCTTCCTTCATCAATCTGTTTTGTCACATCTTCAATGAATTCAATAAGGCTTGTGAGGTTTGACCTGCCTCTCACAAAGCCATGCTGACTGTCTCTAATCAAACCATGCTTTTCCAAATAATCATAAATCCTGTCTCTCAGAATCCTCTCCAATAATTTGGCCACTATCGACGTAAGACTGACTGGTCTATAATTCCCAGGGTTTTCCCTATTCCCTTTCTTGAACAAGGGAACAACATTTGCCACCCTCCAATCTTCCGGTACTACTCCAGTGGACAGTGAAGATGCAAAGATCATCGTCAAAGGCGCAGCAATCTTTTCCTTGTTTCCCGTAATATCTTTGGGTATATCCCGTCTGGCATCGGGGACTTATCTGTCCTCATACGATTCAAAATTTCCAGCACATCCTCCCTCTTAACCTCAACCTGTTCGAGCATATCAGCCTGTTCCACGCTGTCCTCACAAACGACCAGGTCCCTCTCACTCGTGAATACTGAAGCAAAGCATTCATTTAGGACCTCCCCTACCTCCTCCGACTCCAGGCACAAGTTCCCTCCACTATCCCTGATCGGCCCTACCCTCACTCTGGACATCCTCTTGTTCCTCACATTGGTGTAGAACGCCTTGGGATTTTCCTTAATCCTACCCGCCAAGACTTTGTCATGTCCCCTTCTAGCTCTCCGAAGTTCATTCTTCAGTTCCTTCCTGGCTACCTTGTAACCCTCTAGAGCCCTGTCTGATACTTGCTTCCTCAACCTTAAGTAAGCTTCCTTTTTCCTCTTGACCAGCTGTTCCACATCTCTTGTCATCCAAGGTTCCTTCACCCTACCATCACTTCCCTGCCTCATCGGGACAATACTATCCAGCAGTCGCAGCAAGTGCTCCCTAAACAACCTCCACATTTCTGTCGTGCATTTCCCTGAGAACATCTGTTCCCAATTTATGCTCCCCAGTTCCTGCCTCATAGCATTGTAATTCCCCCTCCCCCAATTAAATATTTTCCCATCCCGTCTGCTCCTGTCCCTCTCCACGACTATAGTAAAGGTCAGGGAGTTGTGATCACTATCACCGAAATGCTCTCTCACCGAGAGATCTGCCACCTGGCCTGGTTCGTTGCCAAGCACCAAGTCCAACATAGTCTCCCCTCTAGTCGGCCTATCTACATATTGAGTCAGGAAACTTTCCTGGACACACCTGACAAAAACTGCTCCATCCAAACTATTTGCACGAAGGAGTTTCCAGTCAGTATTTGGGAAGTTGAAGTCACCCATGACAACAACCCTGTTACTTCTGCACATTTCCAGAATCTGCCTCCCAATCTGCTCCTCCTTGTCTCTGTTGCTATTGGGGGGTCTATAGAAACCTCCCAACAAAGTGACTGTTCCTTTCCAGTTTTGAGTTCCACCCATAATGACTCAGTAGACAAACCCTCCTCGACGACTGCCCTTTCTGCAGCTGTGATACTATCCCTGATTAACAATGCCACTCCCCCATTTCTTTTACCTCCCTCCCTATTCCTTTTGAAGCTCCTAAACCCCGGAACATCCAACATCCATTCCTGCCCCTGTGATATCCACGTCTCCATAATGGTCACAACATCGTAGCTCCAAGTACTGATCCATGCTCTAGGTTCATCACCCTTATTCCTGACACTTCTTGCGTTAAAATAAACACACTTCAACCCATCATACCGACTGCAACTTTTCCCTGTTAACTATCCAACCTTGCTCACAGACTCTCTGCACTCGGTATCTGCCTGTTCAACAGCTACCCCATCCACTGATCCGTGGCTCCGGTTCCCATCCCCCTGCCAAACGAGTTTAATCCCTCCCGAAGAGCTCTAGCAAACCTTCCGCCCAGGATATTGGTGCCCCTCCAGTTCAGATGCAACCCGTCCTTCTTGTACAGGTCCCACCTTCCCCAGAAGGTATCCCAATGATCCACATATCTGAATCCTTCCCTCCTACACGTGGAAACGTGTTCAGCTGCACTCGCTCCCTGTTTCTAGCCTCACTAGCACGTGGCACCGGTAACAATCCTGAGATTACTAGTCTGCTCGTCCTGCCTTTCAGCTTCCAACCTAACTCCCTATATTCGCTTTTCAGGTCCTCATCCCTTTTCCTAGCTATGTCATTGGTACCGATATGTACCACGACCTCTGGCTGCTCCCCCTCCCCCTTAAGAATCCTGTGGACTCGATCCGAGACATCCCTAATCCTGGCACCCGGTAGGCAACATACACTCCAGGAGTCTCGTTCGCGACCACAGAATCTCCTGTCTGTTCCTCTAACCATTGAATCTCCTATGACTATCGCTCTCCTATTCTCCCCCCTTCCCTTCTGAGCCACTGAGCCGGGCTCAGTGCCAGAGTCCTGCCACTGTGGCTTTCCTCTGGTCGGTCGTCCCCCCCAACCGTATCCAAAATGGTATACGTATTATTGAGGGGAACGGCCACAGGGGATCCCGGCTCTGTGTGCCTATTCCCTTTCCCTCCCCTGGCGGTCACCCAGCTACCTTTATCCTGTAACTTAGGTGTCACTACTTCCCTATAACTGCTCTCTATCACCCCCTCAGCATCCTGAATGATCCGAAGATCATCCAGCTCCAGCTCCAGTTCCCAAACGCGGTCTGCGAGGAGCTGGAGTTGGGTGCACTTCTCACAGGTGCCTGGAGTTGTCATATTTTAGCTAAATGCAGGGCATGGCCTGGTTCTCGGAGGTGACAGTTTGTTGCCGAAATAACTCCTTGAAAGGCCCACTCGGACTTTTCACTCTTCACAGAGTCTGGTATTTTCTTCCTGCAATTGAATATTTTGTTCCAGTATCGCCTCTAGTTTTTTTTAAAACTTGTATAACCTTGTCATGTTCCATGTGACTTATTGTGAAGGATGGCAATGCTGTTTTGCCAACCTTCGCCTTCTTTTACTCATGTGCCCCATAGTTACATTTAACATGGGCCTTTTTTGACCTAAGTTTGCTTTTCTGCACCTCTTCAGGCATTCTACCAAGAATGCACTGGAAAGCCCCTCTACATTTTTCAGACTATTTTTCAATCCAGTTTCTCCTGCTTTCTCTGCCAGACTTTCCATCGACATTCCACAGTGAAATATCGACACCATTGCGCTTCTGCCTTTAATTAGCCAAAACTCTCCTGAACACCGAATATCCTCTACCACTCTCAAAAATACTCAAATCCACTTAACCAAAGTAGCTGCTTCTCACAAGCTCAGACCTATGATTCTGACCACTGTGAGACGTACTTTGACACCGAGTTTTAAGATATATTTTGCTGAATCACAGATCGCCCAAAATCGGTGGTCGAGAAGTCGTAGGGAATTTTAAAGGGTTGATTAAGTTTATGAAGAAGTAGCAGTGTGGATTTGATGCATAGTTTAAATGGTCATGAGATGTAGACTACCTGTGACAGATGAGAAAGTTTTGCAAATCACGTAGATTGCGGTGTATCTCAGAGCTCTAAAAGCTCTCACTATTTAGGTAATATGCTTGGTTTTTTTCTTTCATTCTTACTGCTAAAATGTACAATTTCATATTTTCCCACACTATAATCTATTTTCCATATCTTTTCCCACTCACGTAATGTATTTATACATTTTAGCCTCCTCATGTGCGATTCATAATTTTCTTTCCGACCAACCTTTGTGTCATAATTTATCCCTATGGCACACCACTTGTTACGTCCAACAACCAGATAGTGACACATTAATGCGAGCTCTCCATTTCCTCTTAGCTAGTCAGTGGTTTCTCCATACCAAAGTGCTACTGCCGACACAATGAAATTATATTTTCTGCGATAACCCTTGTAGCACCTGAACAAATGCTTTACGGAAATATTAGTACAATACATTCACCTATTCTCCTTTATCCACAGCACATGTTATATCGTCAAAGAACTCCAATAAATAGGTTAAATATGTGTCCCCTTCCACAAAACCGGAACATTGGTATTCGACGTTCGTTGAAGGCCACAGTTATTAGGGAACTGGGAGAGCACCAGTAATTGCCAGAAGACAAACGTAATTAGCGGATTTTCAGCAGGGCACCGGCAATTGTGAAATTCAGTGCATGACGTGAATAGTTGTGAGAGGGTACCAACATATACTGAGAATTGGTGTGGCAGCAGAAATTGTGAATTTTGGGCTAAGACATCAGTAAGTGGGAACTGAGGCAGGGCAGCAGAAATTGGGGGAAAGGAACAATAAATTGCGAAATTTGTGGTGGGTACCAGCAATTGTGGAATTAAGAGAGAAACCGGAGTTGGAAAATAGGGCTAGGCCCTAGTAATTGGACATTCGTGGAGGGGACCAGCAATTTGGAAATGGTGGGAGGGAAATAGTAATTGGGAAATTTAAGGAAGGCCCTAATAATCAGGGAATTGAGGAATGGGCAAGCAATTGGGGAATTTCTGTAGGGTCCACAAAAATTGTAGAATTGGGCTGAGGCTTCAGGAAATTGGGAATTGTTGTCGGATGTCCGGTAATTGGAAAATTGGGGCCAGCTTCATTAATTCAGGATTTGGTGGATGGCACCAGGGATTTGCGAATGCAGGAGGACCCCATTTTGTTCGGGATTTGGCGGTGGGCCCCAGTAATTGGGCATTTGGAGGAGAGCATCAGTTATTGTGGATTCTGGACAGGACCCAAGACTTGAGGAAAGGGAAGACACCCGTAATAGGGGATTGGTGGAGGCCATCAATTATTGAGGGGTTTTGGAGGGTGACAATAAGTGTTGTATTGGTGGACAGACCCAGTATTTGGGGAATGAGTGACGGCACACCAGTTTTTGTGGAAATTGAGGAGGACCCCAGTAAGAGTTGAATGGGAGGATAGCACCAGTTACTGGGGAAGGTGAGGAGGCCACGAGTAATTGTGGGCATATCGATGCCTCCGAATATTGAGGAATGGTAGGAGGACACAGTAACGTTGGGAATTAGAGAAGTCCCCCAATAATTGGGGGAGGGCCACAGTAATTGGTGCATTGCGGGAGGGCCCAGTAATTGGGAATTTGGAAAGGGCACCAATAACTAGGCAATTAAAGGCGGGCCCCTGTAATTGAGGAATGTGGATGTCCAACAATAATTGGGGCATTGTGGGAGGGCCCCAATAGTTGTGAAATTGGGAAAGTGCATTAATAATTGGACAATCATGCAGGCAGCAAATCTTTGGGAAATTGGGAATAAAATGGCAGGAAACACCAGTAATTGGCCAATTCAGGCAATACCCAAGGAAATTGTGGGAGGGCACCAATAAATAAGGATTTGAAAAGATCCACAGCGTTAATTGGGGGCGGACAACTGCAATTTGGGAAATAAAAAGACGTTTGCAATTAAGGAATGGGGGCACAGATGGGCAGCAAAAGCTAGGGGTGGGCACATTTCCACGCATACTTTGTGGAGGACATTTTTAATTGGGATTTCAGGGGTGAAGTGCTGTAATAAGGTGGGTATCAGTAATTGGATAATTGGCGAAGGAACGCAGTAATTCTGGAACTGTGGGACGAAACCAGTATTGTTGAAAGGGTACCAGTACATGGAAAATTGATGAGGGCGCCAATAACTTTGGAATTGAGGTTGTGCACCAGTATTTATGGTAGAGCAGCAGTAATTCGGGAATTAGTGGAAGGCACCAGTTATGTGGCAATTGGTGATGACGTTTTGAAGATTCTTCTTTTAATTTGTTTATGATTTATGGGCGTCACTGGGTTATCCAGCATATATTGCCCATTCCTAATTGTCCTTGGGAAGGTGGTGGTCAGCTGCCTTCTTGAACTGCTGCAGTCCATGTGTGGTCAGTACATCCACAGTGCTGTTAAGAAGGCAGCCCTGGTATTTTTATCCAGCAACAGTGAAGCAATGGGAATATAGTTTCAAGTCAGGAGTGGGTGTGGCTTGGATGAAAACTTGCAGGTGGTGGTTTTCCCGTACATTTGCTGCGCTTGACCTTCTAGGTGGTCGAGGTCGGGGATTTGAAAGGTGCTGTCTCAGGAAACGTGGTACGTTGCTGCAATGCATCTTGTAGATGGGACACATTGCTCTCACTGTGCGTCAGGGGTGGAAGTTGTGAAGGTTTGTGAATGGTGTGACAATCGAGGACTGCTTTGTCCTGGATGTTGTCGAACATCTTGAGTGTTGTTGGAGTTACATCCATCGAGGCAAGTGGAGAGCATTCCATCACACATCTCACTTGTGCCTTGTGGATGGTGGACAGGCTTTCGGGAGTCAGGAGGTGACTTAGTCGCCGCAGGATGCCTAGCCTCTGACCTGCCCTTGCAGCTACCGCATATATATGGTTAATCAAGTTAAATTTCTGGTCATTGGTAACCCCCAAGATGTTAATAGTGGGGGATTCCGCGGTCGTTATTTCAAGGGGAGATGGTTAGATTCTATCTTGTTGGAGATTGTATTCGCCTGGCACTCGTGTGGCGCGAATCTTATTTGTCACTTATCCACCAAAGCCTCTATATTGTCCAGATCTTCTTGTATTTCTACAAGGACTGCTTCAGTATCTGATCAGTCACGAATGGTGCTAAACATTGTGCAATCATCATCAAACATCCCCATGTATTACAAAGTCCGACTGCTCATTACTGTAGTGTTACTTGTTAAAATATGACTGGAAGACAGGCATGACGACAAGGGAACCTGCAATGTTGTACGTTGTATGGCGATTCGAAGGTATCAATATAATACAGGGATCTAAGAAGATAAATAGACGCTGTAATAAATTTCCCAGTGCTGCAATAACGTAAACTGTAAACAAAGTTCACATGGCTGACTGATGTCTGTGGATTTTTGCCGACGCTCGAAGTAAGGAGCGAGAATCAGGCAGAGAGACAGGAAATGAGAGAGAACAAACTTCTTCCAGACCGTTGGTGCCAATGCATTGACCGCTTCCTTTTCTTTTACATAAGATGACCAAGTGGTGTTTTTCACTGGACTGCAGTCTACCCGCTGCACGTTCCCCTACACGACCAAAACCTCCACAAGCCTTGTACTGAGGCATGGATTCATGTCAAAGGCACCTGATCAATGGTTTTGGTAAAATTCCTCTCTTTGCTGGCTGCTTAATAAAGCAGATGAGACAGTGCAAATAATATGGTTGCACTGCAACTCATAGAGTCCAAAAGTCAGAATTTGAAGCTAAAACTTTACAACTACTACGTTGGCCCTAACTAGAATTTATGAAGATTTGATTGAATGCACAGAACTCATGTACTGAATGATTTCAGGAGTGGGTTTCTAGTCTGGCTGGGGAATCTAGAACTTGGGGGCATGACGCAACAACTAGAGCCAGAATTTCAGTGGTGACGTTAGAAAGCACTTCTGCACAGAAAGAATGGCATACGTTTGGAATTCTCTTCCACAAACGTCAAATGTTGGTCTCCACACAATGACTTGAAATGTTTACGTCCAACTATGAGGGCAACTGGGAACATGGTTCAGCGTCTCACCCAAACCTCGAACAGTGCAACACTCCCTGAATATCAGCACTGCATTGTGAGCCTAGATTGTCTGCTCTGCCCAGAAAACATAAATGTATGACTGATACAAAAGAATGTGTTCCACTGAACTACAGAAGACTCCAATGTTACCTTGTAAACGTATTTGTTGTGCATTGCCAGATGTTTAATTTTTCCCTGTGAGGTCGGTTTATTTTTCAAGCCATTGTGTGTGTGTGTGTGTGTGTCTGTGTGTGTGTTAGATTGTGTGTGTGTTTGATTGTGTGTGTGTGTGTGTTTTCTCATGTAACAAGACCCTTGTGGTACCTGCTGGGCTGCTGCGCCCAGCTTAACGTAAACATTGACTAACACGATCCATCCCAATCTCTTCTTGTTTTAGTTACTCTCTATCCCTCCATCATCATTTCTCTATAACAGTCTCCCCCCTCTAATTCCCCTTCTCCATGTACTCTCTCCACCTCTGTCCCTCGCTCTCTTTTATTACTTTCTCCAACTCTACCCCTCTTGGACTTTTACTCTGTCTCTCTCTTCATCGCTATCTCTCCATCTCCCTCTTGTCCTTGCCGGGGTAGAGTTGAGCTACGAATCTTACTTACCCTACAAGCCAATCCCTCAACAAATTTGATCAAGTTGCGTTATGCTTCACATCCTTATTTTGGGAAATGTGTAAAAGGCCATTATTTTAGTTCAGGCATTTTTGCAGTGTGCAACTGTAAATTACCTTTGAAGCGGCGGGAAATGTAATTTTTGAATGCAGACGCAGCTTTTGGTTGATTGAGTATGGTGAAAATTAAATTGTGGCTATTGTAGACACAGAGGATTCAAATTGCTTTACATATGATTAGCATAATTAGAGAGCAGGTCCGAGTGGGTCTGACTTTTTTAAAAGCGGATAAATCGACAGGGCCGGATGGATTGCATCCTAGGTTGTTAAAGGAAGCCAGGGAGGAGATAATGGATGTGCTGAGGGTCAGCTTCAAATCCTTAACGATACGGGCGAGGTGCCAGTGGATTGGAGATCTGCGAACATTGTAACATTTCTTAAAATGGGTTGGAGGGATAGGCCAAATAATTTAAGGCCAGGCAGTCTGAGCTCGGTGGTGGGTACATTGTAAGAATCAATTCTGAGGGACAGGATAAACTGCCACTTATAAAGGCACGGACTGATCAGGTATAGTCAGCATGGATTTGTTAAGGGAAAGTCAAGTCTTACTAAATTAACTGAATTCTTCGAGGAAGTAACAAGGAGAATTGATGAAGTTAGTGCAGTGGATCTGGTCTACGTGGATTTTAGTAAGGCACTTGACAAGGTCTCACATGGCAGAATGATCAGCACAATTAAAGCCCATGGGATGCAAGGAAATGTGGCTGGCTGAATCCAAAATTGGCTCAGTGGCATGAAGCAAAGGATAGTGGTCGACGGATGTATTTTGTGAATGGAAAGCTGTGTGCAGTGGTTTTCCACAGGGATCAGTGCTGATTGTGTTATATATTAATGATTTGGACTTAAATGTGGGATGAACGATTGGGAAATGTGCTGATGACACAAAACTTGGTCGTGTTACTGATCGTGAAGAGGATAGCTGGCGATTTCAGAATTATTTCAATGGTTTGGTTGAATGGGTGGAAAATTGGAAAATGAAATTCAATCCGGAGGACTTCAAAATAATGCACTTGGTGAGGGTAAATAAAGCGAGGGTATACACAGTAAACGGGATATCATTGAGAGGGGTAGGAGAAGTGAGAGACCTTGGAGTGCATGTCCACAGGTCCCTAAAGGTGGCAGGATAGGTTGATAAAGTGGTGAAGAAGGCAAATGGAAGGCTTTCGTTTCTTGGCTGAGATATAGAATACAAAAGCAGGGATGTAATTCTTGGAATAAAAACAAGAAATGCTGGAACCACTCAGCAGGTCTGGCAGCATCTGTGGAAAGAGAAGCAGAGTTAACGTTTCGGGTCAGTGACCGTTCATCGGAACCGTTCACCAACTACAGTGAAATCTCCCTGATCAGCATAGTGGGGAAAGTCTTCGCTCGAGTCGTTTTAAACAGACTCCAGAAGCTGGCTGAGCATGTCTACCCTGAGGCACAATGTGGCTTTCGAACAGAGAGCGCCACCATTGACATGCTGTTATCCCTTCGCCAGCTAGAGGAAAAATTCCACGAACAACAGATGCCCCTCGACGTTGATTTCATAGATCGCACCAAAGCCTTTGACCTTGACAGCAGACGTGGTCTCTTCAGACTACTAACAAAGGTCGGATGTCCACCAAAGCTACTAAGCATCATCACCTCACTCTATGGCAATATGAAAGGAACAATTCAGCATAGCGGTTCCTCATCAGACCCCTTTCCTATCCTGAGTTGCTTTAAAACAGGGCTGTGTTCTCGCACCTAAACTGTTTGCGATCTTCTTCTCCCTGCTGCTCTCATATGCGTGCAAGTCTTCAGAAGAAGGAATTTTCCTCCACACAAGATCAGAAGGCAGGTTGTTCAACCTTGCCCGTCTTCGAGCGAAGACCAAAGTACGGAAGGTCCTCATCAGGGAACTCCTCTTTGCTGACGATGCTGCAGTAACATCCCACACAAAAGAGTGCCTGCAGAGACTCATCGACAGGATTGCGGCTGCCTACAACGAATTTGGCCTAACCATCAGCCTCAAGAAAACGAACATCATGGGACAGAACGTCAGAAATGCTCCATCCATCAATATCGTCGACCACGCTCTGGAAGTAGTTCAAGAGTTCACCTCCCAAGGCTCAACTATCAGAAGTAACCTGTCTCTCGATGTAGAAATCAACAAGTGCATGTGAAAGACGTCCACTGCTCTGTCCAGACTGGCCAAAAGTGTGTGGGAAAATAGCGCACTGACACTGAACACTGAAGTCCGAGTGTTTCAATCCTGTGTCCTCAGGACCTTGCTCTATGGCAACGAGGCCTGGACAACCTATGTCAGCCAGGAGCGGTGTCTCAAATCATTCCATCTTCGCTGCCTCCGGAGAGCCCTTGGCCTCAGGTGGCCGGACTGTATCTCCAACGCAAAAGTCCTCGAGGCGGCCAACATCCCCAGCATATACACCCTACTGAGACAGCAGCACTTGAGATGGCTGGGCCAGGTGAGCCACATGGTAGATGAAAGGATCCCCAAGGACGCACTGGAACTGGTATCAGAACCACCGGCCGTCCATGTCTCCGCTTTAAAGACATCTAAAAACGCTACATGAAGTCTAGTGACATTGACCACAAGTCGTGGGAGGCAGTTGTCAGTGATCGCCAGAGCTGGCGGACAGCCATAAAGGCGGGGCTAAAGAGACGCAAGTCAAACAGAATTAGCAGTCGGCAGGAAAAAAAGGCAGAAGTGCAAGGTGAGAGCCAACTGTGTAACAACCCGTCAACCAGCCCCTGTGGAAGTGTCTGTCACTCTAAAATTGACCTCTAGACGCTTACTCATCTGAGTCATTTGAGTCATCTGGGCCAAAGGATATACTGCGATTTTCCGACATCCCTCGATAAGGGAGCTCATCACAGATTGATAATCAATGTTGGAGCTAGTGGATTGAATTCACAAGCAGCAGAATGGACAGCAAGCAGGCTAATAAAAAAAAGTAAGCTCGGGGATCGGGGTTAACAATATTTACTCAGATTAACGGCAGGTGGAAAGTGGTGTTGCACATGGATCAGAGATGGAAAAGTTGTTTTTCACCATTCATATTTATTATAAAACAAAAGCACAATTTCCAAATTTGCAGCCAAATCCAATTGAGAGGACAAAGGTACAGACAAAGGGAGCAACAATATACCTGATTACTTTAATCATAATTAATAAAGTTGTGCAATGGCTTTTAAATAGCAAAATAAGTTCAGTGTGAGGTGTTGAATTTTGTTCGGAGGAATAAGCGTCCAAAATACTCCTTGGAAAACAAGAGTCTGACCAGTTGGAAGGAAAACCAGATTTAATCGTGCAGATTCACAAATCATTAAACCAAGCAAAACTCGGCACAGGACCATAAAGATGCAAATAATGGACTGGAGTTCATTTCTAGAGGAATGCAATTCTTAAATACCAAAGAGCTGATCTGAAACAAATATAGAACCTTATTATTACAAAGCGTAGGGTGCTGAGTACAGTCCTGCTCACCATGTTGCAAAAAGGGATATCGATACATTAAACACAGTTGAATTATTTTACCCAATGATAAAAGCAATGACAGAAGTGCACTACTTGGGCTGGATTTAAGAGTCTGACGGTGACTTCTGTGGCATGTTCAAAAACTGGGCGGCTGCAAGCCAAAGGGCCGCTGCAATTTCCCGCGTGCTGGCTTAATTTAAATAGCTGTGGAGGCCCGCCCCGAATCACATGGAGGGGCCGGACATTCCATCACCGAACTGGCATCAGCTGCTTGTGTGCAGGCGCTGGCAGAACGTTAAAGGGAAGCCTGCGCTGCTGGCTTATTTTAATTTTTAAAGATACACCCCACAGTCAATAGAAAAAATTTTAAATACTTTTCAACTGCCCTTTCGCAGACCCCAACAACAATTAGGTCAAATGTTTGCTCTTTCCCCAAAGCATTTACCTTTTACATGTGACCTCCAACCCCTCCTCACACCACAACCCCCTCCCTCCAAGACTGTACAAATGTAAAATTTCACCTCTTTCCACCATCTCCCATGCCCATTACAGTTACTTCACCTTTCCCTCCGCACTGAATATCTTAACCGCTCCTCTCTCCCGACAAGTGTAACGCCAGTTTTCCCTGGATGGGGTACTAAATGTGTAGGAGTGTCAGCCACAGAACCAAAGATCGTGACTTCCAAAAGGCATTTGACAAAGTGTCACTCAACAGACCTTTGTGCAAAGCTTTCGCTCATGGACGAAACAGGATAGTAGCAACATGGAGACAGTATTGCCTGAGCTACAGGAAACAGAGAATATGATGTTACCCAGTCTGGAGGGCTTGAGTTATAAAGAGAGATTGGAGAGGCTGGGTCTGTTTTACCTGGAGCGAAGGAGACTGAGAGGGGACATGATAGAGGTATATAAAACTATGAGAGGCATAGATAGGTTAGATAGCCAGTGTCTGTTTCCCATGGTAGAGGCGAGTAAAACTAAAGGGCATAGATTTAAGGTGAGAGGGAGGAGGTTTAATGGGGATCAAAGGGGTAAATTTTTCACACAAAGAATAATGGGTATCTGGAATGATCTGCTTGAGGATGTGGTGGAGGAAGGAACAGTAGCGACATTTAAGAGGCATCTGGGCAGGTACTTGAATGAGCAAGGCATAGAGGGATATGGAATTAATGCAGGCAGGTGGGGTTAGTATAGATAGTCATTATGTTTGTCATGGATGCAGTGGGCTGAACGGCCTGTTTCTATGCTGTACGACTCTGTGACCCTATAATAGTGGTTATTGCAAGTTTTTTTTTAAGTTTAGAGGTTGGTTTCATAATGAAGTTCCCCATGGGTTGGTTTTAGGCACTTGCACGTCATCACACATATTAGTGCTCTAGACCTTGGTGTACATGCATAATCTCAAAACTTGACAGTAATACCATATTTGGAAACATTATTAACTGTGATGAGGCGAGTATAGACCTCCAAAAGCACCTAGACAGGTTGACGGAATTGGCGGACAATTGGCAGATGCTGTTTAATGCAGAGAAGTGTGAAATGAATCATTTTGCTAGGATGAAAGTGGAAACTCAATCTAAATTAAAGGGCACAATGGTAAATGTGATCCAGGAGCAGGGGGACCTGCTGAGTGTATAAGTGCATTATTCATTGAAAGTGGTAGGACTGATTTAGCCAACGATTCCTAAAGCATACAGTGTCCTTGGCTCTCTTCATAGAGACAGAGAGTACAAAAGCAAGGAAGATGTATTAAACTTGAATAGAACACTGGTTCGGCCTCATCATGAGTACTGCTCCTGGTTTGTGACCCCAAACATTATGAAAGTTTTGACGTCATTGGAGAGCGTGCAGAAACATTTTGCAAAAAGTGTCCCAGAGATGATGAACTTCAGTTACTGTTAACAGGGGATTTGATAGAGATATTAAAAATCATTGGAGGTGTGGACACAGGAGATATGGATAATCTTTTCCCATTGGTGGAGGGATGGATGGCAAGAGACTACAGATTTAAGATAATTGCAAAAGGAAGCAGTGACGACATGAGGAAAATAAATTCATCCAGTTCGTTGTTTGGGATCTGGAATGGACGGATTGACAGTGTTGTGGAGGTAGGGTCAACTGAGGCATGCAAGATGAAATTGGATTGTTAAAGGCAAAACAGAAGTACGTTCTGGGCTACGAAAGTAATGCAGTGGAATGCTATTAGATAAATTGCTCCTTTAGGGTGCAACATAGGCACGATCGGCTGAACGGGCTCCTAATGAGTTGTAACAATGCTGTAATCTTGTTTATTTTTGTTAAAGAAAGCTCATGCTGCAGAAGATTTGAATACTGTAAGAGTTATGTCCTACTGTTTAGCTGACAGTAAATTGTAAATATCCATCTCTGCTTTGGCATTTCATTAGGACACGGAACAGCATCAATGTATTTCAATTTAAACGTTTAACCAAGCATCAGCAAAACTCCTCCACTTTGAAATATGTCACATTCTTAAAACACATGAGGCAGCTTCACAGAACGGAGAAAGCAATGACTTGAAACAATGGTTTCAAATAGAACCACATTTAATAATTGTCCTCAGTAACAAAAGAAAAAATCAGCAGTGATATATAATCTTAGTAATACACGGCACTGGGAATGGATGTTCCACTTCAGTTAGCGACCCACGCTCAATAAAATTCTACTGTGACAGTATTCCCAGTAATACAAGGCAAATGGGGACAACTGTTCCATTCCAGTTAGTGACCCATACTCAGTACAATTCTGCAGTGATAGATTCACCCAGTAATACATGGTTCTGGGGTCATGGATTCCATTCCAGTTAGTGATCGATTCCCAGCCCAATTCTACAGTGAGTGATACTCCCACTGATGCCTTCGCTCAGAGACTTACATTCGCTGCGTTTCAATGCAGCACTGCACAATAGTTCACAAATTGTATTCACTTCGTAAGTCATACATCTGATCAGTTATTAACAGAGGTTTATTATCAGCTAAGGAAATAGAATAAAAACGCAGCAATAATTCCAAACATTTGACATAAGGAAATGACATCTTTGATCGTGTGTCTGTATAGTTGTGCCCACCAGATCACCGTGCATTATTATCAGTCACAGAGTAAAACCAGGATCCATCTCCCACACAGATATACACATCAGGTTATAGTCACTTACCAGGAACACCAATGACGACAAGGATCATGTAATATATTTTCACAATACTGTCAACTGGTTGGTGCATTCTCTGTGTGAAGTGATCTGTCCCTTCGTGCTGTACAAAATGTCACTGTATTAAACTCTAGATAGACATAGAAAACGTCAAAGACTGGACAATGTTCGTCACATTAAATAATGAATAAAAAAATCATTATTCTCCCAGCAATCCGGTCGTTGTTTAAACATGATAACTGCCATCTCTAGACTATATATTATTTGAGTGTTGGCCTTCACTCAACTGTGACCTTTCACAAATAAAATTCCAAATGTTTAAATGTCTCTCTTCGGGTTAATCTATTGCACTATGCGATGTGGCTGCTCTCTTTAACGGTAAACATGCAGTTACATGACTAAAATAGGTTATTTGTGTCTATGAATTGCAGGATTCAACTAAAACAGCATCAGCAACGAATTCAACACCGCAAACTAATATACATTGTTATGGAGTGCAGAACCTCAAACGAGTACAATGCTTGAAACCAGCAGAATAACTCTATTAATACAGACCCGCTGACCGATGCAGCCTGGGAGCCCCAACATATACTATTTCTCCAACCGATGCTCACGCGCAAAACGATAAAAGCCAACTGATATTGACCCTCCAAATCCTACCAATTCTCCACCAGAAGCAGCACCTCCATCTGAATCATTCCCTCCAACTAGTACACACATTCAAGCTGAGGCAGACACTTCAAGAGAAACGGCATCTTAATGTAACACAACAACTCAACAGCATAGTTCGCCTGAAACTAATGCAGTCTTCACACTAAAACCTCATCTGTAATTAATACAATTAAACCTGTTATGACTGCAGCGGGAGCATTGCACTGTTAAGTCAGTCTCATCGCTCCAATGGTCACAGCATATTGCTTTAAGCTTTCCGAATCAAATAAGCAGCCAAATTGAACACTCTGGTATCGCCCGAATAAAGCAGACAGAACCAAGTTTCTTTAGGCAACAACAAATTAAGTATTTATTTAAATAAGCTAAAATCCTAAACGCCATTAGGATAACCATATGTCTTAAGACTTCACATCTTCTTATTTAAAAACATAACCTCCACATCAGCATACAAATACTCAAACTAACAATCATTCAATTTTTACTTAGCTGATCGTTGAGCATAAGATAAAAATGAATGTCTTTGCAAGTTACATTCCTGATGAACGGCGTCTTCCAAAGCAAAAACAGTCAAAGTTTACTTGAAGACTTCACAGTGGTATACTGCAAAAAAAGCCTTCAAAGATAAGAATTCAACAGCTCAGCTGTTGCAGCATTAAATTTCCCTTCAGTGATGCGCAGAGCAAATACTGATGATTTGTTAATAAAGAAAGGCTTTCCTTATTTTCTTAGGGAATTAATTTGGCTTCCAGCTTTATGGAATTTTGAGAGAAGAGTAACACAACTTTTTCAGTTCAAATCGCCTCAGAACTCTCTTTGCTGAAACTGCAACATTGAATCATGTGATCTTTCTCTCCCGCTTCTTTTGCTTGGCAACGAGAATGCAACTGGCAGTCTGAGTGTCCAGAACGTTCTGTCTTAAAGGTGCTATGATCATCATACAGTCCTAAAGGCACACACAATATTTCTGAGGAGAAAAAGAAATAAACAAGACCATGGCAATAAAGCTTCTCTCACTAAAACAACAGGTGGAGTATTGTGTCCAGTTGTGGATACCACACATCAGGAAGAATGTGAGGGTCCTTGAGGGGGTTCAGAGGAGATTTTCCAGAATTGTTCCAGGGATGGATTATTTTGTTGCACCATACAAAGTTGGATAGGTACTCAATGGAACAAAGGAGATTGATGGGTGATTTAATGGAATAGTGCAGGAGTTCAATAGGTGAAGATAAGTTAAACAAGGAGAACCTGTTTCTATTAACTAATGGTGTAAGGAACTGGGCCAAAGATTGAACGCTTTGGGCAAGAGATGCAGGGGGAATGTGAGGAAGCATTTTTTCTTATGCAGCGGGTGGTAATGAAGTGGGTATTGCTGCCCACAAGAATGGTGGAAGCGGATACAATCAATGTCTTGAATAGAAAGTTGACTGACCACTTCAGAAAAGTATATTGCAGCAGTATGGTGATCGAGTGGGGGTGTGAGAATGAATGAATAGCTCCATGGAGAGCCAGCATGTGTTCGATGGACCGCATGGTCTCAGTCTGCTCTGTAAAATGACTTCATGACTCCATGACTTTGTAACTAATACAGACGTTGAAACTAATATACCACTTCCAATGAATGCCGTATCTCAAGCAAGCACCTCAAACTAACACAAAACCTCAAAGTAATACTGATGATCAAACTAATACAGTACACAAACTCGTGCAGCAGAGAATTGTAGAATCAATGCATTTTACGGCACATAAGTAGGCCATTCGCCCTATTTCATCTGTGCCAACCAACAAAGGGTAACTTAACCTAATCAGACATTCCAGTTCTTAATCTGTCCTCCAACAGTTTACTACCATAATCGTCGGCGGATGAGTGTACCCTCTGCCACGCTGGTGCAAGTGGCGTTGCCGGCACCAGTGATTCAGAGCCACCAGCCTCCTCCATCTTCAGACTAGTGAGCAGCCCAGGGGAGTTGGTTCGTCCTGCTTCTGGAAATACAGCCAGATACGAGACCAAAGATCTGCCCACGAGCGCTCACAGGCTCAGAAAACGGTGAACAATTCATATGATGGAAATCGACCTTTCCGTTGGGCACATTCCAGATGGCAACAACAGCTGGGTAGGATGGTTGACTCTCATAGGTCCCGCCCACTTCCAGGACACTTGACCCAGCTGCAGATAGAGTGTTTTCTCCTGGTGGGACCACAGCCTTCTGCATCACAGGCAGGCCCTCCCCTCCTCAGGCGTTGCCAAATTCAAAGCGGCTTCACTCCTGACTCCGTCCATCTGGATAGCAAGCTGCAACCCGGGGTTCGATGTCCTGATGATTCTGATGGTGGAGCAAACCTTAGGTAACGCAACAGCAGATGACCCCTGCAGCCCAAGGCCCTCTTCAGAGGAGGCACGCCTCCTCCTCTTAATCAGCAAAGGTTGCGGAGTGTCAGAGACTTCCATCTCACTACGGATTTCAGCTTCTATCTCCGCACCCTCCTACCCAGAATCCTTTAACCTCAGCTCAGCCATGGGGCAAGTGGGCTCCCCTGGGAAAGCCTAGGGCAGAGCTCAGGCTCACGTTATTTTCCCTGTCCAGACACTGTGTATTCATGTGTTTTATTTTGCCCCAGCGACCGACAACCTCGGCCATTGCCTTTACACAAGCCTCAGCAGTCATAGTTGTGTAGGTATAATTCTTCACCCCATGCTCTGCTGTTTGATGCCTGTATATGGGAAATAAGAGTGGCTGCAGCAGCCGTTGCACAATAGGGAAGCCACCAAGGGACAGGTCAGAGAAGACATAGGGCAAAAGAGTCACACACATACACGCACACACACACACACACAACCACCCACCCGCCCCCCCCCCCCCCCCCACACACACACTGTTTGTTGATAAAGGGAATTAAAACGAATAATTAAGTATTATAGGTGAAATACATGGAGGGTTATGGCAGGCGTTGGAGGGGGGAGGGGTGGTGGTGTCTGAGGGAGAGGAAGGCCAAGAGGAATCAGTCTTTGCAGCTATAATAATAGAGAGCAGTCTTTTCACTGGTCTTCGAACTGTAGGGGGTGGGGATGTCTTTCACCAGACAGCTGAAGTTGCGCAGGCACACTCCTATGTTAAAGTTATGAGACAGAAAAAGAAGAACCTTCCCCCACCCCCACCTCCCACCCGGAAGCTCTAGCTGTCCGAGACGATCGGAAGGAGCTGCTGATTTATGGTCACAAACAACACGGGAAACCACAATTGAAACAGACAGCCCCACCCTGGGTATTTTGGCTCGTCCTCCTCCCTCAACAATCAAGAAAAACATTGACTCAAAACTCCAAAAAACCTCACAAAAGTTTTTTCAGGTCTTGTGTCTTCCTGTTGCCTCCCTTCAGTGACAAAAAAAATGGAAAACCCTCCCCTCGGTCTCAGTCGCTGTCTCTCCCTCCCTGCTGCAGGGAACAGCCTCAGCTCGCAGTCTGCAGTCAGCCAAACATTGTTGATTCTCACTGTTCTGAGCAGCTCCAAACAGGTAGCAGCTGGCACAGTGTGATAGATGTCCAGTCAGTGTTTTATGGGGACTGTATAGTGGGAGATTCACTCAATATCTAACCCGTGCTGTACCTTCCCTCGGAGTGTTTGATGTGGACAACGCAGAAGGTACTTTACTCTGTAACTAACACCATGTTTCCCCCTTTTTATTGTCGAGGGAGCTTTTTTCTTAATTTAACCCCATTTTTGTTTTGATGGCCTTCATAACTCAACTCCTTTTTTATATTTCTGTTGTGGGGGCTTTTATTCCACAGGCCCAGTTTTAATGCATTTTATAAAATAATTTTTATTAAAATCGAATAAATAACAGAAAACAAAAAGTAAAATGCCATTTATGGCATCTATGATGCACGACAGCCGCTGTGGTGCCCCTACGTCTTGCAAGGCCTCAAGCGAACGAGTGGACATCACATGCTCCTTCTCCAGGGACAACCGCACATGAACATAACCTCGAAAGAGGGGCAGGCAATCAGGGCCGATGGACCCCCTAGCCGCCCGCAGCCTGGACCTGTGAACTGCCACCTTGGCCAGGCCCAGGAGCAGACCGAGGACGAGATCCTCTTCCTGCCCCCCCCCCCCCCCGCTCTGTACTGGCTGCCGAAAGATCAGGAGCTTGGGGCTGAAGTGCAACCAAAACGTGAGCAGACGCCCTTTTAAATACCCAAAGAGGGGCTGCAACGTCGCACACTCTGCATATGCATAGAACACAGACTTGTCTAGGCTGCAGAAATTGCAGGCCTGCTGGGAATCTATGAACTTACTTAAAAGTCTATTTCATGGGCTGCCCTGTGCAGCAGCCAACTCCCCATGTCCACGATGTAAAGGGGAAGTACTCCCACGCAGACACCTCCACCGGGATTTCCCTTCACTGCCAGTTGGCAACACAAACTGTCATGGCGTATCCGGGTGACAGACATGGGCGAGCAAGTGGAGAGTGTGAAGGAGCGCACCTACTCCAACTGGGAGTTTATCTGAGAGCGGTTAAGGAACCCTGCCACCAAACTGGTAGGGGTTGAAGGCGAAAGTCATCACTCAGCTAGGGAAATGTGCAGAATTGCTCCGAGCGCTTTTCTACAGGGACCGAATACTCGTCCTAAACGAACTGCTGGTCTCGATGCTGCAGTATTCATTGATCACTTTGTTCCTGAACCCTTCATTTGCCACCAATAAAGAATGTTCACTAGATTGACTCCCAGGAAGACATGCTTGTCCTGTGTGGGGAGTTCGAGCAGAATAGGCCTATACTTTCTGGAGTTAAAGAAGAATGAGAAGTGATCTCATTGAAATTTATGACATTCTGATGGGGATTGACAGGCTAGATGCAGAGAGGCCTTTTCCAACTGGCTGAAGAGATTAGAACTAGGTGTCACATTGTGGATAAGAGGTCTCCATTGAGGACTGAGATGAGGAAACATTTCTTTACTCTCAGGGCTGCGAATCTTTAGAATTCACAACGCCAGAGAACTGTGGATGGTCAGTCATTGTGTACATTTAAGACTGAGGTGGATAAATTTATGGACACTGAGGAAATTGAGGGAAATCAAGATAGGGAGGGAAAGTGGAATTGAGGTAGAAAATCACCCACGATCTTATTGAACGGTGGAGTAGGTTCGAGGGACCTACTCCTTCCCTTAACTCTCATCTTCTTACAAAGCCTACAATGGAGGAAGCGGAGAATCTCACATCCAGGAGTGAAACTTCTAGCATTGACCGGGGAACTTTAACTCATCTCATCACCTCTGGAGGCCAGTGGTGATTGGGCAGCAATCTTGCTCGATTGACATCTTCTCCTATTTGGTAGTAGAGAATCATTCTCGATACGCTAAGATGAGCAGGCATGTGTGAGAGAACTTTGTGTAATAATTGCTTCCATCCACCGCTTGATGGTTCAGTGATGACAGCAAGAATGACACTTGCATACTTGCATTCTTATATGAATGTACATGAAAACAAACACATTAGGAGCTGGAGTAGGCCATTCGGCCATTAGAGCTTGCATTTGATAAGGCCAAGGCTGATCTGATTGTGGCCACAATTCTACTTTCCTTTCTACCCTGATACAATTCCCCCCCCCCCCCTTGTCAATCAAGAAACTATCTAAATCAGCGATAAAAATATTCAATCACCCTACCTCCACTGCTCTCTGGGGAAGAATATTCCTAAACCTACCGAACTCTGAGAGAAAAGATTCTAATTATCTCCCATTTAAATAGAAGATCCCTTATTTTTAAACGGCGTCCCCTGGCTCTGGTCTCTCAAAGGCCGTATTAGTTTACAGGAATATATTACTTTGAGGGATTGTATCAGTTTGAGGTTTTTTTTTATTGGAATGACATATTGCATTACTTTGAGATATTCTATTAGTTTGAGGGATTATAATCGCTTGAGGGATTGTATTAGTTTTCGGACTGTATTATTTTGATGGACTGCGTCAGTCTAAGGGAAAGTATTGGATTGATGGACTGTATTACTTTGAGGGACTGTACCAGTTTGATGTACTGTATTAATATGTGTTTCTGTATTACTGTGACATGTTGCATTCCTTTGAACGAATGCATTCGTTTGAGAGATTTTATTAGTTTGAGGAATTCGATTAGTTTGAGCGACTGTGCCTGATTAAGTGACTGTATTAGCTGTAGGGATTGTATGAGTTTGACGGACTGTAGTAGATTTAGTTACTGTCATACTCTATTGCCAATATTGTAGGCAGGGCTTGGCTGGTAGGAGAGGCTATGTAAGTTAAAGGGACTGTATAGGTTGGAGGGAATGTGAGTGAGGTGTTTGAGGTGCAATCTTAATCTGAGGTACTGTATTAGTTTAACGTTTGTAATTCACCACAGCAAATAACCCACTAGCTAAAGGAGACAGCCACATGCAAGATTATAGACCTGTCATGCCACTCTGACGTATGCAATTGAATTATTGAGCGATCACGTATGAGATCTTCAGTCTGGACTGATGTTTTCGAAGTAAAAACAACATTACTGGGTGAATACAGCATTCATATATCGCGATATAATTAATGTCATAAGATCTGTTCAGTCTTTGTTTTGTTTTTTTATCTCAATTCAATTACAGTACTAAACATATTCAATCACAAAAGGGAATTAACTCGGCTGTCGTAATCTGTTTTTTAAATTAAAATAAAAACAACAATGTTACCACATCAATCTCCCTGTGAAAATTCCACAGGGTATAAATGAAATGTTCTGAGAATGTTTCACCTTACATTAATTCAGAGTGATTGCGTGCTGAACGACTGGACAGATTTCACACAGAAAATGCAATATCCAATTGACAGTTTCATAAGAATATTCTACATGATGCTTGCTATCATCGGGGTTCCTGGTAAGTAACTATAACCATTCAAGTTGTATATATGCAAATGTGGGCTGGCCTCTGTTCCCTTTTTTTTCTCTGTGTCACATAATTTTACATGTTAGCTATTGGTGACTCATATGCAATCACTGAATGCATGATACCATTAGGTCAAGTCAAATGTCTAGAATTATCTCTGTGGATTTTGGGCTTATTTCATTGTCTCTATTGAAAATACGGCTCTGTTTCTAATACACCGGATACTTACAACTGGCTGCCTTTTTGGAATTTTGTGCACTGCTGAATTTGACTTGAGTGGTGGCAACCCTCAGATGGAAATTATTGTTTGTCGTCCATCCCTAATTGCCCTTGAGAAGTTGGTGGTAAGCTCCCTTCTTGAACGTATGAGTCAATCTGGTGCCCACAATCTGGTATACACACATTACTGTTCGGGAGGGAGTTCCAGGATTTTGATCCGACGACAGTGTTGGAGCAGCAACATCGTTCCAACTCAGGATGGTGTGTGGATTGAAGGGGAACTTGCAGGTCGTGAACTTCCCATGCTTTTGCATTGCTTGTACCTCTAGATGGAACATGTCATGTGTTTAGAAGGTACCTGCCGAAGGAGGCATGGTGTATTGCTGCAGTGCATCTTGTATATGTTACACACTGCTGCGTCGGAGGATCTGGATGTTTAAGGTGGCAAATGGGTGCAATCAAGTTGACTAGTTTTTCCCAGATGTTGCCATGCTTCCTGAATTTGTTAGAGCTGCCCTCATCCAGGGAAATTAAGATTATTTTATTATGATGCATCAGTGAATTGTAGACGTTAACCTATTACAGCACCTCAGATTAAGATAGCACCTTAAACTATTGCTGCACCTCCAACTGACACATTCCCTCCAACCAACACAGTCCCTTTAACTGCCGTAGCCTCTCCCACCAAACAAGCCCTTCCTGCAATATTGCCATTCGAGTAGAATGTGCCTTGTGGAAAGGCTTTGGGAATCAGAAGGTGGGATATTTACCGCAAAATTTCCAGTCCCTGGCCTACTCTTGCGCCACAGTGTGGCTGTTCTAGTTCAGTTACTGGTCAGCTGCAATTCCTATGATGTTGATGGTGGAACATTTAGCGATGGAAAGCTGTTCAAAATAAAAAAGGGAGATGGTTTGATTTTCCCGTTAGTTGGAAATGGTTGTTGCCTGGCACTTGTGTGCAGCAAATGTTACTTTCCACTGATCGGCCCAAGCCTTAATTTGCCCAAGTTTGCTACATGTGGAAGTGGAGATGTTTCAGTATCTGAGGAATAGTGAAAGGTAATGAACATTATAGAATCATCAGTGAACAACACTTTTCTTACCTTATGATGGAGGGAAGGTAATTGATGAAGCAGCTGAAAATGTTTGGGCCTAGGACAAGACAATGAGGGTCTCCTGCACCAATGTCCTGGAGCTGAGATGACTGGCCTGCGAAACTTACAACGATCTTCATTTGTGCTCAGTCAGATTCCAACCAGCGTGTATTCTTTTGCCTGATTGCCATTAAATTCCATTTAGCTATGGCTACTTGATGCCATACACAGCCGAATACTGTCTTGATATCAAGGGTAATCAATCTCATCTACTATCTCTGGAACATTCAGTATCCGGGAGAGAATCCCTTTTCGTGGGATTGTGTTCAATCTGAAGGTCTGTCCTTTCCTCGGGATTTCTCCAAGATCAGTGATTTCTCCCATCGAGACGAGTGGTCTGAGTTCTCAGGTGTTTTGATCCCGGTAGTGGTACTAGGCTTAGGGTCCCCTGTGCAGCGTTATGGTCCGAATCTTCGGGTGGTTCTTCTTTCTTAGCGATTTGTCGGCGTCTGAGTTGTCTCCTTTCGTGGTTGATTATCCAACTCCGAGTGAGGGTCTCCTATCCAGAGGAGTAATCACAGTCTGTTGATGACTATTTTCATGGCGAGTAGTCTGTGTTAAAGGGTCTTTTTCCTGGCGACTTTGTCAAGTCCGGTGCAGTCTCCTCTCCGGGTGGGAGGAGGATAGTGGGGGAGGGAGGTGGGGTGGGGCGGGGGTTTTTATGGTCCGTTATTCTTTTCTATACCAGAGAGTACTGCGAGTCCAAGGTTCTCCTATGCCACGGACTGTCTGATTCTGGGGCAGGCCTGTGCTGACTGGAAATACAATGATTTCAGAGGTTATTTTAACCCAGAGAATGTTGCGAGTCTGTGGAGTAGTCCGTGTCCAAGTGAACTCTTAGCTCAAATGTTTCCAATCTCAGCAATGCATCGATTTATGAGGTATGGCCTTTCATTCTGGAGAATGAACTGAGTCCAGGGACAGGATCTCATTCCTTCAGGAGTGGTCCAGTCTGGATTATCTCTTAATTTGCACAGTGGTCCGAGTTCAGGCGAGTTTGTCCTATCCCGTGGAGTTGTCAGACTCTTGGGACCTCCAGGTCGATGGGAGGATCTCCCATCCAGGCGTACGGTCTGAGTCCAGGGCGGAGATGTCGAAATTCGCAGTACTACCCTATCCCAGGAAGTGATCCAAGTACAGGGATTTGCCCGAGTACGGCGGGCCTTCTGTTCTGGAGAGTCGCACAAGATTGGAGGTATACTTTCCTGGGGAATTGCCCAAGTCGGAACGAGGGTGCCCTGTCCTGGGGAGTTGTCTAAGTCGGTCTCCTACCCCAGAGAGTGGACCAACTCCAGGCTACTCCTATCACCAGAACAGATCCGAGTCTGAGGATACCCTATCGGCTGGAGTTGCCTGATTCCAGGCATTCCCTATCGTGGGGAGCTTTCCAATTGTGGCGGCTCTGCATCCTGGAAACCATTAAAAATCCAGGATGTTCTCCTACCTCCGGTGCGTTCCAAGTCCTAGAAGGTCTCCTAATGTCGTTAGTGGCTCATGTCTGGGGGAACTTCCGATTCCATGTTTTTTCCAAGTCCAGGTGGTGTGATATCCAGGAACCTTGCAAGTCCAGTCGTGGGTCTCCTAACATGATCAGTGTTCTGAGTCTGACGGGTCAGCTTTCCTGTGCGGTCTTCAAAGTCCCTGTGTCCATTTTACTAAGGGATTGCCTGAGTCCAGGGTTATCTTAACAATGGTGTTGTCTGAGTCTGATAGGTCTCATTTCTCAGGGCGTGGTCCGAGTTTATGAGAAGATCTTCTATCCTGAAGAGTTGACAGAGTCTGTGGGTGTTGCCTATGCTAGGGAACGGTCTGTACATGGGATCTCTCTTATCACGCGGGATAAGGGATTATGTCTTATCCCAAGGATGCTGGCATTCTGTCCTAGGGAATGGTCTCATTCATTCAGTGGTCATCTACCCAGAAAATGGTCCAAGTCCAGGGTCTGTCTTTCATCAGGGATGGTCCGAGTATGGTGGTGGAACAGTATCCTATCCTTGACAGTCTTCCAGTACAGACAGTTGTGTTCCTCTATCACGTGAAATATTTTGAGTCAGGATGGTTTTCCAATCGCTGGGAGTGTTCCTAAGCTAGCTGGTCCCGTATCTCAGTGAGTGGTCTAAGTCCAGACCTTGTCTCCCATCCCAGAGAGTGTTTCTAGTATTTAAAATGTCTCTTAACACGGAGAACGATGTGAGTCTGAGAGTGGGACAGTCTTCTATCATGGGTCGTGATCTTAATACAGGGATTGGTCTCCTATTCATGAGAGTGGTGTGAACTCAAGGGGGAGCGTCACTTATGTCCAGGTGAGTTACCTATCCATATGGGTCTCCTATCCCAGGAGTGGTCCATGTCCTGTGAGAATCTCCTATCCCAGGGAGTGGACCAGATCTGGTGCACTCCTACCCCGGGGAGAGTTCAGTGTCTGGGAGGGGAACCAGTCCCTGAGAGTGGTCTGAGTTTGGAAGTAGTTTCGGCTATCCTGGGGAGTTGTCCAGTTCTGGGAAATATGCCTACTCGCGGAGATGTATGAGTCCACGGGGAGTATGTCTTATCCCAGGGATTGGTCCAATAGTTTGGGAATCTCTGATCACGCAGAGTGTTCTGAATCCAGCTGCCATCTTATTCCAGTGAGTGGTCCGCATCTGGGGGCTCTACTTTCCCACAGAATGCCTGAATTCGGAGTTGTCTCCATTCCATGGAGTTTCACCTGTCTGGTGTGGTCTCCTATCATGGAATGGAGTCTGAGCCCAGGACATCTCTCTTCATGGGGACTGGGTTGACACTGGGATCACCTATGCCATGGAGCTGTCCGAGTTCAGAGGTTTACCATGCTATGCAGTGGTCTGATTCTGGGGGAGGCTCTCCAACGTCGTCTGAAAGTGGAAAAACGCCGACCACAGGGAATGTTCAAATTCTGGGCCGTCTCCTATCCGGGAAGTGGTCTCAGTGCAGTATGACTGCTAATCCTAAGCAGTGATCTGGGTCTGAAGTGACCTCGCCTATCCTGGGAATTGGTCTGCATAATGGGAATTCTCCTATCTGGAGCTCGTCCGGGTGCGGGGTATGGTCTCCTATAATGGGAATGTTCTGTGTCCAGGGTCATGGACTCTTATGCAGGGAGTGGATCGAGTCTTGGACTTCTATTCCAAGCAATATTCCGAATCCAGGGTGATCTCATTTCCCAATGAATGGTGTCAGTACTGTGACAGTATTCTGTCCTGAAGAGTTGTCCTAGTTTGCTTGAGTCCCCGAACCCAGGGAGTGGTTCAGGCCTGAGGGATGGCATATCTTGGGGACTGGTCCGAATCCAGGGGTGTCACTTATCCTTGGCTTCGTCTGTGTTCAGGTGGAAGTTCTCATATCTTGGGGAGTGGCCCAGGTATGGAAAGAGGATATCCTATCCAGGGTAGTGGTTTGGGTCCAGAAGGATGGTTTTCTATCGTGGAGAGCAGTCCGACTGCAGGGAGAGGATCTTTTACCCCAGGTCAGAAGAATGTTTCCTATCCTGGGAAGAGATCCAAATCCTATAAAGCTGATCCAATCACCAGTTCAAATAGTGGGGCTTCGGTTCTGATAAGGAAACCCGCTGGCCAACTATAAACGAGCTTAATGCGACACTACCAACCTTGTTATAATAGTTAACATGCTGACTCACCTCTTGGGAGCAGTCTGCAGCTTACTCCCTGTCTTGGCTATGTAAAACCTGGATGTGGGCGGGGTTGAGGAGGGTCGAAGCTGTGCTTAGATTTTTTAACCCCAGAGCCAAGTCCAAACCACCGTTTATAGTGTTAACATTTAGCCCTTACTGCTTGGGCTCAGCCACGGAGAATGTATGATTATTAATTTCCAGTCTCTTTACCTTTCTTTGTCTTACAGTAAATTTATTGGCGATTGTGATCCTGTCCCAGGGAAAATGCGGCCTTTCCACCTGCACCACATACTACCTGGTGGCTATGGCAACGGCGGATCTACTTGTCATTATCATTGAAGTCATACTGAACTATGTAAAATATTATTATTTTCCGGGATCTTTCTTAGACATCACTCCTGTGTGTAGCGTTGTCCTTGTCCTGACTTGTGCAGCCAGAGACTGTTCTATCTGGTACACCATCACTTTCACCTTGGATCGATTTGTCGCCATTTGTTTCCAGAAGCTGAAAACAAAATATTGCACCAAGCAAACGGCGGTGGTGGTTCTAGCAACAACCTGCATTTTGCTCTGTTTAAAAAACGTCCCTTTTTACTTTGCTTATGAACCTGCACAGATAATAGACAATGTTCCGTGGTTCTGTTCTACAAAGCCAAGCTATTATACTGAGCCCGGATGGCTGGGATTTGCCAGGTTTGATACGGTTTTAACCCCATTACTCCCATTTGCTCTAATTCTGTTGCTCAACGCTTTGACAGTTAGATACATTTTAGTTGCCAGTCGAGTGCGTAAGGGTCTGAGGGGTCAGCGCAAGGGAGGTAATCACAATGACCCAGAGATGGAGAGCAGAAGGAAGTCTATAATTTTACTCTTTACCATATCTGGCAGCTTCATACTTTTGTGGCTCATATTTGTTTTATATTACTTTAATGTCGGATATTCTTTCAAATCTGAGACTAATTATATTTTTGCACAAGTTGGATTTATGCTGTCGAATTTAAGTTGCTGCACAAACACATTTATTTATGGGGCGACTCAGCCCAAGTTCAGACAGCAGTTCACAAGCGTGGTGAGGTATCCCGTCACGTTAATTACTCAATTAATTATGAAATAAAATATCTAACAGCAGGTCAAGATCCAGCGGGTAATGGGCAAGAGGTAACAATCAGAAGCGCGGAAGGAAAGTGGGTGCAGGAGAAAAATTGCTGAAGTCCTTTAAGCAACGTGAAAGAGGTGATTTACAGATGGAGGACCACAAGTACATTAGCAGGAGGTGTCACACTGTCCACACATCAGTGTTCCAAGGGCAAGACATGACAGTCAGTTCACTAAATTGCAGCTGGTGGGATGGGGGATGGATGCAGTCTGGTGGAGCGTCAGAGTGCCCCCTACAACACAATAAATGAGCCCCCATCCAGAGTCTCTCGTCCCGTTACATTGGTTCTATTTTCTGCTCCTCACCTGTGTTAAGAAAAAAAAGTAACACTTATTCTTACAAAAGCAAACATGCTGCATATGCTGAATATCGTCTTCTGAATTGTTGTCTTTTAATTTTTGGTCGCGCTTAATTGAGTCTGCATCCCTTCTATTCCAGTTGCCCGATCGCTGCCCGTTCCTTCTCTCTCTCCCCGAGTCACATGAAGGAGGAAGTACACGTCTGGTGTCTGGAAAGCCCCAGCCGAGAATCTCGGGTGGAGAGATGGGACCCGGGTTGAGGGAGCGGGACTGGACTGGTCACAGGAGCTGACAGCCCTGGTATCTCAGCTTGCTGGCTGCTTGTTGACTCCATCCATCTCTCTGGTAACTGCATCAGGATGAAGCAGACTATCCCCAATCTCAGTCTCATATCTGACCCCGAGATGAACTTCTAACCACATATCTGCAACATCGCTAAGAACGCCGACTCCCAGCACCGTAACATCGCCCAACTCTGCCGCTCAGTCAGCTCATCAACTGCTGAATCCCTCATTTACGTACTTGTCACATCAATAATTGGCTATTCCAATACAATCTTGTCTAATTTCCCACATTCTACCTTCTATAGACGTGCGGTCGTCCAAAACCCTGGTTCCGTATCCCTTTTCGCACCTTGTTCTTTTCTCCATCATCCCTACTCTTGCTGACCAATGTTAGCTATGAGTCGTGCTATTCTCAGTTTCAAAATCCCTTTATGGCCTCCCAATCCTCCAGCTCCTCCGGTCCTGGCAGACTAAAAAAGAGGATAACTTAAGTTTTAGTGATAAGGAACACGTGATTAGCTGGTGAGTATTATATTGTGTAAGGTTTATTTTAACTAGCGAACTGTATTGATATTAAGTAGGATATATCAGAACGAGTAATGTTTTGTTAATAATTATAAGATATGGTAGTATTATTAAGGTGTTTTTTCTAACAGTACCAAAGGTTCAACTAATCAATAAAGTAATGGCAAAGGTGCTTCAACCTCGAGAGCGCACCTCCTGTGCTGTGTGGGCCTTGAGGATACTTTCCCATATCCTGGACAATCATTTCTGCAGCAACTGTTGTCAATTGCGGCAGCTCGAGCTTCTGGTTTTGGAATTTCAGCGGTAGCCGGCGGCACTACGGTGCATTCATGTGAATGAGAGCTATGTGGATATCACGTCTATAGATGTTGTCACCCCACAGCTTAAGAGTACACAGGGACAGAGGAAATGGGTAACCACCAGGCAGTCAAAGCAAAACAGGAAGGTAGTGCAGGAGATCCCTGAGTGCATCTCACTCTCCAACAGGTATTTAGCACCTAATATTGACGAAAGTGCTGAATCACCTGGGGACCGCAGCCACAGCCAAGTCCATGGCATCAAGGGTGGCCAATCTGCTCAGGGGCGTTACAGGGAAGACTGGAAGAGCCATTGAGATTGGTGATTCAATAGTCATGGGACGGATAGATGTTTCTGTGGCTGCAGGCATGATTCCAGGATGGTGTGTTATTTCCGTGGTGCCAGGGTCAAGGATGTCACTGAGTGGCTGCAAAGCATACTGAAGGGGGAGGATGAACAGCCAGCAGGCGTGGTCCACATAGGTAGAAAAAGGGATGTGGTCCTGCAGTCAGAATCTAAGGAGTTAGGTAAGAAATTAGCAAACAGGACCTTGAAAGTAGAAATTTCCGTTGTACTTCTAGTGACACGTGCAGGATAAGACAGAATACATGACAGGAAAGATGGCGCAGGAGGGCGGGATTTAAATTCCTGGGACACTGGAACTGGCTCTTGGGGAGATGGGAACTGTACAGGCCAGACGGGTTGCACCTGATCAGAGCCGGGAATGTAATCCTTGCTGGAAGTTTTGCCAGTGCTGTTGCGGGAGGGTTTAAACTGTTTTGGCAGTGGGATGGGGACATGAGGGTAGTCTCAGTTAGGGTAAAATCAGAAATGAAAATGGAAGGCGGAAAATTAATAGATGAGTCTGAAAGACAAACGAAACAAAGGTTCGAAAAAATTTTAAAAACGGGTTTGGCAGGCTCAAGGGTATCTATTTCAATGCAAGGAGTATAGCAAATAAGGCAGATGAGCTGAGTGCACAGATAAGAACGTGGCAGTATGATATCGCAGCTATTACAGAAACATGACTGAAGGAGGGACAGGAATGACAGCTCAACGTTCCCGGTTACAGGGTTTGCAGGTCTGACGGGGAGGGGGATAGGAAAGGAAGAGCAGTGTCAATGTTGGTTAAGGAATCTATTCCAGCTGTGAGGAAAGATGATATATTGGAAGGTTCATCAAATGAGGCTGCATGGATTGAGCTAAGGAACGAAAGAGGGTCAGTCACACAGCTGGGATTGTATTTTAGACCCACAAGCATTCAGAGGGAGATAGAAGAGCAGATATGTCGGCAAATCTCTGAGAAGTGCAAGAACAATAGGGCAGTAATATTAGAGGAGTATAACTGCTCCAATATTAACTGGGATAGTTTCAGTGTGAAAGGAATTGAGGGAGCAGATCCTTGAGGTGCAATCAGGAGAACTTTTTTGCCCAGTATGTAGCAAGTGCAACAAGGGAGGACGCAGTTTTAGGCTAAGTTTCAGTAAATGAAGATGGACAGGTGGAAGGGGTGGCAGTGGGAAAGCATTTTGGTGGTAGTGAACATATTTCAGTCAGTTTTAACAAAATTATGGAAAAGGACAGAGATAGAACAGGAGTTAAAATGTTTAATTGGGGCAGGGCCAATTTTACTAAACTGAGAAATGATTTAGCGAAAGTGGACTGGAAATAGCTACTTGAAGGTAAATCAGTGTCAGAGCAGTGAGAGCCATTCAAAGGGGAGATTCAAGGCGTTCAGGATAAGCAGGTTCCCACAAAGAAAAACGGTGAGGCGACCAAAACTAGAACACCATGGCTTGCAAGGAGCCTACAGGGTAAGGTAAGGCAGTAAAGAAAAGCGTATTTCTGACAGCGAGGCCTCAACAGTCGAGAAAGCCGAGAGGAGTATAGAAAGTGGAGGGGTGAAATCAAAAAGGAAATTAGGAGAGCAAAGAGGGGACATGAAAGAATATTGACAAGCGAAATCCAGGTGAACTTAAAGATGTTTTATCAATATATTAAGAGTAAGAGTATGACTAAGGAGAGAGTAGGGCCCATAAAAGACCGAAAAGGTAACCTATGCATCGGGGCGGAAGATGTTGGTATGGTTCTTCATGAATACTTTGCGCCTGTCTATATAATAGAGAGGGACGATAAGGAGATTGTAGTTAAGGAGGAAGAGTGTGAAGTATTGAACATGGTAAACATAGGGAAAGAGGAAGTTTTAATGGGATTAGCATACTTGAACGTTGATAAATTACCATGGCCAGATGAAATGTAACCCAGGCGGTTAAAAGAAGCAACAGAGGAAATATCCGAAGGTCTGACCAGCATTTTCTAGCCTTCACTGGATACAGCAGTGGTACCGGAGGGTTGGAGGACTGCTAACATCTTGCCTCTGTTACAAAGGGAGCGAAGAAAAATACGAATAATCACAGTCCTTCAGTCTAACCTCAGTAGTGGGCGAATTATTGCAATATATTCTGAGAGGAGGCGATACTGTCATTTAGAAAGGCATGGGTTAACCAAGGGTAGTCAGCAGGAGTTTGTCAAGGGGAGATATGGTTTGAACAACTTGATCGAATTTTTTGAAGATGTAACAAGGAAGTTAGATGAGGGTAATGCAGTTGATGGGGTCTGCATGGGTTTTAGCAAGACTTATGGCAAGGTTCCATACGGCAGACTGGTTAAAGAAATATTAATCCATGGGATCAAGGGAAATGCAGAAAGTTGGATACAAAATTGGCTCAGTGGCGGGAAACAAAGGGTCATTGTTCACGGGTGTTTTATCGACTGGAGGGCTGTTTCCAGTGTGTTCTGCAGCGCTCAGTACTGGGTAGCCTGATTGTTGTGATATATATTAACGATGTGGACATAGATATTGGGGACATGATCAAGAATTTTGCAGATGACATAAAGATTGGCCATGTGGTAGATAGCGAGGAGGATAGTTGTAAGCTGAAGTAATATATTGGTGGTCTGGTCAGATGGGCAGAAAAGTGGCAAATGGAATTCAACCTGGAGAAATGTGAGATCATGCATTTGGGGAGGTCAAACAAGGCCAATGAATACATGATTGATGGGAAAATGCTGAGAAGTGTAGAGGAAGTGAGAGACCTTGGTGTTAATGTCAAAAGATCCCTGAACGTAATAGGACAGGTCGATAAGGTGGTTAAGAAGGCAAATGAAATCCTTTCCTTTAATAGCCACAGTATAGAATACAAGAGCCGTGTGGTTATGCTGGAACTGTATAACAGATTGGTTAGGCCACAACTTGAGTACTGTGTGCAGTTCTGATCATCTCGTAACAAAAAGGATGTAATTGCACCAGAGAGAGTACAGATGAGATTTACGAGGATGTTGCCAGGACTGGGCAAATACAGCTATGAGGAAAGATTGGATAGGCTGGGGATGTTCTCCTTGGAACATAGAAAACTGAGGGGAGATCTAATTGAAATGTACACCATTTTGCGGGGCCTGGAGAGAGTGGAGGTGAAGGGTCTGTTCACCTTAGCTGGGAGGTCGGTGACGAGAGGGCATAGATTTAAAGTGATTCGTAGAAAATTAGAGAGGAGATGAGGAAAAACGCTTTCACCCAGAGGGTGATGGGGATCTGGAACTCACCGCCGGAAAGGCTAGTTGAGGCAAAAGCCCGTAACTCATTAAAAAGGAGTATGGATATGCACCTCAAGTGCCTTAATCTGCATGGCTACGGACCAAATACTGGAAGCTAGGATCGTTTTTCGACCGGCACAGACACGATGGTTCAAGTGGCCTCTTTATCTGCCTTAAAAGTCCTGCGATTCTATGATTCCTACCTATCTCTGTAACATTCTCCAATTCCTACAGCTCTCCTTTTCTTTCAGTAACCTGCCTTACATCGGTAGTGGGCAAATTATTGGAGAGGATTCTGAGATACAGGATTTATGATTATTTGGAAAAGCATAGTTTGATTAGAGACAGTCAGCATGGCTTTGTGAGGGGCAGGTCATGCCTCACAAGCTTTATTGAATAAGAATATTGAAGATGTGACAAAACACATTGATGAAGGAAGAGCAGTGGATGTGGTGTATATGGATTTTAGCAAGGCGTTTGATAAGGTTCCCCATGGTAGGCTCATTCAGAAAGTAAGGAGGCATGGGATACAGGGAAAGTTGGCTGTATGGATACAGAATTGGCTGGCCCATAGAAGACAGAGGGTGGTAGTAGATGGAAAGTATTCAGCCTGGAGCTCGGTGACCAGTGGTGTTCTGCAGGGATCTGTTCTGGGACCTCTGCTCTTTGTGACTTTTATAAATGATTTGGATGAGGAAGTGGAAGGCTGGGTTAGCAATTTCGCCGATGACACGAAGGTTGCTGGAGTTATGGATAGTGTGGAAGGCTGTTGTAGGTTGCAACGGGACATTGACAGGATGCAGAGCTGGGCTGAGAAGTGGCAGATGAAGTTCAACCTGGAAAAGTGTAAAGTGTTTCATTTTGGAAGGTCGAATTTGAATGCAGAATACAGGCTTAAAGACAGGATTCTTGGTAGTGTGGAGGAACAGAGGTATCTTGGGGTCCATGTCCATAGATTGCTCAAAGTTGCTACCCAAGTTGATAGGGTTGTTAAGAAGGCATATGGTGTGTTGGCTTTCATTAACAGGGGGATTGAGTTTAAGAGCTGCGAGGTTATGCTGCAGCTCTATAAAGCCCTGGTTAGACCACACATGAAATATTGTGTTCAGTTCTGGACGCCTCATTAGAGGAAGGATGTGGAAGCTTCAGATAGGGTGCAGAGGAGATTTACCAGGATTCTGCCTGGACTGGAGGGCATGTCTTAAGAAGAAAGGTTGTGGGTGCTAGGGCTTTTCTCATTGGAACGAAGAAGGATGAGAGGTGACTTGATAGAGGGGTACAAGATGATGAGAGGCACAGATAGAGTGGATAGCCAGAGACTTTTTCCCAGGGCGGAAAGGGATATCACCAGGGGGCTAGATTTTAAGGTGATTGGAGGAAGGTTTCGGGGAGATGTCAGAGGTAGGTTCTTTACACAGAGAATGGTGGGTGCGTGGAATGCACTGCCAGCGGTGGTAGTAGAAGCAGATACATTAGGGACATTTAAGCGACTCTTTGATAGGTACATGGATGATAGTAGAATGAAGGGTATGTAGGTAGTTGGATCTTAGAGTAGGTTAAAGGGTCGGTACAACATCGTGGGCCGAAGGGTCTGTACTGTGCTGTACTGTTCTATGTTCTATGTAACCTCCTCCACGTACTATCACCGTTCATATCTTTGTACCTCCTCCAGCCACTAAATCCCTCACTGTCTCTGCAACCTCCTGCAGCCCATACAGCCCTCGCTATCCGTGTAATTCCCTCGATCCCCATAACTCTCTCAACTCGTTTCACACTTCTAATTCTAGTCACTTGTACATCACCGATTTTAATTGCTGCACTATTAGTGGCTGTATGTACAACCGATGTGCCTTAAACCTTAAAATGTCCTCCTGAAACCTCTTTGACTTTCTCTTTCCTTTAGGGCACTCCCAAACCCCATCGCTTGATCCTTGGCTTTGTATAAAGTTTTGCTTTATAACGCTCCTGTGACTAGCCATTTGTCGTTTATATATAGAGGGGTTTTCATTCGATTACCCTCTCATGCAGTCTCTCTGTCTCTGTGTCACATTCTATCCCAACCTATGTCTCTCTTTCCTTCTGCCTCTTGATCTCACGTTCTCATTCAGTCTCACTCTCTTGCCTTTACTCCCTCTCTTACTTTCGCCTTCAGACTGTTTCTTGTCCTCTCTTCTCTCACTGTCATAGTTCTGTCTCTTTTGCTCTCACCCTTTCTTAGTCTATCTCTCTCACCCTTTTGTGTCTCTGTCTGTGACTATCTCCCTGACGATCTCACATTCTCCGTTTTAATAATATGTCCCCGATTCTCTTCCTTTCTGCATCTCTTTGTCTCCCTCTGTCCTAATTTCTCCATCTATTTGTCTCTCTCTCGCTCCCCCTCACATTCTACCTATCCTTCATTCTCTCCCTCCCCATCACTCTGCACCTCTGTCTCAGCCTTCATTACAACATCTCTCCAACTTCTGTCCTACCACTTGCTGCTCTCCCGAATGCACCACTTCGTGTTCCCTCCCCATCCAGACTTCCACCACCTAACAGTCTCCCACACGTTCTCACGTTCTCTCTTCGACACTGTACCACACGTGCTCCCATCGACTTACCCTTCCCCTCACTCTCTCCCACTCATCTTCACCCTCTCACTCCCCCAACCCCAGCATCCCTCTTTCACTCAAATTCACCCTACCACTCTCTCATCCTCACTGTCTCAACCCCAGCCTTCTCAATCTCCCGCCATTATCTCTCTCTTCCTCACAATATATCTCCCGTTGCTTCTCTCCCTCTATCTCTCTCCCTATCCTTCTCTCCCGTCTATCCTGCCTATGCTTATCCTCTCACCACTTGTTCTCATCCATCTTTCTCTTCCTCCTGCCTCCCCGTTTACTCATTTCTACTCCCTTCAATCACACCTTGCTCACTGCCATCGCGTCATGGAGTCATTTAAGGCACAGAAGCAGGTTATTCGGCCCATGTAGACCGTGCAATCTTCTATTTACAGCTATCAGCTCTTCCCTCGTCTCCTTTGCTCTAAGGGGAACAACCCCAACTTGTCAAACATAACCTTCTAGCTCAGGTCGCTCATCCCTGGATGCATTCTGCTAAACCTTATCTGGGCTCTCTCAAAGACGCTCACAACCTTCCTAAATTGTGGTGAACAGAACTGGACGAAATACTCTAGTTGAGGCCTAACCCCAGTTTTAGAAATGTTCGAAATAACCTCCTTGCCTTTCTACTCAATGCCTCTATTTATGAAGCCCAAGGCCCCACATGTTGTGTCGATCATTCTCTAAATGAGTCTTGACACGTCAAAGATCTATGCATATACACGCCATTTTCTTCTTTCCCTGCACACTCTGTGTCATTAGTTCTACATTATCTCACCCTATACCTCTACCGAAAGATGTCACCCATACTTCTATGCATTCATTTCCATATGACCTATGCCTGTCCATTCTGCTGTGCTGCCTATGTCATATTGCAGGCGGTTCGCATCACCCTCATCATTTGTCACTCCACCAAATATAGCATCATTGACAAAGTTTGAAATTCAACTTTGTTATCCGATATCCAAGTCATTTGCATATAGAAAGATGAGTAGTGTTCCGATACTGATCCTTGGTGAACACCACTGTCGAATATGCTCCAGTCTGATAATATAATGATGGATCATGATTCTCCGTTTTCTATCCCAAGCCAAATTTACATCCAATTGAACACTTATCCTTTCCTTCCATAAGCCTCAATTTTGTTCACCAGCTTTTCATGCGGTTGTTAACCAACTGTTTTCTTATAATTCATATAGATAGCATCCACTGCATTCCCTTCATCAACAGCACGATCACTTCATCAAAGATCAATTAGATTAGTCAAGCATGATATACCTTTTTACAAATCAGTGTTGGCTGTCCTGAATTAACTCAAACCTTTCCAATGACTGTTCCCCCCCACCCCACCCCATTTATTGTTTCTAAAACGACGTTAAACTAACAGGCCTGTGGTTCCTCGGGCTGACCTTAGACATTTTCTTGAATGAGGGAAAATTGGAAGATAATGGAATGCCCTTTTGGTATCTCCACCCCTTCTCCACTTGGTAACCTGTGATGCAAGCCAGTCGGAGCAGCTAACTTATTTATCCTAATCATAGAACAAAGAACAAAGAACAAAGAACAGTACAGCACAGGAACAGGCCATTCGGCCCTCCAAGCCTGCGCCGATCTTGATGCCTGCCGAAACTAGCACCTTCTGCAATTCCGGGGCCCATATCCCTCTATTCCCTTCCTATTCATATATTTGACAAGATGTCTCTTAAACGTCGCTATCGTATCTGCTTCCACCATCTCCCCCGGCAACAAGTTCCAAGCACTCACCACCCTCTGTGTAAACAAATTGCCTCGCACATCCCCTCTAAACTTTGCCCCTCGCACCTTAAACCTATGTCCCCTAGTAACTGACTCTTCCACCTTGGGAAAAAGCTTCTGACTATCCACTCTGTCCATGCCTCTCATAACTTTGTAAACCTCAATTGAGAATATTTGCAGTAACTCCTCCTTCTCTATTTTAGCCTATCCATTGCTGCTACCTTCTCTGCGTCTACCAATATTTTTCGGTCTCCTCTTCCTTAAAAAAATTCCAACATAATGTAGTCATGCCTTGCCTTGGGCTTCTAAGCAATTATTGCCCTCTGTTCCCCTGATGGGCTCCACTGAATCTCTTGCTATTTACAGGTCGGTGGAAGATTTTTCGGTTCCCTTTTATGTTGTCTGCCGTTCTACTTCACATCATCTCTCTTTGTCAGTCATATTTTCCTCTTCAGTACTCTATCAACTTATTTTATTTAGATTGGTTCTCAATTGAAGTAGTCACATGACATGCATCATATACCGTCACATTTGAATCGTCATAATCTCTATATCCATCGATTTCATTCACGCTACCTTTCTCCCCTTTTGGAATATACCAAGCCTGTATTTCGTGCATCTCTTCCATAAAGCTAACCCATTGCTCCGTTAAACTTTTCCTGCCAATCTTTTGTTCCACTTTAACTTGGCTAGATCCCTTGTCTTCGCTTTGAAATTAGCTCTCTTCCAATCTGGACGTTCTATATTATATTGTTCCTCGCTTTTCTCCGTTAATAGCATAAACCTTTTGATATCGTGATCTCTCTTACAACAGAGCACAGACACTTTGTCTACCTGTTTCACCTCAGTTCCCAGCAGCAGAGCCAGAACTATCTTCTTCTTAGTTGGGCCCAGACATACTGGTCAACATTGTTTTTCACTTTTCAGAAATTCCTCCACTCTTTTCCCTTGACTCTAGAATGATCTGAATTGATGTTTGTGCGATTAAATTCACCCAATATTACCAGTCTATAGCTCTTACAACTCTCCGTAATTTCCCTGCGGATTGTTTTCTTCACCCTGCTCTCCCTTTCCCGATTTGGAGACCTATGGAATACCCCCAATAGAGTGAATATACCATTTTTGCTCCTCAAAACTTACCAAATGGTTCGTTGCTTGTTCTCTCAAGAATATCCCCGCTTTCCAACACTACAATATCTTTCCTGAACTGTGCTGCCACCCCACCTACCTTTTTCCTTCTCTGTCTTTTCTGAACACTTTATATCCTTGTAAATTGTCACTCAACCGTCACCTGTTTTGAACAACATTCACGTTATTGTCACTATATCAAACTTCCATACTGCTGTTTGTGTTTGTTGCTCACCGACATTAATCAGCATTTGTGCAGGTACATTGATGCATTTTGGTCCTGTCTTTTCATTCCTTGTTCCCTTTCCCATTCTGCTCCGATGCAATATAGAAATATTCACTTCTTTGCTACTGTCCAACGCTATCACTTTATGCACTTTATTCCTCTTTTTGTTTCCATATGCCTGGACCCGTCCCCCTGCCAATTAAATGTCAACCCTCCTGAAACTCCCTAGGAAACTACCTGGTAGGTCATTAGTCTCAGTTCCGTTGAGGTGCACTCCACTTGTTTTGAATTGGTGCCTTATGCATCAAAACTGAGCTCAATGTTTCAAGAAAGTGAAGGCATTTCTCCTGTACCATGCTTCAAGCCACGCATTTATCATATCTGTATCCCTTTGTATATTCTCTATAGCGCATGTCTCTTGGACTAACCAGACATTACTACCTTCGAGATCCTCCTCATTAACTTCCTCCCGAGCTCCTGCAAATCTGACCATAGGATCTCAATAACTGCCCTCTCTGTATCATTGTTACAAACCTGTAGCTTAAAGTCCAGTTCCCCGCGCCCCCACCCCCCACCCACCCCCTGATGAACATCCTTCACGCTCTCTGTGGTGTCATTCACATTTTCATGAGGAAGAGAACACGCCATGCTGTGCAGTCAATGACGTTTACAGAAATTTCTGTCTGTCCTGTTGACTGTGGAAGTTCCTATAACAAGTGTATGTCTGCACATTGCTGCTCCCTCCTGAATAGTTACTTACTCAATGGTGTCATTGTCTGGACTGCACTTCTTCAGGGTGTCGTCACTCCCAGTAGTCTCCAATGCTGAGAAGTTGTTTGACAGTTGCAAACATCCAAAACCACCTGCACTTGATGCCTCTTCCTACTCTTCTGGATGACCACCCCCGCTTACTATTGTAAACTCTTGCTGCCTGTGGGGTGACCACATGATGGAAAATTGAATGTATGAATCCCTCCTGCTCTCTAATCCCCGCAGTGACCCCAGCTGCCCCTCAAGCTCAACATTCCTGAGCTTGAGCTGAAGCGGATGGAGAAATCACCTACAAACGTGGTTCTCCGATATATGTGAAATTTCCTGGAAGACCCACATGGGGCATTGCAAGAAACAGGACGCAGATGCGATTCTAAAATTTAGATAAACACACTCTACTCACTCGTTCGGAATTCAGTTGGGACCGACCGTGCATCAACTATTAATTATAATTAATGCCTCTGGACCTACATTGTGCTACGAGTTGTATAAATGTAATCACAGGTATACTCACTCTAATTGGGGTTATTCATTTCCTGGCTCCTAATTTGAAAGAATGGAATTCTTTAGTGGGAAAACGAGAAATAGAGACCAACAATTTGCCTTCCTTCCTCTGATGCCTTATCCTGATGTTTCTATTTTTGCCAAATACGGTCGGTCTTTCATGAACCATTCCTAGAGCTTCCCCACCCCCCCCCCCCCCCCACGCCTGAACAGTGTTGTCATGCTCTCGCTCTCTGGGCCACTCTTTTTTTCTTGTCCATCGATCTGGCTGTGCTCTCACTCTCTGGGTCTCTCGTTTATCTGCCTTGCCTCTCTCAGTGTGGTCTTGCTCTCTGGGCTGCTCCTTTATCCACGCTCTGCGTCTTGCTGTGCTCTTGCATCCGAGACTAATCTTTTCCCTCTACACCAGTGTCACTGTATCCACCCTACGTGTTTGTACAGAAGGATGCAGAGGGAGCCTGACTTTATAACTAACCCGTGCTCCACCTGCACTGGTTCATATGACAATGTGGAGGGAGGTTTGCTCTGTATATAACCCATGCAGCACATGTCATGGAACTGTTTGATAGGACATTATATGGGGAGCTGTACTCTGTATCTTACCCGTGCTGTACCTGCTGTTGTTGAATTTGTTGCATTATTGAATCAGACACAGAATAAAGGTCACTCAATAAGAACGGAAACTAATCTTTAATTAGAAGATGTAATGTGATAGTCAATACTGATGAAGACTATCTAAATTATTAATCGGTTCGCCCCTCCCTCTCCCAGGCAGCGAAAAACATGAGCTCCAGCAACCCCTAGTTCTCCCTAGACAGGAATGAGTTCATCTTCTGCAATGCCTCTTCCAGCTATGGCGAAGTTGCACATTAATTAGTTTATACAGGGAGTCTTAAAACCTAAAAAGTCATAACTTTAACACAAGAACAAGGGGAAAACCTGAAGAGTCCCAAATTTAAACAGAGGACCTGAAGGGAATCCTGGGCATTCACACCTTTAAACTTGGTAGCTTACGGGTATACCGGGCAATCATAACGTTAAACAGAGGGCCTGGGAATACACTGGGCCATCGCAGCTATAAATTTGTCTTTGACAGATCCTGTTAGAGTAATTAGTCACTTTCATTCCCCCACCCAATCCGTTAACCCTGCAGGTTTGTTCCCTTCAAGTCCTATCCAATATCATTCTGAAGTATTTGATTGCCTCTGTTTCGAACACTCTCATAGGCAGCGAGTTCCAGGTCAATACCACTCGCAGTGTAAGAAAGTTCTTCCTAAAATCCCTTCTCCATCTCTTGATCAAAACCTTAAATCTGTATCTCCAGGATATCAGCTAATGGGAATGAGGGTGGTTGTGTAGGCCTTGGTACAGCATTTGAGTGTGATGGAACAGATTCCATTAGCATTAGGCTGGGGATTGAGTTTGAATATGTGGGCCTCAGTACCACACTTGGAAGCGGTTAGTATAAAACTGGTTCATCATTAGGATGAGATTGATTGTATGATCCTCAATGCAAAACTGGTGTTCAAGGAGAAAACTGGCTCAACACAAGACATTGCATTTATTATAAATATGTGAAAATTGGCATTTACCCAGCAATGTGGAAAATTGCACAGGTATGCCCTGTATATAAATTCAGAACAAATCCAACCCTGGCAATTTCTGCCCCAGCTTTCTACTCTCAATCATTACTGAAGTGAGGAAGGTGTCATCGGCAGTGCTATCAAGTGGCACTGCTTAGCACTTGCTCAGTGATGCTGAGTTTGGGTTCCGACAGCGTCACTCAGCTCCCAACCTCATTACAGCCTTGGTACAAATAAAGACACAGGAGCTGAATGCAAAAGGTGAGCTTAGAGTGACTGTGCTTGACATCAAGGCAACATTTGACTGAGTATGGCATCGAGGAGCCCTGGGAAAACTGGAGTCAATATGAATCAGGGGAAAATCTCCCCTGGTTGGAGTCATAACTAGCACAAAGGATGATGACTGTGGTTGTTGTAGGTCAATGACCTCAGCTCCAGGACATCACTACAGGAGTTCCTCAGAAGAGTGTCCAAGGTCCAACCATCTTCAGCTACCTCATCAATGATCTTTCTTCAAACATCAGGTCAGAAGTAGGGATGTTTTTGGAAGATTGTGTCATATTCAGCACCATTCACAATTCTCTAGATACTGAAGAAGTCCATGTTGAAATGCAGCAGGACCTGGACAATATCCAGGTTTGGACTGATAAGTGGCAAATAACATTCGTGCCACACAAGTGTCAGGCAATGACTATCTCAAATAAGAACGAATCTAACCATCTTCCCTTGACATTCAATGGCATTACAGTCGCTGAATGTCCTCCTATCAACACACTGTGTTACCATTGACCGGAGACTGAACTGGAGTAGCCATATAAATACCTTGACGACAGAACAGGTTACACGTTAGGAATCCTGTGGCATACAACTCACCTCCTTGCTCCCCAAAGCCTGCTTACCATCCACAAGGCACAAATCAGGAATGTGATGCAATACGTCCACTTGCCTGCAGCTCCAAAGCACTCAAGAACCTCGACAACATCCAGGGAAAAGCAGCCAGCTTTATTGGCACACCATTAGCCACCTCAAAATGCACACTCTCCACCACCTACGCACAATGGTAGCAGTGCCTACCACCCACAAGATGCACTGCAGCAACCCACCAAGGCTCATTAGACGGCATCTTCCAAACCCGCAACGTCGACCACCTAGAAGGACAAGTTCAGCAAATGCATGAGAACACCACAGCTTGCAAATTCCCTTCCAAACCACACGCCATCCTATATCGCCGTTCCTACACTATCGTTGGGGCAAAGTCCTGGAACTTCCTTTCTAACAACACTATGGGTGTTCCTACCCACGTGGACTGCAGCATTTCAAGAAGGTGCCTCACCACCACCTTCTTCAGTACAATTGATGCTATGCAATAAATGCTGTCCTTGCCAGCGACACCCATTTCCCATGAACGAATAAAATGAATGGATGCGCCGCAGCACCACATTCGACAGTTAATGGATTAGACTATCGCTGCACTATCTGGAGTTTCCATGCCCTGCACTAGGCTGGGAATTGAATGTGAATGTCTGGTACTCTGTACCAAAATTTGGGTTGTGTGATCAGGGTAGCTCAGCACCAGGTTGCAGAATGGGATGCGTATGTGGTCCTCAACACCACAATCAGGGGTTTAAGGTAAAACTGGTTCAGCAGTATGCTGAGCATTCAGTATGATTGAGTGGGCCTCAGTACCACAATGGGGGTGACTGATCAGTCTAGCTCAGTATTAGCCATGGGATTAAATGTGAGTGTGAAGTTTTCAGTACCATTCTCAGACGTGTGCAAGCCTATTAGGTCAGCATCGGATTAACTGTCTGCGTTTGGGCCTCAGTACCACACTGAAGTGTGAGGGATCAGAGCAGCGCAGCGCCAGGCCGGGAAATGAGTGCCAGTGCGGGTTCCTCAGTACCACACTCAGAGGTATGCTCTGATACAAACTAAGCACTCGACCAGGGATAGAGTATGAGCTTGTGGACCTTTGTTCCACTCTCGTGGCTGGGGGCGATGAATACGTCCTTCCTGGGCTCGAAAATTGGTGTGCTTTGTGACCCCGGGGGTGTGAGAGTGTTTGTCGCCCTCAGTACAACACTGGGGTGAGGGATCTGTCCACTCACCTTAATGTAATCGGATGCCGGGTTTGGGAACAGGACAGGCACACGGGATGAGGACGACTGCTCATGTGGAGGATAAGCATCAGTAATCCTTCAGAGAATGATAACAGGCCAAGGAGAATCAAAAAAGGAAACTTGTTTTGAATTGGTGAGCCTCACATTCTGGAATACTTCAGTGTTTAGTGAGAATGCTGAGCCAGTGACATTTTGCCCCAGTGGGATGAATAGATACTATGTGAACTTATTACAACAGTAAGGTACCGTGTGTACTTTAAATATGGACTGAAATAACAATGTAACTGCTCAATGTTCTGTTGAATACTATGACTACAGTTATACCTGCTATCCTGTGAGAATGTACATAAGACACCATAGGATGAAGTCGAAGTGTCACCTGTTGAATTTGCTCGCTTGATCTTTGTGGGAACACAAGGGTTAAGTTAGTTAAAAAATATTAAATGATCAATTCACTTTTACAAATAAACACTTCACAGACATCGCTATGGAATGTGCTATATGCTGCATTCCCAAGACAAGATATGGACATCAATGACAGAAAAAAATGAAGTGATGGGGGAAGAGCGGGAGAGTGCGACTAACTGGACTGGTCTTCAAAAGAGACTGCACAGATTCAATGGATCGTAACACCTCCTACTGTGTTATAGTACACTATGATTCGATGGTCATCTTCTGAGAGAGAGAGAGATGGTATGAGGTAGAGAGAGAGAGAGAGAGATACAGAGATCAGGCGAGGGAGAGAGAGATGGGCTGAGGGAGAGGGAAAGGAATAAAACATGCCAAAGGGATGGAACAGGCTAGAGGGGCCGAACGGCCTCCTGCTGCCTTCCTCAGAGCTTTATTTCTATTACACCCTGAAATAAACAAGGTCGTGATGATATTTTTGGCAAATAAAAGTGAATTAATTTACGATAGTTTCTCCTTTAAGATTACTGATCCTATTGCCTCCTCCAGTATTTTAGCACTCGATCATTCTATGGTCCTCTTCTGAGAAAAAGAGATAGAGAGATGGGGTGTGGGAGAGAGAGAGAGATGGGGTGAAGTAGAGAGAGAGAAAGAAAGATGCAGACATGGGCTGAGGGAGATATTAAATGGTCAATTCACTTGTTTAAGTAAACACTGAACAGAAATGAGTCTGGAACGTCCTATGTGCTGCATTCCGACTCCAACATCTACTCTGTCCCTCATGATTTTGAACACCTCTATCAAATCTAATCTCGAGTTTCTCTTCGCTATGGAGAACATCCCCAGCGTCTCCAATATATCCACGTAACTGAAGTCCCTTAACCCTGGAACCTTGCTCGTCAATCTTTTCTGCACCCTCTCTAATGCCCCCACATCCTTCCTAAAGTACAGTGTCCAGAATTGGATACAATACTAGTTGAGGATGAAGCAGTGTTTTATAAAGCTTCAACATAACCTCCTTGCTTTTATACTTTTAGCCTCTGTTTACAAAGCCTGGATCCCATATGCCTTTTAAACACTTTCTCAACCAGCCCTGCCGCCTTCAATTTATGCACAGATATCCCCAGGTCTCTCTGTTCCTGCACCCACTTTCTTCTGTTCTTAGGTTCTTGTGACACAGCGGGACAGGAGGACAGGGAGGTCTAGAAAGAAGGAGGGGGAGAGAGAGCAAACAACAGGAAAAACATATGGGAACACCACCCTTCAAGTCACACATCATCCACACTTAGAACTATATCACCGTTCCTTCACTATGATTGGGTCAAAATCCTGGAACTCCCTTCCTAACAGCACTGTGGGTGTAACTACCCCACATGGACTGCAGCGGTTCAAGAAGGAGGCTCAACACCGCCTTCTCAAGGGCAATTAGGAATGGGCAATAAATGCTGGCCTGGCCAGTAATGCACACGCCCAGCAAATGAATAATGAAAATTAAAATGTGACACAGTTTCACTTCAGGAGATATTAGACTAGACGACCAAAAACATGGTCAGAGGTTGGTTTGAGGGAGCGTCTTCAAATAGGAAAGAGAGTTCGTAATATGGAGCGGTTTAGGAAAGGAATTCCAGAGTTAGGGCCTTGGCAGCTTGAAGACACGGCCGCCAATATTGGAACGATTCAAATTGGGGATGCCAGAGAGAAAGAGGAAGAGATTGGGATGGAGAGTGTCGGTCAGTGTTCCAGCAAAGTTGTGTGCAGCAGCAGCAGGTCCTGTTCTGTGATAAATTACACACGTTTTCAAAGACTCTTCAAAAATTTAAAGGGGCTGCGCACGGGACAAAAAAATTTGCTGTGCACAACAACTAAATTTTCTGTGAACATTGGAGCCAGCTGTCGCTCAGTGGGTAATAATCTTGCCTCTGAGATATAGGTTTGTGAGTTCAGGTCTGAACACAAAATCTAGGCTGCTGCCACCCAACAGATAATCAGAACAGACCAGTGAGACTCAGAAATGGAAACTTGCGTTGAATTTGTGAGCCTCGCTTTCTGTAATGTTTTAGTGTTTGGTCAGAATGTCGACCCAATGAAATTTGCCCCTGTGGGATGAGAGTTATCTGAATAGAGATTATAACATCTTATTACAACATGAAGGTTCAGTGCGTACTGAGTATAAGAACATTTGCAGCGTCCCATCATATAAAATACTTTGCTGGGTGAGGGATCAGCGTTTGATATTTCCAAAACACTGAGGCAAACTCGAACTTTTAATCAGCCCTGGGAGGAAAGTAAACCTTGAGACTTTCAAACTGTAATCAATGCCAGATTTCATCAATTATTAGGGATTAATCAATTACAGTATGCAAAACATACAGAATATGTCGTTAAATAGCGGGATACGGGTTTCTCACCAGCCTGCATAAGGAAGTGTAACCTCTGCAGTTGTGGTATCACCAAACCAGCCAACTTAAAACGGCAAATTGATGAATGTGGAGTTTTAGTGAGATTCTGAGAGAGGAGAGAGAAACAGGCACAGACAGACACAGACAGACAGACACAGACAGAGAGACACACACACAGAGTGCCCAAGGGACAGAGAGTGTCAGAAGAATATTTCAATTTCCAAATTCCATTACAGAAGGTCAATCTTAGATTTTAAGATGAACAATTGATTTAGCATCAATCTGCCTCTATTTAGGTCTATCTTTCTCCTCCTCCATCCAGATAGAGAGAGTTACAGTGAGAAAGACAGGGATAGATATGGAGAGTAATAGAGAGAGGGAATGATAGCAATGGGGAGAGACCACCAGAGAGAAAGAGGAAGAGATTGGGAGGGAGAGTGTCGGTTAGTGTTCCTGCAAATCTGCGTGCAGCAGCCTCAAAGGTCCCACACAGATCCTGTTCCACAATACATAGCAGAAGTCTTCAAAGATTCTTCAATAATTTCAAGGGGCAGCTGATGGAAAAAAAACTGAACACGCACAACATCTAAATTTTCACGGGAACATGGGAGCCAACTGCGGAATACAGGTTTCTTACCAGCCTGCATAAGGAAGTGCAACCTCTACAGATGTGTTGAAACCAAAAGCAGCTGACTTAAAATGGCAAACTGATGTATATTGAGTTTTACCAAGGGTCTGAGAGAGGAGAGAGAAACAGGGATCGACACACACAGAGAAACACACACAAACAGAGAAACAGAGTGACTCAGGGACAGAGAGCGAAAGAAGAATATTTCAATTTGTAAAAAGGCATTTGATGAGATCAATCTTCAATTTAAAAACGACAATTGATTTTGCATCAATGTGCATATGCAGAAGACACGTTCCAAACTACTACCACCTTTTTCCTGGAGAGTCGGATTAACCCGGGTCACTCACTATGCCTGGCTCAGGCTCAAGTCTCACCGGCCTCAGTCATTGAGACGCTACTGTATCACTTGCCTTAATGTAAGCGGATTCCCTGTTTGGGAACAACACAGGCACACGGGATTAGACGACTGCTCATGTGGAGGTAAAGTATCAGCAATACCTCAGAGAATCAGAACAGGCCAGGGAGAATCAACAAAAGGAAACTTGTGTTGAATTTGTGAGCCTCACATTCTGGAATGCTTCAGTGTTTAGTGAGAGTGTTGAGCGAGTTTGCCCCAGTGGATGAATAGACACTATGTGAACATATTACAACAGTGAGGTACCGTGTGTACTGCAAATATGGACTGAAATAACAATGAAACTGGTCAATGTTCAGTTGAATACTATGACTACAGTTATACCTGCTATTCTGTGAGAATGTACATAAGACACAATGGGATGAAGTCAAAGTGGACATGTTGAATTTGCTCGCTTGATCTTTGTGGGAACACAAGGGTTTAGTAAATCAAAAAATATTAAATGGTCAATTCACTTGTACAAATAAACACTTCACAGACATCGCTATGGAATGTGCTATATGCTGCATTCCCAAGACAAGATATGGACAGTCAATGACAGAAAAAAATTGAAGTGATAGGGATAGAGCGGGAGAGTGCGACTAACTGGACTGTTCTTCAAAAGAGACTGCACAGATTCAATGGGTCGAATCGCTTCCTATTGTGTTATAGTACACTATGATTCTATGGTCATCTTCTGAGAAATAGAGAGAGAGGGAGAGGTAGAGAAAGAAAGAGAGAGGGAGTGAGATACAGATACATATCGGGCGAGGGAGAGAAAGATGGGCTGAGGGAGAGGGCACAGGGTGAGGGAACGAGCGAGAGATTCACACACGGAGAGGGAGAGGAATAAAACATCCCAAAGGGATGGAACAGGCTCTTGCGGCCGAACGGCCTCCTGCTGACTTCCGAAGAGCTTTATTTCTATTACACCCTGAAATAAACAAGGTCGTGATGATATTTTTGGCAAATAAAATGGAATTAATTTCCAATAGTTTCTCCTTTAAGATTACTGATCCTATCAACTCCTCCTGTGTTATAGCACTCAATCATTCTACGGTTCTCTTCTGAGAGAAAGAGATAGAGAGATGGGGTGAGGGAGAGAGAGAGAGATGGGGTTAATGAGAGAGAGAAAAAGAAAGATACAGAGATGGGGTGAGGGAGAGAGAGAGAGAGAGACGGGGTGAGAGAGAGATAGATAAAGACAGAGTGAGGGAGGGAGAGTAACGGGTAAGGAGGAGCGAGAGAGAGTCTGGCTGAGGGACAGAGAGAGAGAGAGATACAGTAAGGGAGAGGGTGAGGAGGAAAATGTCTCAAAGAGGTAGGACAGGCTCGAGAGTCCGACCAGCCTCCTCCAGTCTTCCTCAGGGATTTATTAATATTATATCCTGAACTAAACAAGGTCCTGATGATATTTTTGACAAATGAAATGGAATTAATTAACAACAGGTTCTCCTTTAAAATTATTAATCCGAATTCACAATATTACTTGTGTGAATTTGTCTTGACAGATAATTTGCTGTTTATTGACATCAATGAATAAATAAATAATGGAAGATTCAGAAAGACTTTGTTCCCATCCTTGTTCAAACTCCTATTGACTCACTCGAAGGTTTAAACCTAAAGAGCAGTTCTGTCGGTGCGGGGTCCCTTTAAGTGGCTGGGACTGACCCTCCCCCTGCTCCCCCCTCGGGGTCACAGTGCTGGGTCAGGGGTCACAGACACTGGGATTGACCCATAACCTCCTGACCCCAAAGATAAAAGACGGGGAACGATGCAGACATTGTAGTTAAAGAGGAGGTGTGTGAAATATTGGATGGGATAAACAGAGTGAGGGGAAATAGTAAGGTGTTTGGCATCTTTGAAAGAGGATAAATGGTCAGGCCTGGATGTAGTGGAACCAGTTCAGAGAAGGTTTACTCGGATGATTCCTGGGATGAAGGGGTTGTCTTATGAGGAATGGTTGAACAGGTTGTGACGATACTCATTGGAGTTCAGAAGAATGAGATGTGATCTTATTGAAACATACAAAATACTACAAGGGATAGACAGATTTGATGCAGGTAAGATGTCTCCTTTGGCTCGGGAGTCCAGAACCAGGGGACACCATTTCAAAATAAGGGGGAAGCCATTAAGGGCAGAGAGGAGAAATGTCTTTGCTCAGATGGCTGTGAATCTGTGGAATTCTCTCCCCAGTGGGCTGTGGAAGCTCAGTCTGAGAAAAAAGACATAGATGTGGGTGATCAGCCATGATAGTATTGAATGGCGGAGCAGACTTGATGGGCGGAATGGCCTACTCCTGCTCCTATGTTCCAAGCTGCCAATATAGTTTCCCCCAAACTACACCCCTTACCATCTCAACAGCTTTGAACAAATCACCTTGATCCTCCTAAATTCCAGGCAATAAATCCCTACTTTGTGTCACATCACCTCGTAACTTAACCCTTGGAGTCCAGTTATGATTCTGGTAAATCTACACTGCACTCAAATGGACACGGACCCCAGAAGTTTCTTTGGACCTCCATCTTTTCACCATTTATAAAGTACTCTGTCCGAGGTTTTTTGTTGACATTGAAATCTATCCACCACAGTTTTGCCCATTTATTTAAGATATTAATATCTCTTTGCAGTTTGATGCTTCCAGCTACACTGCTTACAATGCTGCCTATTTTTGTGTCATTGGCAACTTGGGTCTGTTGCATTCTACACTATCATCTTAAATCGTTAATAAATACAGAAAAACTGAGACACACACGGGCTTTGCAGCAGTAGACAGGAGTGAATCATTCCGTTCCAGATGTTTTTTTAATTCCAGATCTATGTTTTGTTGAAGAAAAAACAGAATTCAAATTCACAACAGCCCAGTGCGGGAGTTGAACTCCTGCTTTTTCAATCATCAGATCAGGCCTTCAAATTAAAACCCAGAAAAACAGATTCATTTTCCTACTTCTGTTGTCTGACTGTCTCAGGTTTTGTAGATTGTTCCCTTCTCCTCTTCTTCCATCTGTCTGAAGTCTTTGATGTTTGTCAGACATTGGTAAGCTACTTCATGTGGTGTTCTGTAAATACCTTCAGTTCGATGTGTCTGCAAGGGGCACAATTCCAATTCTCACCTTATTGTTTCAACCAAAAGCTGCAGGTCCATTCAAACACCCCTATTTCTTGTCTCTGCAAAGATTGCTCACACTTCCACACTGCAGGAATGTCTGAATGGAAACAGCTTTTGACACATTTCCCAACTTGTTTGCTAACACTTTTCAGAATGCAGCTAAATTCAACTTAGAGATTGCAAGCCCCAAATTGAACCTTTAAGATATAAAAAGTGACAAAAATGAAATCCCAGCTCTCTCTATCCCTGCACCCATTTTAACATTGTACCAATTAGTTTATATCGCTTCTCCACAGCTTTCCTTCCAAAATGCATCATTTTACATTTCTCAGCATTGAAGTTAACCTGCCATGTGTCCGACCATTTCACCAGACTGCCTCTATCCTCTTGAAGTATACTACTAGTCCCTTCGCTGATTATTACATTGCAGATGGCACAATGTTGAAGTTATGCCCTGTAAGCCCAAGTCCAAGTCATTGATATATATCAAAAAGATCAGTGGTCCTAATGCAAAGCCGTGGGGAATACCACCGTCTCTTCTCAGTTTTCCTATTATTTCCTTATTATCTTCAAAACATTCACAAAATAACCCCAAAACCTTCCAAATTCCAGGGATACACAGTAAAGCTCCAGCTACACTGTCCCATTAAACATTCCCAAGCGAAGCACAATGTTGGGTTTGACACAGAGTAAATTTCCCTCTACGCTGTCCCATCACACACTCCGAGGGCAGGAACATCATGGGGTGGATACAGAGTGAATCTCACTCTACACTGTCCGAAACAGACACAGAGGGAGACAGAAAGAGAGAAACAGGAGACACAGACTGACTGGGTGACTGACAGGGAAAGGAGGATATTTAACAGGGGATATTGGAAGAGAAGGATGCAATTTAACGCCACAACCATGTTCCGGCATTCAATGAGATCATGGCTGATCTGTGATCTGACTTACACCATATATCCTGCCTTTGCCCCTTATCTCATAATAAATTTGGACAATAAGAATCTATCGATCACAGGTTTAAAAATTAACCAATAAGCCAGCATGAAATTTCCACAACCAATATGGTAGGGAATATGGGATTAATGTAGGATTAGCATAGATAGATGGTTGTTGGTCGGCACAGACTTGGTGGGCCGAAGGGCCTGTTTCAGTGCTGTATCACTCCAGGACTACTATCATGAGGGTGTGATGCCTCCCACAGTGGGATAGCTTGCTGGATCTTTAAAATGGAGGCTGTTCCTTCTATATCATCAAAAATGTCCGCTTGGGTCCCAACTTCATCAACATTTCTCCCTCTCCCGATGTTTTGTCTCTCCATACATATCTCGAATATGTTTGTGCACACAGTAGTAAAGGATGCATCAAATTAATATGTTTCACATTTTCCCTTTCAGTTCACCCCAACCATTTCTCTCTCTCTCGAACCTTGTCCCTCTCTGCAGCCCTCTCTCTGCCTTCATATCTAATCCTCTCTCTGTCTCCCTCTTTGTGTCAGAGATAGCAGGAGAGAGAGTTAGAGAGAGGAAGACAGAGAGAGACAGAGAACAACCCCAGCTTTTCCAATCTATGCACATAGCTCAAGTCCCTCATCCTTGGCACTAGGCTTGTGAATCTTTTATGCAACCTCTCTAATGCTTCCACATCCTTCCTCAAGTGCGGTGCCCAGAATTGGATACAATCCTCCAGTTGAGGCCAAACCAGTGTTTTATACAGGTCTGACATAGTCTCCTTGCTTTTGTACTCTATGTCTGTATTTATAAACCCCAGGAAACCTTAAGCCTTTTAACCACTTTCTCAAAGTGCCCTGCCACCTTCAGTGATGTGTGTACAAATACCCCAGATCTGTCTGTTCCTGCACCTCCTTTAGAATTCAATACTTTACTGCATTTCGTCTCTTCTCCTTTTTCCTACCCATGGAGGCAGAAGATGTGGATATGGTTCTTAATGAATGCACAGCGTATGTCTTCACAAAAGAGGGGACGACACAGACATTGTAGTCAGAGGAGGATTTTGAAATACTGAATGGGATAAACAGTGAGAGAGGAAATATTCTGGGGTTTAGCATCTTTGAAATCTGATAATTCACCAGGTTCAAACTGATAAGAGGTGCAAGGGAGGGAATAGCAGAGGCTCTGACCATCATTTTCCAATCCTCTCTGGTTACAGTCATGCTGCCAGAGGACTGGAGGACTGCAGACGTTGTACTGTTGATTACTGTACACACTTCCACAATGCAGGAATGTCTGAATGGAAACAGCTTTTGACACATTCCCTAATACGTTTGCTGACACATTTCAAATGCTAACACTTTTCAAGTTGAAGCTAAATTCAACTTAGAGATTGCAAGCCCCAAATTGAATCTTTTAGATGGAAAAAGTGACACAAATGAAATCCCAGATCTCTCTCCCTGCACCCATTTTAACATTGCACCATTTAGTTTATATCGCTTCTCCACAGCCTTCCTTCCAAAATGCATCATTTTACATTTCTCAGCATTGATGTTAACCTGCCATGTGTCTGACCATTTCACCAGACTGCCTCTAGCCTCCTGAAGTCGACGACCATTTCCTTCCCTGTTGATTACATTGCAGATGGCACAATGTTGAAGTTATGCCCTGTAAACCCAAGTCCAAGTCAATCATATATATCAAAAAGATCGGTGGTCCTAATCCAAAGCCCTGGGGAATACCCCTGTCCGGCAATGTACACTGTGTTCAGTGAGTACAAAAGCATGGAGGTTATGCTGAACATTTATAAAGCTCTGGTTAGGGCCCAACTGGAGAACTGTGTCCAGTTCTGGTCACCACACTTTAGGAAGGAGGTGAGAGTCCTTGAGAGGGTGCAGAGATTTACCACAATGGTTTCAGGGATGGGGGATTTTAGCTACAAGGTCAGGTTGGAAAAGGTGGGTTTGGTCTCCTTCGAACAAAGGAGATTGAGGGGAGATTGAATAGAAGTGTATAAGATTATGTCAGGCACAGATACCGTCCTCCAGTCTGAACCAACCATTCACCACTACTATGTGTTCTGTCCCTTTGCCAATGATGTATCCACTCTGTCCCTGTCCCGTTGATTCCATGAGCATTCATTTTGTTAACTAGTCAATTATGAGGCACTATTGTGACGCCCCCATGAGGAAATTTGTCCCAGAGCACAGAAAAAAAAAACACACACAGACAGGCAATGAGCATCTGCAACAAGAGAGAATCCAAACACCCCCCCTTGGCATTCAAAGCATTATCCCATCGCTGAATCCGCCAGCATCAACATCCTGGGGAGACATTGACCAGGAACTGAACTGAAGAAATCACATCAATACTGTGGCGACCAGTGACTCACCGCCTGACTCCCCAAAGCATTTCCACCACCTTCAAGACACAAGTCAGGTGTGTGATGGTATCTCTCCACCTGCCTGTATGAGTGCAACACGTACAACACTCCAGAAAGTCGACACCATCCAGGACAAAGCAGCCCACTTGATTGGCACCCCATCCACCACTTTAAACTTAGTTCAGATCATCCCTTAAATTTCTAAATTCCAGGGATACAGAGTAAATGTTCACTGATTCCTGAGGCTGACAGGACAGGTGGCTAAGCTGGTTAGAAAGGGATAAGGTAGACTTTCATTTCCCGACCAGTGGAAATAATCTCTCAGTGTCGACCCTATCCAGTCCCTGCAGAATCTGATATGTTTCAATGAGATCTCCTCTCATTCTTCTAAACTCCAGAGAATACAGGTCCAATTTACTCAGCCTTTCATCATAGGACAATGGCAGAGAAACTAAACAAATACTTTGTGTCTGTCTTCACAGAGGAAAATACTAAAAACCTCCCAGAAATAATGGAGAATCAAGGAACTAGTGTAAATGAGGAACTGCAAGGTATAAATATTAGTAAAAAAAAAAGTACTAGACTAACGAATGGGTCTTAAAGTAAATAAATCCCCTGGACCTGATGATCTCCATCCCAGAGTGTTGAAAGAGGTGGCTGCAGAGATAGTTGATGCATTGGTGGTCATCTTTCAAAATTCAATAGACTCTGGAATGGTTCCTGCAGATTCGAAGGTAGCAAATGTAACCCCACTATTTACAAAAGGAGTGAGAGAGAAAATGGGGAACTACGGAGCTGTTAGTCTAACATCAGTCAAAGGGAAAATGCTCGAATTTATAATAAGAGGATGTGATTACCGGACACTTGGAAAATAATGGTAGGATTGGTCAGAATAAACATGGATTTATGAAAGGGAAATCATCTTTAACAAACCTGTAGGGAGTTTTTTGAGGATGAAACTAGCGGAATAGATAAGGGGGAACCGGTGGATGTGGTAGATTTAGATTTTCAGAAAGCTTTTGATAAGGTCCCACACAAAAGCTTAGTAATCAAACTTAGAGCACATGGGATTGGGGGGAATGTATAGGCATGGATTGAGAACAGGTTACTGGACAGGAAACAGAGGGTAGGAATAAATGGGTCATTGTCAGGTTGGCAGGCTGTGACTAGTTGGGTACTGCAGAGAGAGAGAGAGAGAGGGAGAGAGAGAGGGGGAGAGACAGATAGAGGGGGAGAGTGAGATCGAGGGGAGAGGGAGATAGGGGGGAGAGGGAGATAGAGAGGGTAGAGGGAGATAGAGGGGAGAGGGGGAGAGGGATGTAGAGGGGGGAAAGGGAGATAGTGTGGGGAGAGGGAGATAGGGGGAGAGGGAGATAGAGAGGGTAGAGGAAGATAGAGGGGAGAGGGGGGAGAGGGAGGTAGAAGGGGGAGAGGGAGATAGTGTGGGGAGAGCTAGATAGAGGGGGGTGCGGGAGATAGAGGGGGAGAGGGAGATAGAGGGGGAGAGGGAGATAGAGGGGGAGAGTGAGATAGAGGGGGAGAGGGAGATAGGGGGGAGAGGGAGATAGAGAGGGTAGAGGGAGATAGAGGGGAGAGGGGGGAGAGGGAGATAGTGTGGGGAGAGCTAGATAGAGGGGGGTGCGGGAGATAGAGGGGGAGAGGGAGATAGAGGGGGAGAGGGAGCTAGAGGGGGAGAGAGAGTTAGAGGGGGAGAGGGAGATAGAGTGGGAGAGGGAGATAGAGGGGGGATTGGGAGAGAGAGGAGGATTGGGAGAGAGAGGGGGATTGGGAGATAGAGCGGGATTGGGAGATAGAGGGGGACTGGGAGATAGAAGGGGGAGAGGGAGATAGAGGGGGTGAGGGAGATAGAGGGGGGAGAGGGTGATAGACGGGGAGAGGGAGTTAGAGAGGGTAGAGGGAGATCGAGGGGGAGAGCGAGATAGAGGGGGTGAGGGAGATAGAGGGGGAGAGGGAGATTGAGGGTGGAGACAGAGATAAAGGGTAGACGGAGAGAGAGGGTGGAGACGGAGATAGAGGGGGAGAGATGGATGGGGTAGAGGGTGGTGAACCTGTGGAATTCTCCACCGCAGAAGGCAGTGGAGGCCAAGTCATTAAATATATTTCAAGGAGGAGAGAGATATATTTCTTAATGTCAAAGGGATCAAGGGCTAGGGGGAGAAAGCGGGAGCAGGGTACTGAATTAGACCATCGGCCATGATCTTTATTTCTTGGCAGAACAGACCCGAGGGGCCGAATGGCCTACTCATGCTCCTAATCTCTATTTTTCTATGAGAGGGGCGGACTGAGAGAGGGAGAGATAGAGAGAGAAGGAGAAACAGAGAGAGAAGGAGAGATAGAGATGGAGAGAGGTGACTCTGATATACTTTCTCACATACACAAACATGCAGACACACACAGACACATACATAAAGGGACACACAGAGACACACACACACACAGACACACATACACACAGACGGTCATATTTTACAATCCACACTGACGTCAGTAAAAATGACCAACAGAACCTCAGTAACAATCCCCAGTGTCTGCCCAGTCCTGAGAGAGACAGAGAGAGAGAGAGAGAGATAGGGCAGTGACAGAGAGAGACAGTGAAAGAGGGAGGACAAAACAGCTTGTAGGAGAAACTTTACATTTATTTGTGTTCCACAGATTTTATTAAAAGTTGAAAGGGACTGGACACTGAAAAAGCTGTCAACAACAACAACCTTGAGAGACTTTAGAAGTAAGGGAAGGGGAGACAATTTAAAATCCACACTGATGTCAGTAAAAATCCCCAAACACAACCTCAGTAACAATCCCCATTATCTGCCCAGTCCTGTATTGTCGGTTCAGTGTGAGGGTTTTAGCGGGGAGTGTTGGATCAGTGTTTAATACTTTCAAACTGCAGGGAAAGAATTAAAGGTTTAAAATTAACCAAGAAATGGCTGCAAGCATTGCTGTCCTGGGATTAACATATCAATGGACTGGAAAAGTCAGGTAGGCCCTGTCCTGGGATCAACATATCAATGGACTGGAAGAGTCAGGAAGGCCCTGTCCTGGGATTGACATATCAATGGACAGGCCCCTTCCCCCGCCCCCGAGGCAGGAGACTGAGAGACAGCCCAACATGTCAGAGGCTCAAGGGGTGAAGTTTGCAAACAGCTCACTCAGGATATAGCTGGGTTTGAAGATCCCAGTTCCAATCACAAAACACACCTTTCACTCTCTCTCTAGAGAGAGTGGACACATTCCCCAGTCTGGTTCAGTGTATCTGTGTATCTGTGTGTGTGTGTGCTCCCTCTGTCTCAATCTGGTTTATAACTGTGATTTGATTGTATTTGAATATTGCTGATTGTCTGTGTAACTGAGGGAGGAAACCCTGGGCTCTTGCTGTGCTATATTGTTGCAAAATGTCCTTGGTTTGAATTTTAATCCAATCTTTTCTCCTTCTTTCCCCTGAGGAACTTTCATTCTGAAAACTGCATCGTGAAGGCGAAAAGAGGGAAAGTCTGGGACAAGGAATCCTTGGGCAGGAGCTTCCTCCAGAGGGGACAGACTGAGGCCTTGTCCACAGGCTGCACCCAAAGGGCCCACGTGAGTTGTGTCTGTTTATTAGCCCGAGGTTTAATTTCATCTCTGGGGCCCACCTCGCAAGACTAAATTAAACATCCGAAAGGTGATGCTGTCTAAAGGCTTGTTTTAATTCCCGAATAATGCTAGTGTTTTGAGCAGTGCCGTGAATTTCTCTCCCTCCTGTTACACACATTCAGAGAGACAGATGGAGAGAGATGCAGGAGAGTGAGGGAAACATGGAGGGAATCAGAGGGGGAGAGAGGGGTAGCTGGCTGTTATCACACTGCTGCTTGTGAGATGTTGCTATGCACCAATGGTTTGTTCCCAGTTTAAACAGGTCGTTTCGCCCTTTCTGGGGACTAAAATCTGGCTGTTATTACATTGCCGATTGTGGGATGTTGCTGTCCATCTCGTGCCCTGCAGCATTTCCTGCATGACAACAATGAGGACACTTTAAAATTCAGCTTCCTAAGGGTCTGAGTGTGGTTTTCTTTGTTTTCTCTCCATCTTCCTCTGCTTTCCTCTCCCCCTGCACTTTCTTTATTTTAACAATTAATCAATAGGAGCCACAATGTGACGTGTGATTATTTTAAACGGTAACAGAAACACTTCAGAGGACGTTTCAATCCGGGTTTAATCCCAGATCGAGAGAAAAAGAAACAGATGTGGATGGTGTGTGGGAGGGAGCAGGAGAAAGACAGGGAGAGGGGTGTTTGAGATTTTCAAACTGCAGGAATGTTCCTCCCTCTGGGATCTCTAAACGTACATCATTAAAAACTGATTATCTGCATGTTATCATATTGTTGTCTGTGGGATCTTGCTGTGTACAAATGGCCTGCAGGTTTCCTGCATTGCAACAGTGAGGGCCACTTTCAAAATTAATTCATTGAGTGTCAACTGCTCCTAAGGGCCAATAATTTCAAGAGCTGAACAGAAAGCTGTATAAAGGCATGTTAGAAGTTTAAAGATGGAGTTTAGCATTTTCTGAGGACTGTGATGGGATATCTGGCTATGATCACATTGTAGGATCCTGCTGTGCATACATTCCCTGCATCAATTCTTACATTACAACACTGAGGCAGAAACAGATGGAGAGAAAAAGTGGGAGAGTGAGAAACAGCTGGAGGTGGCAGGTTGAACGCAGAGAGAGAGAGAGATAGGCGGAGTGTGGGTGAGGGAGGGAATGAAGAGAAAGAGGGAGAAAGACAGAGAGAGAAAGTGAGACAGAGAGAAATCCACACTCAAAACCTTGGCAAACTGAATGTTGAAGTGTCACCATTGCTGGGATTTTGCTGTGCACAGCTTGCCTGCAGAATTCCCTGCATGGTAACAGTGACTACATTTTAGAAGTGTTTTGATTGTGTGTAAAGCTCTCCTGAAGGCCTGGAATTAAAGTACTGAGCTTGAAGCCAGTATAATTCCCGAATACTGTTGGTGTTTTGTGCAGTGCCGTGAATTTGAGGGTGAAGTGAAATGTGCTTGTGGGATCTTGCTGTGCATCAATGGCCTTCAGCATTTCCAACACTGCAACGTTGATGACCACTTTAAAAATTAATTCATTGAGTGTCAAATACTTCTGTGAATCAGCAATGAAATGGCTGAAATGTGACGGTTTGTAAAGGCTTGTTCTCATTCCCGAATAATGTTGGTGTTTTAGGCTGTGGGCTGAATTTGACAGTGAAATGAAACTCCTGGGGACCATTTGAATTCAGATTTTCAGGGATGGGAATGTGGATGTCTCTCTCTATCCTTCTACAGGAGAGAGAATGAGGGTTACCAGTGTTTGTGTGTTTTTACAATGAGGCAGAAACATATGTAGAGAGACACAGAGTAAATTGAAAGAGAGACAGAGAGAGAGAGAGGGGGAGAGGAAGACAGCAGGAAATGACAGGGTAAACACATCCACACTTCCCAGTCTCTGGCTCTGTCGGAGGATGTGTTTGTAAGACGGAGAGTCACTGAGAGATTGTTTTATATCAGTGAGTTTGAGAAAGAGCCCTGGACTCTTGCTGTGTTTTATTTCTGTTCAAAAATGCTTTGCTTTGTTTGAATCAATTTTATTTCTCTTATTCCCAAGGAGAATCTTTTCGGAAGCTGTAGCTGTGATGATGCAGAGGGAGAATCTTTTGGCCACGTGGAATTCTCAGACAAGAGCTTGAACCAGAGAGGAAAATAATAATAAATAGATATGTGTCGTTGTCCAATTCATTTCTAGATACAGAAAAGACTGTGATTTCGGGGCTGATAGAAAAACAAAGTGCTGGAAATGCTCAGTATTTCCAACAGTTTTTATTTCAGATTTCCAGCATCCGCAATATTTTGATTTTGTGTTTTCGGGGGTCTGTGGATATTTTTTCAACCACAAGGGAGGGGCTGGAGGGCGCTCTGAAGGAAATTCTTCGGGAAGCGATGCTCTAGAACAGTCAATGTAAACCCGTAGATTTCCCTCTCTCCATCTCTTGCTGCAACTTGTTCCCTGCACCTTCCTCCTTGTTCCTAGCTCTGTTTCTTCACATCTTTAAAACCCTGTCTCTGTATCTCTCAACATCCTTTCTATCTCTGTCTCTCTCTAGAGTCTCACACGTTTCCATTGTCACTCTGTTTCTGCGACTCTCTGCATCTTTATCTGTCTCTCTCTCTCAGTCCATTTCTTCTCTTACTCACTTCCAAATCACTGAATCTTTCCATCTCTGCTCCTCCTTTCCTGCAAGATTATCTCAGCATTTCCCTCCCCGCTGTCCCGGGACACATATTACTTTGTATCTCTGCCCCTCCACTTCTTTCTGTCTCTGCATCTCTCTCTTTGTCTGGGATCTTTCTCAATATCTACATCGCTGCTGCATTCTCTCTCTACACCTCCAGCTCTCTCTCTGTTTATGTCTCCATTACTCTCTGTGTTTATCGGTATTCCTGACCCTCTGTTATCAGTTTCTCTTACTGGCTTCGGACTCCCTGCATCTCATTCTCCATCTCCCTTTCCATTTCTCTCTCTCTCTCTCTGTTCTGTCCGAATCCCGGGATCTGTTTTCTGTGTCGCTATCCCTCTGTCTGGGGGTTGATTTGAACTCACTGCCTTGGTGCTGTACAGGGCGATTGTGAACCGGGATCCTGCTGTCCATCTCTGCCCAGTTTTGCTCCCATTGTGGTAAAAACAGGGGAGAGATGCTGAATGGACAGCCGATTCACAACCACCCTCCACCCATGTTTGCACCATTGGCACCAAGTCCATGTCCAGCCCAGTGTTGCTTTGCCTCTCTGTGTATCTGCTCCCTAACTGTCTCTGCCTGTGTCCTTGTGGCTTGATGGGGCGAGGGACAGATCAGCCATGATATAACATGGGTGAGACAGGCTCAAAGGGCTGAATCGCCTCCTCCCGTCCCTGTGCCAGTCACTGTGCGTGTTTATGTGTGTCTCCCTCTGTTTGATTCACTAAGCCGATGGTGAGAACAGGTGAAACATATTTCTGCAGCGAGGGATGTGTCTGGGGCTGGGAACTTCCTGTGCATTAAAAGCTCAGAATGCCAGTTAGCCTCTGCGCTGGCTCCTGTGTTAAAGATGCCGGGGTCTGGGAGCCAGTTGATGGAATTCCAGTCGCTTATCCAGACCAGGAATTAAAGTGAATTAAAGACTGTCGGGAGACGGAGCCAAACCCAGGAAAGTGATGGAGGTGGGAATTACACGGGGTGGGGTGGGGGGGAGCTGTTGACTGGGATGGGAGTTACACAGGGGGTGGACGGGAGTGGCTGTTCATGAGGAAGTTAATAAAGGGTGGGAACTAGTATAGGGGGGGCCTTTACACCACAGGGAGGGTATTTAGAAAGGGGGGAAGTGATTAGTGGGGGGGGGCAGGGGGGAGAATTAGAGGGCAATATTCATAGAGGGAATGAGTTATGTTAAAAATGAGTGGGGGGAAGAATTCATCAGGTTTAAAATGGGAGGGGGCAGTGCGGATTCTCCAGGTTTAAAATGGGAGGGGGCAGTAGGGATTCTCCAGGTTTAAAACGGGAGGGTGGCAGTGGGGATTCTCCAGGTTTAAAATGGGAGTGGGCAGTGGGGATTCTCCAGGTTTAAAATGAGAGAGGGCAGTGCGGATTCTCCAGGTTTAAAGTGGGAGGGGGCAGTGGGGATTCTCCAGATTTAAAATAGTAGGGGGCAGTGGGGATTCTCAAGGTTTAAAATGGGAGGGGGCAGTGCGGATTCTCCAGGTTTAAAATGGGAGGGGGCAGTGGGAATTCTCCAGGTTTAAAATGGGAGGGGGCAGTGGGGATTCTCCAGTCTGTTCATGGGGGGTTTACATGTGAGACTTCACAGGGAGGATGGGGTTAATTACATGGGGTGCTGCGCACAGGTGGGGTATTAGATGGGGGTCTGTTCCTGGGGGAATATAGATCACAGGATGGGTATTAAATGGGGGTCTGATCCTGGGGGTATATAGATCACAGGTGGGGGATTAGGTGTGGGTCCGATCTTCGGGGTAATTAGATGGGAGTCTGTTCACAAGAGGGGCATTTAGATGGTGGGCCTGTTCAGAGGAGGGTATTTAAATGGGGGGTCTGTTCCTGGGGGATTTAGATGGGGGTCTGTTCAAGGGAGGGGTATTGGTTGGGAGTCTGTCCCTGGGGGTATTTAGATGGGGATCTGTTCACAGGGGGATATCAGATAGGGGTCTGTAGACCAGGGGTATTTAGATGGGCATCAGTTAACAGGGTGATCTCGATAGGGGTCTGTAGACCAGGGGTATTTAGATGGTGGGGGCGGTCTATTCACGGGCAAGAAATCTAGCCATTGGAAATTTGCAGGGTGGGGAGGGGGTTAAAATTGCGGGGCGGGGAGAAATTAATTGCGGGGGGGGAAATAAATTGCAGGGGGGTGAGATATAAATTGCGGGGGGGGAAGATATAAATTGAGGGGGGATATAAATTGCGGGGGGGCATAGAAATTGCGGGGGGATATAAATTGCGGGAGTGGGATATAAATTGCAGGGGGGATATAAATTGCAGGGTTTTCCTGGGAGCAGAGAAGGCTGAGGGGGGACCTGATTGAGGTGTACAAGATTATGGAGGGGCATTGATAGGTTAGATAGAAGGAAACTTTTTCCCTCAGCGGAGGGGTCAAGAATGAGGGGGCATAGCTTTAAGGTAAGGGGCAGGAGGCTTAGGGGAGATTTGAGGAAGCATTTTGTCACCCAGAGGGTTGTTGGAATTTGGAACACACTGCCTGAAGAGGTGGTGGAGGCAGGAACCCTCACAACATTTAAGAAGTATTTAGATGAGCACTTGAAACACCATAGCATACAAGGCTACGGGCCAAGTGCAGGAATATGGGATAAGAATAGTTGGGTGTTGTAAGGCCGGCACAGACACGATGAGCCAAAGGGCCTGTTTCTGTGCTGTATAACTCTATGAATCTATGCTTTACTAAACACTCTCTCAATATGTCCTGCCACGTTCAAAGATCTATGCACCTGCAGCCCGAGGTCCCTCTGTTCGTGCACACTCTTTAGAACTGTGCCCATTAAGTATACATTGCCTCGTCCTTTCTTGAATAATGATGTCACATTTACCATTCTCCAATCCTCTGGCATCTCCCCCCTGAAGTCAGTGAAGATTGGAAGATTATGACAAGCCCTTCAATTATCTGAAGCCCCACTTCCTTTTGCAACTTGACTTTACTGACGCATAAACAGCTTTTCCAGAAACTTCTTTATTCCTGATAGGCCCCACGCCACCTCTCACTAATCGCTTACTATATACATGCTGGTAGATGATCTTTGGGTTTCCTTTTATATTGACTCCATTCTATTTTCATGTTCTCTCTTTGCCTGTCTTATTTTCTTCTCCATCTACCCTCTAAATTAATTGTATATGGCCTGGTTCTCACTTGAAGGAGTCACCTGACATGCATCACAAACCCTCTTTTTCTTGATTCATCATAATCTCTATCTACCCTCGACGTCCAAAGAGCCCTGTTTTAGGTTCCCCTACCTTTCACCCTTATTGGAATGTTCCTAGCCTATACCTGAAGCATCTGTTCCTTAAAGATCACCCATTGTTCCAATACAATTTTTCATGCCTGTCTTTGGTTCCATTCTACCACGACTAGATCCCCTCTCATCCCATTGAAATTAACCCTCTTCCATCTCGTCGTTCTACCATGTATCATTCCTTGCTTTTCTGCATGAAAGGCCTGAGCCTTATAACTCAATGATCACTCTTACCCAAGAGCTCCCCACACACACACGCTCGACCTGGTTCGCCATATTTTCCAGTGCCAGATCCAGCAGGGAATCTCAAACGATCGCAGGTTTAAAATTAATTGGTCTAGCACTTTTTTCCATTTGTGGAAGAAAATTCCAAAATTCTGCCTCCCTTTGTGTTTGGAAATGTTTCTGAATTTCACTCCTGAAACATATGGCTCTACTTTTTAAACTCTGCCTCCTAGTCCGAGACTCCCCAGTAGGTAGAAATAATTTATCTCTATCGACCCTATCTGTTCCCCTTAATATCTTGAAAACTCCCATCAAATCACCCCCTAACCTTCTAAATTAGAGGGAATACAACCCCTGTTCATGCCATCTCTTTTTGTAATTTAGACCTTGCAATCCAGCTATCAATCTGGTAAATCTACACTGACCTCCTTCAAAGGACAATATATGCTCTATAAGGTGTTGTTCCCAGAAGTACTGTGCACAATCCTTCAAGTGCAGTCTAAACAGGATTTCTAACCACTCATACAGGAACCAGGGGTGATGGGACCTGGGCCTTTTTGATTAGAAGGTGTTAGAACCCTTCCTCGAAATCATTTCAGCGAATTCTGTTTTTAACTCTGTGTTTCTGTTCTTTATTTTGTTCCCATTCCCCAGGCTCAGCCAAACTCCAAACTCAGTGTCTCTGTTCTTTTTGATTTTGGGCCAGTTGTCTAGGCTTGGCCAACCCAAACTGAGCCTACAAGGCGGTCTGCAGCCCCAGCAGTCGCCAAGTCAATTTCTGGCACTTCATCCTGGACCTGCTCCGAAAGGAGGAATATCGAGATGTCATCGACTGGCAGGGAGATTACGGAGAGTTTGTCATCAAGGATCCCTATGAGGTGGCCCGTCTGTGTGGAATGAGGAAGTGCAAACCTCAAATGGACTATGACAAGCTCTGTCGGCCCTCAGGTAAAGAGCTGATTTCTCTTGATGTTCCAGTGCAACCCTCTCTGTTCTCTCTCTCCCAGTCCCTCCCTCCCTCCAGCCCCCCTCCCCCCCCATCTCTCTCTCTGTCTCTCACTCTTTTCCTCTCTCTCCCTCGGTTTGTTGCCCTATCCCTCCATCTCTCTTTTATTAGGACTGAGGCAGGGTTAATGCACTGTCAATTCAGTGCTGGCACTCCACATGTCGCAGCATATTATTAAAGTTTTCCCAACCAACTGGAAAACAGGCAAATTAACCACTCTAGTAACCAGCAGAATAAAACAATGCAAACCAGGTATCTTTAGACAACAAAAAAATAACTATTTATTAAAACTAAATCTTAAACACTACTGGGATAAACCTAGTCTAAAGACCTTATAAATTCCTATTTTAACCTAACTCCCCCATCCGCATACACATATTCAAAAATCATGGTTAACTAGTCTCTTTAAAAAAAATGTTGTTTTAAGAATGTTGCTCTTTCTTCAGAATAAATAAATATGACAGTTACGTTCATAATGGGTGAGGTATTCTAATGTGAAAATAATCAAATGTTTCTCGAAGTTTCCACCTAGATGTGATGAAATTTGTTCTTAACCGGCATTCAAAAGACTTTGGCTGTAGCAGGCATCAAATAGTTAATTCAACAATGAGCACAGCAATAGGTCAACTTGAATTTTAAAACTAACAGTATCTCAGTCGAAACTTCGAATTCCAGCAAGCACAATCAGTCAAGAGAGATTCAATCTTGAAGCAAATGCTTCCTGGCTTGGAAGTAAAGAAGTTGGAAGTTGAAAAACAGACCTCTGGTGATAAGGTGAGTACAACTAAAATGTTTTATATTTAAAGACTTTAGATTGGAGTGTGGTAGAACAAGGCCCCTAGTGTAATTAGTATTTTTTAATTCAGGGAGTAACCAATTAATGTAAGGGTAAGTCATGACAGCCCCATGATATGCCCCTACTGCGCTATGTGGGAAATCAGGGAGGCTTCCAGTGTCCCTGATGACCATGTGTGGAGGAAGTGTATCCATCTGCAGCTACTGGCGACCCGTATGACGGAGCTACCGCTGCGGGTGGATTCACTGTTGAGTATCCACGATGCTGTGGACATCGTGGATAGCACATTTAGTGAGGTGGTCACACCGCAGGTAATGGCTGCACAGGCAGAAAAGAGATGGGTGACCACCAGATGGAGTAGTAGCCGCAGGCAGGTGGTGCAGTAATCACCTATGGCCATTCCCCCTCTCAAACAGAAAAACCACTTTGGATACTATTGGGGGGGATGACCTTCCAGGAGAAAGCAGCAACAGACAACTTCTTGGTAACATAGAGGGATCTACTGCACAGCAGGGGAGGAAAAGGGGTGTAAGAGCTAGAGTGATAGGGGATTCTGCCGTAAGGGGTGCAGATAGGCGTTTCTGTGGCCGCAAAACGAGGCTCCAGGTAGGTATGTTGCCTCCCTGTGCTAGGGCAAGGATGTCTCGGAGTGGCTGCAGGACATTCTGAAAGGGGAGGGCGAGCAGACTGAGGTCGTGGTCCACAATGGTACCAATGACATAGGCAGGAAGAGAGATGAGGTCCTCTAAAGTAAATATAGGGAGTTAGGCAGAAAGTTAAAAAGCAGGACCTCTAGGGTTGTAATCTTAGGATCACTCCCTGTGCCACGTGCTAGTGAGGGCAGGAATAGGAGGATAAGGCAAATGAATGCATGGCTCAAGAGCTGGTGTAGGCGGGAGGGCTTCAGCTACTTGTATCATTAGGATCTCTTCTGGTGCAGAGGTGACCTGTGCAAGAAGGATGGGTTGCATCTTAGCTGGAGGGGACCAATATCCTTGCGGGGAGGTTTGATAGTACTACTCGTTAAGGTTTAAACTAGCCTTGCAGGGGTGTGGGATCCAAAGTAGTAGTCTCTCCGATGAGCTAGTTGAGGCAAATGTAGAGGTTAAAGCAAGCAAGTCCAGTAGGCAGGCCAGGCAGGGGCAGGACAGGGAGCGTGGAAGGTCTGGTAAGCTAAACAGCATTTACTTCAATGCAAGAAGCCTTATAGGTAAGTCAGGTGAACTCAGAGCATGGATCGATACAAGGGATTGTGATATTATAGCTATTATGGAAACGTGGTTGAGGGATGGGCAGGACTGGCAGCTCAATGCTCTGGGGTGCCGATGCTCTGGCGTGAGGGAGATGGAGTTGCACTATTGATTAGGGAGGACATCACAGCAGTATTTAGAGACGATATCCCAGGGGAATGTCCAGCGAGGCCATATGGGTAGAGATTAGAAATAAGAAAGGGGTGATCACTTTGATGGGATTATACTACAGGCCCCCTAATAGTCAGAGGGAATTGGAGGAGCATATATGTAGGGAAATCACAGATAGGCGTAGGAATTATAGGGTTTTAATAGTTGGTGAGTTTAACTTGCATAATATTGACTGGGGCCTGACTTAGTGCTCGGGATCAGATGTGGAAGAATTTATTAAGATGTCCAGGATAGTTTTCTGAAGCAGTATATTGATGGCCCTACTAGAGAAGGGGCTACACTCGACCTCCTCTTAGGAAATGAAGATGGGCAGGTGGTTGATGTGTCAGTGGGGAAGAACTTTGGGACCAGTGACCAGAACTCTATTAGCTTCAAGATGGTTGTGGAAAAAGATAGGACTGGTCCTCAGGTTGAAGTCCTAAATTGGGGCAAGGCTAATTTCGATGGCATCAGACAGTAACTCTCAAAGGTTGAATGGGAGAGGCTGTTTACAGGTAAAGGGACGTCTGGCAAATGGAAGGCTTTCAAAAGTGAGATAGGAAGAGTTCAGGGCCGGCATGTTCCTGTTAGATGGAAGGGGAAGGCTGGCAAATTTAAGGAACCTTGGTTGACGAGGGATATTGAGGGTCTGGTCAGGACAAAGAAGGAGGCATATGTCAGGTATAGGCAGCTGGGATCGAGTGAGTCCCTCGAGGAGTATCGGGATGTAGGACTACACTTAAGAAGGAAGTTAGGAGGGCGAAAAGGGGCCATGAGATTTCCCTGGCAGATAAGATACAGGAGAATTCGAAAAGATTCTAGAAGTATATTAAGAGTAAAGGGGTAGCACGGGAGAGAGTAGGTCCCCTTAAGGATCAGTGTGGCAATCTATGTGTGGAGTCACGGGAAATGGGAGAGATTTTAAATGAATATTTCTCGTCCGTATTTACCGTGGAGAAGGTCATGGAAGGTAGTGAGTTCAAGGGAGGGAACAGCGATATTCTGGAGCATATCAATAGTACAAAGGAGGAGGTGTTGGAGGTTGTGAGGCGCATTAAGGTGGATAAATCCCCAGGGCCTGACCAGGTGTATCCTAGGATGCTATGGGAAGAAAGGGAGCAGATTGCTGGAGTCCTGGCAGAGATTTTTGTATCATCGTTAGCCATGGGTGAGGTATCGGAAGACTGGAGGATAGCTAATGTTCTGCCTTTATTTCAGAAGAGCAGCAGGGATAAGGCAGGGAACTACAGGCCGGTGAGCCTTACATCAGGGGTGGGAAGGTTATTGGAAGGGATTCTGAGAGACAGGATTTATATTAATTTAGAAAGGCATGGTCGGATTTGGGATAGTCAGCATGGCTTTGTGTGTGGGAAATCATGTCTCACGAATTTGATTGAGTTTTTCGAGGCGGTGACCCAGAGGATTGACGAGGGCAGGGCGATGGACGTTGTCTACATGGACTTTTGCAAGGCCTTTGACAAGGTCCCGCATGGTAGGCTGGTCCAGAAGGTTCGAACACATGGAATCCAGGGTGAGCTAGCAAATTGGATGCAAAATTGTCTCAGTGAAAGGAGGCAGTGGGTGGTAGTGGAAGGTTGTATTTCAGATAGGAGGCAAGTGGTGTGCCACAGGGATCGGTGCTGGGCCCTCTGTTGTTTGTCATATATATTAATGACTTGGATGCGAATGTAGGGGGTATGATGAGTAAGATGGCAGTTGACACCAAAATCGGTAGTATAGTGGACAGTGAAGAAGTTTGTCTAAGGTTACAAAAGGATATAGATCAACTGCGAAAGTGGGCAAGGGAGTGGCAAATGGAATTTAACGCAGCCAATTGTGAAGTGATGCATTTTGGGAAGTTCTACCAGGGCAGGACATATACAGTGAATGGCTGGGCCCTGGGGAGTGCTGTTGAACAGAGATACCTTGGGGTGCAAGTACCTTATTCCATGAACGTGGCAACACAGGTGGGCAGGGTGGGAAAGAAGGCGTATGGCATGCTTGCCTTCATCAGTCGAAGCATTGAGTACAAGAGTTGGGATGTCATGTTACAATTGTACATAACGTTGGTTAGGCCGCATTTGGAGTACTGTGTGCAGTTCTGGTCGCTGCACTACAGGAAAGACATGATTAAGCTAGAGAGGGTGCAGAAAATATTCACAAAGATGTTGTCTGGTTTGGAGGGCTTGAGTTATAAAGAGAGATCGGATAGGCTGGGTCTGTTTTCCCTGGAGGGAAGGAGGCTGTGATGGGACATGATAGAGGTATATAAAATTATTAGGACATAGATAGGGAAGATAGCCAGAGTCAGCTTCCCATGCTAGGCGTGACTAAAATGTTGGGCATAGATTTAAGGTGAGAGGGAGTAGGTTTAAATGGGATCAAAGGGGTAAATCTTTCTCACAAAGAATAGTAGGTATCTCGAATGAGCTGCCGGAGGAGGTGGTGAGGCAGGAACAGTCACGACATTTAAGAGGCATCTGGACAGGTACTTGAATAAGCAAGGCATAGAGGGATATGGAATTAACGCAGGCAGGTGGGATTAGTATAGATAGGCATTATGGTTGGCATGGACACGGCGGGTCGAAGGGCCTGTGTCTATGCTGTACGACTTTATGTCTCTGCAAACGAGAAAATTAGGAGAAGGATACATCCAATTGCCCCCAGCAGCGACTACACCCTCACTTGTATCCACAGTGGGAGAATCTGCTGATCACTGGCAGGCCTGACTAGCCACCAACGTGCCTGCAACTGATGACTACAATCTTCGCAAAATCTTCGTCCGTGAAGAATTGCCAAGAATTTAAAAAAATGTATCGTTATGAGGAGATCAATAACGAGAGACACTGATTAACGTAATTGGTGGAGGGAATATAGGGGTGTTCCAGAGTGCGATTATCACAGACAGGGTGGTGGGAGTCTGGATATTACTGCCTGCGATGATGCTGGAGGCTGAACTCATTTTATATTTAAAAAAAAGAACTTGGGTATGCAGCCGAGGTGCAATAACCTCGAGGAATACATGCCAAGAGCTAGAAAGAAGGGTTAGGAAAAGCAGCTCTATTTTGGCCAGTGCAGCTGAGATGAGCTGAGTGGCTTTCTTCTCTGTCGTTAATTTCAATCGCCTTGCAATTATCTGCTCTTTTACTTTGTCATACTGCATTCGTTTGAGGAGCTGTATTATTTTGAGGAACTGTGCTAGTGTGAAGTATTTGCTTGAGATACGATATTGACTGGAAGTGATGCATTAGCTTCAGCTGCTGTATGTGTTTGAGTCAATTTCTTGGTGTGTTGGGCAGTATTTATTTAAAGACAAATCCAAGGTCAGTGGCATATTATTTTGAATTGGTGTTTTGGTAGTAGATGTTTGAGTCAGAGGACCTGCACAAATTTCAATTTGTCTATGGATTGAAGGGGCTGTATCAGTTGGACGGACCATATAAAAGGGAAGTTCTGTATCATTTTCAATGGTTGTATCGGCTGGAGCGGTTGTTTTGGTTTCAGGAGTGTATCCGTTTATGGGACCATATCGGTTAGAGGGTTTTATCGGTTTGAGTGGCTACCTTAGCTGGAGGGGCTGTTCAAGTTGGAGTGGCTGTATCGACTGGAATTACTACATTTGTTTCAGGTGCTCTCCTGTTGAAGTGGCTGTATTGGTTGGAGGCTCTGTACTGGTTCGAAATTCTGTATTGTTGAATGGACTGTGGAGGGATTGTATGAGTTCGAGGCTATTTGACGATTGGAGGGTCTGTATTGGTTGGTGGGTCTGTATCTGTTAGAGGGGTCAAATCGGTTGGGGTGTTCGCATCGGTAGATTTAACTGTTGGGGAGATGCATTACTTCACGTGTTCTTTAGGTTTAAAGTATTGAATTAATTTGATGATCTGTATTGGACTGACATTATGTCTCAGCTTTTGGTTTTGAATTCGCTGAAGCTGCTCTATGAGTTGAATTCAGAAATGCATAGTCACAAACAACCGACTGTAATCACTTATCTAAGTTTCCACAGTTAACAAGAGGACAGCCAAATCCTAGAGTGCAATCGTGCAGCCCTGTGAGATTCACTTTAGCAGTTGGAATGCAATTACTTGATAGACACTGTCAAGTGTAGGATATCGTTGAAAATAAAAGCTCGACAGATGAGACTGATGGTGTTTGAAAGCACATCCTAATTGCTGCGAGAATGCATATTTAAACTTTCATTAGTTGATTAATATGATCAGAAGTTTAAGGTCTATGGAGGTTTCCAATTCAACGTCAGAAATAAAAGTATCCTATCACAACAAGGAACAAACTCGATGTCACAATGGTTTTGCTCAATTCAAACAAAATGTTTGAACTGTGTGGCAATCTCAATATCCCGGTGGCGTATAAATTAAAGGCTCTGGAAACGTATCGCCTCAAAGTTTAATACAGAGAGATTACCTATAGCATAAAGAGACACATCACCTCGCTTAGAAAATGCGTGAAACATTGTTCAAAATCGAGCAAATATATTATCCCATCCTTGCCATCATTGGTGTTACTGGTAAGTGACAATCACCATTGAAGTTGTGTGAGCTGTAATCTGGTTTTACAGCGGAACGGATAACGTAAAATGCTGTTCCAGGACACCAATAGAAAGACACGTTATGAGTGATATGCTTTCCTTAATTAAAATGCCTTTAATTAACTCTGCACAAAGAACAAAGAACAAAGAAGAACAAAGAGAATTACAGCACAGGAACAGGCCCTTCGGCCCTCCAAGCCTGCGCCGATCCAGATCCTCTATCTAAACATGTCGCCTATTTTCTAAGGGTCTGTATCTCTTTGCTTCCTGCCCATTCATGTATCTGTCTAAATACATCTTAAAAGACGCGATCGTGCCCGCGTCTACCATCTCCGCTGGCAACGCGTTCCAGGCACCCACCACCCTCTGCGTAAAGATTTTTCCACGCATATCCCCCCTAAACTTTACCCCTCTCACTTTTAACTCGTGTCCCCTAGTAATTGAATCCCCACTCTGGGAAAAAGCTTCTTGCTATCCACCCTGTCTATACCTCTCATGATTTTGTACACCTCAATCAGGTCCCCCCTCAACCTCCGTATTTCTAATGAAAATAATCCTAATCTGCTCAACCTCCCTTCATAGCTAGCACCCTCCATACCAGGCAACATCCTGGTGAACCTCCTCTGCACCCTCTCCAAAGCATCTACATCCTTTTGGTAATGTGGCGACCAGAACTGCACGCAGTATTGCAAATGTGGCCGAACCAAAGTCTTATACAACTGGAACATGACCTGCCAACTCTTGCACTCAATACCCCGTCCGATGAAGGAAAGCATGCCGTATGCCTTCTTGACCCCTCTATTGATCTGCATTGCCACCTTCAGGGAACAATGGACCTGAACACCCAAATCTCTCTGTACATCAACATTCCCCAGGACTTTTCCATTTACTGTATAATTCACTCTTGAATTGGATCTTCCAAAATGCATCACCTCGCATTTGCCCTGATTGAACTCCATCTGCCATTTCTCTGCCCAACTCTCCAATCTATTTATATTCTGCTGTATTCTCTGACAGTCCCCTTCACTATCTGCTACTCCACCAATCTTAGTGTCGTCTGCAAACTTGCTAATCAGACCACCTATACTTTCCTCCAAATCATTTATGTATATCACAAACAACAGTGGTCCCAGCACGGATCCCTGTGGAACACCACTGGCCACACGTCTCCAATTTGAGAAACTCCCTTCCACTGCTACTCTCTGTCTCCTGTTGCCCAGCCGGTTCTTTATCCATCTTGCTAAAACACCCTGGACCCCATGCGACTTCACTTTCTCCCACAGCCTACCATGGGGATCCTTATCAAACGCCTTACTGAAGTCCATGTATATGACATCTACAGCCCTTCCCTCATCAATCAACTTTGTCACTTCCTCAAAGAATTCTATTAAGTTAGTAAGACATAACCTTCCCTGCACAAAACCATGTTGCCTATCACTGATAAGCCCATTTTCTTCCAAATGGGAATAGATCCTATCCCTCAGTATCTTCTCCAGCAGCTTCCCTACCACTGACGTCATGCTCACCGGTCTATAATTACCTGGATTTTCCCTGCTACCCTTCTTCAACAAGGGGACAACATTAGCAATTCTCCAGTCCTCCGGGACCTCACCCTTGTTTAAGGATGCTGCAAAGATATCTGTTAAGGCCCCAGCTATTTCCTCTCTCACTTCCCTCACTAACCTGGGATAGATTCCATCTGGACCTGGGGACTTGCCCACCTTAATGCCTTTTAGAATACCCAACACTTCCTCCCTCCTTATGCCGACTTGACCTAGAGCAATCAAACATCTGTCCCGAACCTCAACATCCGTCATGTCCCTCTCCTCGGTGAATACCGATGCAAAGTACTCGTTTAGAATCTCACCCATTTTCTCTGACTCCACGCATAACTTTCCTCCTTTGTCCTTCAGTGGGACAATCCTTTCTCTGGTTACCCTCTTGCTCCTGATATATGAATAAAAGGCTTTGGGATTTTCCTTAACCCTGTTTGCTAAAGATATTTCATGACACCTTTTAGCCCTCTTAATTCCTCGTTTCATATTGGTCCTACATTCCCGATATTCTTTCAAAGCTTCGTCTTTCTTCAGCCGCCTGGACCTTATGTTTGCTTCCTTTTTCCTCTGAGCTAGTCTCACAATTTCACCTGTCATCCATGGTTCCCTATCTTGCCATTTCTATCCCTCATTTTCACAGGAACATGTCTCTCCTGCACGCTAATCAACCTCTCTTTAAAAGCCTCCCACATATCAAATGTGGATTTACCTTCAAACAGCTGCTCCCAATCTACATTCCCCAGCTCCTGCCGAATTTTGGTATAGTTGGCCTTCCCCCAATTTCGCACTCTTCCTTTGGGACCACTCTCGTCTTTGTCCATGAGTATTTTAAAACTTACGGAATTGTGATCACTATTCCCAAAGTAGTCCCCTACTGAAACTTCAGCCACCTGGCCGGGCTCATTCCCCAACACCAGGTCCAGTATGGTCCCTTCCCGAGTTGGACTATTTACATACTGCTCTAGAAAACCCTCCTGGATGCTCCTTACAAATTCTGCTCCATCTGGACCTCCAACACTAAGTGAATCCCAATTAATGTTGGGAAAAATTAAAATCTCCTATCACCACGACCCTGTTGCTCCTACATCTTTCCAGTTTTATTCAATTTCCTCAGCTGGTAACAAACAACTGCTGCCATTTCAGGGGATTGTCAGTCCACCAATATTTACTTATGCCCGCCGACTCCCACAGTTACCTTTATTAAGCATACTGGAAAGTCTCTGTTACATTATTCAAGTTTCTCAGTCTGTTAAGGCGATGCTGCCTGCCACACCGGCGCTTCTGCGCTGCATCCATTTTTCCACAGCGAGAAATCCCGTCCAATGTGGTTAACAGGACAGTCGACTGTGTCCATCCTTTTAAAGGCACTGTTGTCTTTCCACACTTCTCTTCTTTCCAGAAACAACATTTGTTCTCCTTGGCCTCCCATCCCACCTCATCAGCCTTCATATTCAACACAACATCCTCCAATGTTTCTGCCATATCCAACTAAGTCAACACCAACATTATAATCATCTCCCCTCCTGCGCCCATATTTGTGAAGTTCTGGAACTCTCCTCAATTATTCCCAATAGCATCTCCCTTTCCCTGAAACATCTATCCATGCATAGGCTGATGATACAACACCAGGCCCTTTAAATTCAATCTTCTCACTGTCCAATGCCCCAAATGATCCTTCAAGGTGAATGAGCAATTTGCTTGCACTTCTTAAAAGTTATTAACAGTAGTCATCGCTCACGATGGGAGAGGTGCAAATGCAAATTGAATGATTGCTTTGATGAACATCTCCATTCAGTCTGCACGCATGAAAGTGAGCTGCGAGTTGTTTGTGGCTTTATTTTTACGTCCAACCCTCACTGTGAGCTCGCTTTCCTCGATTTTCTAAACGCTTCTATGAAGATCAAGGATGAAGGACACCATATCGTTTGAATACTCATTTTATTGCCTGTCAGATTCTACACTGACATTTGACACTTCACATTATAACCATTGCTCTCAGTTTCACGGATGGTCTGTGCTCATAATGCTGAATGGCGACATCCGAATCACTGGAGTGGAGCTGGTGTGGACTAGTTAATGGGACGGGGATCCCGCAATTGGTACACAGCTGGCAGGCTGGTTCACACCCCTGGGATCTAGCCACCATTCTTTTTCACTTCTCCGGGCCACTGGAGATTTCTCCTCTTTGTTAGATTTCCCATGCTCCTCTCTCACTCTTTTTATCTACTGCATTTAACACTACTCGGAACCCATCGACTGGCTGTTTAACTGTCTAATTTCCATTGCATCATCATACCTTTTATCATGGAATTACTCCTGCTCTCGACCCGTTTACACACCTTCCCATTTGTTTTTTCGTCCTCCTGTACCCACCTCTTCACTGGTTCTATCAGTGCTTCAAATCTGTTATTGCTGGAGGGCGAGTGCGGGGGGCGGGCTTGGAATAGGAGCCTAGTATGGTATTAGGTTCCGTGGCAAACTAATTCAGGTTCAGATTTTCAATTGGCCAAGCTCTGAATTGGTGGGGTGGTTTTCCTGTCCACTTTGACCCAATGAGATTGAAAATGACCCTGAGTCAAATGAAGTGTGGGATTCGTGTAAACACCCAACGGCAACCTTCACTGAGGTCGCTGATTGTCCTGAAGGCGACATCTGCGCTTTCTGCAAAAAACCTCCCAATACACTACACAGGAGTGAGTTGTCACAAGGGAGAAGGAGGTCTGGCAAACGGGGCAGAACAGGTCGCCGCTTCAATGATGCCGACCTTGATCTAATGCTGGAAGCGAAGAGAGGTCTTATTCCCAGTGAGTGGAAAGAGCAGGTCATCTTGTCGTGCAGCAGGGCCACCTCTCTATTCAGTTCTATCTCCCTACACTGCCTCTTCATCCTACTCTCTTATCTACTGCACCTCCCCCGATAAGCTGTCTCTTTCCAGGGCCTCATTCCTCAAGATCCCTGAATTTCAGAATCCAGAGAGAGATTCCAACCCAGCCCATGTGTGTGGAGAGCTTTTCAAAATACCCAACCCTTGACGTTTTGCTGTCCGTGACATGAGACAAACTGTGGCTGTAGGTGTGATCAAGGCAGTTACTAAGAAGGAATCTGCTGTGAAAATTACCAAGGCTGCAAGTAAAATATTAAAGAAGTGAATATCACCGCTGAGCCCGAGCATTCAGCAAACCCAGTTTAAACTGACATCACAAAAACTCTCTGGAGCACTTGATATGGGCAGTGCAGAAGACCACCACAATGACCAATAGCCATTTGTGTGTGTGTACTGTGTTTGTGTGTGTGTACTGCACAACAAGTGCAGGCATCAGAATGGTTTCTTCAGAACCACGATGGCATGATCAACGGTTGACCTGGTGGCAATGTTTCTATCGTTTCGATGCCTCTGTCTGGGACTCCCACGGAGGAGTAAGAAGCCATCTGTTTAAGGGATTTCCAATTTCTCCTTTGACCCATACACGCATTTTGGGGGATGGTGATAATATCTGACACAGCCTGGACTGGTGGATGATGAAAGAGTCATGGCAGCTGCCAAGAACGATACTTTTCCTGGTGTAATCGCAGATCATTTGGACGTTGAGGGACAGGAAGCTGTTCCTGTTGTTGGACCACACTAGTCGTTCGCTGGGTGCCTTGATGGTGATATGCATGCAAAAAATGATGCTCTCCACGATGGAAATCTATCGATGGTTGCAAAGCCCACCCCTACCTGCGCTCTGTGCCCGAGGAGGCTCATTTCTGTCAAAATAGATGTGGCGCCCCTCTCTTCAATGTGGCATCCATGATCTATTCTTCTGATAGTCCACAACTGATGCTCGAACGAGCTCGTTGCATAGAAAATCCAAGGCATCATGAACCTTGACGAGAGAAATGGGAGCAGCAGTGACTCAGGTAAATGTGAATGAGTGCAAGAAAATCTAAGAACAACTGCCCACTGCACCACTGACTGTTTTTCATTGGACGGTAGATAACTGTTGGATGGTGGACACGACGTCTAGGCTAGCGAATTCTTCCCCTTGCCGCCCCATGCTGTGCTCATCTGACCTCTTTATGTCGAGGAAGTTGCATCTGCTCAAGCTCATGTTGGACTGTTCTGTCCAATGTCAGATTAGCCTGTTATGACTGTATCCATCAGCTGAGCTGTGTACGTTCATCAGGTCTGCCTGCCAACCTCAATGATGCCAGAGGGCTAACGTTCCTGTCGAGATTATGACCACTCACCACCATGTAAAACAAGTTTTACAGCTTCAACAATGAGTACTCTGCGGTTCATTTGGAGCAGCTTAGCTTTATTCTGAACCTCTGCACCATGAATATCATCACTTCTCATAGCCCTCATCGCCCTACACATTATTCACGTTCTCCAGAACCCTGCTGTGCTCGTTTCTTTGAAGATTCCGAACGATATTGCCAACTGTTCTTTCATTAGATATAACTTTGCTGGAAACGTTGTTAATAAACTCGACAATGAGTCCCACAACGAGATCAACAGGCAATTAATTAGAAGTGGGCAGCTTTGCCTTTCCCTTCCTCACCACTTCCCTTTAAAATGGATTTGCATTGCAGAGGCAGTGCGACCCAGTGCCAAGCTTCGAGAACAAGATCTTCAAATCCCATGCCACCACACTCCCTCTCGCTTAGGGCTTTAGAAATCCACCCAAGAATCGCTGGTATCTTCCAGTTCTAATGAAAGGGCTTCAGCTTATGACATTAACTCTGCTTCTCTCTCCACAGATGCTGCCTGAGTGGTTTAAACAATCGCCTATTTTATCATACGCACAGTACCTGCTGCATTTCATTTTGCTCAAATGCTTAAGTCTGGATTTTAACAGGGTTGTGTGATATAATTGGAGAGTTGACTATCGGAATTTAAATCAAAGCATCTGCCCTTTATCAAAGACAGTTTCCCCGCCATGAGGACAGCCTGAGTGACCAGGTGGGCTTCACATTTGGCAAGCAGTGATCTGGAGCCGAGTTGAAGTCCAGGGTGGTCCAAAAACTGACCCCAGAGTATTGAAGGGGGTCTTCTGGCAGGGGTCTCCAACAGGCAACGCAGCAGGGATAGAGAGTAGAGTCATCGAGAGATACCGCACCAAAACAAGCCCTTCGGCCCACCGAGTCTGTGCCAGCCATCAACCACCCATTTAAACTAATCCTGCATTAATCAAATTTTTCCCTCTCACATCTGCACCTTCCCTCAATTCTCCTATCACCTACCTCCATCAGGGGCAGTTTTTGCAGCGGCCAATTTACCTATCAACTCGCAAGTCATTGGCATGTGGAATGAAACCGGTGCACCAGGAGAAAACCCACGGGGTCACAGGGAGAACTCGCAAACTCCACACAGGCAGCAGCCAGAACCAAACCCGGGTCGGTGGAGTTGGGAGGTTGCGGTGCTAGCCAACGCGCCACCCCATAAAGTGTCATCTCTGATCGCTGGGATGCCATTCCCAAACCCCAGAGATGTGCCTTCTATCCTGAAGTGTCGTCCAAGTCCAGAGACGTGGAGTGTCTAATCCTCAAACCCCGGCAATAGGCTCCTATCCGTTTTGTTGTCAATGTCTGGGGACAGTGATGCAATTCTGCCGAGATGCGTCTCCTATCCTAGTATGTGGTCCGAGTCCCGAGATGGGGAGGGGACAAGGAGAGTGCCTGATCCAATAAATTATGTGGAAACCTATTTTCTAGGTCATCTGACAGCGGCAAGGTGGTCTGATCCCAGAAGAGGTGGTCCAAGCCTAAGTGAGTCATTCATGAGAGGAGTGGTCCAGTTCCTGGGTGGGTGGTGCGAACTGGAAGGCCTGTGGTCTGGGTTTGCGATGTCCGATCTTGAGCGAGTGGTTTGATATTCCTGGCGGGATGATTCAAATGGACAATCCCAGGTGTGCTTTTATATAACGTGGGTTAAAATGTCCAGAGTTAAAACTGTAAACGGAGTATGTTTGATTCATATTTCCCAGCCTCTTGCTCTTACATTTAATTTAGTGGCGATTGCAATCCTATCGAAGGGAAAGTGTGGTCTCTCCATTTGCGCCACTCGGTACCTGGTGGTCATGGCAACAGCGGATTTGCTGGTCATTATTACGAACTCATACTGTGGCCGTTCAATAAATATTATTTCCCAAGGTCTTTCCTGAACATCACACCTGTGTGTCGTGTCACCACCTCCCTGCTTCGTGCAGACATCGGTTGTTCTGTCTGGTTCATCGTCACGTTCACTTTTGATCAATTTGTGGCCATTTGTTGCCAGAAGCTGAGAACAAAATATTGCACCGGGAGAACTGCAGCTGTGGTTCTAGGAACAACCGGCATTTTGCTTTGTTTAAAAAATATTCCCTTCGAGCTCATATTTTGAACCTGGAGAGATAATTGACAATATACCATGGGGCTGTCATGTGAAGCCAAGCTATTTTATTGAGCCCGGATGGGTTTTATTTGATTGGTTTGATAAGGTTTTAATCCCATTGCTCCCATTCATTTTAATTCTGTTACTCAATGCAATGACAGTCAGGCATATTTTAGTCACCAGTCAGGTCCGTGTGGTCAGAGCATGGGAGAGAATCACAGATGGAGAGCAGAAGGAAGTCTGTGATATTACTCTTCAGCATATCCGCCAGCTTCATAATTCTGTTGTTGGTAAATGTTATAAATTTCTTGTACTATTTAATTACTGGCACAGATCCCGAGGATTACAATGATTCTTTATCTGTATTGCGACAAGTTGGATGGATGCTGCTGATTTTAAGATGCTGTACAAACGCATTTTTGTATGGGGTGACTCAGTCCAAGTTCAGAGAGCAGATCAATAGTGCGGTGAAATATCCATTTGCATCAATTTTTCAACAAATGAATAAACAAAACAACTGAGAGCAACCCAGAGGCAAGTCCTACTGTTTCCATTCCATGAATGTAAAATTCATTACGAATGGGCAAGAGGTGACTGACAGCTGGACAGCTGGATGATCCAAAGAAAAACTTGCTGTAGCAGTATCTGGGCAGCGGGCGGCTGGTGGCGGGGAGGGCGGGGCAGTGGTCATGGTGGGTCACTCACGTAAAGGCACGGTGGGACAGCAGACCTAAAACTGCATTTGGGGAACAGACAGAACGGAGCAAAAACAGCCTCAAAAGTCCCTTGGAGGGGAGGATGAGGAACAGCAGCCATCGTCTCTTCTCCTCCTCTACTGGTTCGATTCACAGCTCCTCGCATCCAATCATAAAACAAAAATTATTATTACAAAAGCCAAAAAGCACAGATGCTGTAAATCTCCTCGTGTCATTTTTATCTTTATTATTGTTGAAAATTCTTTATTCAGAGAGACCCCGTTCCATTCGCCCCGCTCTGTCAATGTCATCTCTCTCTCTCTTTCTCCTTTGGTCGCTTTCCCAGAACCAGTTGATTGTGGGCTCCTGGCATCTGAACAGTTCCAGCCAAGGGGCTCTGGTGGGGAGACGGGACGTGGGGCAAGGGAGCTGGTGGAGGGGCTGACTTCCACGAGACACAAGCTTAGCGGCTAGTCAGATGGACAGGACCAAGTCTCATTCTTGCTCACATGCCAGCTGATATTATTAAGGATTGTCTCTCCTTAGGCCCTGTTGCCCTCTCCTTCCAACTGCCATCATCACCTCTCTCCGAAAAAACAGTACTTCACCCCATCTGCCATTGCAAACTGCTGCCCCAACTCAAACCTCCCTTTCCTCTCCAAATTCCTAGAACATGTTCTCGCTGGCCAGCTCAGTGCCCTTCTTTCACAAAACTCTATGTTTGAATCTCTATAATCAGGTTTCCATTCCTGTCACAGTCCCGAAAAGGCACTTATCAATGTCACAAATGGCATCCAATGTGTCTGTGACAAATATAAACTATCTCTCCTCGCCCTGCTCGAACTGTCTGAGCTATTGACATGGTTGATCACATTGTCCTGCTTCAAAGCCTGTGCACCTTTGTCCTGTTGGGTGGGACTGCACGCGTCTGGTTTCATTCATTATTTTTTTTATTTAGAAATACAGCACTGAAACAGGCCCTTCGGCCCACTGAGTCTGTGCCGATCAACAACCACCCATTTATACTAACCCTGCAGTTATCCCATATTCCTTAGCACCTACCTACACTAGGGGCAATTTACAACGGCCAATTAACCTATCACCTGCAAGTCTTTGGCTTTGGGAGGAAACTGCAGCACCCGGCGAGAACCCATGTGGTCAGAGGGGGAACTTGCAAGCTCTGCACAGGCAGTACCCAGGATCGAACCCGGGTCCCCGGAGCTGTGAGGCTGCGGTGCTAACCACTGATCCACTGTGCCACCCATAACTACCTAATCATTGCATATGAATTGCCATAAATGGCTTCTCGTCCACTTCCGTATCATTAGCGTGTCGACCAAAAAACGATCCTTGGCCCCCTCTTATTTGTCACCCATATGTTGCCACTCAGCAATGTCATATGAAGTCACATCATTATAGCCCACATAAACGAAGATCACGCCAAGCCCCTCCTCAGAACAAACTCTTCCAAGACTCCAAAATCTTTAGTTTATCCGACGTCATGTTGGACATCCTTTATTGGATGAGCAGTAATTTTGTACATCCAATTTTAAGAAAGACATACGCTTTGTCTTCGATTGCTGTCTCAAATACCATAGCCACTGATTCGATCTCTCTCCTTGGCAACTGTCTGAGAAAGCCTTCTGTCATATTTGACCGCAAGATGACCTTCCTACCCCATATTTGTGCCATCACTAAGGCCGCCTTTTTCCAACACCAGAACATCACCTAATTCCATCTCTGCCTCAGCTCATCTGCTTCTGAAACCATCATGCATATCTTAGTTAGCTTTAGCCATCACTAATCTACCACACACCTGGCTAGTCTCCGCCAATTTACCGTCTGTAAACTTATGGTTGATCCAAAGTCCTGTTGTCGTGCCCTGAGTCAGACCAAGACCTGATCACCTGTCACGCCAATGATTGCTGACGTACATTGGTGCCCAGGCAAGCAGTGTATCGATGTTAAAATTCGCTTCCTAGTTTTCCAATCCACCCTTTCCCTCGATTCTCCCTATTTCTGTCAGCTGCTCCAATCCTACAGCCCTCCATATCTCAGTAATATCCTTCAGCCCCTACAAACCTTCCTGTATGGGTAACGTCCTGCAGCTCATACAAACCTCAGAAATCTCTTCACTCCTGTGATTCTGCCCTAAATGTCTGCTAACAGTATGCCTAACCCTAAATGCAACCACAATTCCAAGCCTAAATGTAACACTTAACCTAACCGTAACCCAAAACATCAACCTAACTACAAGCCTAACCCTAAAACTAACCCTAACCGTGATGCTGACCTTAAATCTGCACATCCCTTATTTATTTTTCTCTAACATTGGCGAGGTGCTTACAGCCGCCTGGGCCTTAATCTCTGCAATCCATCCCACCCCGCCCTTCGCCAATCATCTCTGCCTGCTTATCTGTTACTTTAAGACACTCCCTAAAACCAGCGTCTGTGACCAAGCATTTGTTCAGTGGTCCTAATATCATATGGCATGTCTTGCTTTCAAATAATTCAAAATAATTCTCCTGTGCTGTTTCTTCAGATGCCTTGTTCAATTGACCCTGAGCCATAACCAAAACCATATACATTACGCTAAACCCCAATGCTCAACCGAACTGCAACACTCACACTAACACTAAGCATTCCTAAACAGATAATGCAAAACTAACCTGAGCATTAAATATAAATCTAAACCTGATGTTAAACTTAGCTGTAAATCTAATGCTATCTATAATCCTTACCCGAACCATAACAGTAACCCGAAATCTAACTGTAATCCTAAGAATATCTACAACAGCAGCTCTAACCCCAACCATACCCTTAAACTTAACTATAACTCAAACGTAATCATAACTCTTACTGCATTTTCTAGCCACACCTGAGCCCAAACTACAAAGCTAGCCCTCAGCGTATCCATGACAGCAGAATTTCTACAAGTTAACCCTAACTGTAACCTCAAACTATAATCTAACTTTGACCCTAATTTACCCCTTCTTCCAACATTGGCTGTAACTCTAACCACAAAAAAAACAAACTTCAATGCATGCTAATGGTGTGCCTAAGCCTAAATGCAACCATAATCCTAAGCCTAAATGCAACACTTAACCTAACTGTAACCCTAACCTCTAGCTTTAAGCCTAACCCTAAACCTAACCCTAGCTGTAACACTATCCCTAACGCCAAATCTAACCCTTACACAAATTGTATTCCTAATCTAAAGCTAATTATATAACTAACCCCAACACAAGCAGTAATATAACCTGTCACAACCCTGAACCCTAACAGAAACTGCAATATTGAACTGAACACTAAACCTAGCTGCCTGATAACCGCAACTCTATATGTAACACTAACTATAAAACTAAGCATAACCTTAAACCAGTAACCAAACCTCAGACATAACGTTCTACTGAAACAATCTCTGTGCTCACCTCTAGCTGTTAACTGATGGAGTAAAGTGTTGGCCCCATTGACACTTGCGTAGAGATGTGGGTCGCCCGCTCACAGCAACAGCTACAGATTTTTCTCCTTCTTAGCCATCGCCTTCTTGCACCAGATGTTCACTTCCTCCCACTGTTCTCACCCCCACCCCCCAAAAAAATAGTACTAAACTATTTCAATAGAACCCACATTTCAGCAATAAATCCTCATCACATCAGCACAAATGCCACTCTCCCGTAACATGTACAGCTTTGCAGTTGCTTCAGCGATCTCAGCCTGCTGAACACTGAGCAAAAGCACTTGGTCTGAAGAATGGTTTTAGTCTGCATCAGCAGATTTCCATTTTAAACAGACTTAGCACAGGCAGGAACTATGCCCGACAGCAATGGCGAGAGGCGAAAATAGCAGGTGCAAGGTCGCACTGGCGGCCGCAGCTTCAGTTCTTCATGTAGGTGGTTCAGCATCATGAGTCATTTGACCTGATACAACAACATCATCGAGCAACACATTGAGTGATGGAGAAGTATTCTGTCGGTATAGTACTGCTGGTTCTGAATGGGATTGGATCTACAAAAAGATTTTCCAGCCAATACATGTCTCAACTCACCTGGTTGGCCAGCCAAAGGCAATGGGCATCTCCTATAACGGAGCAAAATAAGGAAGTAACAAATATATAAGCATAAAAAAATACAAACGAGCAGAAAAAAATCCAGCAACTTGCGGGCTGGAACTTTCACATAATGTTAGATTCAGATGATTACAGACGCCCTGAAAGACATTCCACACAGGTAGCCAGCGAGCCTGCCCGTCTGGACATTGACATCACAGCACTCAGTGAAGTTTGCTTACAGAGCAGAGATCAATACCAGAACATGGAGGAGGTTATACACTTTTCTGATCAGGAAAGAATAGGGTTGAATGATACCTCTTCAGGGATTTGTGACTAAAATAATCTATTACCAGCATGTGTAACAACCTCCCCATGGGCTTTTACTAAATGACTCATGTCTGTACGATTATCAATCCAGGCCAATACATTCGCCACCATTATCAGCATATATCCGCCTACCCTACAAGCCCATACAGTGATCAAAGAAGGCTTCTACCGGGAGCCGCACGTCGTTCAACTGAAGTTTGACACCAAAGATAAGTTCAGCACATTTCGAGATTCCAATGCATGAGTTAGGCATGACCAAGAGCATTGACAAGCTGCCTGGGGCAGACATGGTACTGGTAAGTGTAATGAAAATATGGTCGAATTCTGCTGGAATTATGCACCGAGTATGAACTAATTTTATTAATTTTTTGCTCCATCATGAAGTCTGATTTAAGACCAACTAGAGGCATCCAGGCACAAAACACTCGCGGTTATTGGGTCATATTCAGGTGCAGCAACGGCAAAAATAGGACGTACTACACACTTGTGTTATCCCGAGCGCTAACTGCTGGAGCAACCACACACTGTTTCGATTTAAACTTGCCTTCACAAACAAACTATCGGCCAAAATATTTTTAAAAATGCAAACAAGGAAACTGCATGTCCATGGACTCTATCGACAGCAACTAAACGACTGTCACAGAGCAAGCCTGAACACAGATTCCGCAGTGATGCGACTCTGGGCAGAGCAGCAGAGCAGTGGGGAGAGTTGAAATCCGCCCTATTAATTTAAGAAAAAATGCAGAGCTGGTTGGCTTCTCAGTCAGCAGAAACCAAGATTATTTTTGCTGAAAATTATATTGAAATCCAAGAGCTTCTTCAGAAGAAACACTTCTGTCTCAATGGATAACTTGCATGTACTGATCAGCAGGCTGGAAAGTTTGCCTATGGGGAAGCCTGCATCCCTCTGCCAACCAACCTCTGTGGTATCCAGAAAAAATCGTCAACATCGCTCATTGAGAAGCTACAAATGTATGCAGATTTGGGAGATATGAAATTCTTCTAAGAAGCCTTGAGATCTGTATTTCCACCTTCCACCAGGTGCAGGCACCATTAAAATCTTCAGATTGAACAACCAAGACTAAAGACATAGATGTGATCTTGCAACAAGTAGTCAGATTTCTATGACAGCCTATTTGGTGACCCACAGAGGGTACAGGAGAAGCCCATTGTAATCAGCTCCCAGAAGGAAGTGAAATGCGAGCGGGATGAAACACCAAACTATGAAAAGATCAAGACTGCTGCAGCACAATTAAAATCACACAAAGCCCCTCGAATAAATGGGATTCCAGCCAAGATCTATAAACAGGGAAGAGATGTGATCCTTGATAGGCTTATAGATGGGCTTTCAGCAAGCTGCACAAAACGTACAGAACCTTCGTGATACAGTGACTGTCTGTTTCTACAAAAAAAAGACAGGGGAGAGAATTCTGACTGTTTAAATTACGGAGGCTTACTCGCCAATGCAAGGAAAACCTTGGTCAGAGTCGTTCTAAGAAAACAGTTCCCCGTGATAGAGGAAGAGAGGTTACGTGAGAGTCTGTATGGAGTCGGACCCTATAGGGGAACTGTTGGCATGACTTTTGTGCTGAGAGAGATCCTGGAGAAAAGTAGAGCACAAAACATGGGCCGGTACTTTACTTTTGTAGGTCTCTCCAAGGTGTTTGACCCAGTCAGCGAGAACAGACTTTGGAAGGTGGAATCATAGACTAATAGAATGGTTACAACATAGAAGTAGACCATTCGGACTTCGTGTCAGTGACCGTTTTCTGAAAGAACAACTCACTTAGTCCCACTCCTTTGCTTTTCCTGTAGCCCTTCATTTGTTCTTATTAGTGTTCAAATAATTAGCCAGTACACTTCAGATGGTCCCAATTGAATCTGTCTATACCGCACTGCCAGGCAGTGTATTCCAGACTCTAAGCACTCGCTGCATAAACCAATGATTTCCTCATGTCACTGTTTCTCCTTTTGCCAGTCACACTCAATCACTTTCCTTTGGTTCTCGACCCTCTACTCCTGGATCCTTTGATCAATGGGCTCAGGTTGTCCGTATCCCATATCTATTCTGTCCAGACCACTCATGATATAAAATCTCCTCCTTATTGTTTTCTCCAAGGAGAACAGGCCCAGCCTCTCCAAACTATCACATAGCTTAATATCCTCATTTGGAACCATTCCCATTCCCCATGAATATTCCTGCATCGTCTCGAATACATTTACATCTTTCCAAAAGTGTGTTTCCCAGTACTGGATACAAAAGTGCAGTTAAAGGAGATCCAGTGATTTACACAGGTTTATCCAAGCTTCCTTGTTTTTTCACTCCAAGCTCCTATTTAAAAAAAAATACAAACCGATAAGTTTATCAAGGTTTTCTCAAACCTGTCCTCCAGCCATCAGTGATTTGTGCACAGGTCCCTCTGCTACTTCTCCCCATTTCAGAATTGTACCTTTTGATTTATACCGCCTTTCCTTGTTCTTCCTACTACTTCCTACACACTTTTTTACATTCCATGTCATCTGCCACTTGTCAGCCCATACCATCAGCCTGTCTACATCCTCTTGAAGATTATCACTCTTCTCCTCATGTTTCACAATACTTGCACGTCCTTTGTCATCCCCAACTTTTATTTTTGTTTTTAAATCGTGCCCTGTACATCAAAGTCTAGTTCATTAATACAGGTTATGAAAAGCAGGCATCACAACACTGACCCCTGAGGATCCCCGCCAAATACCTTCTACAGTCTAGAAATAACCGTTCACACGTACTCTCTGTTTCCTGTCACTCAACAAATTTCGTATCCATTCTGCTACTGACCCGTTATTTCATGATTTATAATTTTGCTGACAAGGCTGTTCTGTGCTACGTTATCAAATCCTGTTGGAAGTCCATGTACCACATCAACGGCATTAGCTTCATCAATTCTTTGTTACCTCACAAAAAACTTCAGCACGATTTGCCTTTAACAAACGCATGCTGCCTTTCCTGATCAAATCCACGTTTGTCCAAAAGGCTATTAATTTTGTTCATAATTATCATTTCTAACCGCCTTTTCGTCTGCCACATAAAACCGAATGGTCTGTAGTTTCTGGGCTTGAATTACAAGCTTTTCTGAACAATGAGGTGACATTTCCGATTTTTCCTTCCTCTGGCACAACTCCAACAACGAAGGAGAATTGGCAGAATATGGTCTGATGTGACTTTGCTAAGTATCCTTGGATGCATATCATCCAGTTCTGATGGCTTATCAACGTTAAGTACAGCCAGCTCATCTATAACCTCTTATTTATCAAATTCCACCCCAACCACGTGTGTGAGGAAGAGTGCTGGTGAAAGCCTGTGCATGAGGGAGAGCGGTAGTTTAACTGTTGGTGTGTGAGCGATATCTCTGGTGTAAGACTGCTCGTGCAAGCTTCTGCGTGTAAGTGCGATACTAGTGGTTTGTGTGTGAGAGTTTTGTGGTGTAACCCTCTCTGTGTGAGACAGAGTGCCGCAGCAAGCCTGTATCCGAGAGAAAGAGAGCGAGACTGGTGGTGTACTGCTCAGTGTCTGTGTAGATACGGGTGGTGTAAAAGTGTGTGAGAGAGACTGATAGTGTATGCCTTTGCATCTCTGAAAGAGATGTATGGTGCATCCCTGTGTTTGAGAGGGAGACTGATGGTGTAAAGTAACGCGTGTGAGAGAGACGAATGGTGTTATGCTGTGTGTGTGAGGAAGATTGGAGTGGTAACTGTGTGTGAGAGAGTCTAGTGGTCTAACCCTCTGTGTACATGAGATAGACTGGTGCTGCAAAACACTGTGAGTGAGAGAGACAGCTGATGTAAACCCGTTATGGGTGAGAGACTGGTCGGATGAACAACTGCGTATGAAATAGACTGTAAATGTAACCTTGTGTGTTCCAAAGACTAATGCTGCAATCCTCTATGTGGGTGTGAGAGAGCGACTGGTGCCGTAACACATTGTGAGTTTGAGAGAGAGACTGGTCGCGTAACTTTATGCATGTGAGAGAGAGAGAGACAATGGTAGTGAGAGAGACGTATCTCCTGTGTGAAATCAGACTGGTGATGTAAACCTCAGTGTTTATGAGAAATTGGTGCTGTAACATTTTGTAGCAGCACTGCACAGATTAGATCTGAATCGTTGGTTATGGGATCGCTTAGCTCTGCCCATCGCAAGCTGCTTACAGAGTTTTGCATGCAAGTAGTCCTGGGTTGCATCATCACCAGGTTGACACATCCTTTTGAGGTTTGCCTGATGCTGCTCCTGGCATGCACTCCTGCTCTTTTCATTGGACCAGTGTTGATCCCCCGGATTGATGGTGATGGTAGAATGCGGGATATGACGGGCCATGAGGGTACAGATTGTGGTTGAGTACAATTCAGCTGCTGCTAATGGCCCACAGCGCCTCATGGATGTCTAGTTTTGCATTGCTAGATCTGTTCGAAATCTATCCCATTTAGCACGGTGATAGTGCCACACAACATGATGGAGGGTACCCTCAATGTGCAGGCGGGACTTCATCTCCACCAGGATTGTGCAGTGGTCACTCCTACCAATACTGACATGGACACATGCATCTACAGCAGGCAGATCTGTATCAGCAATTGAGAAGATGCAGGGTCAGGGCCGAATGATGTTTCAGAGGTGGAAATGGACGGGCTTCGTGATAGAGGTGAAGTGCTGTTGGAAGCTCATCTCAGGGTCAAATATAACGAGGAACTTATGACCATGAGAGCAAAAGAGTTGGTGGCATGGGAACAGATTTTGTGGTGGGTCCGAAGATCACAACAACAAGGCCTGGATATGGTGGGAGCGGGGGGAGGGGGGAGGTATTAGAAGGAGATGGAAATTATCAAGTCTTTCCAAAAATTAAAAGGCAGTGAATTGACCCTATAGGATTTCCAGCACCTTCCACCTTTTGCTTTTGTAAGAACAAGATTTGTGCTCTTTCTGAGCAGAAATGAGGAGCTGAGAATCGAATAACATCATGTGGAGAAGAGATTGTGGAAGCTGACTTACCTCCTGTCCTGCAGGTGTACTCTGACTCTCCTCCATCCCACCCGCCTTTATGTCTATTCCTCCGAAAATCACCTCCTACCCTTGGAATACTGCTGGTTGGTGTGCGAGGCACATCCTGCCAGTATACATCCAGTGCTCCAGCTGTCTGTCATCTCTTTCCTGCTGCTCACAGCTTTTAGGCATTTTTTTTACTCATCCAGACTTTTCCATTCCAGTCCTCTAACAGTCACCTCTTGCCTATTACCCGCTGGATCATTTTCATGTTTATCTACTCCTCTGCCAATCAGAAGTCATGCCGTGTCCTGAATAGAGTGGCTGTTTCGTCCACACCACTGAGGGTGTTTTCATATACCAAAGATTCCTGGTGTTATTCAGTTGATGAAAGTTTATGGATAAAAATTACATTCATGGAATGGAATAAACTGGGACACGTCTCTGAGCTGCTCTCAGTTATTTTGTTTATTCATTAATTGAATAATTGATACAACTGGATATTTCACCGCACTCCTGACCTGGTCTCTGAACTTGGACTGAGTAACTCCGTAAATAAACGTGTTTGTGCATAAACTTAAATTCGACAGCATATATCCGACTTGTTGAAAGATATATGAAGATTCATTGTCAATGGGATTTATTCCTGTAATGGTATAATATAAGAAATAGATGACATGTGTCAACCACAGAAGAATGAAGTTGGCGGATATACTGAAGAGTAAAATCACAGATTTCCTTCTGCTCTCCATCTCTGGGTCACTGTGATTCTCTCCCTTGCTCTGACCCCTGAGTCCCTTACGGACTCGACTGGCCACTAAAATGTATCTGACTGTCAGAGCATTGAGCAACAGAATTAAAGCAAATGGCAGCAATGGGGTTGAAACTGTGTTCAACCAATCATATCCCACCCACCCGGGCTCAGTGTAATAGCTTGACTTGTAATAACATCCCCGTGGTACATTGTCAATTATCTGTCCAGCTTCAAATGCAAAGTAGTAGGGTATGATTTTTAAACAGAGCAGAATGCCGGTTGTTGCTAGAACCACAGCCGCAGCTTTCCCGGTGCAATATTTAGTTTTCAGCTTCTGGCAGGAAATGGCCACAAATCGATCAAAGGAGAAAGTGACAGTGAACCAGACAGAACAGTCCCCGGATGCGTGACTCAGGGTCACCATAGCACTGCACACAGGAGTGAAGCTCAGGAAAGATCTTGGGAAATAATACACATTGATCCGATATAGTATGAAATTAGTAATAACGAGCAGTAGATCCGCTGCTGCCATGGCCACCAGGTAGCGAGTGGTGCAGGTGGAGAGTCCGCATTTCCCCCGGGACAGGATCACAATCGCCACAAAATTAACTGTAAGAGAGAGAAGGGAAAAGAGACTGGAAGTTAATGATCAAACAGTCTCCGTGTTTGACCCAGACAATAAGGGCAGGATTTCAGGATCATTACCGGGTGAGTGTGAGAGGTTTAACCCAGTTCAAAGAAGTCTGGACTGGATGCTGACAGACAACTGCTCGCAGGAGGCAAGTTGGAAATGTAAATATGTTAATGAGGCTGGGAGACTCTGACTTAACAGGGTTTTCAGGTTTCCCTCTGGCCAACCATATTTCTTTGACCTCTGGAAAGCAGCAGCTGTGGGAGATAAGGACAGCTTCAGGGAGAAGAGTCTTTCCAGCACTGCTTGTGGGCCAGGAAGAACAGGAGTGCGACCCGCTGGTTCCCCAATTTTCCCATCCATCAGCATATCAGACACCCCCGTGCAAATAAGCACAGGACCTCAGATCAGACCCTCACTCCGGGTCGGAGCAACCCATCCTGAGATCAGATAGTTCCCTCTTCCCCATCTGGATCGGACTAACTCGTCAGTATTGGAACACACCCACTCCGGGAATGCACATCACCGCCCCTGAAGTGGATCAGACCATTTCCCGGGAATTCGACCAGCCGCCTCCCGAGATCAAATAATACCCAACTCCCCAACCCTGATCAGAAACTCTTGCAGGCTTGGACATCACACTCACCATCTCCCCGCCGCGCCCAGATCATAGATCCTCCACGGGATTGGAAGCCACCATGCTGGAATTTGACTCCACTCCCCCCTCGCCCACACGGGTCAGAGACTCTGCCCGGATTTGTGACACGGCTCTGCCCAGGATCAGACTTCCGCAGAGTTGGGAATAAGACCCACCTTCTCTTGGAATCTGCCCTGGAGTCCTCTCTGTCTGACTGGAAGCCAAGCCTGTCAAACAGGCTGACTTCAGCTTAGGGAACCTGTCAAGGTTAAAAAGCACGATCTGTGGAGTTCAAATATTACAGCATGTTGGGAGAAACCTGTACTTATAGAGAGATACAGCACTGAAACAGGCCCTTTGGCCTGCCGAGTCTGTGCTGATCAACAACCACCCATTTATACTAATTCTACACTAATCACATGTTCCCTACCACATCCCGACCATTCTCCTACCACCTACCTACACTAGGAGCAACTTACAATGGCCAATTTACCTATCAACCTGCAAGTCTTTGGCTGTGGGAAGGAACTGGAGCATCTGCTCACAGGGAGAACTTGCACACTCTGCATAGCAGTACCCAGAACTGAACCTGGGTCGCTGGAGCTGTGAGGCCGTGTTGCTAACCACTGCGCCACGGTGCCCCCGCCCTTTCTCTGTATTCCCCACACCCACTACTAATATGCAGGCCAAAGGATTGGTGCAAAAACAAGATACAGAAACTGCTGTAAATCTGATAAAACAGGAGAATATTGAAAACACACAGGAGGTCAGGCAGCATCTGTGGAGGGATAAACACAGTAAAGGTTTCAGGCTGACAGCTTTCCATTGGAAATGGAAGATTAATAGTTTTCAAAGCAATGATGGAGCCAATGAAAACCAGGTTGTAGGGGAGAAAAGATCGGGTGGATGGCAGGAGTGATTGAATGAAATAAGGGATGATGGTGCAATTTGAATGGGGCAATTAAAGAAACAGAAAATGGGTCAAGCAGAGGTACAAATGGTTACAGCAGAATAAAAGAGGAAGACGGGAGCGTGGGAAATCTGGCAAAGAGGAGAAGACTCTACTGACCTGGAAAAGTGTATCGATGGTGCATAGAGCCCAGGGATGTGGACTAGCCTGCCAGCTGTTTCCCAATAGGGGATTCCACCCCAAGCATCAGTTCACACCCCCTCCACTAAATCACTCTGGTGCAGTTATCTTTTATTACCAGCACAGGCCTTCTGAGAAAACGCTATCAATCATAATAATCTGAAGTAGTTAATTCAAATGCTGAATCCGACAGGCAAAAAATATCTTATGGAAAAATCCGGTGATCTACCTCACTGAGATTCAGGGGCACGGAGTAGAGAGTTCAGATGGAGAGAGGCAAGGAGAATACATAAGGCAAGTGACCAGAAGCTCAGGGTCATGCTTGCAGACTGAATGGAGCAGTTCACAGAGAAATCACCCAATCTGCGTTCACTCAGTACAATTCCACAGTGACAGATATTCCCAGTTATACATGGTCACTGGGATACGGTGTTCCAATCCGGTTAGTGACTCATACTCAGTTCAATTCCACAGTGACTGATACCCCCAGCAATACATGGTCACTGGGAAACGGTGTTCCACTCCGGATAGTGACCCATATTCAGTACACCATACTCAGCACAATCCCACAGTGACAGATACCCCCAGCAATACATGGTCACTGGGAAACGGTGTTCCACTCCGGTCAGTGGCCCAACTCAATCCAATTCTACAGTGACAGATACTCCCAGTAATACATGGTCACTTGGAAACGGTGTTCCACTCCGGTCAGTGGCCCAACTCAATCCAATTCTACAGTGACAGATACTCCCAGTAATACATGGTCACTGGGAAACGGTGTTCCACTCCGGTCAGTGGCCCAACTCAATTCAATTCTACAGTGACAGATACTCCCAGTAATGCATGGTCACTGGGTTCAGGTGTTTCACTCCGAATAATGACCCATATTCAGTACAACATACTCAGCACAATTCAGCAGTGACAGATATTCCTCGTAATACATGGCCACTGGGACCAGGTGTTCCACTATGGTTAGTGACTCACACCCAGTACAATTCAACAGTGATAGATGCTCCCAGAAATACATGGATATCGGGATCAGGTGTTCCGCTCGTTTAGCAAACCCTCACTCAGTACAGTTCAACAATAATAGATACTCCCAGTAATACATGGTCACTGGGATCAGGTGTTCTACTATGGTTAGTGACTCACACACAGTACAATTCAACAGTGATAGATATGCCCAGTAATACATGGTTACTGGGATCAGGTGTTCCACTCCAGTTAGCGACCCTCATTCAGTACAGTTCAACAGTGACAGATCCAGCCACTAATTCCTTCCATCATTATTTTCCGGCATTGTGATCTGATTGAACAGTGCACAATGTTCCTTGAAAGGTAATAACGTGATAATACAGCGAGCCTGTGAACTACAAATGGAGATGCATTTTCAACTGAGGCAGCAGAATAAAACCACAGAAATAATTAAGGGGATTGACTTAATGAAATGACTGCACTGAAGGGGTGTCTGCATAATTCTCACCCCCTAGATCATCTCTTAACATTGTCAGTCACAGAGTAAAACCAGAGACCAGCTCACATAGCATTTTACACAACTTCCATGGTTAGAGACAATTACCAGGAACACCAATGACAGCGAGGATCGGATAAACTATTTTCTCGGTCATTAGTCTTGAATTTTCCATGTTCTGTGTGAAATGATCCGTCTCTTCGTGTTGCAGGTAATTTCTCTGTCTTAAACTCCAAAGGTGATACATTCCCAGGGCCATTAATTTATACACTGTGGGATCTCCACAGGGAAATGCAGGTTGCAAAATTGTTCAAATTGTTTTTCTAAAATTTTGAACATATGTATGACGACAGTCAAGTAAATTCCCTTTCGAGATCGAAGCTAATACCGTCCCTCAAACTAATGCAGTCCATCAAAGTGAGACATTCCATCAAACTAATGCAACCTCTCAAACTATTACGGACTGTTAAACTAATGTAGATGCTCAAACTATTTCAACTCACCAAACTGATATGAAGCTCAAACTAAATTAGACCTGCAAACCAATGCCACCTGTCAACCAATGCAGCCCCTCTCACCTTTTCTCTCTCCCTGCACCTGTCACTGTCACTCTCCTGCCCTTTCACTTTCTCTCTCCCTGCCTCTGGCAATTTCTTTCTCTCCTTGCCTCTCGCACTTTTGCTGTCACCTCCCCTCTCGTTCTTCCCTACCATTATCAATTCATCTCTCCACCTGTCGCTCTGAGAGACTCTTTCCCTGCCCCTCTTACTGTATCGCTCCATGCATCTCTCACCTTCTTTCTCTCCCTGCCACTCCCACTTTCTCTCTCTACCTCTGGTCCCTTACTTTGTCTCTCTCTGCCCCACTCACTTTCTCTCTCTCTCCCCACCCTCTCACTTCCGCTCTCCTTTCACCTCTCACATTCTATCCCTCCCCACCCCTCTCACTTTTTCTCCCTCTAACTCTGATCCCTTATTCACTCTCTCTCGCTTTGTGTCCATCTCTCTCAATCCCTTTCACTATCACTTTTTCTCTCCCTTCCCCTCTCATCTTTTATCTGTTCCTTCGCCTCCCTCTTTGTCTATTTATAGTCACTTGGCTCCTCTCACTTTTTCTTTCTCACACTGTGCTCTCACTTATCTCTCCACCAGCTCTCCAAATTACTCTCTCTCTCCACCCTCTCTTGCCCTTTTTACTGTGCTTCTCATTTTCTCTTTCATCCTGCCCTCTCACATTCCCTGTTACCATGCCTCTCACTTTCTCCTGCCCTGCCCTCCTCGCTTTCTTTCTCCATGCCCTCTCACTTTATTTCCCTTCCTCTCTTTCTCACGTCATCTCTCACGCTGCCCATCTCACATTCTCTGTTTCCATATCCCTCTCACTTTCTCTATCCCTACAACCCTCACTTTTTATTTTTCGCAGCCTCCCTCACTTTCTCTCTCTTCTTGTGCTCTCAGCTTGACTGTGTTCCCGGAACATATAAGCCCCTAATTGGGTCATCCGATTGGATATTGGTACCTGAGCAATTCAACAATAGCACCTCCCCAACCTCTCCATATGGTTATTTCCTGCTGTCAACAGGGAGGGGCCGCTCCAGATGTACCCCAGCAACGTGTGTCATGTTTTGTGATGCCTCTCTTGATATAAGGCAGGAAAAAAGCCGTCTACACATTTTCACGAAACCATTGCCTGTAAGGGTTGTTGCAGACAGAGTGCCTGGTCGTTTAATTAGGCTGGGCTACCAGCTTGCTGACATGTCCCAGCATGGCGTGTGTGTACCCTTGTTCAGTTAAAACTGTCCTGATTTTCAAATGACCAAATCATGAGCCCCATTAATGATTTCTTCGCTCAGAATTCCTCTCCCCTCCTCCTGATGTTCTCCACAATCCATTCCCCGAACATTTGATGAACTCGGCACGCAGGATCGATACCATTCGTCTACAGTCAGAAATACCAAAAACATGAAGTCAACTGGAAGTTGTAGCAACAATTCATAAGGTACAGAAGCAGTTTAGAGATCACATGAACTGCCTTACAGGGGCGAGGCCATCGAGGACTTTGAACACATGGATAAGAATTTTCAAATCAAGGCAGTGTTTGATCGGGAGCCAGTGAAGGTCAGCGAGGACAGTGGTGATTGGGGAATGGGACTTGTTAAAAGTTAGGGCACAGGAGGCAACAGAGTTTTGGATAACCTCAAGTTTATGGAGAGTAGAATGTGGGAGACCAGCCAGGAGTGCATTCTAATAGTCAAGTCCAGAGGTAACAACGGCCTGAATGAGGGTTTCAAGAGCATCACAGTTGAGACAGGGTCTCAGATAATGCTATGGAGGTGGAAACAGGTGCTCATAGTTTTATGGTGAATATGAGGCCAGAAGTTCATCTCGGGGTCAAATGCGACACCAAGGCTGCAGACAGACTGGCTTTATCCCAGATTGTTGCCTGGGAGAGGGAAGAACATAGAAACACCGAAAATAGGAACAGGAGTAGGCCATTCGGCCCTTCCAGCGCGCTCCACCATTCATTATGCTCATACAACTCAGTAATCTGTTCCCACTTCCCCCCCAAATCCTTTGATCCCTTCAGCCCCAAGAGCAAGATCTAACTCCTTCTTGAAAACATACAATGTTTTGGCCTCAACTGCTTTCTGTGGTAGCGAATTCCACTGGCTCACCACTCTCTGGGTGAAGAAATTTCTCCTCATTTCAGTCCTGAAAGGTTTACCCCGTATCCTTAGACTATGACCCCTGGTTTTGAACTTGTTCTCACATTGAACAATTTTTCCTTCAACTCCACTCACTTCCTTCAAGTACAAAGTGTTGCAATGAGTACCGCATGGGTCCTAGTTATGCCTGTCTTTTTGTGAGACATGTCGAAAATTCCTTGTTCCAGTCCTACTCAGACCCCCTCCCCAAACTCTTTTTCTGGTACATTGATGAATGTATCAGTACCGTTTCCTGCTCCCGCCCCGAACTGGAAAACTTTAGCAACTTTGTTTCTAATTTCCACCCTTCTCTCACCCTTACATGGTCCATCTCCGACACTTCCCTTCCTCGACTTCTCTATCTCCATCTCTGGTGATAGGCTGTCTACTAATATCCATTATAAGCCCACTGACTCTCGCAGCTACCTCGACTACACTTCTTCCCATCCTGCCTCCTGTAAGGACTCCATTCCATTCTCCCGCTTTCACTGCCTCCGACACATCTGCTCTGATGATGCTACCTTCCATGACAGCGCTTCTGAACTAACCTCCTTTTTCCTCAACCGAGAATCCGCCCCACTGTGGTTGACAGGGCCTGAACCATGTCCGCCCCATTTCCCGCACCTCTACCCTCACCCCTTGCCCTCCTTCCTAGAACCGTGAAAGGGTTCCCCTTGTCCTCCCTTTCCACCCCATCAGCCTCCATATACAAAGGATCATCCTCTGCCATTTCTGCCACCTCCAGCATGATGCCACTACCAAACGCATCTTGCCCTGTCAGCATTCCAAAGGGATTGTTTCCTCTGTGACACCCTGGTCCACTCCTCCATTACCCTCACCACCTCGTCCCCTTCCCATGGCACCTTCCTTTGCAATCACTGGAGGTGTAATACCTGCCCATTTACCTCCTCTCTCCTCAGTATCCCAGGCCCGAAACACTCCTTTCAGGTGAAGCAGCGATTTACTTGCACTTCTTTCAATGTTCTATACAGTATTTGTTGCTCACAATGTGGTCTCCTCGACACTGGGGAGACCTAACGCAGACTGGGTGACCGCTTTGCGGAACAACTCCACTCAGTCCAAAAGCAGGGCCCCGAGCTTCCAGTTGCTTGCCATTTCAAAACACCCCCCTACTCTCATGCTCACATCTCTGTCCTGGGATTGCTGCAGTGTTCCAGTGAACACAAACGCAAGCTCGAGAAGCAGCATCTCATTTACCGATTAGGCAACAACAGCCTGCCAGACTGAACACTGCGTTCAATAATTTCAGAGCATGATGGGCCCCCATTTTACTTCTTTTTTCAGTTATTATTTTATTTTTCCTTTTTGTTTATGCATATTATATACATATTGTGCGTTTATTTTATTTTATTTCATCTTAGTTTGTTCAGTTTGCTTACCCACTGTTTTTTTCATTTTTGTACTTGTGGCAGTTCAACCTTCAGTCCATTAGCACTCTATCTGTACTAATGCTTTGCCTTTAAATACACCATTAACATATTGTTTGCCTTTGCTTCATGACCTTCTGGTCAGCTATTCCGTCATCTTGTCCTATTTACACCTTCTCCTTTGTTATCGCTTGCCCCACCCCCGTTTTACTTGCTTATAACCTTCTACATTACTAATATTTGCTAGTTCTGAAGAAGTGTCACTGACCTGAAACTTTCATTCTGCTTCTTTCTCTACAGATGCTGCTGGGTCTGCTGAGTATTTCCAGCATTCCTTGTTTTTATTTCAGATTTCCAGCATCCGCAGTATTTTGATTTTATTATGATAGAATTGGCCGTGTCAGTAACTGAGTCTTTCTTTTGTGCCTCCTTATCTCAAGAGACAATGGATACGCGCCTGGATGTGGTCAGTGGTTTGTGAAGCAGTGCCTGGAGTGGCTATAAAGGCCAATTCTGGAGTGACAGGCTCTTCCACAGGTGCTGCAGAGAAATTTGTTTGTCGGGGCTGTTGCACAGTTGGCTCTCCCCTTGCGCCTCTGTCTTTTTTCCTGCCAACTACTAAGTCTCTTCGACTCGCCACAATATAGCCGTGTCTTTATGGCTGCCCGCCAGCTCTGGCGAATGCTGGCAACTGACTCTCACGACTTGTGATCAATGTCACACGATTTCATGTCGCGTTTGCAGACGTCTTTATAGCGGAGACATGGACGGCCGGTGGGTCTGATACCAGTGGCGAGCTCGCTGTACAATGTGTCTTTGGGGATCCTGCCATCTTCCATGCGGCTCACATGGCCAAGCCATCTCAAGCGCCGCTGACTCAGTAGTGTGTATAAGCTGGGGATGTTGGCCGCTTCAAGGACTTCTGTGTTGGAGATATGGTCCTGCCACCTGATGCCAAGTATTCTCCGAAGGCAGCGAAGATGGAATGAATTGAGACGTCGCTCTTGGCTGGCATACATTGTCCAGGCCTCGCTGACGTAGAGCAAGGTACTGAGGACACAGGCCTGATACACTCGGACTTTTGTGTTCCGTGTCAGTGCGCCATTTTCCCACACTCTCTTGGCCAGTCTGGACATAGCAGTGGAAGCCTTACCCATGCGCTCATTGATTTCTGCATCTAGAGACAGGTTACTGGTGATAGTTGAGCCTAGGTAGGTGAACTCTTGAACCACTTCCAGAGCGTGGTCGCCAATATTGATGGATGGAGCATTTTTGACATCCTGCCCCATGATGTTCGTTTTCTTGAGGCTGATGGTTAGGCCAAATTCATTGCAGGCAGACGCAAACCTGTCGATGAGACTCTGCAGGCACTCTTCAGTGTGAGATGTTAAAGCAGTATCGTCAGCAAAGCGGAGTTCCCTGATGAGGACTTTCCATACTTTGGACTTCGCTCTTAGACGGGCAAGGTTGAACAACCTGCCCCGTGATCTTGTGTGGAGGAAAATTCCTTCTTCAGAGGATTTGAACGCATGTGAAAGCAGCAGGGAGAAGAAAATCCCAAAACGTGTGGGTGCGAGAACACAGCCCTGTTTCACGCCACTCAGGATAGGAAAGGGCTCTGATGAGGAGCCACCATGTTGAATTGTGCCTTTCATATTGTCATGGAATGAGGTGATGATACTTAGTAGCTTTGGTGGACATCCGATCTTTTCTAGTAGTCTGTAGAGACCACGTCTGCTGACGAGGTCAAAGGCTTTGGTGAGATCAATGAAAGCAATGTAGAGGGGCATCTGTTGTTCACGGCATTTCTCCTGTATCTGACGAAGGGAGAACAGCATGTCAATGGTCGATCTCTCTGCACGAAAGCCACACTGTGCCTCAGGGTAGACGCGCTCGGCCAGCTTCTGGAGCCTGTTCAGAGCGACTCGAGCAAAGACTTTCCCCACTATACTGAGCAGGGAGATTCCACGGTAGTTGTTGCAGTCACCGCGGTCACCTTTGTTTTTATAGAGGGTGATGATGTTGGCATCGCGCATGTCCTGGGGTACTGCTCCCTCGTCCCAGCACAGGCATAGCAGTTCATGTAGTGCTGAGAGTATAGCAGGCTTGGCACTCTTGATTATTTCAGGGGTAATGCTGTCCTTCCCAGGGGCTTTTCCACTGGCTAGGGAATCAATGGCATCACTGAGTTCCGATTTGGTTGGCTGTATGCTCACCTCATCCATGACTGGTAGAGGCTGGGCTGCATTGAGGGCAGTCTCAGTGACAGCATTCTCCCTGGAGTACAATTCTAGGTAGTGCTCAACCCAGCGGTCCATCTGTTTGCGTTGGTCAGTGATTATGTCCCCCGATTTAGATTTGAGGGGGGCGATCTTCTTGATGGTTGGCCCAAGAGCTCTCTTCATGCCATCATACATTCCTCTGATGTTTCCGGTGTCTGAGGCCAGCTGAATATGACTGCATAGGTGTTGCCAGTAGTCGTTTGCGCAACACCTAGATGTTCTTTGTGCAGTACTTCTGGGGAATACATTTACATATAATTGTTATATTCGACATAATTACTTGTTTACAGTATAAAAACGTTCAATTGTTATATTGAACTTGATAATAATGCAGAGGGGAATGATGGTTCAATGGAGGGTGCGGGAGGGCATGCCAGGAGCAGCACCAGGCCTACCTCAAAAAGAGGTATCAACTTGGTGAAGCTGCATCCCACGCATACTTGTATGCCAAACAACATAAGGAGCATGCAATAGACAATCCCACGACCAACGGACCAGATCTATCCTCTGCCCTCTTGCCACATCCAGTCGTGAATGGTGATGGAAAATTAAACAGCTAACAGGAGGAGGTGGCTCCACAAATATTGGAATCCTCAATGATGGAGAAGCCCAGCACATCAGCGCAAAAGATAAGGCTGAAGCATTTGCAGCAAACTTGCAGTGGATGATCCATCTCGACCTCCTTCTGAAGTCCGCAACATCACAGATGCCAGTTTTCAGCGAATTTCATTCGCTCTATGTCATATCAAGAAACGACTGAAGGCATTGGATACTGCAAAAGCTATGGACCCTAACAACATTCCGGCAATGGTACTGAAGACCTGTGCTCCAGAACTTGCTGTGCCCCTGGCCAAGATGTTCCAGTACAACTGCAACTCTGGCATTTTCCCCGCAATGTGGAAAATTGCCCAGGTATGTCCAAACAGCAGGCCAAATCCAACCAGGCCAATTACTGCCCTATCAGTCTACCCCGATCATGTAAAGAGATGGAAAGTGACATTGACAGTGCTATCAAGCGGCACATGCCTAACAATAATCTGCTCAGTGATGCCAAGATGCCAAGACACACAAACAGACAGACACACAAACAGACAGACACAGACAGTGTGCCCAAGGGACAGAGAGTGTCAGAAGAGTATTTCAATTTCCAAAAGCCATTCGAGAAGGTCAATCTTAGATTTTAAAATGAACAATTGATTTAGCATCAATCTGCCTCTAAATAGGCCTTTCTTTCTCCTCCTCCATCCAGATGGAGAGAGTAACAGTGAGAAAGACAGGGATAGATATGGAGAGTAACAGAGAGAGGGAAGGATAGCAATGGGGAGAGAGAGTACCAGAGAGAAAGAGGAAGAGATTGGGAGGAAGAGTGTCGGTTAGTGTTCCTGCAAATCTGCGTGTAGCAACCTCAAAGGTCCCACACAGATCTTGTTCCACAATAAATAGCACACGTCTTCAAAGATTCTTCAAAAATTCGGGGACAGCTGATGGAAAAAAAACTGAACACGCACAACATCTAAATTTTCTTGGGAACATTGGAGCCAACTGCGGAATATAGGTTTCTTACCAGCCTGCATAAGGAAGTGCAACCTCTGCAGATGCGGTGAAACCAAAATCAGCTGACTTCAAATGGCAAACTGATGCATGTGGAGTTTTACCAAGGGTCTGAGAGAGGAGAGAGAAACAGGGATTGACACACACAAAGAGATAGAGAGAGAGAGAGAGAGAGGGGGTGAGGGGGAGCGAGAGAGAGACGGGGAGGGTGAGGGGGAGAAAGAGAGAGAGGGGGTGGGCGGATAAAGAGAGAGAGAGGGAAAGACAGGGGTGAGGGGGAGAAAGAGAGAGAGAGACAGAGAGGTGGTGGGGGATAAAGAGAGAGAGAGAGAGAGGGAGAGATGGGGGTGAGGGGGAGAAAGAGATAGAGCGGGTGGGGTGGGGTGGGGGGGATGAAGAGATCGCGAGACGGAGAGATGGGGGAGGGGGAGAAAGAGAGAGAGAGAGAGACTGAGTGAACGAGAAGGTAAGGATAAAAAGTCCCAAAGGCGCTACGCAGAGTGCATTATAAAACAATATCTGACACCAAACCCACAGACGTTGAGATTAAGGCTGATGACCAAAAGCTTGGTCAAAGACGTTCGTTTTAGGGAACGTCTATAAGCAGGAATGAGAGATAGAGAGACGGAGAGGTTTAGGGAAGGAATTCCCCAGTGTTAACTGGCAGTGACATTAATTCTTGATTGTCAGTAGAGATTTGTTAGGAAAGGGTATTAATGTTTACGGAGCCGAGACAGCTTAATGTGGATAAGGAGCAAATCAGCCATGACCTGAATGAATGGGCAGGGCAGTGTCGAGGGGACGAATGGCCTCCTACTGTCTTCCGAAGGGCTTTATTAATATCTCTGCCAATGCATTGATGGTTTTCTGTTTGAAAAAAATGACCAGGTTGGGGTTCTCTCTAAGCCCTCCCGCCAGCCTTGGAACGACTCACGGATTCATGTCTAAGGGAACTGATCAATTGTTCTGGTAGAATTTCCCCCTTTGCTGATGGGTTAATAAAGCCGATGGGATCCACAGCTTTATAAACAGGTCTAGAGTGTAAAAGTCAGGAAGTGATGCTTAACCTTTATAAAATAATAGTTTGTCCTCGGCTGCAGTATTGTGTCCAATTCTGGGACCACACTTTAGGAAAGACATGGAGGCTTTGGTGAATGTACAGAAGAGATTTACTAGAACGGTTCCTGGATGACATTATTACAGTTACGCTGATAGACTGGAAAAACTGGGCTTGTTCCCCTTACATCAGAGAAGATTAAAAGGAGATTTGATCGTGGTGTTTAAAATCATGAAAGCTTTAGATGGAGGAAATAAAGAAAAAGTGTTTCCAAAGGCTGAAGGATTGATAACAGAGAGCACAGATTGAAGGTGATCGGCAAAAACAAACATTGGTGACATGAGAATTTTTTTTTTTGCACAAGTGCTTCAGATTTGAAATGCAATGTCTGATAGTGGTGGAGACAGATTCAATAGTAACTTTCAAAAGGACAATTGGAGAAATCGTTGAAAGAGAAAAAAATCAACAGGCACTTGGAGAGGTTTGAGTTAATTAGGGAAAGCCAGCATGGATTTGATGAAGTAACAGAGAAGGTTGATAAAGGGATTGCAATGGATTATAGATGAATTTTAAGAAAGCATTTAACAAAGTAGCACATATAAATTTGGGAAACAAAACTGAGACTCATGGGATAGGAGGGCTCGTGTCAGCTTGGATCAAAAATTGGTGAAAGGACAGAAAACAGCGAGTTGTGGTAAATGGTTGTTTTTCAGACTGGAAGATGGTAGACAGCAGTGTTCCCCAAGAGTCAGTGCTTCTTGTAAAATTTCAATATTTGCCCATGATCCCAAACTTGGAGGAGATGCAAACAGTAAGGACGACATCAATCGACTACAACAGGACATAGATAGGTGAGTGGGATGGGCAGACAAATGGCAGAAGGAATTTAATACAGGGAAATGTGAGGTGGGCAGAAGAGATAGGGAGAGGGAATATAGACATAATGGCCCAGTTCTAGGGACAGAGATACCTGGGGATACATGTGAAGGTGGCAGGACATATTGAGAACGTAGTCAGCAAAGCATATGGGATCTTGGGCTTCATATATAGAGGTTTTGAGTACAAACGCATGAAAGTTCTGCCGAATGTTTATAAGCCTCTGGTTAGGCCACGACCAGAATACTGCATCCAATTCTGGTGAGCTCACTTTTGGAAGGATGTGAGAGTCCATTGGAGGGAGCAGAGGGGATAGTGGTTCCAGAGATGCGGAATTTTAACAATGTGGACTGGAAACAGCTACTTGAAGGTCAATCAATGTCAAAGCAGTGAGAGTTACTGAGGGTTGACATCAAATATGTTCACACAAAGACAAACAGGGTGGGACTCCCAAATCTAGAGCCCCTTGGATGCCAAGGATCAAACCGGATGCAATAAGGCACAAGAGGGAAGCTTATGTCAGATACCGAGAGCTCAATACCACAGAAAGCTGAGAGGAGTGTAGAAAGTTCAGGGGTGAAATTAAAAAGCAAATTAGGAGAGCAAAGAAATGGCCAGAAAATAATATTACCATTAAAAGCAAAGAAATCACAAAGATGTTTTATAAATACATGAAGAGCAAGAGAATTACTAAGGACAGAGTATTAGGGACCAAAAAGGGAATGTGTGTGTGGAGGTCGGAGATGTGGGCAAGCTTCATAATGAATACCTGGTGTCTGTCTTTATAAAAGAGGGGGAACGATGCAGACATTGTAGTTAAAGAGCAGGAGTGTGAAATATTGAATGGGATAAACAGAGTGAGGGGAAATATTAAGTTGTCTGGCAACTTTGAAAGTGGATAAATGGTCAGGCCTGGATGCATTGGAACTAGTTCAGAGAAGGTTCACTCGGCTGATTCCTGGGATGAAGGGGTTGGCTTATGAGGAATGGTTGAACAGGTTGGGCCGATACTCATTGGACTTTAGAAGAATGAGAGGTGATCTTATTGAAACAGACTAAATACTTAAAGGGACAGACAGGTTAGATGCAGTTAAGATGTCTCCTTTGGATCGGGAGTCTAGAACCAGGGGATGCAAATTCAAAATAAGGGGGAAGCCACTTAGGTCAGAGATGGGGAGAAATTTCTTTGCTCAGAGGGTTGTGAATCTTTGGAATTATCTTCCCCAGTGGGCTTTGAAAGCTCAGTCTGGGAAAAAAGCATTGAAGTGCATGATCAGCCATGATCGTATTGAATGGCGGAGCAGGCTCGATGGGCTGAATGGCATACTCCTGTTCCTATGTTCCCAAGCTGCCGAAATAGTTTCTCCCAAACTGCGGCATCAGTTCCCCTAAATATCTCACCTTGAACAAATCACCTTGATCTTCCTAAATTCCAGGCAATAAATCCCGAGTTTGTGTAATATCACCTCGTAATTTAACCCTTGGAGTCCAGTTATTATTCTGGCAAATCTACACTGCATTCAAATGGACATGGAACCACCCCTCCCCCCACCACCGCCACCCCCCCCCCCCCCAACACCGTCCCCCCCCCCCCCCCCCCCACCGCCAAGACTCTTTGGACCTCCAGTGTTTCTCATTTTTCACCATTTATACAGTATTCTGCTCTGGTCTTCTTTTGGTGACACTGAAATCTATCTACCACAGTTTTGCCCATTCACTTCCGATATCTTTTTGCAATGTTATACTTCCATCTACACTGCTTACAATGCTGCCTATTTTTGTGTCATTGGCAACTTGGGTATGTTGCATTCTACCCCATCATCTTAAATCGTTAATAGATACAGCAAAACTGAGACACACACAGGCTTTGCACTAGTAGATAGGAGTGAATCATTCCATCCTAAAGGGTTTTCAATACAGATTTATGTTGTTTTAAAGAAAAAACAGAATTCAAATTCACAACAGCCCAGTGTGGGATTTGAACTCCTGCTTTTTCAATCATCAGATCATGCCTTCAAATTAAAACCCATAAAAAGAGATTCATTTTCCTACTGCTGTTGTCTGACTGTCTCAGGTTTTGGATATTGTTCCCTTCGCCTCTTCTCCCTTTTGTCTGAAGTCTTTGAAGTTTGTCAGACATTGGTAAACTACTTCATGTGGTGTCTGTAAATACCTTCAATTCTGTGTATCTGCAAGGGACACACTTCAAATTCTCACCTTATTGCATCAACAAAAAACCTGCAGGTCCATTCAATCACCACTATTTCCTGTCTCTGCAAAGATAGCTCGCACTTCCACAATGCAGGAATGTCTGAATGGAAAAAGCTTTTGACACATTTCCCAACATGTTTGGAAAACTTTTCAGGATGAAGCTAAATTCAACTTAGAGATTGCAAGCCCCAAATTGAATCTTTTAGATGTAAAAAGTGACACAAAGGAAATCCCAGATCTCTGTTCCTGCACCCATTTTATCATTGTACCATTTAGTCCATATCGCTTCGCCTAAGCCTTCCTTCCAAAATGCATCATTTTACATTTCTCAGCATCGACGTTAACCTGCTATGTGTCTGACCATTTCACCAGACTGCCTCTATCCTCCTGAAGTCTACTACTATTCCCTTCCCTGTTTATTACATTGCAAATGGCACAATGTTGAAGTTATGCCATGTAAACCCAAGTCTAAGTCATTCAGATATCAAAAAGATCAGTGGTTCTAATCAAAACCCCTCTGGAATACCACAATTTCCACTGTGTAGAGTGAGTACAAAAGCAGATGAGGGTGTGCTGAACATTTATAAAGCTCTGGTCAGGTAACAACGAGGGAGAGACTGGGATTCAGATTGTAACAGAGCTCAATCCTCTTCCCCTTCTCACTATCTCTCCACTCTCTCTCTGTCTCTCTCTGTCTCTCTCTCTCTCTCTCTCTCTGTCTCTCTCCACCTCTGTCCATGACTTTATCTGTGTCCCTCTCACACTATGTCTCCCTCTCTCTCTTTTCATCTCTCTCCTTCCCTCTCTCCTTGGACAATCATGCTTTCATTCATTTCATGGTTAATTTCTAACCTGTAACTCTTGCCCTTGCTGGGAAAGTACCTGTAGTTTGAAAATATCAAACATGAATCCAATACTCACCCTAAAACACTCACACGAAAGCCCTAATAATGAACTGGACAGAACGTGGGGATTATTACTAAGGTTCCGTCAAGCTCTCCTTACACCGTGCCTCCCTTTTCCCCTGCTTCTAAAGTTTATCAGTTTTTTGATAATATTTTTTCAACAACATTATATGTAAAGTAAATGAAACCTGTGGCTCAGCATCAATAGCCATTTGTGTCAGAGAGTTCCAAACTAATACCACATCTGGTGTGTGGAAGTGTTTCTTCATTTCACCCCTGAAAGATTTTTGGGCTATGTTTAGATTTTTAGACTATGCCCCAATGTTCTTGACTCCACAGACAGTGGGAATAGTTACTCTCTGCATACCTTATCATTTCCCCTTATTATCTTGAAAACTTAAATCAAATCACTCCTTAACCTGCTAAATTCCAGGGATAGAGAGTAAATCTCCACCGACAATGTCTCAGTATACACTCCCAAGCCAAGCACAGTGTGAAGTTCGACACAGAGTAAATTTCCGTCTGCACTGTACTAATAAACACTCCCATGGAAGGAGCAACCTTGAGTGAGGTGCAGGGTAAATTCATGGCCTATTGCATTGTAAAAAAGGGAATGGTCTTGTGCAGTACAAACTGAGACCGGGTGAAACGCAGCAGAACTAGAGACCTCGCCGAGTGTAACAAACTGAAACCTTGTCCAGCACAGTAATATTGGAGGCAGGGTCTTGTGTTTAATGAGCAGAGGCCAGATCTAGTGCAGTAATAACTAAAATAGATGGCTGGTCTTAAACAGATGAAGACAAGGTCACTAATCATGGGTCTGTTTGATTAAGGGAAGATGGGATGGAGTGCAATGTATCCAGTTAGCTGATAACACAAATTGAGGTGAGACAGTAAGCTGTGAGAAGGACACAGAGAGGGTATGGAGTATGGTGTATGGACTTCTTCAGTGAGTGAGCAAGAAAGTGGCTGATGGAATATACTGTGGAGAAAAGTCAGGTATTCACGTGGGCTGAAAGAAAATGTCATTGACCTTGAAATCATTGTGTTTTATCAACCACATTCTTTACTTAAGAGTCAAAGCTGCTGATGTAATGTGTTTGTTCAGGTGAGTGTAACTAATCACATTAATCAGGGGTATAACCATGTCAGGGGAGACGTATCCCCTGTATAAATCAGCACCCATTGGAATGGATCAGCTCACAGTGCTGGAGCTGTGGGTTCCAGGCTAACAGAAGTCTCTGCTTCTGACAGAAATGGGATATCCAGTAATCCTTCAGATCGCATCCATTTATTATCCTGTACTTGCTGCAATTGGAGTGCCAGGTAAGACTGTATATCAGTCGATAATGGTGTAAATCGATGTTAACTGTGCTCGTGTATTCGGTATTGTATCTCACTGTGTGTTTTACACAGCCACCTGTTCTTTACTAGCTCTTTACCAATGGAATCTCCTCATTGTCTACTCTTTCAGTCTTGCAGGAGCTGCATTAACTTTAATGGTAAAAGCAAAACACTGCGGATGCTGGAAATCTGAAATAAAAAGAAGAAATGCTGGAAATACTCAGCAGGTCTGGCAGCATCTGCGAAGAGCAACACAGAGTTAACGTTTCAGTTCACTGACCATTCTTCAGAACTAGCAAATATGAGAAATGTAAAATGTTATAAGCAAGTAAAGCGGGGGTGGGGCAAGCGATAACAAAGGAGAAGATGTAAATAGGAAAAGGTCACAGAATAGCTGACCAGAAGGTCATGGAGCAAAGGAAAACAAACGTTAACGGAGTGCTGAAAGACAAAGCATTAGTACAGATAGGGTGTTAATGCACTGAAAATTGAACAGCCACAAGTACAAACATGAAAATAAAAAACAATGGCTAAGCAAACTGAACAAACTAAGATGAAATAAAATAAACACAAAAAAATACATAAAAAAGGAAAAAGAAAAAAGACTAAAAATAAAAGTAAAATGGGTGGCCCGTCGTGCTCTGAAATTATTAAACTCAATGTTCTGTCCGGCAGGCTGTAGTGTGCCTGGTTGGTAAATGAGACGCTGTTCCTCTAGCTTGCTTTGATGTTTACTGGAACACTGCAGCAATCCCAGGACAAAGATGTGAGCATGAAGGCAGAGGGGTGTGTTGAAATGGTAAGCAACCGAAGCTCGGGGTCATGCATTCAGACTGAGCAGAGGTGTTCGCAAAGCGGTCACCCAGTCTGCGTTTGTTCTCCCCAATGCAGAGGAAACCACATTGTGAGCAGCGAATACAGTATACTACATTGAAAGAACAAAATCGCTGTTTCACCTGAAAGGAGTGTTTGGGATCTGCGATAGTGAGGAGAGAGGAGGTAAATGGGCAGGTATTACACCACCTGTGATTGCAGGGGAAGGTGCCATGGGATAGGGACGAGGTGGTGGGGATAATGGAGGAGTGGACCAGGGTGTCGCAGAGGGAATGATCCCTTCGGAATGCTGACAGCGGAAGGGAGGGGAAGATGCATTTGGTAGTGGCATCACGCTGGAGGTGGCAGAAATGGCGGAGGATGATCCTTTGGATATGGAGGCTGATGGGGTGGAAAGTGAGGACAAGTGAATCCCTGTCACGGTTCTGGGAGGGAAGGGAAGGGTTCAGGGTAGAAGTGCGGGAAATGGACCAGACACAGTTGAGGGCTTTGTCAACCACTGTGGGGGGGAATCCTCGGTTGAGGAAATAGGAAGACATATCAGAAGCGCTGTCATAGAAGGTAGCATCATCAGAGCAGATGCGTCGGAGATGGAGAAACTGGGAGAATGGAATGGAGTCCTTACAGGAGGCAGGGTGTGAAGAAGTGTAGTCGAGGTAGCTGTGGGAGTCAGTGGGCTTATAATGGATATTAGTAGACAGCCGACCCCCAGAGATGGAGATAGAGAAGTCGAGGAAGGGAAGGGAAGTGTCTGAGATGTTTCAGAGATTGTGGGCAGCGATTTACTTGTACTTCTTTCAATGTAGTATACTGTATTCGCTGCTCACAATGTGGTCTCCCCTGCATTGGGGACCAAACGCAGATTGGGTGACTACTTTGCGGAACACGTCTGCTTAGTCCGAAAGCATGACTCCGAGCTTCTGGTTGCTTGCCATTCCAACACGCCCCCCTGCCTTCATGCCCACATCTCTGTCCTGGGATTGCTGCAGTGTTCCAGTAAACATCAACGCAAGCTCGAGGGATAGCATCTCATTTACTGACGAGGCACACTACAGCCTGCCAGACTGAACATTGAGTTCAATAATTTCAGAGCATGATGGGCCCCCCAATTTACTTTTATTTTTAGTTATTTTTTCCTTCTTTTGTGTTTATTTTATTTTATTTCATCTTAGTTTGTTCAGTTTGCTTCCCCATTGTTTTTTTTTCATGTTTGTACTTGCAGCTGTTCAATTTTCAGTCCACTAACTCCTTATCTGTACTAATGCTTTGTCTTTCAGTACACCATTAACATATTGTTTGCCTTTGCTCCATCGCCTTCTGGTCACCTATTCTGTGACCTTGTCCTATGTACATCTTCTCCTTTGTTATCTCTTGCCCACAACCGCTTTACTTGCTTATAACATTTTACATTTCTAATATTTGCTAGTTCTGAAGAAGGGTCATTGACCTGAAACGTTAACTCTGCTTCTCTCTCCACAGATGCTGCCAGTTCAGCAGCCAGACCTCTGATGCAGCAGTATTGCAGCCTTAAGCAGTATTGTGCTGCCTCCTTGCAGCATTGATACCGTGGGAGGTATCAGATGGATGCTACCAGACCTGCTGAGTATTTCCAGCATTTCTTGTTTTTATTATCTTTAATGGCATTGGTTTTAGTAACCTTGTCATAGTTATTGGATTATTCTGTCCATTTAAATATATTTGAATCAGATATCTCAGTTAGGATCAAAAATAAGAGCATCAGGAGATTTTCACAGTTTCATGATGTGCAAGTAACTGGTCCTGGAATATTTTTATGTTTTTTTTTCGCTGTTTGGTGACGACACCTCCCACGGTATCAATGCTGCAAGGAGGCAGCACAATGTTCTCCCAACCCAATGGTTCAGTTTAACTGCGATTTCAATATATTCATTGGTTATCACTGTTATAAAATATTATTTCATACTGCTTATGGCTGTTGCTGCATCAGAGGTCTGGCTACTGAACTGAGTTTGCAGCTGCCACTTTCACCTCTCCTTCTCTGCTTCACTGTGGAGCCTTCACTGTCACTGGACTACATTGTCAAACAGGAAGTATTGATGTGATGTTTTACTGATTTACACTCGATCAGTTGGAATCAAGAATATTTCAATTTATCTGCAGAATATCAGCTGCAGCGCTGATGTTAGTGTTTTATGAATTAAACAATCCTACATTCTATAATTCCAGGAGAAGGAATTTCAATGATAATGAGGTTTGTCTGGGAAGCTTTGGATTCTGTTTACTCCATGCATCGTCGATGAAGTGGAGAGTGTTTGTGAACAGGTGAAGATTTGTGTGCTCTGCTGACACATTAAGTTATTCAAGGAGGTTTCACCATTGAATAAACTGACTCTGAGGATAGAATCATTGAACATGGGGCTGGTGAACAGAACACAGGCGCGGAATGTGAGGAACAAATCGCATGTGAAAAGTGGCATTAAGTAACAGTTTGCAAGGTGTGAGGAGTCCAGTGAGCTCGGGAGAGCAACTTAGAAAAGGAGCAGGGAGAATGAAACAGAGGGGAAAAGATATCCTGAAGGAAAGTGAAAGAGGAAGAAGCAGAGGTGTGAATAAATCACCAACATAAAGTGCTGGAATATCCAGAGTAATTAGCGAGAGAAACTGTGAGTTGAAATTGTCAGTTGTCAGATTGTATTAATTGTACTTTTGGACTTGATCTATCAGTGATAATTTCTGTCAGGTCCTCATTTCGTTTTGTCGAAAGTTCCTATTGCTTACTTACTGGCTGAATAAACATAATAAAATCAGTTCCTCACTGATGGTAATTCATTATTTAAATACTGAACTTCAAAATCTCTGTGACTGTTGAATTCAATAAAGTGCGAGGCTGATATTAGAATTATATTTAAATTGATATTTAGCTAACTGTGCAAGCTAAATGTATTGACTATATTGTATAACCAATGAAATGTTCTCCAGCACCAATAACCACAGGTATTATTGTTTGAATGTATTAATTGAGTTGTGTTACTGGGACCGAGAAATTAGTTTTTCACTAACACTGCTGCAGTCTCTCCCTGTGAATCTCAGCCTCTCTTCTCACTCTATTTGCATCCTCTGTCCATTGCATCAGTTAATCCACTTACCCAAAGCATCTGCTCCTGTTCCTCTCCTGCTCTAACATGTCCTTTTCCTTCTGTCCCCCCCAATCACACTCACTTGCCCCGCCTCCAGCTGCATCTTCCAAAAAAATCCCAATCCTCAAACTCACCGCAGCAGCTCCAAGACTTTTCCCATTTTGTAACAGCCCCTGTCGGCTCTCTTGACCCACAGAAATGAAGCAGCTGCAAATCCCGCTGTTCTCAAACTTTCCCGACCGACAGTCTGGAGATAAATTCCCATTTAACCAATTGGATTCCATCTCTGTAAAACCCCTTCTCATTTCCCCGCCGGTACTGCATCCTAACTCAGTACTTCCAGTCGATCCTGTGCCGACTTTATTCACTTTCTGTATCAATTTCCCAGTTCATTATTAATAATTGTGTTTCAAACATTTCAATGTGGCAAAGAACTGCCCAGGTCAATGAATCAGTTTTCACTGTTCGAATGAGCAACAAAGCTAGAAATTTCAGCCCAGATCCTGTCCAAATCTTGCTTTGTCTCCACGTCTGATCATTAATTTCTCTGCATCCTTTTCTCTCTCTTCCAGTTAACTTGGTGGCGATTGTGATCCTGTCCCGAGGAAAGTGCGGTCTCTCCAAATGTATCACTTTCTACCTGGTGGGAATGGCAGTGTCTGATCTCCTGGTCGTTATCTCTGGTCCCATATTGACTTGGATTGTTTTTATGTATTTACCAGATTCATTCCTGAAAATTACTCCCGTGTGTTCTCTCACGGCCGTTCTGTTTTCTACAACCACATTTATTTCTGTCTGGCTCACAGTCTCTTTCACCTTTGATCGATTTTTGGCCATTTACTGTGAGAAGCTGAAAACAAAATATTGCACCAAGAGAACGGCAGCTGTGTTTGCAGGAACTGTGAGTGTGCTGGGCTGTGTAGAGTCGCTCCCAATTTACTTTGTATTTAAACCAAGGTACTTTATTGATAATGTTCCCATGGGTTGTGTTTATCGACTGAGCTTCTATTCTTCCCCCACATGGGCCGCATTTGAATTTCTTGACCTCATTTTAATCCCTTGTGTTCCGGTAATTCTGATTTGGCTGTTCAATGTTCTGACGGTTAGACGTATTTTATTCTCCAGTAAAGTCCGCAGGGGATTCCGGAGTAACAGCAATGGAGAGAATCACAAGGACCCAGAGATGGAGAATCGGAGAAAATCAATTGTTTTACTCTTCAGTATTTCCAGCAGTTTCGTACTGTTATGGCTGACCCGGGTTGTGTATATCATTTATGAACGAATTGCAGATATTCAGGATAATTTCTCCTACACTGACCCTCCTGATATCGCAAATTGCATATCAGTAATGCTGCAGATTCTCAGTTGCTGCACCAACACGTGCATTTACACTGTGACCCAGACGAAATTCAGAGAGGAGCTGAAGAATGCGGTGAAATATCCTTTCAATTTCATTGTGAAATTAGTGAAATCATGGAAAGAACTGAAGTGTTTCAAACACTGAAACTCAATCACATTTCATATTTCCTTCTCTAAACTCCCCACAGGACAGAAAATACATTTTATATTCGCAGCATACAGCCCTGAAATGATTTCAAATCTGATTTTGAGATTATATTTTACTGATAATCTGACGGATTGAGGTAGGATTTGCTCTGCCGATGATTCCTGATGTTTTCGATGTTTCGAAAAATGCGTCACTGAAAAGCTCAGCTGAATTCCACTAAACCAACCCTGGACCCACAGCAAAATGGACAAAGCTGCAAATCACAGTGATTGCCAGATGGTGAGAATGGCAGAAATTCCAGCGAGTCAGGGGCACCAGCAGATTGAAATGGTGAGATGGGACAGTAATTGCAGTAAGACAGGGACACCAACAGATGGAGATGCTGTGAGGGTTACAGAGAGTCCTGAGATTTCATCTCTGTGTTACTTTTTCTCTGTTAAAGATTCAATTTGGGGCTTGGAATTTCTCATTTGAATCCAGTGTTAGCAAACGTGTTCGGAAATGTATCATAAGTTTGTTGCATTCAGACATTCCTGCATTGAGGAAATGTGAGCTATCTTTGCAGAGCCAGGAAATAGGTGCGTTTTAAATGGACTTGCACGTTTTGGTTGATGGGGTAAGGTGAGAATTTGATTTGGATCTCTTGCAAATACACAAAATTGAAGGTATTTATACTGCACCACATCAAGCGAATAATATACAAAACCTGAGGCAGTCAGACAACAGCAGCACGAAAGTCTATCTCTTTTTAAATGTTTTAATTTGAAGGTTTGAGCTGCTGATTAAAAAATCAGTAGTCCAAATCCTACTGGGCTGTTGTGAATTTGAATTATTTTTCCTTTCTAAAAAATAAAACATAAATCTGAAATCAAAGAAAACCTCCAGGATGGAATGATTCACTCCTGTTTGCTAGTGCAAAACCCGTGTGCATCACAGTTTCAGTATATTTATTAACGATTGAAGATAAGGGAGTTGAATGCCACATTCTCAAGTTAGCCAATGACACAAAAATTGGCAGCATTGGAAGCAGCGTAGCTGGAAGCATAAAGTTGCAAAGAGATATTAATACCTTATGTGAATGGGCAAAAGTGTGGTGGATGGATTTCAATGTTAGGGGAAAAAAGAACAGAACGGAGTACTTTACAAATGCTGAAAACTTGAAGCACTGGAGGTGCAAAGAGACTTGGTGAGTTGGAGCAGTAACTACAGTGAGACAGAGACACCAGTAGATGGAGATGGTGAGGGGGCAGTGATTGCAGTGAGACAGGGACACCAGTTCCTTCTTTCTCTTTCTCTTTCTCTTTCATTCTCTCTCTCAATGTTTCTCTCTGTGTGTTTCTCTGTGTGTCTTTCTCTCTCACTGGATTTCTGTCTGTCTCGCTGGAGCCTGCAATTTGTTTTGTGCAATTTGTTTTGGCAATGGCTGCAGGCAGACAGAGACAACAGCAGATGAAGATGGTGAGAGCGGTTTAGTAACTGCTGTGAAGGAGGGACACCAGCAGATGGAGATTTTGAGAGAGGGCTGTAATCGTGGTGAGACATGGGCACCAGCAGATAGAGGTGGTGAGAATGTGCAGTAACTGCAGTGATGCTGGGACACCAGCAGATGGAGATGGAGAGTTTGGACAGGAACTGCACTGAGACAGGGTGATCAGCAGATGGAGGTCATTAGATTGGTTCAGTAACGACAGTGAAGCAGGGACAACATCAGATGGAGATGTTGATAGGGCGGCCTTAAATGCAGTGAGACAGAGACAGCAGCAGCAGAAGAAGGTGAGAGTGGGGCAGTAACTGCAGTAAAGCAGGGAGACCAGCAGATGGAGATGTTGAGAGGGGGTCATAGCTGCAGTGAGACAGGGACACCAGAAGATGGAGAAGATGAGTGGTGGACTGTAATTACAGTGAGACCGGGACCCAAGCAGATGGAGATGGTGAGAGGTTGAGTAACGTCAGTGAGACAGGGACAGGAGCTGGTGGAGCTGGTGAGAGGAGGCCAGTAACAGCACTGAGACAGGGTCACCAGCAGATGGCGAATGTGAGACGGGGCAGTAACTGAATTGAGACGGGGGCATCATCAGATGGAGTTGGTGAGAGTGGGGTAGTAACTGCAGTGAGATAGAGATACCAGCAGAAGGAGATGTTGAGAGTGTGCAGAACCTGCAGTGTGACAGGGACAACAGCAGACGGAGATGGTGAGTGGGGTGGCAGTAACTGCAGTATGACAGGGATACCAGCAGATGAAGAGAGTGAGGAGGGTGCAGTGCCTGCAGTGAGACAGGGGCACCAGCAGATGAGGAAGGGGAGAGGGGTGTATGGTGAGGTGGTGTTAGTAGATGCGGTAGGACAGGGACACCAGCAGATGGAGATGGTGAGTGGGGTCAGTAACAGCAGTGAGACAGCGACCCGAGCAGACGGAGATGGTGAGAGGTTGAGTAACTTCAGTGAGACTGGAACTGGAGCAAATGGAGTTGGTGAGAGGAGGCCAGTAACAGCATTGAGACAGGGTCACCAGCAGATGGAGATGGTGAGAGGGGTGCAGTAACTGCAGTGAGACAGGGTCACCAGCAGATGGGGATGGTGAGAGGGATGCAGTAACTGCAGTGAGACAGGGACACCAGCAGATGGAGATGATGAGTGGTGGGCAGTAACTGTAGTGAGACAGGGACACCAGCAGATGGAGATGGTGAGAGGGGTGCAGTAACTGTAGTGAGACATTGTCACCAGCAGATGGAGATGGTGAGAGGGGTGCAGTAACTGCAGTGAGACAGGGTCACCAGCAGATGGTGATGATGTGTGGTGGGCACTAACTGTAGTGAGACCAGGACCCAAGCAGATGGAGATGGGGTGAGAGTGAGTAACTTCAGTGAGACAGGCACACCAGCAGATGGATGCGGTGAGAGGAGGTCAGTAAATGCAGTGTGACAGAGTCACGTATAGATGGCGATGGTGAGAGGGGCAATAACTGCATTGAGACAGGGACACCATCAGATGCAGATGGTGAGGGATCGGGGGTGGTGGGGGTGGGCAGTGCCTGCAGTGAGACTGGGACACCAGCAGTTAAAGATGATGCGAGGGGTGCAGTAACTGCAATGAAGCTGGGAGAGCAGCAGACGGAGATTGTGAGAGGGTACAGCTACTGCAATGAGGCAGGAGCACCAATAGATGGAGATGTTGAGTGTGTGGTGCAGTAACTACAGTGAGACAAGGAAAGCAGCAGGTGGAGATGGTGAGAAGGGTGCAGTAACTGCAGTAGATGGAGCTGGTGAGAGTGTGACTAACTTCAGTGTGACTGTGACACCAGCAGAAGGAGATGGTGAGAGTGTGACTAACTTCAGTGAGACAGGGACACCAGCAGAAGGAGATGGTGAGAGTGTGACTAACTTCAGTGAGACAGGGAAACCAGCAGAAGGAGATGGTGAGAGTGTGACTAACTTCAGTGAGACAGTGACACCAGCAGAAGGAGAAGGTGAGAGTGTGACTAACTTCAGTAAGACAGGGACACCAGCAGAATGAGATGGTGAGAGTGTGACTAACTTCAGTGAGACAGGGACACCAGCAGGTGGAGATGGTGAGAAGGGTGCAGTAACTGCTGTAGATGGAGCTGGTGAGAGTGCGACTAACTTCATTGAGACTGAGACACCAGCAGGTGGAGATGGTGAGAAGGGTGCAGTAACTGCAGTAGATGGGGACCGCAGCAGATGGAGATGGTGAGAGTGTGACTAACTTCAGTGAGACAGGGACACCAGCAGGTGGAGATGGTGAGAAGGGTGCAGTAACTGCAGTAGATGGAGATGGTGAAAGTGTGACTTACTTCAGTGAGACAGGGACACCAGCAGGTGGAGATGGTGAGAAGGGTGCAGTAACTGCAGTAGATGGAGCTGGTGAGAGTGTGACTAACTTCAGTGAGACAGGGACACCAGCAGAAGGAGATGGTGAGAGTGTGACTAACTTCAGTGAGACAGGGACACCAGTAGAAGGAGATGGTGAGAATGTGACTTACTTCAGTGAGACAGTGACACCAGCAGATGGAGATGGTGAGAGGGGTGCAGTAACTGCAGTGAGACTGGGACACCAGCAGATGGAGATGATGAGAGGGGGGAACAGTAACTGCAGTCAGACAGGGACATTCGTGAAGCATGTCTGCTGGTTCTGGTTAGTTTATTCAAACCTCTCCATATGCCTGTTGATGTATTACCTGATTATTGTTTCTAAAACATGGCCCACCTTTGATGTTAAATTAAGTGGAATGTTGCCCCCACAACTGTCCTGATACTCTTGCTTGAAAAGGGGTGCAACATTTGTCATTCTCCAGTCCGCTAGTATCACCCCCTAGGGAAGTTCAATAGATTATGACAAGACCTTATTCTATCTCCATTTCCACTTCCTTTAAGATCCATAGATGCAAACCATCCGGACCAGGTGACCTCTGTAAGCAAAGCATAGCAAGACTTTCTCGTACAGCTTCACACTGAACTTCTACCCTTTGCATTGCATCTGCTCACTTCGCTTCTACCAATAATTTCGTTCAAATACTTCTTCACTGCATGAAAGATTCCAGCCTTGTCCTGCACCTCTAAGCTTATATTCACCTCTTTGTCCCTAATAGGTCGCATTGCCTATCTTACTACTCACTTACTACTTACATGCTGGAGAAGAACTTTGGATTGCTTTTGATGTTGACTGCCATTCTATTCTTACATTCTCTCTTTGCCAGTTTACTTTCACCTTCACCTCCACTTTCAACTTAACATATTTGCCTTTGTTCTTACTTGAAGAATTCGCATGACATGCATCCTCATCCGCCATCTTTTATTCATCATAATGACTATCTTCATCGTTACCCAAGGATCTCTGTTTTGGTTCCCTAATCTTTCTATGAGAGCAGGCGTGTCTGTCGCACAAACACTGGCATAGTCCAATTGGGCCGAATGTACTATTTCTGTGCTGTCGATCCTATGTAATTCTACAATATGCTCGACACATGCCTGGTAATGTGCGTTTTATATTGGCAGAGAATGTTTCCCACATTTGGTATTATTCAAATTGCAGCAAATTAATAAATTGGACTGTAGTTTATTTTACTGTAAATGAGGGTGCATGAACTTTGAGGTGGTCACTTCATTTCGGTTAAAAGTTGTGGGTAATCGCAGAAAGAGAGTGATGTAAAGTATAATATTTCTTATTGACAGGATGTTGAAAGTAGTGTTCCTCAAGAATCTCTTCTGGCACCTCAACTTTTCAGCATGTGTAACACTAAATTGCATGAAGGTCTATACAGTTGTGTATTCAATTTTTGATGTGAGTCTAAGTTTGTGGGGGCAGCAATTAGTGCAGATGGCAGCAAAAAGTGAAAGAGGGACATTGACACATGCTGTCAACGGGCAAAATAAAGGCAAATGTTGTTCAATTGGCAAGTGTGAGCTCATTCACTTTGTTATCAAGAAAGATAAATCATTTTTTGGCTAAATTTTGAGGTGAAAGGGGAAATTAGAGGAGCAAACATTTTGAGAGTCCAGATACTCAAGTACTACAAATGTAAACTGCCAGTAAGATAAATCCTCAAACACGAATGAACTGTTGAGCTCCATATGAAGGGGGCTGGCATACGAAGAATAACTTAGTGATTCACTGCTGTGTGCACAGACATTTAAGAGACAGGTATGGAGAGAGAAACATCGGGAGAGATCCGGAGGGAATATCCTCCATTTGAGGATATTTCACTGTGGAAGCCATTAAACCATCATGATATTGGTTGTGGGAATTTCGAAAGCTATGGCCCCGGTTATGGAGCTCTGTGCTAACGGAAATATGTCCTTCCTATCCACTTTATCGAGGCCCCTCGTAATGTTATGCACCTCATCTCAATCTCAGGTTTCTGAAAGCAGATTCCATATTAACTTTCAAAAGACAATCGGATCAAAACTTCAATTACTCTGAGTCATAGTGGAGAAGATACCAGCACAGAGAGAGAAGTGAGAGACAGAGAGATGTCATAATGTTAGTGATGAAACATTGAACACAACTTATATCGAGAGTTCTTATTTATAAATGATTGTTTGAGTTTTATTTGATGCTGTTGTTTATTAAAACATTACCATTAATCACTCAAAATAATTTCCAAACAGCAACCACTTTAACTTTACAAGTGTTTGCATAGTAGGGAAATAGCCATTTAACACAAATTGTATTGAATTTAATTTATTAAGCATCTCAAGTTTACAGAAAGTAAACTCCTGAACCTTTTGGAAGCTTTCAAAATCTCAGGAACACAGAATATCCCATCAGCAATTACTCAGCTGTTCCATCTGCTGGTGTCCCTCTCTCACTGCAGTTACTGCCCCCTCTCACCATCGCCATCTGCTGGTGTCCCTGTCTCACTGCAGTTACTGCCCCCTCTCACCATCTCCATCTGCTGGTGTCCCTGTCTCACTGCAGTTACTGCCCCCTCTCACCATCTCCATCTGCTGGTGTCCCTTTCTCACTGCACTTACTGCCCTCTCTCACCATCGCCATCTGCTGGTGGCCCTATATCACTGCAGTTACTGTTCCCCTAACCCCCTCACCATCTCCATCTGCTGGTGTCTCTTTCTCACTGCAGTTGCTGCCCCCTCTCACCATCTCCATCTGCTGGTGTCCCTGTCTCACTGCAGCTACTGCCCCCTCTCACCATTATTGGGTTTGATTAGTTTTGGATTTCGAACCTGACAGTTTGATTCTTCAGTGGGTAGATCCATGTTGACATCACTTTTAATTTTCTTGTGATTTTCACAAGTGTGGTTCACTTTAGGGTATGTTACCTTCCCTTTCCCTTTTACTGCAGAGGTATGTGTTTTCCTAATCTGCCCCATGTCCTCTGAGTCACTGCAGCACACATGTGCTTGTCCAGCTTTCACTGCATGCCCCTCTGATTCACCAGGTTTAAAATGGGAGGGGGGCAGTGGGGATTCTCCAGGTTTAAAATGGGAGGGGGCAGTGGGGATTCTCCAGGTTTAAAATGGGAGGGGGCAGTGGGGATTCTCCAGGTTTAAAATGGGAGGGGGCAGTGGGGATTCTCCAGTCTGTTCATGGGGGGTTTAGATGTGAGACTTCACAGGGAGGATGGGGTTAATTACATGGGGTACTGTTCACAGGAGGGATATTAGATGGGGGGGGTCTGTTCAGAGGGGGTATTTAAATGGGAGTCTGTCCTTGGCGGTATTTAGATGAGAATCAGTTAACAGGGGGATATCAAATAGGGGTCTGTAGACCAGGGGTATTTAGATGGGGGACCATTCACAGGAGGAGTATTTAGATGGGAATCAGTTATCAGGGGGATATCAAATAGGGGTCTGTAGACCAGGGGTATTTAGATGGTGGGGGTGGTCTATTCACGGGCAAGAAATGTGCAGGTCGGAAATATATCCGTGGGAAATTTGCGGGGGTGGGGGGGGGGGTAAATTTGAGGAAGGGCATATAAATAGCGGGGAGGGGGGAATAACTTGCGGGGGGCGGATAAATTGAGGTGGGGAATAAATTGAGGGGGGATAAATTGAGGGGGGGATAAATTGAGGGAGGTGGAATATTTTGCGGGTGGGGGTGTATTTTTGGGGGGGATATTTTGCGGGGGGGCGTGGAAAGATGGAAAGAGACCAGAAAGAGAGAGAAAAAGAGACAAGGAGAGTAAAAGAGAGAAAATGGAAATAGAAACAGAGAAGATAGAAAAGAGAGAAAAAGTCAGGGAAATAGAGAAAAGACAGAGAGAGACAGAAATAGAAAAAGGACAGAAAGAGAGAAAAAAAGTGGAGGGAAAGAACAGAGACACAAAGAAATTTCAGGCAGCAAACGGACAGACAGAAAGCCAGTGAGAAAGGCACAGAGAATCAGAGATTGAGAGAGAGCACAGAGAAAGCCATTGAGACAGAAAGACGCACAATCACTCAGAGAGAAAGAGAAACACAATTTGAGGGAGAGAGAGAGATGGAGGAACACAGAGAGGGAGAAAAAGAGAGAGAGAGAGAAACAGAGAGAGAAACACAAAGTGAGGGAGAGAGATTGAGAAATAGAGAGAGTGAGAGAGAAAAAGAGAGAGATTGAGTGCGAGAGAGAGATTGAGTGCGAGAGAGAGTTTAAGTGAGAGAGGGATATTCAGTGATGGAGAGATTCAGTGAGAGAGAGATTCAGTGAGAGAGCGATTCAGTGAGAGATATTTTGAGTGAAGGAGAGATTCAGTGTGAGAGAGATTTTCAGTGAGAGAGATTTTCAGTGAGAGAGTTTCAGTGAGAGAGATTTTCAGTGAGAGATTTTCAGTGAGAGAGATTTTCAGTGAGGGAGAGATTCAGTGAGAGAGATTTTCAATGAAGGAGAGATTCAGTGAGAGAGAGATTTTCAGTGAGAGAGAGATTTTCAGTGAGAGAGATTTTCAGTGAAGGAGAGATTCAGTGAGAGAGAGATTTTCAGTGAGAGAGATTTTCAGTGAGAGAGATTTTCAGTGAGAGATTTTCAGTGAAGGAGAGATTCAGTGAGAGAGATTTTCAGTGAGAGAGAGATTCAGTGAGAGAGATTTTCAATGAAGGAGAGATTCAGTGAGAGAGATATTTTCAGTGAGAGAGAGATTTTCAGTGAGAGAGATTTTCAGTGAAGGAGAGATTCAGTGAGAGAGAGATTTTCAGTGAGAGAGAGATTCAGTGAGAGAGATTTTCACTGAGAGAGATTTTCAGTGAAGGAGATTTTCAGTGAGAGAGAGACATTCAGTGAGAGAGATTTTCAGTGAAGGAGAGATTCAGTGAGAGAGAGATTTTCAGTGAGAGAGAGACATTCAGTGAGAGAGATTTTTAGTGAAGGAGAGATTCAGTGAGGGAGAGATTCAGTGAGGGAGAGATTCAGTGAGGGAGACTGAGTGAAAGAGACTGAGTCAGAAGGATGGAGAAAGGCAGAGAGAGACAATAAAGATGTGATGCACACCATCCCACACCGTCTGCATTCCATCGTTGGGCTCTAACACCTTCTCTCCATCAGCTCATTCATGGGGAAAAGATCCTGTAGAGGGGCATTGGGGTGGGATTTGGAGAAAAGGGTCAGGACTGGGACAGAGAGAGCGGGGGATTCAGACTGGACTTTCTCTCACACACACACTGTAATCAGCTTGCAATTCACTTGGGCACAGAGACTGAAACACAGAAACTCACCTTCACAAACCAGCCACATGGAAAGAAAGAATGGAGACTGATGTTGTCCTCATATATCCCAGAACCTGTCACTCAAAACAGCCAGTCCACCCAAAATACAGGTCACCCAACCAGCTCTTAGTTTCCTCCATGACACTACCTCCCAGGTATAGGACAGTCCAAGGTGAGTCTCTGTGTAAACAGTGAATGGGGGAGAGGGGGATATTCCAGCCATATCCCAAATGGACCATTCCAGACAGAAACTTGTCTGTCTGTCTCGCTCTCTCTCCCTCGCCCAAAAACCTCATTAACAGAGCAGAAAAGCTGCTGTAATTTAAAACCTGGAGGGGCTGCTTTGGATAATGGGCATTTAACACTAATTGTATTAAATGTCTTTCACTATTCACCTCCAGTTAACAGAAAGTTCAGAAAATAACTCACTGCAATTACCTTGAGATTGTGACAAAGAGTTTTTGCTGGAGAGGCCAGTTTGACTGCAGTCTTAACAAGCAGTTTTTATTCGGTTTTTCAGTTCCACTGTGTGACAAAGACTGAAACTAGAGCCAGGTTACTGATGTAGCCAAGAGAACTTTTATTATCACCAGTGACATTTCACACAACAATTCTTGCCCATATTTACAGTTGTATTTGTCAATGATTCTTTTGTACTCTATTTGATGCTGCTGTATTTATGTATTAGCCTGTAATCAATCGGGAAAAAAACCTTCTCATCATTTACCAGTTTGATGTTGCAAAGGTTTACAAAGCTGGGAAACGGCCATTTAACACAAATTGTATTAAAGATCTTCCACTTTTCATCTCCAGTTTCTATAAAGTTCAGCGATAAAGACCTCCACATTCTCACAGAGAGTTTTTACTGCTGCAATAAAGTGTCACCTTTTGCTTCCAGACTGTTTCTTTCCTCTGCTCTCCTGGGGGATTCAGAGGGATTTTTGTTCGTTGCTTGTCCACATTCAGCCGGTTCCAGCTTCTGCAGCTGCTGTCCTGGATAAATAAATTGTATTCAAAATCTTCCCCTCAGTTTGGAGACATGAGGAGAGACTGTTTACACTAGCAGAGGGGAGAAACAAATAGTCAGGGAGTTGTTCTGGTCTGGAATTCACTCTCTGACAGGTTTCTGAAAGCAGATTCCATATTAACTTTCAAAAGACAATCGGATCAAAATTTCAATTACTATGAGTTACAATAGAGAAGATACCAGCACAGAGAGAGAAGTGAGAGAAAGAGATGTCATAACGTTAGTGATGAAGAATTCAACAAAACTTATATCGAGAGATTTTATTTATAAATGATTGCTTGTTTTATTTGATGCTGTTGTTTATTTATACATAACCTTGAATCAGTCATGATAATTTTCCAAACAGCAACCAGTTTAATGTTACAGGTTTTTACATAGTAGGGTCATAGCCATTTAAGACAAATAGTATTGAACTTATCTCATTAAGCATCTCACGTTCACAGAAAGTAAACTCATGAAACTTTTTAAAACTTTCAACCTCTCAGGAAGTCTCCCATCAGCAATAGCTCAGCATCTCCATCTGCTGGTGTCACTGTCTCACTGCAGTTACTGTCCACCTCTCACCATCTCCATCTGCTGGTGTCACTGTCTGACTGCAGTTACTGTCCCCCTCTCACCATCTCCATCTGCTGGTGTCACTGTCTCACTGCAGTTACTGCCCCCCTCTCACCATCTCCATCTGCTGGTGTCACTGTCTGACTGCAGTTACTGTCCCCCTCACACCATCTCCATCTGCTGGTGTCACTGTCTCACTGCAGTTACTGTCCCCCGCTCATCATCTCCATCTGCTGGTGTCCCTGTCTCACTGCAGTTACTGGCCCTCTCACCATCTCCATCTGCTGGTGTCCCTGTCTCACTGCAGTGACTGCCCCTCTCACCATCTCCACCTGCTGGTGTCACTGTCTCACTGCAGTTACTGTCCCCCGCACATCATCTCCATCTGCTGGTGTCCCAGTCTCACTGCAGTTACTGCCCCTCTCAACATCTCCATCTGCTGGTGTCACTGTCTCAATGCAGTTACTGTTCCCCTCTCATCATCTCCATCTGCCGAATCACTGTCTCACTGCAGTAACTGTCCCCCTCTCACCATCTCCATCTGCTGGTGTCACTGTCTCACTGCAGTTACTGTCCCCCTCTCACCATCTCAAGCTGCTGATGTCACTGTCTCACTGCAGTTACTGTCCCCCTCTCACCATCTCCATCTGCTGGTGTCACTGTCTCACTTCAGTTACTGTTCCCCTCTCACCATCTCCATCTGCTGGTGTCACTGTCTCACTGCAGTTACTGTCCCCCTCTCACCATATCAATCTGCTGGTGTCACTGTTTCACTGCAGTTACTGCCACCGCTCATCATCTCCATCTGCTGGTGTCCCTGTCTCACTGCAGTTACTGCCCCTCTCACTATCTCCATCTGCTGGTGTCCCTGTCTCACTGCAGTTACTGCCCCTCTCACAATCTCCATCTGCTGGTGTCACTGTCTCACTGCAGTTACTGACCCCCCGCTCATCATCTACATCTGCTGGTGTCCCTGTCTCACTGCGGTTACTGCCCCTCTCACCATTTCCATCTGCTGGTGTCCCTGTCTCACTGCAGTTACTGTCCCCCTCTCATCATCTCCATCTGCTGAGTCACTGTCTCACTGCAGTAACTGTCCCCCTCTCTCCAGCTCCATCTGCTGGTGTCACTGTCTCACTGCAGTTACTGTCCCCCTCTCACAATCTCCATCTGCTGATGTCACTGCCTCACTGCAGTTACTGTCCCCCTCTCAACATCTTCATCTGCTGGTGTCACTGTCTCACTGCAGTTACTGTCCCACTCTCACCATCTCCATCTGCTGGTGTTACTGTCTCACTGCAGTTACTGTCCCCCTCTCACCATCTCCATCTGCTGGTGTCACTGTCTCACTGCAGTTTCTGTCTCCCTCTCACCATCTCCATCGGCTGGTGTGACTGTCTCACTGCAGTTACTGTCCCCCTCTCTAACTGCTGGTGTCACTGTCTCACTGCAGTTACTGTCCCCCTCTCACCATCTCCATCTTCTGCTGTCACTGTCTCACTGCAGTTACTGTCCCCCTCTCATCATCTCCATCTGCTGGTGTCACTGTGTCACTGCAGTTACTGTCCCCCTCTCACCATCTCAATCTTCTGGTGTCACTGTCTGACTGCAGTTTCTGTCCCCCTCTCATCATCTCCATCTACTGGTGTCACTGTCTCACTGCAGTTCCAGTCCCCCTCTCACCAACTCGATCTTCTGGTGTCACTGTCTCACTGCAGTTACTGTCCCCCTCTCATCATCTCCATCTGCTGGTGTCACTGTCTCACTGCAGTTACTGTCCCTCTCTCACCATCTCCATCTGCCGAGTCACTGTCTCACTGCAGTTACTGTCCCCCTCTCACCATCTCCATCTGCTGGTGTCACTGTCTCACTGCAGTTACTGTCCCCCTCTCACTATCTCCATCTGCTGGTGTCACTGTCTCACTGCATTTACTGTCCCCCTGTCACCATCTCCATCTGCTGGCATCACTGTCTCACTGCAGTTACTGTCCCCCTCTCACCATCTCCATCTGCTGGTGTCACTGTCTCACTGCAGTTACTGTCCCCCGCTCATCATCTCCATCTGCTGGTGTCACTGTCCCACTGCAGTTACTGTCCCCCTCTCATCATCTCCATCTGCTGGTGTCACTGTCTCACTGCAGTTACTGTCCCCCTCTCACCATCTCCATCTGCTGGTGTCACTGTCTCGCTGCAGTTACTGTCTCCCTCTCACCATCTCCATCTGCTGGTGTCACTGTCTCACTGCAGTTACTGTCCCCCTCTCACCATCTCCATCTGCCGGTGTCACTGTCTCACTGCAGTTACTGTCCCCCTCTCACCATCTCCATCTGCTGGTGACCCTGTCTCACTGCAGGAGATTGTGGTTACACTGACACTGTCAGTGAACTACACAGAGTGACTGGGAGAATCTATAAATGCAAGCATATTCCTATTTTCTTCCCTACCGTCACACTAATTCCTGGGTGTCGCCTGGGATACGAAGCCTCGCTAAAATCTAATGAACTCACATGCACCGAACCTCTGTTGTCATGTCAGTCTGCCACTGATGAAAGATCTCTCGTAATAGCAATGCTGCATGTCTCCCCTTCTGTCACAAGATCCAGACCCCCCACAAAGTGCTCACTGCTCTCATGAGGAAAGCTGACAGCAAATCCGGGCACATCAAGTTGCCAGGAACTGCAATGTGATAATGTGATCATGAGTTTTCATGATACTGGTCGAGGGACAACTATTGATCAGGAGACGGGGTAGAAACCTGCTGCTGTTTGATGAAATAGTAAATCTGTTGCACAAGACCACCAACTCCGCCCATCCCCACACCCACTCTCCTAGTTCTATGGTGCCGCCCTCTTACCACCCACAACTACCAGGGGGTGTTCTGGTACTTTTTAACCACAGGCCCAAGTTGCCCCTTTATCAGGATTGGTGCAGCGTTACCAATTTTGCGGCAGTTTGACGAGGATGTGACTGCTTTAACATCCCTGTCCCTCATTTCCGTCCCCCCCCCCCCCTTGATCAGAGTGTCAGCCTCCTCCAGCAATACAACCAGCACAGTCCCAGCAGCTCGCTGGCATCTCCACCAAGCTTTTGTTTTTTTTTTGTTTGCTGCTCGATTCACAATCAAAGCCTTAAAAGAAAAAGTCTCTTGACAGGTTTTCCAGCCTGGTTGTCCTGCGGGGGAGAGGGGGGGCCGCTGGTTTGGCTTGTCGCCCCTCACCGTCAGAGACACCCACTGACGGTCCCTGGGGCCAAGGCGCAGGGCTGTTGGCTCTATCGGGGTGCTCGGCCCAGTCCCTCCGCGGGGGGATGGGGGCGAAGGCAGCTCCCTCCCGCTTCTCGCCGTCAGGGTCAGCGTGCGACTTGGGAGCGATGGGGAGAGGTGCAGTTCAGGGCAACGTCCGTGTCCAGTCGAGCAGCTCCGCTCTTTCCCTTTACAGACAAAGTAAAACAGAGAAGAGTGAAGGAACAACACAAATGGTGGTAGTATCTGTGCTCAGAGGAACGGCCGCCAGGGGGTGGACGGGAGGCTACAGAGAAACAGGTGAGCTGCGAGGGAGTGGCTTTGTAAAGTAGACTAGCAGAAAGATTAGCATTTGGTGCTTTATGAGTGAAATGGAGCCAGTGGGAAAGGAAGGATGTAAATCAGAGGGACTGCAGCAAAGAAAGCATCAGAAGGACAGAGAAAACATCAAGACTTTAAACTTCCCGCTGCGTTTGCTGACAACGCAACCACTAGGTGGCGCAGTACTAGCACATACGCAAATGCAGCTTCTTCCACTGAAACGTCACCGTCTGAGACGTTCCAGGCAGCTGCCAGGATGAAAGATGGCGCTGCTCAATTTATCACAGGAAATGTCGCTGCTCAATTTATTTATTTAGAGATACAGCACTGAAACAGGCCCTTCAGCCCACCGAGTCTGAGCTGACTATTAAACCACCCATTTATATTAATCCTACATTAATCCCATGTTCCATACCACATTCCCACCATTCTCCTATCACCTACCTATACTAGGGGCAATTTACAATGGCCAATTTACCGATCAACCTGCAAGTCTTTGGCTTATAACAGATTTATCACCCCCCCCCCCCACCCCCAACCCCGCTCTCCAGCCTCTCGCTCCCTGCCCGCCCGAAGAAGCGAGGTGGGCCGCGAGTGAGGACGGGTCGATGTCGGAGCGAATGGCCGACAGGCGGGAAGAGGCGTGGCCTCGAGCTGACAGCTGGAGGGGGGGAGGCGGGGAGGGGGGGAAGCAGGGGGCGAGCGGCCAGAAAGCGAGGGAGCGGGATGCGGGGAGCAGGAAACAATCAGATGCTTTACCGCACATGCACAAGTGCGTGCGTGGAGACCGACCTGGCTCATTGTGCAATGAAGTTGAGTGCTGCACGATAACCTCTCCCCGTGCATGCGCAAACCAGTCCTGACAAGACGGCAGGGGACTGTTTGCGCACGTGCACCGCATAGAGACACAGGCACGGTGGATTGATGTCACAAATGTGTGTAACAAGAAATAACTGGAACAATCAGACCTTACAATGGTATGTGTCAGATCAAAGTTAAGTGACTGTCCTGACCATTGAACTCCTGTGGCCAAGCTGTTAACAGGACTTTCAAAATAACATCTGAGACAGCTTCCGCATCCCTTGGAAATGTTAAACTCAAAACTTTTGAAGAAGTTGAACCCCATGAGGCTGATACACCCAGAATTTACCCCATCAAAACATCTTTGTGTGTTAAAGGACTATTCAAGGACCCTTGATGTGGAAGTGATCTACGGATTGCAGAAAGAGACAAGATTGAGATGTTACAATAAAAGGGGTGGGGACGGGGGGAGAGCTGCGTCAATCGTTGTCATAGACGTGCAAGGATAACTGCGAACGGAGTTAATCATCCGCACACATGGGAACCGACACCACTGCGTGATGGACAGGGTGAGCATTTTTTGAATTTAAGGAGAATCAAAGGGAGATGAGTGAGTTTGGGTACTGGTTGAAATTGAAGAGAGTGAGAGAATAGTGTAAGTGGGAATAGAGAATATTTAAAGGGAACAGTGTATTCTAAGGCATGGTACATTAAACAGTTTAAAGATTACAGAGGTGAACTGGTGAACCTTGACCATTTTACCCCTCCCAGCACAGGCCAAACTGTGGAATTAGAGGAGAAGGGGGTGGGGAGAAGGTACAGATTCATATCTTTACAGTCTCCAACTCAACTCACTGACTCGGCCCCAGGCAGCTCGGCACAACTCCA